>NC_044337.1:11625850-12248353 GCF_007399415.2 Gopherus evgoodei
GACAGTTTTATTCAAATGTAATATTTAAATCAATGATTTTTTAATATAAATATGCACAAAATATAAAGACATAAATCAGCATCAGCTTCAGTTTGCCCAAAGCAGAGGGACTGTAGCCAGAGATTTGCCCCCTAGTATGGGCCCAACCTCTCCTGGTTTTGAACATTATTCAAAAGGGCAGAGCTAGAGAGTTCAGACTCGGTCTGAGACCCCCCCCCAGCCCCGTCCCCTAGGACACTTCCTGCAAAACTTTACCAAGGCGTTTTTACACACGGCCCTTGTGTGACGCACACACGTCAGCCAGATTGATGGGCTACACGGGAAAGGTTTAGAACTGTCACATCCCATCACCCTATGTCACTGCACGTCACACTGGCTATTCCTGCCTCTGTCAGCTAACACTGCCCTGAGTACAGCTGGCTTTGCAGAACTCCTGTCTCTCCCTGACTCTTGTCAATTCACAGCAGCACCCTGGCCTCAGTTCAGTCAGATTTACCTTCGGTGCACTTTTGCAGCATGGCTTAACAATGCTTTTTGTGAATCCAGCTGAAAGAGGAAATGTCTTCTGAGCAGCAGAACAGACCAGGAGAATAAAGAATGAGGAAGAGGATAGTACATCTTGATGCAGGGGGATAAATGGTGAGGGATGACACACCTTGCATTTAAAAAAAATTACAAAAGTATCAAGGGGGAAACTGAGGCCTAAGGCAGCGCCAGGAAATAAAGCTTCCCAAACACACTTCCTGGATGGGGTGGGGAGAGGGCATCTTGAGTCTGGCAGGGAAGGGGTTAACCTTCTCCCTTGGCCAGGAGGAAGGACAGAAGGTGCCTGCCCTAAGTGCAGAAGCCTGGCAGAGCTAAGTCAGCTGTGTGTGGTTGTAAAGGAGGGCTTCATCAGGCACCAACCCCCGCCCCCCGCACACTATAAAAAGGAAGTGGTTTGGCTCTGGTGGGGATTGTAGCTGGCAGTGAGAGTTGGAATCAGCTTTAGGGAGCAGGGGTTGGGTTTCAGAGGGGAGCTGGGTGAGAAAAGGGTCCCTTCCCTTCCCAAGTGCTTGGGGTGCGAAAGCCAGACTTTGTATCTTTACTCAGGTTGCGGAAAGGCCCCTCTGTCTTTGGGCTTGGTTGTAAAGGGGCACGTTCTCCTCTATTTTCTTTTGTAGTAAAGTGCCTCATCAAAGAGTTTAGAGATGCATCCTAGCCTGCACTATCCTTTCCTACTCTTATAGTAATGAGCCAAGCTGCAGGAGGGAAGCCAGGACAGGGTAACTCACACACTGGGTCCAGTCCTGCAGTCTTTGCTCCCATACTAGCTTAAGTGAGGCTTCCACATGAGTGAAGCCAGAGGGTTTCACGCTGAGACATAAGGTCTCAGCTATAAAATTGTTCACCTGTGCTGTTAAATGCATGCCCAGAAAATCCTTCTCATGTACAACACGTGACTGGAAAAGCACAGTTCCCCCTGCCTAAATTTCAGTGAAACTGAAGAATTTGGAGAAGTTTGCAGGGAAATCAGAAGATGGGAAGGAATTGTTTCCATCCCCTATTGTCCACTGTGGGGATTCACTAGGCAGGAAAGGTTCTCAAGTATTATCAAATGAATAGCAGCGCGGAAAGAACAGCCACAACAAAGGGAAGTTTGTTTAAGCATCAGCAAAACACACATTGCTGAGGTTCTGGAAATGTTCCCCTTAAATTCCTTCTCCTGTAATCTGCAAAACGTTATTGCAATTGTCACATTTATTTAATAAAACACCAGGTCCTGTTTACATTTTAAAATATGCAGCATTTTAAAAAGTTCCCCGGCCCCAGGGGTCTGACTAACACAAATGGAAATAGCATGAACCGTGCCCATTAGCAAGCAGTTTTACTGCAAACACAAGCACAGCACATTATGGGAGCATCAAATAATTTCGTGCTCAGCATATATCAAAGAGGAGGAGGATGAGAGGGCCTGGATTATTCTGCACAGGTTGGGGGAGCTGTACTCGGAGAAGAGTGAGCTCGTGTGAAATGGAGACACGCTGAAGACTAATACCTGAGCCACAAACCAGACTGAGGAGTTGTGTTCTAAATTGCCTGACGGCCACTTGGTTTAATAGCACAGTTCAGGGTTTGCAAGGGAAAAACTCATAATCCAGCACAGAAGGGAACAATTATGAAGCATGGGGAAACCCAGCGCTGTTTTGTTTCCCCCGTGCTAGACAACATCACTTGTGCCAGCACTGTAGCTGGATCCCTCTAGGTATGATACTGGTTCTCATCCCTGGCACACCTGAGCACCTCACAAACATTACTGTGTTAGCCCGTACGGTGCCACTCTGAGGTAGCCGAGTGTGATCCACATTTCACCTATTGGAATTTGATTCACAGAGCAATTTGGTGCCTTGGCCAAGGTCACACAGGGAGTTTGTGTTGGTGCTAAGAATCAAACTAAAGTCTCCTGAGTCCTAATCAAGTGCTATAATCATAAGGCCAAGACCAACCTTCCTCAGTCTTAGAGCCTGATCCAACTCTGATTAATATCAGTGGAGCTTCTCCAATGTCTTTAACGGGCATTAGAACAAGCTCTGATTATCCATACTATTACTGCTGTTGTTACAGCCCCAGTCAGAAAGAAGCATACCCAGGCCTGGCTCATTCAGACCCCTAGCAGGGGATGGATCTGCTCCAGCCACAGCTTTGAGAACCCCAGGATTCACCTCTGTTTCCCCCAGTGCCAAAGCATGGGCATTAAGCCTGGCCCAGGAGGATGCAGTGAGCTTGCAATACTCTCAGAAACGCCTTCTGTCTCAGCATGAGCCCAGAGTGCAGGGTGAGGCAGGAGGGCGTCTTGGAAAGGGGCATGTGCATAACGCCACGTTTACACTACAAAATTAAGTTGACTGTACTTGCGGCAGCTGTATGCTGCCGTAGTCATTACATCACCTGTGCGTGTCTATATTTTGCTCCTTGTGTCAGTGGTATGCATCCTCATCAGGAGCGCCTGTATCAATTGTACTGTCAGTGTGGGGCATAGGAGCAGACTTCCCTCTGCCCCGGCCCCGCCCCCGCCCCTGCCCCTGCCCCTGCCCTGACTCCACCCCTGTCCCACCTCCTCCTGCTCCATTCCAACCCCTTCCTCAAAGTCCCTGGCCCAGCTCCACCCCCTCCTTCCCCCATTCCAACCCCATCCCCAAAGTCCCCGCCCCAACTCCGCCCCCTCCCTGCCCCTATTCAACTCCTTCCCCAAATCCCCGCCCCAGCCCCACCTCCTCCCCTGAGTGCACCACGTTCCCGCTCCTCCCCCCTCCCTCCCAGCACTTGCTACAGCTGTTTGGCACTGGGAGGGAGGGAGTAACGGAGACGAGGTGCGCTGGGAGGAGGCAGAGCTAAAAGTGAGGCAAGGGAGTTTGGTGGGGAGCTTGGCTGCTGCGGGGTACAGAGTGCCCATTAATTTTTCCCCATGGTGGAAAAATTTTTCCAGGGGTGGAGCACCCATGAAGTCGGTGCCTACCTGGGAAGGCTCCCAAAAGTGAGTAACAGTCGCCCTAAAGCAACGCAATGTCTACTCTGACACGGCATCAACCTAATGACATCAACCGCGACTTTATGCTGCTTGAGGAGGTGGACTTTAGGTCAGTGTAATAGGGCAATTATGTCGGTGGGAGTGAAATTTAAGTGTGGACATGGCCATAGTTATGTCATTGTAAGCTGCGTGGCGGCAGCCTAACTCTGTGTCATAGACCTGGCCTGAGTGATTCAAGTCATGCCGCATCCCCTGCAGATGGTGCTAGTCCTTCAGAAGTGAGAGAGTTCCCACTTCACCTTTCCGGGTCTCCTTATGATGAATGTGCACTTGGTTTATTCAGGGCTATGCTGAGTTCACTCACCGGGGAGCAGGAGTGGACTTCAAGGCGCCTTCAGTCTGGATGTATCTCCTCTCCCTAGGAATTAATTTCTGAAATACGCAAAAAGGACTCTTTCTAAACCTGCATTCCACGAAATGAATATATAATGATGCAGTCAATACATTTATACATCATCTCCTGCAAACAGGGGCCTATTTAGGACAAGATCAGACTATGCTTCTCCTGGCAGGGGGCTGCATTAGCAATTCATTCAGTAGCACAAAAGGAGTGTATGGAGACAATCAGTCAAAGCCTGAATAAAACACTGGAGGAGAAGCCAGAGACCGAGGGAGAAAAAGGCTGATTCCTTTGAACAGAAAAATAAAATTAAAAAGATGGAGGCAGACTCAGATTCGGACAGGGAGAAGCCGATCCAGGAGACCAAGCCTTGCGGAAAAATGACTAGGGGAGCCGGATATGAACTTGCTGCTTTTCAGGATTGAAACAAGAAGCTGAGGAAGGAGATGAAAGGTGGAGAAAAGAAAAAGAAACGTGTGTAACTCCTCTTCGGAGTCTACAATGTAATCAAAGGGACCCATGAAAGGAGTGAATGGGGAGGAGAGGAGAGGAGGGGGGGAAAGTTTTCACAGACACATACAAAATAAACCAAAGCTGATCAAAAAGTCTTTCAAGTAAAAGATTAAGCTCCAAAGATTGCAGGAGGGCTGTTTAATAGAAATCTATATTAGAAAAATCATCTTCCAGGGTACACACATCAGCTGTGATTTAGCCCATCAGGGGGACAACCGGAAATGAGGAATTAGTGAAATGAGCAGCTGGGGAAGGTGAACAAGGTGAATGGGAATGAAACAAGAGGTAAAGGATTGAAATGGGGAGAGACAGAGAGAAGGAGCTTCATGTGCTTTACATTTAGATCAAACCTTTCATCCAGAAGCACTACACGACATGTGCTTTCCAGGCTCCACATGGGATCATTCAGCCACGAAAAAAAATGCAGCCGCTTTGGCGGTAGAATCTGGCAGCCCCTGATTTAGCAGCATTAGCTATTGCTCTGTCTGTCTGTATAGTTTACACTAGGACCAAGATGTTCAAAAGCATATAGTGCTATCAGGGGCTTCAGTTGTTGAACACTAAACTAGAGCTATAATAACGCCTGCATCGTTTTCAGAGGTTGGGTGCTTAGCATTTTCTTTTTATTTATTTATTTTTATTAATTTTTTCAAATGCACTTGTTACCGTGAGCAAGGGGATTGCGATCTGGCCCTCAGCATGAAATCCTTCATGGGCATCTTTCCAGCCCTTCTGGATCGAATCAGGAGACAAGGATAGAAAACGACTCCTGGATTCCCCTAACCTCCCCCAAGGACTCCTTCCCATTTCCTCTACCAAAATACCAGCTTCCCCTACCACACCAAGTAAAGTAAAAGGGTTACGATAAAAGGAGGGAAGGGGAAGTGATATATCTATCGTCAGGGACTACGTTAATCACAGACCTCTAAGGAGCCAGCCCAAATGACTTTGAATTTTCCATGTATGCAGGGGTCTTGTAGCCATGTCAGTCTCAGGATATTAGCGAGACAAGGTGGGTGAAGTAACATCTTTTATTGGACCAACTTCTGTTGGTGAGAGAGAGACATGCTTACATAGAGCTCTTCTTCAGGTCTTTTTCTGGCATTCTCCTTCTGTGGCATGACAGTCATCTATTAGCTGTGAGGGCAGCCATGTCACTGAACCAAGGAACAAAGTTTGGTGGAGATCGACATTTCCATTTTTGCAAGACTAATTTTTTAGCTACCAAAGCTGCACATTGGAAACAAGCTGCCTTACCAGGTATCTCCAGGTATCAGGAATATACTAAAGGATGAAATTTAAGGGGAGGGGGGCTCAAACTTTGCATCCAATGTCAAATTGATCCTTTGGCCCACCTCATACCAGAAATTCTTGGTACAGGGGCACCCCCAAAACATAGGAGCTAATGTAGCACCAGGGAATTACATTTCCAACAGTGATCAGCATTTATGAGGCCCATTACTATAAGCGTATGTGAGGACCAGTATATTCCAAAAATTGTCTTTTGGTGAATCACCCATAGTCTTGGTGTTCTCATTGCTTTTTTAATGTTAAACGTGTTTGTATTCCATCAGGTCAGAGACAGCTTTGTATCCAAATCTCTAGTTCAAGCAGCTCTCAAATTATCAATCTTTGGTTATTTTGAAGGAAATTTCCTGAATTTCCTCAGCCAGAGGTATCCTTTTACAATTTGGTGGCCCAAAAACTCTACCAAAGTTCTGGAGCTTCCAATACACCCAGTCCAAATCCATTCATAAGTAAATGCTCTAATTGGAGAGATTTTCATGCTCTGGAGTAGGACAAGCCAACTTGTTTCTGAAGATCTACACATGGTTTAAATTTATCATTATCAATTAGCTCCGCATTTTCTGACAATCAGGCAGCTTTAACGTGTCCCAAGTTGGGCTCTCCAAAACTGAGGCAAAAGTAGAATCTTTGGTCACTTTGGAAAATCTTGGCCTGAGATGACTTCTCTAAAATATCTGCTATTGCTCTTTACTGAAGCTGTACCTACTCATATCCTCTGTGGATTGGCACAGAGAAGGACCTTAAGAACACTCACCAGTGGGTTGCATCCTTCCTCGACTCAAGTGAAGTTCATCCCAAGAGACTGAGACCTACTGTGGTTTGAATCCCAGGCAAGCCCCCATTTATGTGATGGCTGCCATCTTGGCCAATACACCAGGGATTGAACCAGGGATCTCCAGAGCTAAAATCATGAGCTGCTAAAGAGTCAAGGCTCTGTAGCTGAGGGCTGTAACAGGTTCATATTCTCTGTGGATCAGCACAGACGGAGACTTGTTACACTTACTCACCAGTTGGTTACACTGTCATCATCTGAGCTTCACCAGCGGTAGCAATGATGTTAACAATAGTGCCAGTCAGCCACTGAAGTTCTAAGCATGGTATGCAGGCCTGCTCTGAACAGGGTTAAACAACATGGTGGTTAAAATGTCAGTAGCTTCCTGGAGCCCTCTGTACACCAGGACACTCACTGATCTGAGAACCATGGAACCATTGCAACAGGGAATGGGAAGCAATGTTCATTGTACACAAAGTCACTGAGGGATAATCCCACCCAGGGAATCCCGGAATGATGGCTCTGCATCCAGCTGGTTGTTTTGAACTGGTGGCTTTCCACCCTTGAATTTAGCCCAGAACCCCTGTGGATGAGTTTGTTCATAGGCAACATATAGATTTAGACTATAAAGAGAAACAACCAAAAGTCAAAGGACCGGCCCAGCAATTGGCCTTGTCATCTCCTTACGGGTATTCTTAAATGCCAGAGGGTCTGAGTGTGCTACCTATAGAAGGCAGGTTACATATAAATTGCTCCCAAACAGAGCTGGATTGGTAGGCAGCAGAGAGTACATGGATGAAAATGTCACTTACACTAGATAAGGGCAACCGGGGTCATGCAAACTGAGCACTGTCAAGAGACGTAGGTTATAACAGCAGCTCTGCTCCTGATTTACTTTGTAACCTTGGACAAATTACTTCCCCACTATGTGCCCCATCTGGAAAATTAGGTTAATAATAATCACTATGTTGAATAATTTACCCAGTGTATTTGGTCTCTCTTTCTGCTCACAAGATACCCACAAGCAAATGACAACTTCTTCAAATGTACTTGTGACGGGTTCCCCCCGGAGTGCCACCAGGAACTGGGGTACCATTGAACCCTCTGACTCACCAGCCTGGGCTCCCTCTCACACTGTGCTGCTGTAATAAGCTGCAGACCTGCTCCCAGTCCCACATGTCCACCAGCATTCACACGAATAGGGACATACCCAGCTGCAGTTTCATGCAGGCTCTCTGACCAGCCATTGCATGAACCAACAATAGGGTGACCGGACAACAAATGTGAAAAACTGGGACAGGTGGTGGGGGGTAATAGGAGCCTGTATAAGAAAAAGACCCAAAAATCGGGACTGTCCCTATAAAATCAGGACATCTGGTCACCCTAATAGAGAGGCTACTGCCAAGATAACCCCCTGCTCCCCAGGCACTCACCCCCCACAGACTGGAGTATAAATCCAAAATTATACTATTTGCACTGCACAGGGAACCGTACAGCATAAGCTCATAGAGTTTACCTCCACCACCACCACCCAGCATCGCTACCACAATGTGGAGAGGAAATGCAACAGCCCCTGCCCCTTGAGCTAAGATTCCCAAGCACTTCACTCCAAATTTACTAGTCTAGATTAAAATATAAAATAAGTTTATTAAATACAAAAGATAGATTTTAAGTGATTATAAGTGATGGCAAACAGATCAAAACAGACTACTTAGAAAATAAACAAAGACAAAAACTAAGCCTAAGATACTAGAAAGCTAGGATATGAATGAGCAAATTCTCACCCTGGCTGATGATACAAGCAGGCTTGAACATTCTCAAGGCCCAAGCTGCACTTACTTTGCAGCTTGGGATTCCCAGGTTTTCATACACAGGTTAAAATCCCTTTAGCCTGGGTCCAGCACTTCCCCCAGTTCAGTCTTTTTGTTCCTTAGGTGTTTCCAGGAATTTTCTTGTGTGGGGAATGAAGAACCACAGATGATGTCACTCCCTGCCTTATACAGCTTTAGCATATGGCGGGAACCCTTTGTCCTAAACTCAGTTTGTGGGAAAACACTGGTATCCAAGACGGAATTCCGTGTCATGTGGCCTGGTCACATACCGTTGCATACCTTGCTGAGTCATAGCAGCCATTACTTACAGGCTATCAGGAGCATTCTCAGGAAGGTTCACCAGGTGGGAGACGAACTTCTCCTAAGGCCTATTGTTTCTCTTAATGGTCCATGACCTTGAATAGGCCCTTCACAGATGACTTTCTAGACTGGAAGCATTTTACCTAGTGCGTGTCACCCAGGAGTGACTACATGTGAAATACAGATACATAGTCAATATTTATAACTATAGATACAAAAATGAGACATGCATACAAATAAGATAATCATATTCAGCATATCATAACTTTTCCAATGACACCTCACATGCCCCATCTCTTACAAAATGCATCATAATTATGCCATAATAATATCGCTATGAATAATATGGGGTGAAAAGTCACAATATTCATTCATCAAAACTTTTTGACAAATCATTTTCAAATATTTTCATGCCATTCATTCCTCAGATGCCCCGGGAAAGACATAGTAATTATTGGCACCAGCTTTAAGAATTGGGGCTATTTAGCAAAACACTTACAAGTATGCTTACATCCCAGCAACTTAAATGGCATTTAAGCAAATCCTTACAATTAAGCTTTGCTAAATAGGCCCCTAAAGTTGCAAACATCTAGCTCAGCATGGCCTTTGCAAACCAGCTTGGCCCTGCTTGCTCTGCTCCAAACATAATTCAGACTCTGCGGTCTCTTCCATCGCACTCACTTCTGGATTCTCAGCGAATGGGCAGAGGCCCATTTTAAAGCATTGCTGATTGCACCTGAAATATCTGTGCCTCTGAAAAAACAACCTGTAGCTCCAATGGATCAATGGACATGCTATACTTACCCATCTGCAGATCTGAGTGACTCAGTCACCCAAGACAGCTTTCCTAACAGTCAACACAAAGTTACTCCTCTTCCATCCAGCCCTTATCTCAAGCCCTGGTTGTTCATGCCAATGACTCTTCTGAGGACGCTACTAATTAAAGGCATGTGATAGTTAAACTTTTGCTAATCAAGACAAATGTGCCCTAGTCTCAGGTGTATGATAGCAGAGTTGTGTCTTTCTTTCCCTTTCTCCACCCCCTTCTTTACGGAGTCAAACAGAGTCCTCAATTAAGACACTTCAGATATTACCGTGAAATATTTCCCCTAAAGTCTCATTCCACAGCTCTCAGTTATGTTTCTCCTGATCCGCAGTGTTTATTCAGTGCTATGGGGATATTTTGTCAGCAAAACACATGCATGTTTCCAAATGTTAACGAGTCCATTAAAGGTAGATGAGATGAAATCTGACCAGACGCGCTGGCTGACTGGCAATGGGACAAATAGAAAAATCAGGGTGAAATGTGTTCCTTTTGCCCAGACAATCAGATTATCCCATGGATTTAAAAGAAAATCTGCTGTGTGAAGGGGGCGGGCCGGATAGAGAGCCCATCAGTGGAAACATGCAAAGTACAAACTGACTGAAGACACAACCCTGCCTCCTTTGAAGCTAGTGCAAAACTCCCATTAATTTAAGTGGAGCAAGATCAGCCCCTAGTTTTGTCATCTGCAGAGATCTAGATACCTCTGGAAATTTTAGTAATATTAGCTAGATCAGAGACTGAACAAGAATTGCAGAACAAACATTTTCACCATCTTGCTATCCATAGAGAGTGTGTCTGAGATTTTCAAAGACAGAATGATTGGGATTGAAATTCTATGAAAATGAGACACCTAACTCCCATAAATGACTTTGAAAATCTGTCTTATGCTGAAGAAAGCCTCTTTCTTTTATACCTCAAATTCTGTCTCTGGCTGAAAACAAAAAACCTTATTTTGAGCATGGACTACCATCCAGAATGATAAATAATTAATTTATATTTATATTTTGTTCTTATCCATGTCTAAAGGATATGAACCTTTTGTTGCTTTTCTCTTGTGTAATGTGTTTTAAAGTAGCTACCCCCTCAGGTGTTTAAATTTCATATACGATCACTGCAGATTCCTTGAACTAGCTGTTCTTGGTCCATAGCTATTTGCATCCATGTTTGTGTCCAACCTGTAGACAAATAAAAAATGTATTGACAAAGTTACAGAAAATATATAATGGAATTGGTCACACTTTACTATAAAGTTCCATGTACGGACAGTTTATTAAGAATTAATCAATGATTAATAAATGTTACAGGAAGAGCTGGTCAGGATGTTTTTCGACAGACATTTTTTTTCATTGCAAAATACCTATTCATCGAAACACAAAACTGGTCAGCTTCAACAAATTTCCCACTGTGAAAAAAATTGGGCGGGATGGGGAGACGATTTTGAAATTGTTAAAAGATCACATTTTGATATTTGCTAGATGAAAAGGTTCCATTTTTGGTGGAAACAATTTTTGTTTTCAAAATATAAGTTAACATATAGAGGGGAGGGAAGAAAAGGTTGAAATCAAAACCAAACATTTCAATGGACCCAATCAGAATTTTTCATTCAGAATTTTGGTTGATGAAAAATTTTGAGATTTTGACTTTTGTGCCAAGTCCAAAATGGAAAATATGCTCCAAATCTCAAAAATTCTCATGGGAAAGGAAAACTGTTTCCTGCCCAGCTCTAGTTATAAGGATGTTACAGACATGAGTAGTGTGGACTATAAATAATCATGAGCAGAGTGTGTTGAAGATGGTTAGAAGCCATTGTTAGACACAAAGTACATTGACTAGCTGGGCTCTGTAATAATTTAGAGCAATTGACTAACCATTTATTAAAACATCTAATCATTTATTAACCCTTTATTGACTTTTTAGAAATGAGACCTTAACCTAAAGCAGGCCTGCACACCATACGGCCTGTGGGCCGCATGCAGCTCGCAGAGGCTCACTGTGTAGCCCGCGGGGGGATTCTAAATCCCCGCACATGACGCTCTGTGGGCAGCCCAAAGCCCTTTGAATCCCGGCTGCGGCTCCAGCAGCCGGACTGGGGCTGGGATTTAAAGGGCTCAGCTCTGAACCCTTTAAATCCCTGCCCCAGCCCTGCAAAGCTCCGGGTTCCCCCAGCCGCCGGAGCCCCGGGCCCTTTAATTTGCCCCTGAGGACTCCCAGCCACCTCTTCAGCTGGGAGCCCCTGGTTGATTTAAAATCACCTGCCCACCCCTAACCTTCCTTTTTGGCCCACAGCTGTTTGGGTGGACCGGGGATGGGGATGGAGGGTTTATTTCTGCAGGGCTGGGCGGCGCTGGGGCGGAGTGTTTCCGTGGGGCCGGGAGGTGCTGGGAGGGGTTTCCATGGGGCCGGGGGGGTGTTGGCCCTCAGCTGTTTTCTTTGGAATAATGTGACCCTCGCCGCTTTATGAGCTGTGCAGGCCTGACATGACTATGGGAATGCTACTGAGCTTCTCCAACATATACATTAACAGGCAGTGGGGCAAGGTTTCTAGCCATCACCTCTCTGGCAAATGCCATCCTATATTCTGTCAAGTATCAGAGGGGTAGCCGTGTTAGTCTGGATCTGTAAAAACAGCAAAAAATCCTGTGGCACCTTATAGACTAACAGACTATATTCTGCAAGTCTAGCTTGCTGGCTGTTAAATATGTCCCAGGATAACTATGGGGGCCTGCTTGCTAAATAGCGTCACATCTCAAGATAACATAATTACATTTGAGTGAACCGTAATGATTTTTCCGTGCAAGGATGTCTCCTTGTGTTACCACATGATGTGTTGCTGCAGCATGATCATATTTTGACATCATATCACTATACTGATGCCACATCAGTACTTTGCTTTCTCTTTGCAATTTGCCTGTGTACAGACTGATTTTTTGTTTCAAATTTGGTTGCTGTTTGTAGTTGTCTGACAGACACTTTATGCAAACTTATTTCACCCAGGGGTTGTCTACGGACTGTTCAGTGCTTGCTATGAGGTGTTTGAGCTGTGTGACCGGTCACCAGAGCCACGGGGCTTTGGTTCCACTCCCTGACTGAATGACTGTAACTTTTATCATTCCCAGAGCATGCACCTCTTCTTGCTTAAATATTCTTGTTCACGAGTCAGTGCACAACTTCACACTCATACCCGGATATTCACCTGAATACAAGCATCCCCTGAGCAAATGCCCATGAACCGTAAAAAATGGGACTTACAAATAAGGACCTATAGAATTCACTCATTTTCTTCACATGATTTTCCATGCATATGAGGGGTTTTTTTTCATTTGTTTTGTTTTAGTGTTTATCCAGCTCTAGGCAACATCCTGACATGATGAATTTTGTCCAACAGAGCCAGTTCAACTAAGCGGCAATTGTAGAGGGCTGAATGGGGAAAAGCTAGGCAGGGGAAAGAAAAGTCCTCAAGAAGGAAGAAATTCAACTAACATTGTTTTGATGCTGCATAATATGGAAGCTTTCCGGTACACCTATGGGAGCTTTCATGTATACCTATCAAAAATAGCTTGCAAGCCCTCTTCCAAACTGATGCACTGCGCTATATTATCATTATATCGCTTTCTCAAAGGAAGGTCTCCTCCAGACCTCACACTCATTACTGACGTGACCACAAAAATGAGTGGTGCTATACTGTGGTTTTAAGTAAAAAAAAGCCCAACAACCATCACTAACAAAACTACTCCTTTGATCTTTTTGACATCCGTGCAGTGAATATCCCACTCTGGTGCATTCTTGCATAAAAAAGAAGTTCCTTGCTGCTCAATCAAACCTCTTTTAATAGCTTTCTGAATGCAAACATCCACACTTTTATTTCAATTTAATCTGCCAATTTTTCTAAGTCTTTATCACACTTTATCAAACAGTGTATCAGTGTGAGATATCCAACCCCCCTCCCCTCAGGCAGCTCCGAAATTGAAATCTCAGGAAGACTGCAGCTTCTTTCATATTTTAATTACTTGAACATTTTCGTTTAGTGGTCTCTGTATTATTATGACTTGTTTTCTTCCTGGAACAGGGCTGTGATCCCTCACTGGGTGGGAAATTTGTTTGTCTACAGCAAAATAGCTGAATGCCTCTAATACATTAAGATATGGATTAGAGAAATTGCATTTGGGAAATATATAATCTCTTCTTGGTAAACGGGAAAAACTAAAGGCCCATTTCATTTCAATTCTAATTTGTCATTTTACGATTATAATTTTTAATAGAAAATGTATTTTAACCACAAAACTGCTGCCTCATTTTCCAAGTGCTGTCATAACTTTCCTACTCAGATCTGAACCTTAGAGTTCAGAACATGAGAAGCTAGCATGAAACCTCCAAACTTAATTACCAGCTTGGATCTGATATTGCTGCCACCAGCCAGAGAATTCCAGTGTCTGGCTCACTCTGGTCCCCCCAAAACCTTCCCTGGGGAACCCCAAGACTCAGATGCCTTGAGTCTCACCACAAAGGGAAATAACCCACTTCCCTTACCCCTCTTTACCTCCTCCCAGATTTCCCCGCCCTGGGTACTCTAGGAGATTCCCTGGCTTCAAGTCCTTGAAACACCACACCGAGAAATCAAATATTTCTCTCCCCTCACCCAGAGGTTATGCAAATTCAGGCTTAGTAAATCTAACACAAAGAGATTCTCTCTTCCCCCCTGTCTTCTTCCTCCCACCAATTCCCTGGTGAGTTGCAGACTCAATTCCCTGGAGTCCCCACTAAAGAAAAACTCCAACAGGTCTTAAAAAGAAAGCTTTATATATATAAAAAAGAAAAATACATTAAAAATAGTCTCTGTATTAAGGTGACAATATACAGGGTCAATTGCTTAAAAGAAAAAATGAATAAACAGCCTTATCCGAAAAGAATACAATTTAAAACATCCCAGCAACTACACACATGTAAATACAAAAAAACAATATAAACCTATTGTCTTACTATTCTTGTACTTACAACGTGGAAACAGAAGATTAGAAAACTTGGAGATAGAGAGATCACTCCCAGAGCTGAGAGGGTCACCGAACCGAGACAAAGAACAAAGAACTCACACCCAAAACTTCCCTCCACCCAGATTTGAAAAAGTCTTGTTTTCTGATTGGTCCTCTGGTCAGGTATTTCAGGTCACTGTTTGTTAACCCTTTTATAGGTGAAAGAGACATTAACCCTTAGCTATCTGTTTATGACAAGTGCACTGGGTAAAATGTAGCTCCGATTATGCCCCATCTACCTCTATTGTCTAAAGACCTGATTCAGGAAAACACTTAAGCTTCTACTGAACTTTAAGCAAGTGCTTAAGTCTCTTTGTGCTGAAATTTAATGATGTCCTTTCTGGTATAGGACTGGATTTAAGGATCTGCTTAAGTACTTTTCCAGAATAGGGATCCTATCTTGAATTAGGGCCTTTGGGTCTGATCAAAGATGAAAAGATTCTCATTGACTTCAAAGGGTGTTAGGTCAGACCCTAATAGAACACTAAAACGATTCCCACTGCTCTGTGATAGTGTGGAAATCTGAGATCAGCCAGAAAGGAGTTAAAAATCGGAAAGGCCCAAGCATGTGCCAATGGATGAAGGAATGTATCTGTTCATGAGAAGGACTTCCCACAATGCAGACAGGGTTGTTTCTCCTGCCTGCTTTGCTGTGTCTGACACTTATCAGCCAGGCAGACACTAGACCAGAGATCGGCAACCTTCGGCACGCAGCCCATCAGGAATAGCCCCTGGCGGGCCAGGACGGTTTGTTTACCTGCAGTGTCTGTAGGTTTGGCCAATCGCAGCTCCCAGTGGCCACGGTTCGCCGTTCCAGGCCAATGGGGGCTGAGGGAAGTGGCGGTCAGCACGTCCCTCGGCCCGTCTCACATCCCACAACCCCCATTGGCCTGGAAGAGCGAGCGGCGGCCAGTGGGAGCTGCGATCGGCCGAACCTGCGGACACGGAAGGTGAACAAATTGTCCCGGTCTGCCAGCAGATTTCCCTGACGGGCCGAGTGCCAAAGGTTGCCAATTCCTGCACTAGACTGAAAGGACATTGCTAATTAGCAGGGCTCACTCTCCTGTGCCTGGTCTCACACAGAGTGTGCAGGGATTGTGTGCACTGCTAGAGCTTGTGATTGGAGCCAAGAGCGTCGTGGGCTGCAGATCATGCACGTTCCCACTTCCCTGGCGCATGTATTCCACTATCTGCAACTGAACAATACTACATGTACGGTCTCTAGATCACAGCTTGTATCACTCTCAGCCTATCTACCCTGTCAGCTGAAAACTCAACTGCTCTCTCTCTATTTTGAAGGTAATGGGGGGAGATTCGGGCAGAATTCGATTTACTCCCCTCTCATCACACTTTGTCCTTCCCTGCCCTTCCCTGCCCTCTCTGCTCACCTCATCCTCAATGCACTTGGGGATCAACTGAAAACACCCTCACCTTGTGCCCAATGATCAGTGCTGCATGCCAAGTCCAGAATGTAGCACTGATGAGACCCCAAGGGGCTGGTGTCAGGAAGCAAGTGCACTCTGCCACCTGACCTTCTCCTCTGTACTCTCTCTATTAGTGCAGTTGTTACATAGATATACACTGAGACCTGCTCTTCCAGCCCACCCACTCCCCCTCAGCAGCCAGCCTGTTTCAAGTGATCACATTAAAGCATCCGCCAGGTTCCCAGCACAATTTTTTGTTCAACATTTAGTTAAAGAGCTACGTCTATTAGATGACTGATGTTTGCTGGCCCCTTGGGTGCTCCCTGAGGCGGGCTTCACTGTGGATCATCCCTGAAAACATTTGAGGATCAATGTCAAGGAAATTGGAGTTCAGCTCTCACAACTGCTAGTCTGTCATCAAAGACCCCTGCAGCCCTTTGACTCAGAAAATTGAGGAGTTCTGAGGGACCTGGGGTGAGAAGTTGGAGGCCAGGAGAAAAACCAGATCTGTGAGTCTGATTCCCCTCTTACTTGCAACTGGCATAAATCAGGAGTAACTCCAGTGAAGCCAATGAAGTTACACTAGTCTGAAACTGGTGTAAGGGGGAGGACAGGCCTGTGTTTCTCTAGACACAGACTCTGGAATTGTAGGGCTCCGTTCTCCAGCCCATTAGCCCCACTTTGCACTGTTCCTGTGAGGCAAGGGATTTAAACCTGGCTACATTGACCAGAAAAGGGGATCTTCTGTTTGCCTATACCTATGGCAGTGTGTCATTTGCCAATTCCTCTCCTGGCATCTGGTGTACGCAGCATGCTGGGATATCCCAGCCCCCAGCAGATCCCTATCTGCAAGAACAGCCCCCATGAGCTGTTAGCAGTTGGCATAAAATACAGCAGCCTTCAGGTTGCTCTTTCCCCAGGGATCACAACTGTACCCACCAGTCCTGGAATCAGGGAGCTGCCACGGGAGCAGAATGCCACTTTTGTCCCAATCCAACCTTACCCAAGAGCCGTTTCATTGGTCCAGAAGATCTGGCTTATAGTGATTCTAAAATGTGATTTCCAATTTTGTTACCCCATTTTTCCAGCAAATTGCTCCATTTCATGAAGCTTTTCCAGTAACCAAAAGCTGCTGGCACAGAGAGACGAGGCCACTATTATTATATTTACTCTGGACCCCAGTCTCCTCCTCTTGTCCAATAAATCCATTTGAGAGATAGGATTTTGATAGACACTTTAATAGAGCTCTCCTTAACCTGATCATATTAATGATTTTTGTGGGCTGGCTACATGCCAATTTCTGCAGCTCATTAGTCGTTAGTCATGAAACCAGCTCTTCATTCTTGCTTCCCCTTTTTGTAATACCTCCAGTCTGAGACTGCCGAGTTTCCTAATGCCAGACATCAGCATTCAGACACCTGACCAGGTGCCGGGATCATCCCTATCACTGAAAGGCCATGAAAACTCTCCACTCCCATGCCAATGCGCTTACCCTCTTGGGATCCTGGAAAAATCAACAGGGTTCGCATTCACGCCATGCGATTGTTTATTTTACAAAGCATCAGTTGACCCATTCATGGCTGAGTCGGAGTCTTCCTTGATAGAAGACCAACGCTGAGCCGTGCACAACTGTATTACTGGATGGTTCCGAGGTTTCCCACTGCCAGCTCTCAGGCTGTCTCTCTCTAAACCCCTTTTGGCAGTGGGGCTTTTCACTGTTCTTTTGTTCCCTGTCAACAGGGTTGTTGGAAAGAATAATCAGCCCTGCTGGCCCAAGTACCCTGTCTCATTTCTCTGTTCCTATTTCATGCCATACAAGAAACATCGCACCAAGTAAACAAGAAATCAAATTAGCTTGGGATTCTGAATCAGAAATCAAAGGAAACAGAGTCTTATTGTAAAAGGATAAAACAAATTGACTTCCACACAGGAACAAGCCACGCCCATGGATGTGCCGCTGTCCTTTAGCACAGACACAGACCCATTGTGTTAAAAAAGGATTTTTATGGTGCTTAAGCCATTATCTTATGATGTAGAGTTTCCCCACCAGGCCTCCTTCTTTAACCGGTTCCCTAGCTAACAGCTTCAGAGTAAAATATACCATGTTGTGTGGGTTCAGACTTAATGGTCAGCAGCTACTGTAAGTGCACACATAGCCATGAACTGTGTACGCCATTGTCCTATTGACTTCAAGGACACAGGCTTCTACCCAGCAAACTAAGAGTGCTGCTAGACTAGCAATGAGATCCCATTGAGAACGTTCTCTGGGGCTACGGACCTTTGGCAAAGAGAAACCGCAGTATTTTCACTCTCTTAATGCACATGGTCGGAACCTGTGAAGGTGATAGCAGCAGCAATTTGGGCTCTGGGCATCCAGACTCAGAGTTCATAAAGGCACTGCCAGTACTGACTTGGTGTCTGTGGTCCAGCTTCAGATTGTGTGATGGTGATGCCAGCAAAAGCCTTCTCTACGGATGAACAAGTTGGTGCATCAGCTGCAGTTCAGAATCAATGTGTCCAGGTTCAGATTTTAAATAGGCACAGTAGTGCCTTGCCTGTTTATGCCCAGGGGTGGAATAGATGACAGCAGTGCCATCAGAACTCCAGCGTTGAGATGCACAAGTCCAGTTTCTATAGAGATGGCGGTAGCAGGAATCTCTCTTCAAGAAGCTCAGGAACTGATTCAAGGTCCAAAAGTGTTCTTCTTTCTGGATGCTTGGGGTGAAAGTTCATGAAGGTCAAACCAAACTTCCCTGACCTCTCTCAACCCCGTTCTCATGATGTTAAGAGCAGCTCTCAGCTTTCTGTGAATGCCCAAGGACAGATTTTCTATGGTGAGGATGGTACCAGGAGCTCCCAGCTTGCTGCATCTCTGGATCTAGAACTCATGAAAGTGTCTCCAGCTGTAATGCCTCCTCAGCAGCATGCCTGAGTTCAGGAGTTAAAATCTGTGCAAACACTTTAGTTTTGTTCCTTTCTCCAGGCTAGACTGGGCTAGTAATAGATGTAAAAAATTCAGGTGATGTACAGATTAGTAATAAGAGAACCGGTTTGGGGTAAAATACATGACCTGAACCTTCACTCCAAACTGAAACTGATCTCTTTTCCTGACATTTAAAAATGATCACCTTTTTATTTGTAAGGTCATTTTTTCTTTTTCAAACTGCCTTTGTATGACAGCCCTCCATATGGGTCACCTGCAGGATCTTGAAATCGTGGATTTCAGCACTGCAACACAGACATCAACCAATGAAGCTAAAGGAGTGGCTGCTTTGGTTACTGGTGGTGGTAGTCTGTTTTCCTCTAGTGGAATACACTTTGCTATTGCGTTACATTTGCACTTTTAGGTTCTGGCTAGGATTAGAAGCATAAATGCCAAGATACTAAGAGGAAAGGCTATTTCCAACCAGAAATGTGAATACTAAGCCTTTAACGAGCGCTCGTTCCAGAAAGATTGCCAACACAACCAAAAAGGTTCAGAGGAGCACCAGAACTGGTAGATGCCTGTCTGAGCTAAAATGACTCTTTGAGATTCACCCATCACTGGGATAGATCAGGGGTGGGCTTTTGCGGTCTGACTGGTATCTTTGTTTTTGTTATTCTCACATGCACACAAGCATTTCCTCCTGCTAGATAATCCATCCTGAATGATTGTCTCTTTGCACTCATAATTCCTAGACTCCCCCTTTGTGTATTCTACAGGTAATTGCCATGTAGACTCTCTACAGTTTGCCTTTCCAAATCTCATTACTCATGCTAATTAGAAGATCAGGTTGCACTGTCATGTCTGTGTTGTTAGCAGCCCATTCAGTCGGGAAGGATGTTTCACTTTGGTATCTGAAAGGAGAAATTTGTCCATTTCATTCCTAGCAGTCCATAGCTCTTCCACAGCTCAGAAAAGAGGGACACAAGAGGCCCGAGCAAGGGTTTAGTTCCCAAGAGGTTTCCATGAGTACAATTTGCAAATTCAAGTAACTGTCTGAACGTGACACTAACTCACAGAGACAGGAGCGTGTTTGTACCTACACTTTTGCATCCTTTGGGCCAAATCCTCATCTGGTATAAAATAACTCCATTGAAGTCAGTGGAGCCCTGCCAATTTACTTCAGCGGAGGATGGGGCGTAGACCTTCTCTTCAGCAAAGGAAGGCTAACTGGTCCTGTCCACTCCCAGAAGAGGATACTAGAGAGAGTTTCAAGCAAATTTCTTGCCTTTTCTCCATGGGCGAGTGGCCTCCTCATGCCAGGAAAAGAGAGCTAAGCCCAAAACCTGGGTTTAGAGCCCCCATTTTATCCTGCCACTGTACCACCAGATTGACCCTCCATTAGGGCTCTGCACAGTTTCAAGATGGAGTCCAGTGAGTTCTACCATGCTCCAACTTCCCCTGCAGACAATAACACTGTTTATATCCTATAATCCAAGCACCACTGGAGGACTGTTCTCTCTTTAGCCTGTATTACCGTCACACAGGTCCTGTTGATCAGCATCATGCTGGAACAAACTCTCCTCTGTAAATCTGGAGGAACGCCCGTCACTTCAGTGGAGTTCTATGCATTTACAGTCGCAGGAGAGAGGAAGAGAGAGCGCAGAGTTTGGTCCATCCTGAGTTCTATTGGCTAATTTCATAGTGCTAGTTCTGCAGCGCCACATAACTCTCTGAGCCCCGCTACGGTGGCTGGATCTGCTCCAATGCACCCGTAGTATTTTGATAACTTTGCATATTGCCAACATCTCATATTAAATATATAACTTACAGACAGGGGCATAGTTTAACTCACTCTAATCAACTATAAAATGAACTCACAGCTCGCCACTACATGGTAAAGACCTGGGTCTTTTTTATGCTGATCATTAACTGCTGCAGGGATATTCCTTTCTAGAGATTTGTTATTAATGAGCACTGAAATTACGGATTTCAATTAACTATGTTACATTTATATTGAAGTACAGTTGGTGCTGCTCTGGGGAAATATAAATACTGTGAGGAGACCAAGTGCCTTCCCTTCCAAAGAGCGGAGGAACAACTAGGAGCTGGTAGCACCCCCATTGGCTCTGCACTGACTGGATTCTTTCACTCTGTCACTCTCTCTTTCTCCTTCCCTCTGGCCCTAATAGCCGTCCTCTCCTCCTGCAGCCACCTGACTCCATTTCCCACAATGGGAATGCTTCCTGGGGACTGTCTGGCCTCCCAGATCCTTGGCTGCTGTCCCCTTGGCTTTCAGCGATTAGTGTCACTGCTCTTGGCCTCTTGCAGTCAGCATGTGTCTCCGCTGAAGGCCATTCAAGTGCTACACCACCAAAATCCGATTGCACGGCACAGGCACGTTGATAAGCTCAAGGCGTCTTTCTGTGTGATTGGAAGAGAGAGAATGGTTGCAAAAGGCAAACATTTTCAGAGGGCTTATGTAAGGGATGGATAGAGGAGCCCTAATCAAGCCAGCTTGCCTTTTTAACAAACAGAAGTCCATTCTCCCAAGCCTGGGGAGATCTCATTACCGAATGTCTGCCAGTTTCAGGTCTCTTCTGTTCACGGGGGAAAGTGCTTCAAATTGCTCTTTGAGGGCTCTGTCCTTTCCCTCTTTTCTCTTGTCCGGGTCTCTCAGATGTTCAGGCCTGGGCTCACACTAAAGCTTAGCAAAGCTGTCACCTTCAGAACAAGGCCGCATAATAGCAGTAGGGCAGGCATGACGCAGAGCTTGAGGTTATGACAGAGAACGAGACAGCATTTAGATGCCTCGGTCCTAGCATTGGCCCTGGTATCAGGGAGTGTGGTTCTGGTATCCACACCGGCACTGGGTCCTTAGTCTTGGGGCATGGATCCCAGCGCTAATGCAGCATCCTCTCCCCTGGGGAGGGCAATTCAGCCCCTAGCCTTTGTGCTCTGAGCTAGGCATTGGTGCAGAGAGCTCAGCCTAGCCAGGAGACGTGCACATAGCAGGTTCCAGGGGTATTAAAGGACTCTGCAATTACTCGCAAAGGTTTCTATTATGTGCACAACTGTCATTAACTCCCAGTGGTACGATTGCCCTTTATTGATAATATAGTGCTCAGCCTGAGCAAAGGGTTATTGTGCGTGCTCACAGCAGCAGGAAATGAAACCAGCCATCCTTTCTCACAGCTTGCTATTAAGGTGTTATACACACATGAGGGTTACACTCATCCTAACCCAGGGCCGCCCAGAGGATTCTCGGGGTCTGAGGCCGTCGGCAGCAGGCGGCTCCGGTGGACCTCCCGCAGGCATGCCTGCAGAGGGTCAGCTGGTCCCGCGGCTCCGGTGGAGCATCCGCAGGCGTGCCTGCGTGAGGTCCACCGGAACCACGGGACCGGCAAGCAGCAGGGCACCCCCTGCACTGTGAAATGTCTAGAGCTGGCCCTGTTTGGCAGCGGGGGGGCACCGCCGCGGGTCTTCGGGGCACTTCGGCAGTGGGTCCTGGAACGGAAGGGCCCCCCGCCGCCGAATTACCGCCGAAGACCGGGTTGCACTTCAGCAGCAGGTCCCGCTTCGGCGGTAATTCACTGGTGGGGGTCCTTCCGCCCTGGAGCGGAAGGACCCCCCCACTGGCAAAGACCGGGAGCGGAAGAAGTTCCAGGGCCCGGCCCCAAAAGAGTTTTCCGGGCCCCCTGGAGCGAGTGAAGGACCCCGCTCCAGGGTCCCCGAAAAACTCGTGGGGGCCCCTGCGGAGCCCGGGGCCTGGGGAAAATTGCCCCTCTTGTCCCCCCCCCCCGGGGCGGCCCTGTCCTGACCTGTGTTCACCTGACTACTCAGAATCTGCTCGCGCCTGCATGGACTCACACAAGTCAGCTGTGCTTAACCCCTTCATGCCTCTGATTGGCCTATGGGCTTTCAGAGAAGAGCTAGAAAGCGGCATTTGGGGGCTCAGTAGCTACTTCTGCGAGAGTCTATTGCAAAAAGTGCATGTGCTGAAAGGGGACCAAGGTCTAATAGGGTGTGGAGGTCATCCAAAAAGACACCAGGCAGGAGAACAGTAGGAAGGAAGGAGTTATGTATAGAATGGAATTTGCTGACCTGCTTCTCTTTATCCTATAGCTTTAAGGGCTTGTCTCCCTTCCATTGTGGTACCATTTAAGATGAAGGGACTGTCCCACTAGATAGTTCCTCAACCTTCTGTCTTCTGCAGTGAAGAGGAGCAGCTTGGGGTACTCGTTACCCTTTCAGTGTTGTCACAATATGTGACTGAGAAAGGAATGGGGGGGGGCGGGGAATGAACAGGCCACCGGAGCATCCTTTGATTGAGTGAGCAGTGCTCAGCCAGAGAGGGGCGCAAGGCGTTACTCAGCGCCTACAGAGCAGCGTATTCATTAGAACCATAAAGCAAGACACAGCAATCAGGAGCACAGGTAGTTGGGGTTTTTTGTAAGATTATAATTGTGTCTTGTTTCCTGTCACTGCATCTGTTTAACAACATCTTTTCTATACCAGGTAATTAGGCACTTAATTTAATAAACAGAAACTATGGTAAACAAAGACAGAGAGTGGGAGATATACTCAACATCCAACCCAAGTAAATGCTGCACAGGAGAGGTATATATCTGACCTCAGCTTCTTTAATTCTCCTTTAAGCCTGAAACCTCCACAATAGGGTGTATGATAGAGAGGAAAGCTGGTCTTTTAATTAAGGCATTGGGCTGGAACTCAGGAGATCTTGATTCCCAACTCTACCACGGACTTTCTGTGCAACCCTGGACAAGTGAAGTCATCTCTCTGTGCCTCTGTTCTCCTTCTGGTGGCAGAGCAGCAAAGAGGACATCACCCACTCTAGGTACCCCTGGGGAAAACTGCCACTTTGCAAAATTCAGCCAACAAATAAAATATTCTCGGCAAATGTGAAAAGTGACACTTTTCCCATTTCCCCATGGATCAAATACATGATGCCCAGGGCTTCTGGGCTTCATAGGCTTGAGGCTAAAGGAAATATTACTTCTTCACTGATGTGAGTGCAGTATGTGAGGCAAAATGTCCTCCTGCGCTTCCCATTGATAACTAGTACTTCCTACAGAAGGGTCTGGCATCAAGGCGCCTGATCCAAAGTCAGTGGGTGGATTCCTACTGACATCAACAGGCACTGGCTCAGACACCTAGAGGAACTGAAACATTGATTTTCATAAAGGCTGAGTACCTGCAGTTCCAGTTAAACAGGAGTTCTGGATGCTCTGTGCCCTGAAAATCAGTGCACAGAAACCAAAGTCCTCCCTGATCACAAATCCTTAGATGATAGCCATATCATAAATCAGTCATATCATAATGTGCAGGTATTGTGTCAGCATATTTACATGGTCACAGCTGACCATGCTGAGTAAATAATATAATATAATTACAGGGTAAAGACATGGCAAACTCTTTTTCACCCCAGCATAAAGCCTGCATCTATTATTTACTGGAGGCAACCAGCAGAAGAGTGTATGCTACATGGTAATTACTTTCTGACCTCCTGGAGGTAATTGCATAATAATTTGCAGGGAATTGCTATTAGAGTTGGGTGAATACTGCAAACTACTTTCTGAGAACCATCTTAAACCAATATCTATCTACTTACCTAGGCTTTGATAAGGGCGCCCATCACCATGGTATCTGAACAACCATTCTCTGTGTGTATTCTTCAAATATTCTAACACATGGGTTAATTGGCAGGCATATTAAGAACTGTTCGACCCTTCTTCCTTACAAACTTCTCTCAGCCTAGGGGTTGTTGCAAATTGTTCATAGCAATGAGAGTGGTGCAAAGAAAGGTCATTCTGTTTCATGGAGCATTTCAAAAAATTTGTTTTTGTTTTAATTTGGAATGAAAACCAAATATTTCAAAAAGTTCTGCAAAAGGAAATGAAGGCCTGGATCTGGGGCAGACCTCCTAGTGAGTTGCCCTGGAGCCATGGACTCCAGATACCCAGGTTCCCTAGCAGCTCAGCAGGTGGGCTACTGAAGACCTGGGTGGGCTAACTAGCAGGAAACCTGCCTGGCTTCTATCAGAACTTTAGCAAAATCAAACCGTCTCAGCAAAATAGTTCAATTTTTGCCAAATCTGCAAGTTCTGATGAAAAAAAACTTCTGTTAGAATTTTTCTGACTAGCTCTAATAGCAAATGTTTACTATTCTGAATTTGTTATTTAACTATGGGCTGGGTGAGCATAATTATAAGAGTAGGAAAGTGCTGGAGGAGAGGGGGAATTTGCATTTTTAATTTGCCTAGATTGCAGGGAAGGATTCCAACTGTACTGCTGCACTTCGGGAATTACTTGTGCATTATTTAAAGTTATGTCAAAAGTGCCTAGAACATCAGGATAGGCATGTTTCTTTAGATGTGTATAAATCTAAATACACTAAGAACATATTCAGGCTCAATTATTTCACATGGTATGGCTTCTGTTCTCCAATTGGCTGATGTGCAAACACTTGTTTGCGCATGCATACCCTCCGGAGTCAAATCTCTTCCTAAAACAATTGGGCAAACACAGAGTCACACATGTGTTCCCAAGAAATCAAGAAGGGAGAGATTTTATGGCAGTTTGGATTTAGCGATCAGGGTCACAAATCCTTTTTCTCTGGGTTCACCAGCTTTGCCTGCAACCTGGAGCCAGTGCCTAGGAACAATGGTGATGGGCTTTCTATAAAAACTTAGAAAAATTGCAGAGAAGAGAACTTGCCTGCTTGCATAGCAGGGTACTCGACTCAATGACCAAGGAGGTCCCTTCCAGTCCTACGTTCTATGCTGTGAAGAGAATTTGCTTACCTAGTTTTTCAACTGTTACTGAAGACATTGGATTAAATGCAGGATTGTTCATGTCACCAAAGTGGTCTTTACAGATTCCAGGCCTCTTTCCAGTAAATAAGACTGTCCCACTGCTCCACTCAGTCCGTCACACTCCTCCTTTTCTCACGTTGCCCTCCCACACAAAGATCTGCAGGTGAAATCACAAAGTTTCCTGGGAAGTCTGAGCGCTCTTGAGCGCTCCGGAACACTCACCCTGCAGCAGTTGAGATTGTGCTGTTTTAAAAAGTAGAACTGATTTCTTTATAAATCATTCATCTCTTCTTATTTATTAATCCTTCTGTCAAGGTCAATTTAAAACACTTTGAAATAAGGCCACCTGACAACACCTCTGTTTATGAGATTGACAGCAGGGCAGTGCGTGCTTCTGCACTGCTTGTGAAGGTAAATTCACACAGGCTCCTGGACAGTCCCAGGTACCGTGGTTTATGATGGAAGGAATATGTAATGCCATCCAGACAGAACCCACCTGTAGGTTCTGTGACTGTGGGTTGTTAGTGTGTGGAATGTACATAGCCTGGGTAGAATTCAGAGTGGGATCTAGGTGTGCGTTAGAGGATACACCTGTCTGATTACAGCTCAGTGGCTTCACATTGCAAGAGTTCATGTAAACAAAGAACCTGGGCAGAGCTTGGCCCATTAATGTTTGAATCTGAGACAAAAAATCAGCGGATCCTGGATCATAGACCCTCTGATGTATAATTGTTGCATTTTGTCAAGCTAGGTCTGAATCCAGATTAACAGAACCAAATATTCAGTTGTTGTAAATCACTGCAGCTCCATTGGTAATAATGGCTCATGATGTAGATAACGAGAAGAACCCAGGGATCTAGGAACAGGAGAGATAAGACTAGAAAAATATCAATTTCCTGGTTGATCAGGAAAGAGAAAAGAATGAATATTAGTTGTGTCTATAGTGTCTGTTGTTCCTCGTCCCCTAACCTCTGTTCACTTGTCTGTCTGTCTTTAGTCTGTCAGCGGCTAGAGGAAAGATCATCCTTTTTTGAATATCTGAGGAGCATCCAATGCTTCCATACCAAAGAGCAGAAATAAAGGTAGACATTTTTAAACTCTCTCAGGCTTCTACATGGTGCATGAATAGAGAGACTTGGCTGTGTTATCACATTTAAACAACATCCAATGTGTGTGCTTTGTCTTGACTGGTAACATTTCAAGTTCCTCTCCCACAATAACAACCTAGCTGCTGAGAACTGCATTGCAGAGCTTTGCCTCCACACTTTCTGTATGGAGGCCTCTGTGGGTCTGTCTCCACTGCAGTTAGACACCCTTGGCTGGCCCAGGCTAGCTGACTCAGGCTCGTGGGGCTGGGGCTGTGGAGCCGTTTAACTGCAGTGTAGATGTCTGGCTTGGTCTGGAGCCTTGGCTCTAGGAACTTGTGAGATGGGAGGATCCCAGAGCTCAGGCTACAGCCTGATCCCAGTTAAACAGCCCCACAGCCCAAGCCTGAGTCAGCTGGCCTAGGCCAGCCTCCGGTGTCTAACTGCAGTGGAGACACAGACCATTTGCTAAAAGGTTCAAACTAAAGCTTGCATGTCTTTGGCCAAGCTTTGCAAAAAGGCCTGATTGTCTGCATCTGTTATCCTGTTCTACTTGCATGCTCCCCTTAACGTGGCTTTTGCAGAAGGGCAAATTGGCACAAAGTCTTTTGGAGGTGTGGTGAACTCTTTAAGTTTTGTCACTTCACACTAACCGGTGCATGTCTTGAACAAGTAATGGTGACTGTGGGGCCTGTGGCAATACCCAAATGGATCAGGCCCATGAACTGCCTGCTGCTTACTACTTGGTCATATAGCAGAAAGGTCACAGGACACCAAAAATTTGCAGAAAAGCAATTCTATTGCCTTCTAATTCTATCTCCCACTATTTAAATTCTATTAATTGGAATGGGATTGTCTGACAGGTACTGTGGTGCTAGTTGATATTAGCCACTGAGCTTGATGCAAAGGTGACATAAACGCAGGATTAAGTTACATTTCAGTCAGTTGAAATAACTTGATGTAAACCCACGTGGCTAAGCACAAGATGGTCTAACATACACACTGAGGAAGCTGATAGGTGAGGGCAGTGTGGTTTGGTGACTGGGAGGTGAGCAGCTAGACAGGTGCCAGGAGACCTGGGTTCTATTCACTGACCTACTGCATGACCTTACACAAGTCATTTATCTGTCTGAGTCTGTCGCCCCTCCCGACTGCTTCAGCTGGGATTTTGAAAGCAGTCTCAGGGAGTTAGGCACCCAACTCCCACTGAATTTCAACAGTGTTTGGGTGCCTGGCTCCTTTGAAAATCCTGGCCTTAGACTATAAACTCTTCAAGACAGGGACTGTCTCTCACTGTGTGTTTGTCCAGCACCTACCACAATGGGGCTCTGAGCTCAAACGGAGTCTTCAAGGGCCAGCCAAATAATAATCCGAGAACTGTCAAGTAAAGCAAAAGAAGCGTAAAAAGACTCCTCGTTAGAGCTGGACAAAAAAAAGTAACACTTTAAAATTCAGATATTTTATTTGGAAAATTTCACACAATAGGTCAAATTATCCAGTGAAAATGTTTGCAGGTTATTCACCCAGTTCAATGAGTTCTAAAATATCACCATGTCCTATGAATAAATGGTTGGATTTGTCCTACTCCCTCTGCTTTTTGCTCTATAGGAAGGAGCTCAGATAACCTTGCACGCCCTACATTTCTGTCCCATCGCCACTCACTGCCCCCCATCCTCTCCACATCAGGCCCTGTTTGATGAGAAGCAGAGATGATTATTAAGATGAGAGTAACAAGAGCGCCCACTGAACGAATACCAATGAAGCAGCATCTTGGTGCATGTATAAACAGAGCCATGTTCCCACAGCCGATCAGATACGGGGAAAGAGAATG
This sequence comes from Gopherus evgoodei, assembly GCF_007399415.2. NCBI lineage: Eukaryota > Metazoa > Chordata > Testudines > Testudinidae > Gopherus > Gopherus evgoodei. The sequence goes on from NC_044337.1 coordinate 11,654,435, forward strand.
ATAAACAGTAAGTGACTCCCGTCACCAGGAGAATTCACGTGGGAGCCTCCAGTAATTGGCAATTGCTCTCCACAAAAGAACAGAGATTAAAAGATTTGGGACATGCCTAATGACACACCACAAGCAGACAACGTCAGTCAGTTGATGACCTGGACTGACAACAGAGGGCTGAGGGAGGAAGGAAGGGAGCCCACAACAGAGAATGGAGAGGCCGCAGTTTAAGGTGAGCTCAGGGCAGGGACCCAGTTTGGAAAAGAAGCCAAACTATCGAGACAGCTCTTCATAGCAGAGGCCTGGAGCAAATTCAGACCTCTGATGGAAGTGGTTGCAATGCCATTGATGTCAGTGGTGTTTCCCACCAGATGTGAATTTAGCTTCCAATATATAAAAATGGGTGGGGGGAATACATGGAATTCGTCTAGCTGACGTGTTATCTGTAGCCTATTTTGATCATGCCTCATTTGCAAACTGAAACACAAAGCCTCAGTTATCTTGTAGATTCAACCAGGCCTTGCAGAAAACTAAACCAGTAGTTAGACTATGGTGATCCTGGGAAATTCGTGGGTACCTCTGCCCTTAGGGGGCTGCTGTTTGTTGCAATACCCTTCATAACAGGAGTTGTCTGAGGAGACAATTTGAGCTATTGCCTCTCTCAGAATAAACCCGAAACCCACAACTTCATGTAAAGAGATCATCCCAAGGAGAGATATAACATCTTCCTTAGGGGTAGGCCAGAGAGCAGAGGAGGGAAGATGGTCCAGTGGTTTGGGCACAGTGGTTAGGAGACCCAGGTTCATTCAGTTCCTTCGTCCGACACAGTCACTTTGGGTGCACCTGCACGGTAGTGAGGTGTGCCGTGGGGGTGCGATTTCTCAAGCACACTAATGTGTCCCGCACTATTTGGGCCGTGTCGCTGGCCTAAAGTCAATGTGCCCTAGTGTGCTTTAACATAGGGCTGTTTCAGACAACACTACCGTAAAACACACTAGGGAGACTTCCGTGTACACAGCAGAGCAGGGTCACCCGTGGGAGGGGGGGCAGGTGGGGCGATTTGCCCCAGGTCCCGCAGGGGCCCCCACAAGAATATAGTATTCTATAGTATTGAACCTTTTTTTATGGAAGGGACCCCTGAAATTGCTTTGCCCCAGGCTCCCTGAATCCTCTGGGCGGATCTGCAGCAGAGTGTGCCTGGACCAGCTAGCACGCTTTAGAAATCAGATCCCTGCATGGCACTACACTGTGTAGACAAGCCCTTAGTCTCTTGGTACCTTGAGGTGTGTCTACGCAGCAAAGAAAAACCTGCAGCTGGCCTGTGCCAGCCAATTCTGGCTTGCGGGGCTTGGGCTGCAGCACTGTTTCATTGCCGTGTAGACTTCTGGGCTTGGGTTGGAGCCCAGGCTCTAGGGCCCTGCAGGGCAGGAGGCTTCCAGTGCTCAGGGGGAGGGATAGCTCAGTGGTTTGAGCACTGGCCTGCTAAACCCATGGTTGTGAGTTTAATCCTTGAGGGAACCATCTGGGGGAAAAATCAGTACTTGGTCCTGCTAGTGAAGGTAGGGGGCTGGACTCAATGACCCTTCAGGGTCCCTTCCAGTTCTAGGAAATGAGTATATCTCCATTATTAAAAATTAAAAGCTCCAGCCCAAACCTGGAAGCAGGGGTGGCTCCAGGACACCAAGCACATACTTGGGGCTGCAAGGGCAGCAGGCAGGCTGCCTGCAGAGGATCAGCTGGTCCAGTGGCTTCTGAGGACCTTCTGCAGGCACACCTAGAGCTGTCCCTGCCTGGAAGTCTACACAGCAACAAAACAGGGCTGCAGGCCCATTCCCTGTGAACCAGCTGCAAGTTTTTCTTTGCTGTATAGACATACACTCTGTACCATGTCTGTAAACTGGGGATAATAGCACTGCCCTGTCTCCCGGGAGTGTTGTGAGGATAAATATACTAAAGATTGTCAATGCTCTGATACTATGGGAAAGGGGGACATATAAATCTCTGATAGATTGTTGATTTGCTCATATTTATACACAGCCAATAGCATTCTAGGTAGATACGCGACACAGGGAGCTCACCATGTAGATGTAGACAAAAGCACCGAACAATGACAGGCAGTGGGGCAGAAGGGAGGTTGAGGGAAACAATAATCTGTCTTGATCCCTTGGGCCTATTACGTCCATGTCTCAGTGGTTTCGTTATAGCCATATTTATGGAGTTAACAACTTGTTTTCAATCATTTAGGTCAGGGGTGGCCAACCCATCACTCCGGAGCCACACGCGGCTCTTCAGAAGTTAATATGCGGCTCCTTGTATAGGCACCGACTCTGGGGCTGGAGCTACAGGCGCCAACTTTCCAATGTGCCGGTGGGTGCTCGCTGCTCAACCCCTGGCTCTGCCACAGGCCCTGCCCCCACTCCACCCCTTCCCGCCCCCTCCTTGAGCCTGCCCTGTCCTCGTTCCTTCCCCTTTCTCCCTCCCAGGGCCTCCTGCACGCCACGAAACAGCTGATGGGGAGGTGCTAATCGGCAGGGCTGCCGGTGGGTGGGAGGCGCTGGGAGCGAGGGGAGAAGCTGATGGAGAGGTCATGACGTATTACTGCAGCTCTTTGGCAATGGTCATTGGTAAATTCTGGCTCCTTCTCAGGCTCAGGGTGGCCACCCCTGATTTAGATTGTCAATGGAGCTTCCAGTGAGTTATGTGGAGCTCAGCTGAGAATCTGGTCCGAGCGGTGGTTTTGATTTTCTATTTTGGTTTGTTTTATTCTCTTTTTCTCCCTATTGTCTCTCTCTCCTCTTTGCAAACCTGGCGCCTAGAGTTGGACATGTCTGTACCTAACAACCCCCCGCCCCTCCCTTTCCCGTCTTTTCTATTCCATCATAAATGCATCCAAATTGCAGTTCTCTGATGCTGGAATGGCTCTAAATCACACATCATAGAGCAAGACAGATCATAAAGGAACAACAAAGACCCAGCAAACATAAAATAGAAGAATGGCAGCCTCCCCACCTTATGCTGCAAAAATCAAAGGAGAAGTTTTCAAGCAGCCCCGTTTCCAGTCAGCTGGAGATTTAATCCACACAGTAATTGACTGTGTCTGCACTTCTTCCCCCCTCCCCACACACACCCTTCTTCTTTTATTCCTATCCTATAATAAGGTGACCCTAATGACAGAGCCGATATGTAAATGAACCTTTCTTTCCAACGTGCATTGGGTGGAGGAGGAGTGATAGGAGAGCTTCAAGGGAAGAAAGTCATTTTTTGCAAAAAGCTTTTGTATTGTAAAGTAATTCTAGTATTTCTAAAAACGGGGACAAGTTCACTGAGAAAATTATGCCAGCTGAGACCCTTTGAGTCTGCAATTTTCCTGGCACTGCCAAGCCTGAAGATGACTCTGAATTTGTGGGTGACCTTATTTGGTCAATCCTTTGTTTTGAGGTGGCACTGCAATCACTCTAATTTGTTAACTGTTTCCTACATGTTGGATTATGTTATGTTTTCTTTTTCCTGGTGACTTTTATTAGATAATGGCCTAGTGGGAAACTGAGCAGAAGAAACATTTTCATAATTGATGGCTTGATTTCAGCCCTGAAAATACTCAATGGCTTTTTCAGCCTCACTGACACTGGAAATTATTAGAAATTATAAACTGTTATGCAGCTGGAGCATATTAAATTGGGTGGGAACTGGAGATTGCAGACATGCTGGATTTCTCCTTTGCGTGGATTTTTTTTTCCTTCAGATTTTTCAGAATTTACCATGGGGTGGAAATGTTCCTCATCACAGGTCAAAACAAGGGCAGGATTTTAAAACTCTAGAGCTGGCTGTTGAGTGTAATCATGCATTTGGATTGGAATGGGACTGCAAAGCTTTAAAGAATTCATGTGGTTGGAATGATCACCCAGGGTCTTCACCCAAAACCCAAGCCAGATTTTCTAAAGAACTCTCAACACTATGTGGGCCAAAGGGCTGAGATCTTCTGAAACCAGCCAGCAGAGTCACAACGCAGAGCTGCTGGGTTCTGAAAATCTGGCCCCCAGAGGGCAACTCACAGGCCTGCTTCCAACCAGATGGGAGCAGCAGCAGACGTGGAACTGGCAGTGCCATCACTAGATACACCAGGACATGGCAAAAATAATCCATCCAGTGCAAGAGGATGATAACAGAAAGAAGGTAAAAGTTATCCTTTAGTTTTCAAAGGGCCTACAGAGGTAAGGTGCAATGGGACAAACTACAAGAACAGTGAGGATCTGTTGAGAATGCGTCATTATTTAATTATTATATACACCGGTCCTGGGGAAAAGTTCCAGCAATTTTTCATGATTCCACCTGTACAAGTAGCCCTGAACGTGACACATCTGGGCCCCTATAAATCCCAGTGCAGCTAGACTCCTGTGTTGAAATATCCCCAGACGGCGCATGGTCACTGTGTTATCTCCTACACCTCCGGTTCTCCTGAATGGCACTGTAAGAAAGGAGGCTGAACTACACTGCTGTAAGGTCTCCCATGTAGCCACTCTATGCCAGAGGGAGAGAGCTCTCCCAATGGCATAATTAAGCCACCTCTAACGAGCAGCGGTAGCTATGTCGGCAGGACAGCATCTCCCGCCGACAAAGCGCTGTCCATGCTGGAGCTTTTGTCAATGAAACCTTTGTCGGTCAGGAAGTATTTTTTTCACACACACACACACACACACACACACCTGACCAACAAAAGATTTACCAGCAAAAGTGCTGGTGTAGACAAAGCCTGAATAAGTGTCCCAGACCTGAAGAAGAGCTCTGCGTAAGCTCGAAAGCTCGTCTCTCTCACCAACAGAAACCAACAGACTGCAGAGAGCAACTCAGCACTGGAAAGTGCTTTGGGGAGGGGATAGATCAGATAACTTACTAGGCCTTTTCCATCTCTAATTTCAGGCTAATTGTATCTCTCTATCCACCTGCCCCTCTTGAATATGCCCATCACTGCAGTGTCTAGGCAGTTTACAGCTAATTAAAAAGTATACTCATTGTCTAAATGTACCATACTCTCCATGGCTGTGCTGTTGACTTTTTACACAGATGGTTCCATCAGTTGTTTGCCTTTATAGGCAGCAATGCAACTTATTACCATGGCAAGATTCATGAGAAGAGCTGAATCTTACGTTGTGTTGTATAGGTGACAGCACCCGGCTTTGTTCTGCTGTCCAATGACAGGGAAATCTGGAGCCAAGCCCACTGCACAGAAAATGCCATGCTTCTAGCCACTGTGAATTCTGTTCTCAGCTCCATCAGCCATATCATCCCAGAGGAATAGAGTGACCATGGTGGATTGTAGAAAGACCGTTCATTGATCTTTGATATAACCAAGCCCTAGTCCATTCAAGAGCTTTCAAGATCTGGAGCAGGGCTGATGGGGGCAATCAGATTAATTTAAAGCTCCTCTTTTTTAATGAATATGTACAGACTTTGCTTTCTTTTCATGCAAATGATTTGATTTGGACCTGCTGGCTTTGCACTCTGCAGCCCACAAGAAGGCCGAGGAAATAGCATATTGCACCAGCACATTTCATGAGAGCCGCTTAAACTTTTTTTTTTTAAAAGCATCCTTACATATGGATTTTCTAGTTATCTGTCCCCTGCCTTTCTACCTCCTCTCCTATCCCCTTGCTTCAGGGACTTATTGCAGCCATGGGATTAATGGACGCCTAATGCCATCTCTGCTTTTCAGCCTGGAAAGGTCTCTTGTCTAGTTTACATTGATTTTTTTTCCTGATGAATTTGCAGAAGCTGAGATACTGACTGCAAGTAACACAGATAAAGAGAAAGGTCGAGAGAAAGAGATACATCCTCTGCCTCACGATACCAGTGCCGAGAAAGCTGTGAGACATCAGAGCTCACAGACACTTACTTCCACCAGCGAACACCTTCTTGTTCTTACTGACATCATACAGGACACAGAGAGAGGCATTGACAAAAGGGCTGGCTGGGAGGTTGCTGGTGTCCATCTTTAGGGAACAGATTTTGAACACCAGTGCTATGGGGTTACCTCCATTATTTTCAGGATAAACTGGTTGCATAAATCAGTGCCAAGAAAATTTCTTCTCTGTAGGTACACTAGGCACAAATATCAATATTCCAGGAGCTAACATATCATTTTGGATCCCATGGCTGTGAATAGGGTGACCAGACAGCAAGTGTGAAAAATTGGGACAGGAGGTGGGGGGGTAATAGGAGCCTATATAAGAAAAAGACCCAAAAATCGAGGCTGTCCCTATAAAATCGGGACATCTGGTCACCCTAACTGTGAATGACAAGTGAAAATTAATATAGGGAGGAAGTGTGATCTGACGGCACTGGCGACCTGGGTTTGAATCCAGTTCTCTGCCACAAACATTCACTCTAATCCTTGAGCAAGTCCTCCAATTACTCTGTGCCTCATATCCACATCTATAAAAAGAGGATAATATTCCTTTTCTCCCATGCTGTCTGTTTTATCTGCTCAGATTATAAGATTGGAGAGGGGGACTGTCCCTTACTAAATAGCGTTTAGCACAATGGGGCCCTGATCTCAAGCGTGACCGGTAGGTGCTACGTTATTGTTGTGAATAATAATAATTTTTATAATGCCATAAGTGTGTTTGCTACCTAAGAGACAAAAAAGGTGATGGCCATACTGCACCCTAAGAATTTACAATCTAAGATGCAATAATAAGGATTTAATAATAAGAATAAAGTTTGCCTTCACTTCTCCTTCCTTCCCCTCCATTTGTCCAGTGACTAAACCCATTGCCACTGAAACATACTAGATTGGGTGAATTTTTTAAGAGGGACAGAGTAGGAAATTGTAACTTGTTCATCCCTCTTCATATTAAATCTGGTGGTTGAATATAGTAGGATCACCTGAGAAAAGGAACAGGCAGTGACACTGAAAATGTATAACATGGCAGTGATTAAAACCCTGTCTGCCAGGGAGGATCACAAGGACAGGAGCAAATAGTTCCCAGGAGGAGGCGAAAAGCGGAAGGGCTGTGGCCAAGTTTTGATACACATAGTTCAAGAAAACTGACAAATCCTTCACCGTATCACGGCAGCCTTTCTGTAGCCCATTGCTTCTCTGTGTAAAGGAAGTCTGCATTGTGCAGTCCTGACCTGATGACCCATAGGTCTCAGTCCACATCTCAGTGTGTGTCCGGCATCTTTTTTTTACTTGGATGTGCTGTACTGTATGCCTCGGCGTTGTCTCATGAGGGGCTGTAACCTATATAAAGACATCTGCAAGTGTCAATATCACCATCAGCTTCACCTCCCCATTACTCTTTAGCATGAACTTGGTAACCCTGGATTGTCTCAGACTCCTGGGTTTTATCCGTGATACATTTTGGCTCATGGTATCAGGACTCTTGTTGCCAAATGAGAAGAATGGAAGTGGAATGCCCACTGTTAGTGGAAAGGTCTGGATAACCTCTCTTCCTTCATCCTCTTTGGTTTGGGGAGGTACCTTTGCATACCTGTTGGGATAGATGCTCAGATTCAGAGGTCTGGAAATTAGGAAACAGCTGATCCAAACCCACTACGAGTCCAGTTGCCAACCACTCACTGGAAGGTTGAATCTGTAGAATCAAAAGCTCCTTCCTTGTATATTTTAGATAGTTGTCAGAGAAGTTTAGAGCCTGTTTGTTAGATTTCTTATGGGACATTTTGGCCCCACCCACTCCGCACAGTTTAAGTTTCCTTGCTTTGCAGAGACAGAAGGAAAGAGAGAGAGAGAGAGAGAGAGAGGTGTTATTCTGCATAGCTTGTGCTTTTCAACGAGTCAGCCTCTTCTAGGTGACAAATTGTATTTTGAGAACAGCAGCCAGAGTTCTGCTCTGAGTGATAGCACTGCTCAGGTGGTAACGAAGGCATCTCATTTCCCTTCAGTTACAACATATGGCAATCTCATTCCTAAAGCACCTTATCAGGCAAGCAGCTCAAGGCAGGCAAGTTGCAGGGCTTCTCTTCTTCCCTTGAGTTCAGATCCTAGGCAATTCTTCTAGCTTTGCCTTGAACAGGAGTAAATAGTTGTTCGAACAATCAAAACCCCATGCTTTGATTCCATCAGGCTGGCTTTTCAGAAGACGTTTACTACTTACTATGAAGTTCTTGACAGAAATGCACTGTTCATCGCTGAGTTCCTGTCAGACTGCTGGCGCGTCGCAGGAGGAGCAAAGAGCGATTCATCAGAGACAAGGCCTTCTCATGCAGACTGGGGGATGGGGGTGGGGAGCAAAGTGATTGTTCGAAGTGGGAAAGGGAGGAAAACGAGAGGAACTCTGGTGCTGAGTCCTGTTCTCCTATCTAGCTGAAGAATGAGACTAGCAAACCTCCCAGATAATCTCTCAAAATAACTAACCGCCAACGTTTTTACAGCAAGAAATTATATTCATAGCATGTAGGTGCAGATGACCTGTCAGGAGTATATGGGTATAGTTCACTTAATCAACTCCCTGCTGTTCCAGGGACCTGGAGGACTGATGTACCTGGGTCCCTCCTATTTTGTGCCTGTTGTGCAAGTACTGGGTGGTGGTAGTGGCCTGCGAAATACAGGATGATTTGGTGGTCTCTCCTGACCTTAAACTCTATGACTGTGTGAACAAATCAGGCACTTATGAAAACATCTGTGAACTGTGAGCTTCACCAAGGTTTTTTTTTAGTATTTTTATTTTATTTTTATCTGATTAGTCATACTGGAAATTGTGTCATCCATTATTCACCCCTTTAATCATTTCAGACATCCAATCAGGGAGCAGTAACAATACCATGTGATCTTGGTGACCAATCTGCACTGTGGAAACAATGATTAGAATAAGCCAACTGTTCTCCAATAGCCCAGTGTCTGCAAATCATTGACTGTAACCCCATTGGTGTGAATACTTAAATGTTACCTGTCTGGGAGGTATTCTCATAGCTGTCTAAGGGAGATGGATGCCTAACTCCCATTCATTTTAATGGAAATTTGACACCTAAAACACGTAGGCTGCTTTGAACATTTCAATCTAGAACATTGTGATCAGTCAGCGAAGGAAAGGAGCTGAATTTGCAATGAACATTATTCACATAAACAGTTCAACCAGCTCTGTTCTGGAGGCTAAAAGAAACAACTAAAAGTTTGGATGCTTCCTGCAACCTTATACAAACTCTCAAAACCCCTGAGGCATGATCCTGATAGAGGATGGATGTCATAGAAGCTCTACAGTAGAGGACTAGATTCTCAGGTGGAGTAAATCGGCATCGCTCCGTTGAAGCAATACTGATTTACACATCCTGAGGATCTGGCCTAGATTCTACAAAACTGGTCTGGAAATCTCTTAAGAACAGGCTTTCTCAAGAGATTGCAGATCCTATCTATAAACCAGAAGGGCAGAGACACTCAAAGCTGACAAATATTTGAAAAATTTAAGAAGCAAACTGCATATACCAGGGAGAGAATGTAGGTCTTTGTTCTCTCTCTAGTGGCTGGTCCACAAACGAGGTTAATGAATCTGCAGAGACTACCAGCTATGACTTCATCCTTTCTCTCATGTGTTAGAGACTCATTTTTTACTGTTTGAAGGCCTCAGTTTGAACCCCGCTTGCAGACAGCACAAGAATGTGAGAATCTAACTCAATCTGTTCACTAGTATTATTATCATCATTAATTATTTGTGCTGTGGTAGCACCTAGCAACCTCAATCAGGTGTCAGGACCCTGTGGTATTAAGCACTGTAAATAATGCAAAGGCAGACCCTACCCCAAAGATCTGACAGTCTAGTATGCTCATCGCTTGCTTTCAAACTGGCTTCTTGTCTTGGAGAGCAAAAGGAAAGAGGATTAGAGCTGATTGAGTGAGCATCCGCAGGGGAAAGAAATGAGTGTTTATCTATGTTTCTATCTCTTTAAAACACATCATTCCTGAAGCTGCTGACAAAGGTCTTGCGGTAACTGCTGGCAGAACCTCTAGGAGCTAATAATTTTATGTTCAGGCTTATGTAAAACCTGGTTTGATTAATTATTGATACAAAGTTAGGAAAATGAATGCTCGCTCTGACTTGGCACAGCCCTGCCAAATAAATGAGGCAGTGGCAGTTCTGCAGTGAGCTGCTCTGAGTGCTCCTTCCTGTCAACCTGCTCTTTACCAGTGGACGCTAAGCGAGTGTTTTTTGATGAGCATCTGACAACTCATACCAAAAGCATGCGCACAGACCACTCATTCTGTTTTCAGTTTGCATCGTGTGAACACCCAGCAGCAATTTGCTGTAAACTGAGGCTGTAGCATTCTCTGGTGGTATCCCATAGTCCTTTGCTTCACTGCTCATCAGCACGCATCCTGGGATTGTTTTTGCTGTGAATTGTGTTAAGCAAGGTGGGTTCAATTTTTTTTTAAAAATTCCTATGTTTCTGCTGTCTCCATCCTCTACTTCCTTTCTGGGCTGGCTCGCGCCATATTTGAATTGCTGTCTGGACCCAACAATGATCTTCATTCAGAGGTGAACAAATTTGCCAGTGGGTTTCACCTGTTGCAGCAGCAACCCTTTCGGCAGGAGGACGAAACACTGCAGCAGTGGCAGTAGGATGGGAGTGTAAAAAACTCAAGAATGCTGAGCAGTTGGAACAAGAGGATTGGTTCCTGGATCAGCTACCATGGAACCAGTATGGACTGGTGAGAGAGGATTGTTCAGAAGATCTGGAATGACCAGCAGTGGTGAGAGAGCTTCAGGCTGGGGTGGGACACCTTTCTGAGATCTGCGTCAAACTGACTCCATTGACAGCATACCTACATGTGATGCCCTACAACCATGGATAAATGAGTGCCATTCCATCTGGAAACTTACCACTACAGGATGTTACTGGTCTGTAGTCAACGAATTCAGCATGGGGAGATCAACCGTTGGGGCCATTCTCTCACAGGTCTGCTATGCCATTGATATGGTGCTGTCTGGCCAAGTCATGAAGTTGGGTAATGCTTAAGAGATTATTGATGGATTTGCATGCATGGGGTTCCCAAACTGTATTGGCGCAACTGATATAACACATATGCCTATCGTTTGCCACACACCCACACCCTTTCCCACACTAGGGTGCAGAATTTATAAACAGGACGGGTTATTTCTCCATGGTGCTCCAAGCACTGTGGAACACAGTGGCAGATTTACAGACATAAATGCAGGTTGCTCCTGGACACCCCAGGGTGCTAGGCTCTTACTATTTAAATTAAAGGAGAAAGGACTGTTCATCCCCAGAAGTGGTATGGTGGTTGGTGTGGTAATTATGGGAGACCTGGCTTCTCCCCTGATCATAGAATCATAGAATTGTAGGCCTGGAGGGGACCTCGACAGATCTTCTAGTCCAGTGCCCTGTACTCAAGGCAGGACTAAGTATTGGTGTCCTGACTAATGAAGCTGTACCCAGGTCTCTTGGCTATAAGGAAGGAACATTTTAACTATCACCTGAGCAGCTGCAGAAAGGTAGTCGAGCGTGCATTTGGCTGTTTGAAAGGCAAATGGTGCTGTTTATGGAATAGGTTGAAAGTGTCAAAAAAAAATGTTCCAACCCTAAGAACTGCATCTTGTGCTTTGCACAAAATTTGTGAGAGCAGTGGAGAAAGTCTTCCCCAGGGGTGGGAGGCTGAGGTATAGAGACTTGCTTGGAGGGTCAAGCAGCCAGCAAGATGTCCTGTTCAGAAACCAGACACCTGGGGGAATACTGTCAAGGATGCCTACTGTCTGTATTTTGAGTCTCATGCCTGAACATGTTAGCCTGGGGGGGATGGAGGGGCACATTGCGATAGAGACATTGTGAGCAATGGGGTATTGTGTATGTGTGGTTGAAGTTTAACATTCCCTATGTGCTTTTGGCAAACCCAATGAATTGTTTCAGCTTTATTTCAAGGATTGTCTGCGTTAAATGCAACGATGCTCCATATGGATGCATTGTAAACAGTTTTATTATGAAACAACAATAAAAACACAATAATCAAGTTTTAATAAAAGCAATAGAAAAATAATGTCTCTGGATTTGGAAATACATTTAACAAACCAGTGGTGTTAAATATCCAAATGTACTTTGAGTTTTGTTTGCACTGCTGCAGTAATTAAAGTGCAGTAGTAACAACATTACAATTACTACAACACGGGTAAAAGGAGAGCATAGGCCTTGTCTCTGGCTCTTCTGCTCTGCAGGGGCCCAGGGACATTACAGGGCTCAAAAGAGCTGGATTCCCAGGTGCAAGTGTTCCTCGTACCCAGATGCTAGAACTGAGACATGAATGGGCGCTGCTGGGAGGATACAGAGGTTAGGAGATGCTACTGGTCCCAGGAGCCAGCATTGTTCAGGAGCTGAAGGACACGACTGGGTCCCAAATTACAGGACAACAGGGAGGGCATTCTAGCTCAGGATAGCCTCCGTGAGTTGCCTCTGCATCGCCCATGCTCTCCTTCACCATAGTGATGCTGTCTGTGGCCGCAGCCATGATTTCCCTGGCCAGTGGGATACTGTCCTTGGCCTCTGTCACAATGTCTTGGGAGGGCTGCACTCCTTTTTCTCTCTGGCTCCTCATGCACGGCCTCCACCTCTTGGTCAGCCTGGATTTCCTCTGTGACGCTGCCTTGTGTTCTGCAAACATCTTGTCCCAAGTCTTCCTTTTCTCCCCTTCAGGTTGGCCACCAGGTGAACAGTCCCTGACAGTCCGGCTGGTACAAGTTCTGTGGCTATGGGGGTATCGGGTTGGGGGGAAGAGTCACTTATTGTTCATATCACAGATAAGTCGTGATAGCTCTTTTAGTATTGATATGTGACCTTTCCTCCCTGAGACTCTTCCTATTCTTAGGTGAGCCTCAGAGACGGTTAAGTGGTCTGCATGTATGGAGGGTACTTGGGTGCATTTGGATTTCAGTCTACTACTGTATCCGCTTTCATGCTGGGTGGGGTGGGATGAGATGGGATGGTTGGAGCTATGTTCTAGGTTGTTTTTTGCAAAAAACAATTTGTCGGCTGGAGTTGTTACTATGGCGTAAGAGGTGTAAAGTGGGGCTTATGGAGGGCATGTAGGCCGAGATGCACAGGAATCCCCTCTACGTCCCCTTTAGGCTGGCCTCACGCTCTATGACCTTATGCTGAGGCAGGTCACTAGGAGACAGAGAATGGTCTTATTCAAAAAAGACAAAAGGGCAGACCAGCAAGATATTCTGTGACGTGATTCACCAGAATAATCCCCCCAGAAGAGCGGCAGGAGTGGAAGGGGCCTGTGAGCTAGACTGGGTGTCATGGGCGTGTGGCTATTCCCTATAATGTGCAAAACATCATGGAGCAATTTCTCAGGATTAAGTTCTGTTATATCTTCCTGGCAGACATGGAGAAAGTGCAGAGAAAAATAGATGGGGTCCTACAACAATTGTCAGTTAAAATGCAGGTTCCTTACAGGGCATTTGTACCTCAGTGGGGAGCAGTATTGTCTGTGTCAGAGGGTATGTCTACATCTACAATTTTGCAGCGCTGGTTGTTACAGCTGTATTAGTACAGCTGTACAGGGCCAGCGCTGCAGAGTGGCCACACTTACAGCAACCAGCGCTGCAAGTGGTGTTAGATGTGGCCACGCTGCAGCGCTGTTGCACACCGCGGGGAAGGAGACCTGCTTGGAGGGGGGGTCGGAGAACGCCAGAGCACACCGCGGGGCTGGATACCTGCTTGGAGGGGGGGTCGGGGAACACCAGAGCACACTGCGGGGAAGGAGACCTGCTTGGAGGGGGGTCGGGGAACGCCAGAGCACACCGCGGGGAAGGAGACCTGCTTGGAGGGGGGGTCGGAGAACGCCAGAGCACACCGCGGGGCTGGATACCTGCTTGGAGGGGGGGTCGGGGAACACCAGAGCACACTGCGGGGAAGGAGACCTGCTTGGAGGGGGGGTCGGGGAACGCCAGAGCACACCACGGGGAAGGAGACCTGCTTGGAGGGGGGGTCGGGGAACGCCAGAGCACACCGCAGGGCTGGATACCTGCTTGGAGGGGGGGTCGGAGAACGCCAGAGCACACCGCGGGGCTGGATACCTGCTTGGAGGGGGGGTCGGGGAACACCAGAGCACACTGCGGGGAAGGAGACCTGCTTGGAGGGGGGGTCGGGGAACGCCAGAGCACACCGCGGGGAAGGAGACCTGCTTGGAGGGGGGGTCGGGGAACACCAGAGCACACCGCAGGGCTGGATACCTGCTTGGAGGGGGGGTCGGGGAACGCCAGAGCACACTGCGGGGAAGGAGACCTGCTTGGAGGGGGGGTCGGGGAACGCCAGAGCACACCGCGGGGAAGGAGACCTGCTTGGAGGGCAGTGGAGTTTGCTTAATTACCAGAGAGGCTTCCTCAGGTATGCTGGGATACCTGCTTATTCCACGGAGGTCAACAAAAACGCTGGTGAGTGTCTACACCTGATGACCAGCGCTGGTGATCCAGCGCTGGATCCTCTGCACCCGAGGCATGACTGGGCGTATGGCCAGTGCTGCAAACAGGGAGTTGCAGCGCTGGTAATGCCCTGCAGGTGTGTACACATCCTAAGTTGCAGCGCTGTAACCCCCTCACCAGCGCTGCAACTTTGTAGTGTAGACAAGGCCTCAGTAGCACTGTAAGCACTGTCTCTATAGACTGTTGAATTTAGCACAAATGAATGCTTTTCTTCTTCAAATCTGCAGCCCTTGAGGGGGGAAGGGTACAGACTGCCACTGCACCATGCTGGTGGATGCCATTCTGAAACAGCACAAGGGGTTCTGGGGAGGGAACCGGGGGTTGCTAGCTCACATCTGCCAACAATAATAACAAATAATAAATTGTAAAGATAGGTACTTGTGTGCCGAAATTCCCTCCAGGGGATCTGACTCTTTGGTCCAGCCCTGGGTTTCTGGCTAGTACTTGGGCTCAGCTAATGCAAGGCAGGAATCTCGGTCCATTGTAGGAGGGCAGGACTGGGGCTGCCTTTTCCGCTGGCTGTTGTTAGGGTCCTGAGTCACAAAAAGATCCTGGGTCTCAGAGGCAGCTCCTCTCTGGCATCCCGCTGCTCTTCCTCCAATTGCTCTAGCCAGCAGTCCTTGGTGTGGGGCAGCATGCAGGCAGGAGGCGCTGAGCAGCGCATGGGATGAGTCACACTGTAATTGTGTAGAATCTTGTCCAGTTCATCAAAAAATGGGCAGGTCCCATCTATCCCTCATTGCCTCCATCTATCCCTCATTTCCAGGTACTTTCTCCCAAGCAACTTGTTCTTTATCCGGTAGTGGTCGACACCCCAAGTAGTGACCCCTCGTGCACACCTGCTTTGCAATGTCCACAGTGTCCACAAACGCATCCTTATTCTTGTGGCTGGCTGGCCACAAGAGATTTCTGAACTGATGCTTTTCCACAGATGGCGATGAGATCCATGGTCTCAGCAGAGCTCCAAGCAGCTATGCGACTCGTGTAGCAGGGCTTCTGGGACACTATTGTGGTTGTATCACCAGAATAATGATACACTGGGATCTGGGAGCAAATGAGAAAAATCTGGCTACGTGCCACCTTGTAAAGGGGAGCAGGGTCATCTTGGCCTTGACACCAGGTCCAGGAGGGCACACAACTAAACAGAGGTCAGTAACATTTGACCTGCAAAGCACTGTCAGGTAGCCTTTAGAAGCACGCAAAAAATAGTCTGAAGCAATTATATGCACACAAACAAAAGACTCAACCATTTCAGTTAGAAACAAACCTAGTCGGTTTGTCAAGAGGACTCCAGAGTTCACAGTAAATGGGGAGCTAGTGCTCTGTGGTGGGTTGTGTTGTGGATACACACGAGTTTTCAAACTGAATTAACTCAATCTGATCCAGTTTAAAATCCCTTGTAGGCGAGCCCTATGATGTCAACATTTTGCAGTATTCCAGGGCTTTCCATTTCTGACGTTATATCTGCACCAGATATTCCACTGATTTTCATATCAACATCCAGACTGTGTCATGGTGGGGGTAGAAAGCAAGACTGAAACTGAACACATGCTATTACAATGTCCAAGGCATGGCACTTCTGTGAATTCCCAAACAGTATATCCATGCACAGAAACCAACACCACCAATAACTGCTTAGCAGATTCAATTCCATTTAATTAAATAGGTTTAGAGCACACAGAGTGCAGAAATGGATGCAATCTCATGCTAGACACACAGCTGCAGAGTTGCAACGTACAAACACTCTTGTAAAAGATGCAAAAAAACAATTAACCTCCTTTTAGTGGAAAGCTGCTTACAATGTGAAATCTCTTCAGCCCACATACAAAAGGTTGCATTTAATCTGGTTGATGCAGACACAAACGTACACTTTCCAGAGACATAAGTCTGGAGAGACCTTTTTCCTCCCTCTGTGCCACATACACATGGAACCAGTTCTCCACTGGGCTACATTGATATTACACTGGTTCAACTCCATTGATTTCAATGGAGTTGCATTGATGCAGACCAGGGGTAATGCACTAGAGATTTAAGATTCCAGGGAGAAGTTTTATCAACTGCTTCTCAGTGACTAAAGAGTTCAACTCATCTTCCCTGTTAAAGAGCATATCATGTCTCCATGTTTTTCACTTCATCTTATTAATGTTCCTACCAGATTGATGCCATGTTACATCCCTTAGCCTTTTATAAGCTCTTCGTGTCCAATAGAGAGAGTCTTTTGTTATCACCTTTTTTCAGCACTCCTTGGTTCCCGGCTCCCTTTGCTAGGGCTGGCTTTTTACAACGGTTTCAGTTTTCAGCTCTTCACTTTCTCAGATGTTCTTTATACACTCAGAGGTGGAATTTTCAGGTGCACTCATGCCTAGCTCTGCTCCCATTGGCGTCAATGGTATATGAACAAGGCACTCTACATTTCCACTAACTTCAATGGGAAAAGAGTTAGGCCAGTGCTTAATATTTTTGAAAATCCCGCCTTTGATCTTTTCTCATAATTATTTTCTCTCTCATTGGATTAATTGCACCATTGTTACTAGCACCTCCTTTATATACCAAACTCCCATTCTAACTCCCACTTGAATGGTGCATTTCTGTACCTTAACATGTTTGTTTTTATAACTGTGAATTTGGTGGGTTTATAATGCTTGGTTTGGGGATAATTACAACATCCTTATAATATAGTTTACCCAAAACTATATATTTGTACTGTCAACTTTAACTCCATTTTAATGTAGTTTTTGTCTGGAAATATATTATGGAGGCATCAGTAGCAACTCCATAGTTAAGGCATGTTAGTTTTTGGACTTAAAATTGAGTATTCATCATAAGAACATAAGAACGGCCCTACTGGGTCAGATCAAAGGTCCATCTAGCCCAGTATACTGTCTTATGACAGTGGCCAGTGCCCAGGTGCCCCAGAGGGAATGAACAGAACAGGGAATCATTAAGTGATCCATCCCCTGTCGCTCATTCCCAGCTTCTGAGAACAGAGGCCAGGGATACCTTTCCTGACCATCCTGGCTAATAGCCATTGATAGACCTATCTTCCCTGAATTTATCTAGTTCTTTTTTAAACCCTGTTATGGTCTTGGCCTTCACAACATCTTCTGGCAAGGAGTTCCACAGGTTGACTATGTGTTGTGTGAAGAAATACTTCCTTTTATTTGTTTTAAATCAGCTGCCTATTAATTTTATTTGGTGACCCCCTAGTTTTTGTGTTATGAGAATGTATGAAAAATACAGCATTTCATACCCAAAATTACAAAATTATTTTTTTTAAAAGAACAAGAAAAGTCCCAGATAGAATGATATTAAAATGGAGTTACAGTTGAGTATACAGTACATATCATTACATTAGGGCAAAATACATTACAGGGATGTTGTAAAAACCAATTGTGATAAACCAAGGAAAGTCTCAGAGTTAAAAAAGAAAACCAGGTATGGAAACAGATACTAAAGGCACCCAACGATCTTAGCTCTGCTCCATCATAGACTCTTCAGTCTTTCCATATACTTAACTCACTACAATGAATGGGTCGTTTTCCCCACTATTCTTCAAAACAAAAAGTTTCTCCTTCAGCAGAAAGTTTAACTCTGTCCCATAGAGACACCACTGAAAAAACATACACTTATGAGTAAGGTATTTGGGGGGGAGGAGGCAGATCAGATTAAACTGATTTTTTACAGACATTCGACTTTTTTTTTTCATTTCCCCCCTTATGGGGGGGACGATACGTTTGTCCAGTGTGTTACGAACCCAACTGGAATTTAACCAGGCAAATGAGGTTAGCAGTCCTAGGCTAGAGAAAAGTCCCACTGAGTCTTTAATGGCTACACATAGCCAGGACCTCTCTTTCAATTGTCATCCAGAAGATGGCTTCTCCAACAGCTCACTTTCCTCCATCTTCACACTGTGACATTCATTCAGTGCTGACTGAGCATGCCTAATGGATCATTGGCAACATTTTGGGCTTCTTTCTAGGTTTTTTCTAAAGGTCCTTTGTTCAAGCACTGACTGGTTCTGACTCTATTTTAGCTTATGAAATCTGAGGAGACCACATCACACTAGAGTTCCAGCGATAAATCTGGGGGTGATTTTGTTGCTGATGGGTAGAGATTAGCAACTTATCTATTTATTTGAAAATTATCCCTGCCAGCCAGTCAGTACATCAAAGTTTTGTCAGTGACAGTTTGTGAAGACATCAGTTCCAGCATTTCTGTGTCTCAGAGATGGAAATAGCCCAGGTCACGCACAAGAGGACACAGGGTTGGCCTGGCTCCCAGTTTTGTTTGATCTTCTCTACACTCTGGGTTCTCTCGCTGCCCAGAACCACGTGCATACTCATGATTTTCCAGCAAGTCACTTAAAGTGACCAGACAGCAAGTGTGAAAAATCAAGACGGGGGTGGGAGGCAATAGGAGCCTATATAAGCAAAAGTCCCATATATCAGGACTGTCCTCATAAAATTGGGACATCTGGTCACCCTAAAGTCACTGCACACAGCAGCAAATGCCTTTTGTGAGTCTGCCACGCAAAGCCAGTTTTGCCCCATGAAGTATATATAAAATACAGCCGTGGCTTCAGAAGTTGTGCTTAGTTTTCTTTCCCAAAAGCCTGTTTTTCAGAGGGGATATATATATAGAGAGAGAGAGAGAGAGAGAGAGAGAGAGAGAGAGACCAGTAGATAGGACATTGGCCTGGGACTCAGACTTGAGTTCTAATTGCAGATCTGCCAGTGCTCTGCTGGGTGACTTCAGGCAAGTCACTTCTCTATCTTGCCTCAGTTTTCCCATCTGTAAAATGGGGATAATGATACTGACCTAAAAATGAAAAGTGTTAGATAAGAGCCAGGTATTATGATTATTATTACTAGCTTCTTGACCATCCTGGTACAGAAAACCTATTGTCCATTCAAATCTATGCCTTCATGTGCTGTCCAAGTGTTAGGAGTTTGTGTCCATTCTCTGGCTTCTCCACATCATAGGTGCAAGGAAGCTTGCTGTGCATTCACTATCTGCCTTCTTTATGGTCCTGACTGAAAACCCATTGAAGTCAATGGGAAAGACTCCTATTGTCTTAAGTGGGCTTTGAATCAGGCCCTGTGTGCAGTCCTTGTGCTTAGAAACTTACCTCATGTTCATGTCGGAAAAGATTTACTTCTGCACAGAGGGTCAGCACAAAGTCACTGGTAGGCCCTCAGATGTAGGAGTTAAGTGGTGCACAGGCCTTGGGCTGTTTCTCTTGACAGAGTCAATCTTCCCCTTTTCTGTCCCTTCTACATGCCATCTTGGTGTGAGACTCACCCAGAGGGTGAGGAACGTGGGAGAACACAAATACAGACCTATAAAAAGGCACCAAATGACCTATTGATCATTATTCCTCAGCCTGTACTACAAGACATTCTTCCCATCACCCAGAAATATGTCTGAAATCAGTTTAGGGAACGAGCGAGTCTTTTAATTAAACTAGTCTGTTATGATGAATCTGTTATTACAAAGTCTTACCTATGTAAAACATTAATAATACAAATTTCATTTGTTTATGTCAGCGCCAAGCATTAATTTTTAATGGTGAAACGTATGAGTTATGAAAGGCATTAATGCAAAACAAATCACCAGCTGAGATGGGAAAGGAAATTCATTTTTAGGGTAAGCAATGGGAATGAAATATTGTTGTGGTTTCAACCAGGGGAAAAGGAATCTTAGGGTTCTATGAGCAATTTAAAAAACCTTGATGAAGCCTCAGCTTTATCATCATGGTTAATATGGGCTCTAAATCCTAACAAAGATTGTGTCTGTTTTAACCAACAGGCGCCTTGATGCCATCTCAGAGGAAGAAGTCCACATGAAATGACTCTAGTTGCCATGTACACCTCTACCCCAATATAACATGACCTGATATAACACAAATTCGGATATAACACGGTAAAGCAGTGCTCTGGGAGGGCAGGGCTGCACACTCTGGCAGATCAAAGCAAGTTCAATATAATGCGGTTTCACCTATAACGCAGTAATATTTTTTGGCTCCCGAGGACAGCGTTATATCAGGGTAGAGGTATAAACATATTTAATACACACTGCATCATAAGCAATGCAGTGTGTGGGATGAATGAGATCAGCAGCTAATCATACTGGCTAAGTGGGCCAAATTCATTGCTAACATAGAATGTCAGAGTTGGAAGGGACCTCAGAAGGTCATCTAGTCCAATCCCCTGCTCAAAGCAGGAACAATCCCCAGATAGATTTTTGCCCCAGATCCTTAAATGGCCCCTTCAAGAGATTGAACACACAATCCTGGGTTTAGCTGGCCAATGCTCAAACCACTGAGCTACCCCTCCACCATAACTAGTTACAACTATATGCCAGTAGTGAATTTAGTCCAAACAATGAATTGTCAACTAATTATAGCTAACGATTATTATTCTACTGGATAAATCAACACTGTAGGCTAGATTCTCCAGGGCACCAGTAGGGTGTTGGGTCTATCTCCTTGATCCTGAGCTGCCTGGCCCCTGTCCAAGTCAGACCAACTAAGGAATAGCTGTAACTTAACATCTTACATGGCCATTTCTATAGTACGTGAATTGGCAATCTTGAATGTATTTATCCTCACAACACCCAGGGGTCTGCTCCCAGCATGGCCCTCCTCCCTCTCTGGTGGGGACGGAGTGGAGGTGGCTGGCACAGAAGGTGACTACACCACTGAAGAGTTTCCCTGCACATGGGGTATTCTCTGGTGACCATCTCCAGTTATTGTACGTCCGCTTCATTCCCGTACATGGTATAGACTGCATTTATCAGGCCAGGTGTATCAGGTATGGGCATTCTCTTACGCGATCCCAGCTTTAGGGTGGGGATTCCTTTGTTCCTAATATTTGCCATAGGCTGTTCCTTTGCTAGAAAAAGGAAATATTTGGAAACATGCAAAGTAGTTAAACATCCAACTCAGATGCAGTTACATTCACCCACCAGTGTTCAAGGAAGCCCTTCTATCTCAATCCATTTTTTATTCTTCTTTTCCTTCCCTCTCTCCTTTCATCGATCTAGCAGTCAATCTGTCCATGAGGAAGGATAGTTACACTCTGAATCAGGCTTCCAAGGGAGGTGGTGGAATCTTCATGGTCGGAGGTTTCTAAGAACAGGTTGGACAAACATCTTTCTGGGATGGCCTAGATGTACCTGGTCCAGCTTCAGTGCAAGAAGCTGGACTTGCTGACTGTTCAAGGTCCCTTCCGGCCCTCCATTTCTATGAGTCTATGAAGTTGAGCGTACAGCTGGTTACAGCTGGAAGCAGAGCCAGGCAAATAATGGATTTTTTTTCAGTTCGCTGCCAATTCTAAAAAAACAAGAAAAAAAATAGTTGCTGCTGCCGGTGGAACACTTTTTTTTTTTTTTTGCAAAGCACTTAAGCACATGCTTAATTTTAGGCACATAAGCAGCCCCGCTGACATCAGTGGAACTACCTCTGTGCTTTTCCCAGCATGCACACAGAAAGTCTGATGCTGGAAGCCTCTGTATGCAGAGTGCTTGCAGGTTCGGACCCAAAGGGAACCCAGCTGAGATTCTCGTACATTATCACAAGTCTAGCAGCCTCATTAGAACACTGACGTTATGAAAAGAACTGTGGAACGGACGCCTTCTCCTTTTAGCCCTAGTTGGGATGTTGGCAGGCTGAAAGCTGTATCTCCCAGTCATGGGAATCTGCTTCTCTGTCTCTCTCCCATATTTGCCCTTTCTCTCCTCTCAGTCTAGGGAAGCTGCTGACTTTAGCAATAAAGCAGGAATTTAATATCCTACAAGGTGGTAGAACAAACCGCCCCTTGGTTCCATCAGCGGAACCGTCCTGAAATATAGGAAGGCATGCGAGGGGAAAGAAAACGAGATGAATATTGCAGATATAAATTCTGTAATATTGGATTTCTCCTAGCACATTTCAATGCTGTGTTGCACCGCTTCCCATACACTATAGGATCTCCATTAGCTAAGCAACAGGTGCTTGTAGGTGCTGCATTTAGAGCAGACCAATGTGCTTCATCTCAGCAACATCTTTGATATTCCAGTGTTTGACTCATCCACTGATCTGCATCCTAGATAGAGATACACAACTCAGACTGATGCTGGCAAAGTCTGGCTGTAGCAAGTGACAGAGAGAGAAGACTGGTGAAACTGCACCAATACAAGTTAATTTTTCTCATGATCCAGGCATATGTTGCACATAAACAAAGGAGGTGGTGGCTAGAAGGGGAAAGGACAGCTGGCACCCAGGATTCCAGCAAGGAAGTATTTGAGAACAGCTGGGATTGTGTAGATGATGTCATCGTCTCCCATGCACACCCAAGAGGAAAAGATCTAATAATGATGGCAGAGTCGGACAGCAGGGGAAAAAATCAGCACTGTGCTAATTCTCAGGCTGGGTATATTTTATTAATTAATTACCTTATTACCCTCAGCTTCAGAACAGAGATTCAGCTTAGCACTCCAGGCTCACTCAACCATCAAATTGCATTTGTGAAGGGCTAGTGGCAGGCTCAAAAGATCCAGATCTATTCTCAGAGACTATTAAACTGATACTTTTCAGGAGGGCTGCATTCACTTTATAAAGGGTGGGGAAATTCCTTTGCCTCCGCCGCATTTCCCTTAAAAACCCAAACAAAAGGCTTGATAGGGAAAATAGGGCAGCATGTCTTCCCAAAGAAAGGAAACAAACATTTTAGAACGTATTTCTGAGTTGCACAGTCCACTGGTTTTAAATGAACCAAAGGCTTAAAAAATACAGAGGGATGAGGATGGTGCATGAGTATATTGCAGAGGACAATGTGAAATGCAGTACAAGACATTTGCATTTTATTACCTCTGATTTATGAACAAATCTAGCTACTAGCCTTTGACTCCAGTGGTGAGATCACTTGGCAAATGCCCAGACTCCAGATGCAAAGCTTTTGTGGGCTTGCGTTTGCCACAGGAAAAACAGAAAAGCCCAGAATAAAACACTTCTTGATATTATCCCTTTAGTGTAAAGTGCCATTAAATCCCAGTGGCCAGCTAGCAACTTGCCTGTACAGTCTCTGTCTTCTTCAGTGCTTTGGCCTTCTCCATTTTCCTAGGAAACAACTTTAACTACAAACGGAACAGACATCTCCCTGACGTTCAAAGGCTCTTTTCACCCTCCTTCCTTGGTGTTGGAAGGGGGAAGGGTCTTTTCCCTGGGTTACTCAAGCTCAGATCTTCCTTGAAAGTTTGGGCAGAAATGCTCTGGACGAGATAAAGTTTGTGTGAAATCAATAAGAATAAGTTCAGATCTACTTGAAAGTGGACAGGGATCACTGCTGATAACCCTCATGGTTCTTTTAATTTATTATTAATACCTGCTTGCAGGAACTACAGCAGCAGAAAAGGAATGTAAGAGAAAGCATAGAAATCTCTCTCTCTGTTCCCTGCCCCATTGTATCTATCTAATTGTCTTCCTATCCACCCTGTCCACTGTGTCTGCTGAGAATTGTGCATAAGAAACAAGTCTGTACACAAGGAGCAGACAAACACAGTGATTGAACTCTATTACAGAACTGCCAGCAAGAACAGAGGGAGTCTACTTCCTTTTTGTGGGCCCCAACTAATAAAGTTGTCTTAATTCAGCCATGTCAAATAATCATGAACGCCAGCATTGCCTAAACTTTCACCCTGCAATCTTTACTCAGGCAAGACTCCTTTTGAAGTAAGGATGCAGGACTGAACCTTCAGACATTGTGGGCTGGTCTTCAGTGGGAGTACACTGGCATAGTGCCACTGAATTGAATGCAGATATGTGAGCTTAAACTACCTAAGGATCCACGTATTTATCGCTCTACCTTTCATACCATAATGTTTGGAGGTTCTTTAAAAACTATGACTACTCCTATGGCCTGAGGCAGCTAAATAGATAAATATATTTTTCATAGTGTTATAGATAGTTGAGCTCACAAAACTCACTAAGGTCTACAGCTGGTAGA
Organism: Gopherus evgoodei; assembly: GCF_007399415.2. Taxonomy (NCBI): domain Eukaryota; kingdom Metazoa; phylum Chordata; order Testudines; family Testudinidae; genus Gopherus; species Gopherus evgoodei. Next base: position 11,678,856 of record NC_044337.1, read on the forward strand.
TTCTTTTTTTTCCAAATTTGAAACTTCAAAATGTTGAAACACGTACAGAAAAAATCAGGAAAAATATCTTTGTCAAGAAATGTTCCATTTTTTTGACCAACAATAGAGCTAGTCAAAAAGTCATAATTTCGAAAACTGAAATATCTTACAAAAGCAGGGGAGGGGATTTTAAAACATGGTGAATTTCTCCATAGTTTTTTTTTTGGAACAACTCTCAGGTCATTTTGTCCATCCTCTCTCCATTATGAGGTTGCTCCTTTCAATACTTTGTCCAATCTAGTTTCCTAAATGATTTAAATGATGGAGCTTCATTTCCCTCAGGGAACTCTTTTACAAAGGAAAAGAGGTGAGTGGGAGGAAGAAATGGTTGGAGATTTACCTTCGTTTTTTTTCTTTGCTCAGTTACATTCCACTGTTCTTAATTATAGTCATTTAGTCCATCCTTTCCCCCTACTTCCTTCCCCCAAATAATTCTTCCTCTTGTGTGTTTATTATTTTTAATATTTGTATTAGGGTAGCTCCTTGGAGCGCTAGTCATGGACCAGGATCCTGTTATGCTTTCCATTTTACACCTTCCAAATTCTTGTTGACAGCTGTCCTAGCCCCCTTAGCAGTTGTTTAATCAAGCAACAGTAAATGTATTCTCTACAATTTTCAAATATAGATGACTAAATTTGTGCACCTAAACAGACACTCAGGCAACTATTTAAAATGGACTGATTCGGCATGAGGAGTACTTCAGAGGGCCAAGCAACTTAGAAAATTGGATGTTATATATGTTAGAGAATTCAAAGAAATGTACCTTGCCCTTGGGGTGGAAGGTGTTGAGATTTCAGTCCACAGTCTCAAGCTGGCCCCCAAGAAAGTTCTGTCTCCCACGTGGGTGAGGAGTTGTTGACTATGGTCTTAATCCCAGGGCTTTAGTTGATCTTTTAGATATCCTGGGCCCACGCTACTGAGCACCTTCAAGATCAGGATCAAAACCTTGAAGTTGATTCAATATTTGAAGGAAAGCAAATGTAGCGATTGGAGGACAGGTGTGTTACGCTCACGGTAGTTTCTGTTACTAGGGAGACACACTGCAGAGTCCTGTACTAATTAGAGTATCCTAAACACTGAAGATTTCATGCCCAGGTACATCACGTTGTTATAGTCCAGCCAAGAGATGAAAAAGGCATGAACAACTGAGTCAAAGTCTTCGTCTGCCAGGATGGGACATAGTTTCCTGGCCAACCAGAGATAGTAGAGAGCATTACTCATGGACGCTGCTATGTGAGAGCTTAACATCAGCGAGGAATCCAAAATTTGAAAGCTTTGGCCTCAGTTCTTCTTCATAAATCAGTCCCTTAAGCCATTTGCATTTTTTTCTCTGACTTCTTTCTGATTTGTTGACATTTTTTGGTTTCATCCTTAGGTGTCCTACATAGTACAATAGAAAGATGTGAGGACAACCTAAGACAAAGTGGGTGATGTAATATGTTTTATTGGACCAACTTCTGTTGGTGAGAGAAACAAGCTTTTGACCTATACAGAGCTCTTCTTCAGGTCAGGAAAACCTGGTCAGGAGTCCATTTGCAATTGAATTCGCTCTTTGGAATTGCTTGGACTTCTATGCCTCTGAAGCTGTAAAGGTAGGCACTTGTCTGGAACCCGTTGCTAAGCAAATGTAAATACACTGCATGCTCTGGGCATGAACGACCCGGTCCGAAGCCCATCAAAGGGAATGGGAAAAAAATCCATTGACTTCACTGAGCTATAAATCAGGCCCTGACTGGCATTTAAAATCAGGACATTTCTAGAGGCTGTTTGGCTGCATGGAGGAGATGAAATGTGATATCAGATGCCATTTGCCTCTTGAAAATGTAGAGTGGTTCCTCTCTTTGAAATGGAATATACCCATAGTATGGTTTCAACATTAATGTCTATTATTTAGTACTTACTTTAAACTTGAGTTTTTAGCAGAGATTTTTTTAGAAGCAGTTTTAATCTCATGGAAAGTTTAAAGCAATTTTTATTACTGCATAACTCTAAAATACCATTTTGGAATGAAGAATTATCTTTCAAGTACTTCCTAGATAGGCTTTGCTTTACTGTTAGTTAATCTGACAGCATTTTATTAATAATGAGGTCTTTTTTGTATTGCTATTATACAACTTTTCTCTTCATGCTGTTTGTATCTCTAGTATCGCTATTATAAATAAGACGATGAAATATCTCTCAGATGTGCTGGGTAGGGACAAGGTAGATAAATGTTGCTTACAAATCACAGACAATGTTATTTAATACATAACAATATTTTATACCAATTTTAGGAAATGTCTTAATGCTTGAAGGTCAGATTCTGCCAATCTCGCTCCTGATGAATTGTCCCTGACTTCATGAATAATGTCAGTAGGTTCCAACATTCAGGACATGGCCTGATGTGTTCCATGTGCAATAATAATATTTTTTCTGAACTGTCTAGAGCTGGATTATGACTCAGATGATTTGACCCCCAGGGAGCATGAAGGGGTAAGAACCTTCCTTTACACCCTTAAGTAGGCTTCCCAGACCTAAGCTTTGAGAGCACGTAGTTGGGATTAGGGCACTAGGCATGGGGAAGATGCAGGAAATGGGCAGAACTTTGATCCCACACCCTGCTGTTCAGCAACCAGAGTAACTGAGCTAGTGCAGGGGTGGGAAATAACATCTTGTTGCTGAGACAGGAGAACGTTACAATGCCTTCCAGAGCTACAGCTGGGGTGGTGTGACATCACTCCATGCTCAGAGCTGGCCACACTTTTCCCCTGAGGGTGGTGTTTAGTGGCCCATGATATACAAGAGGCCAGATTAGATGATCCGATGGTCCTTTCTGGCCTTCAACTCTTTTTGGATTTCATAAAGTCATAAAGTTGACTTGCCAAAACTATAACACAAAATATTCCAGGTGTAGTTTCACCATAGGAAAGAGCTCTTGCCTCCCAGGGCCATGGGGCAATGTCCCTCCTTTCTCAGCTGTATTGTATCAAGGTAACAGTGAGACATATACAATAATGTAGCATCCTACAGCTTCAGAGGAACATATTCCCCATGTTACATATGAATAGCAGGGCCTATTCTGCCCTTGGAAACACCAGTTCGGAGCTGATTTCACTGCCATGAAACTGGAGTATCGTAGCAGGGAGTGAGGCCGGACATCTTCATCAGCCTCATTCAAGAGAATCTGAGCAGAAAGATCAAGGCAAAAGATACAGAGAAGGGGAAAGGAAACAGTAAAAAAATAAGAGGGAGGAGAGAGAAAATGGTACCATGTGGAAATCTCATCCAAAATCTCATAGCCATTTTTTCTCCGCGGTACATTTGCACACTTCTATCCAATTTTGTGTCCGCTATCACTGTTGGGTCTCTTCTGCTTTCCAGCTCTCTCCCTTCCATTAAATATTTGTATTTCAGATTATTTCCCCCTAGCAGTATTGCATGGCCCTGACTCAATCCAGTAAAACACCTTACATGTGTCCTTAACATTAAATAAGTTCATTGGCCCACTGAGCTCAAAGTTAAGGATATGCATAAGTGTTTTTCTTGACTGCAGGCCTTATACGAGTTTTACACTGTGTAATTTCATCAGAGTGACTCCTGATTTACACCAGTGGAAGTGAGAGGAAAAGCAAGCCACATCTATCTGGGCTGAATCTCATTTTGCTTTGTACTGTTCCATATTTCTAATCTCCTTAGGCACTTTTGTATTATTTCTCTGTCCTCTCCGTTTTGCAAGACCTCTCATTACAGTATTGTCTGCAGACGTGATTAGCATGGTATTTACCCCTTCCTCCAGACCATGAACGCAGCTATGGAATAAAACTGGTTCTGACACTGAGCCCTTCGGCCCGACAGTGGACAGGGCTGTCATTTATCTTTACTCTTTGTTGTTTATGGGCTTTCTGGCAGTTTCCATCCTTGTCAATATTAATTATGTTTTCAAGATCTATCTTGTGAGGCACTTTATCAAATGGTTTACTAAAGTCTGGATAAATTATATTCCTTTACCCATTAATTTTCTATTTCTACCCCAAAAAAGTAGTTATCCCTGATTTATTCTGTACAAACCCATGCCCTGTATTGCTCATGGCTTCCATTATCTCCTGGGTGCTTACAGATACTATCTTACAATATTTGCTTTATTATTTTACTATTGCTATTTGTATGACAGTAGCATCTAGAGTCCTCGGCTGAGATAAGGGAGCCATCTGTGGTAGATGCTGCACAGACTCCCTGTGCGAGACACTCCATGCCCTGATGAGTTTACAATCTCAATAGATAAAAGGGGATGAGAGGAGAGGGGGTTAGATTTTAAAGGAACCTAGATAGGCATATAACTGGATTCTCAAAAGTACCTAGCACCTAACTCCCATTAGACACCTTAAATACCTTTAAACATCTGTCCCTAAGTGACATGCACCAACCCACATAGCAGGCCAGAGGCAGAGTTGGGAATAGACCTCTGTTGTACTGCCCATTATGAGGAATGGGAGTTAGATTTACTGGCTGGTGATTGCCAGGATCTCTCTTAGAGCAGTACCAAATCTGGGACCTAATTCTGCTCTCACTTACTGCGGTGTAAATCAGGAATGACTCCGCTGAAGACAATAAGAGACATCATTTTTCCTATTTCTCTCCAACTTTCCATGAATTTTCAGAAATCACTGCTGGTTTTTACTGAGTTCACGAATCAGTTCCATTAAGGTGCTGGGCTGCGTGTCAGATAGACCTGCTGATCTCTTTATATAGTGGAAACAGTTTTTAAATCATTATCCCTTTAGGCAGCTGGGTCTAAACTTCCATTACATTTTAATGGAGAGACTAGTATTGACTTCAGTGGGTGACGGCCATTAAAACCACATGCTCACTACATGCAAACCTATGAAACAGTGAGCTTTCTAAATCACAGACCCAAATGTGCACCATAGAAGGATTAAGTGAGTTCTGCTGGGCATTTAAATGCCAACACAGGTAAATGAAATTATACCTGGCTCCGGCTAGCACACCCATAAATTGTCACAGAGATTTATTGGCTCTCAACAGCTCAAGTTTCTTCTCTAGCTTTGAACACATCAAAGAAAATTAGAGAAATAATTTCTCAGTCTAATCCTTATGATCAAAAGTCTCACTAAGCAAAAGGCAAACAAATCCATTCAAATGGGAACTGACTTTTGGAAGTAAGATTTGATCCAGAGAGCTCAAGGATCAATGCAAGTGGTGATCATCAAACAGAATTCCATTGTGTTCACTTTAAGTAACCTCTTATCTGCCCCTTATCAACAGCTATATGGACCCAGTCTTCACTGCTTCCTAATGGTCCATCCTATTTTACTTTATTTTTCTTGTTATGGGCAGGCTTTTAAAGAAGAGTTCGATATCTTGGCCATATTATCTATAACTCAGTCATCATTAATTTCATCCCCTTCCTAGTTTATCAATGGGCCTGCATTGTCTCAGTTACTCCTCCCCCCAACAGCTACATAGTCTGAATTTTGAAAGACCTTTTATAGACTCATAGACTCAGACTCTAGGACTGGAAGGGACCTCGAGAGGTCATCGAGTCCAGTCCCCTGCCCTCATGGCCCTTATTCTCCCTAAGACCATGGATTATCATTAACTCATTCCACTGTTTTGCTGTCTTTGTCTTTTTCCTGCATGTCTTAACCACCTCTGTCTAGTTTTGTTTGTTTTCCCCGACCTCTGTCTCCAATATGGGTTGTTCTTTTACCCTCTAATGTTTGAGTAGTGAAGCAGCATTGCCCACCTCACATTTCCTGCACACATAAGAACGGCCACACTGGGTCAGACCAAAGGTCCATCTAGCCCAGTATCCTGTCTACCAACAATGGCCAATGCCAGGTGCCCCAGAGAGAATGAACAGAACAGGTCATCACAACAGAGGCTAGGTATACCATCCCTGCCCATCCGGGCTAATAGGATGAACTTATCTAGTTCTTTTTTTAACCCTGTTATAGTCTTGACCTTCACAACATCCTCAGGTTGACTGTGCATTGTGTGAAATACTACTACCTTTTTGTTTGTTTGTTTTAAACCTGCTGCCTATTAATTTTATTTGGTGACCCCTAGTTCGTGTATTATGAGCAGGAGTAAATAACACTTCCTTATTCCACGCACAGAATTTCAGTCTGCTATCTCTTCATCGTAGGGTCTTCTAGAGAGGCTTCAGTGTTCCTTCAAACCAGTATAATTTGACTGCCTTTCAGTGCTGCATGCTCACTAGGTTTCCTAATTCCATCCCCCTTTAATGCCCACATATGCATTTGCTTTACTGAAATCTAACACTGTTTTCATATTTATTTATTTGGAATTTTGCTTCTCTATAATGTATCCACCCAACTCTCATGGAGTCACCTAACTCTCTCTGGGCACACTTGATGATCTTCTAAAAGAACATCCACAGATAAACACATGCATCAATTACCCTCAAGCAATTCAAATAACCCTGCAGCAACAGAAAATATAACAAAAATTAGAAAACTCCCCTCCCATAGCATCATACACATCCCTGCCCATCACCAATCTCCTTACTGGCAAGGGAGAAAAGAAAAATAACTGCTGTATTCTGTGAACCAACTCCTTGCAATAGTGAATGATTATAGCTTGTGAGCGCCGGCACCCACTGTACCTCATAAGACATAGCTCCAGGAGGACTTTTCTTCTGGTTGGATTCTCTGTTCTCTGGATCACCAGATTGTAACTTCAGGGATGTCTGTGTTGGCTCTGTGTTTGGCAGCATTTAGCTTGCTAGTTAAAATCGTCCATTAGTGCAGCGTCTTGTAGCGTCATGTATTTTGACCTCCCTCTTCTTTCTGTTTTCCTCTCCTTTACTTACCCTCCCATCACCTAGCCCAGGGGTTGGCAACCTTTCAGAAGTGCTGTGCCAAGTCTTCATTTATTCACTCTGATTTAAGGTTTCACATGCCAGTCATACATTTTAATGTTTTTAGAAGGTCTCTCTTTCTGTGTCTATAATATATAATAAACTATTGTTGTATGTAAAGTAAACAAGGTGTTTAAAATGTTGAAGAAGCTTCATTTAAAATTAAATTAAAATGCAAAGCCCCCCCGACCGGTGGCCAGGATCCGGGCAGTGTGAGTGCCACTGAAAATCAGCTTGCGTGCCTCCTTTGGCACGCGTGCCATAGGTTGCCTATCTCTGATGTAGCCAAAGAAGGAAGGATATGGCCCACTCAGGAGCCCTTTACTTTTGCTTCACGCATTGCCAGAGCAGGTCACGTGAGAGTCACACTCAATCCATGCCAGTCTTGGGAATGATGGGAGGAGAAAATCTTGGTCAACCATATTGATATGATCTCCGTAGCTCATTTCTTAAGTACAGACAGGTCCTCGTTGCTTCATCTATTAGCCAAAAGCCCCCCAGGTACCTTATGGTACTCATCTGATCTGCCTTACAGTGAAGAACTGAGTCATTATCTCTTCTGGGATTGGCATCTGTGGTCTGTGAACGGCAATCAACAAAGTTGTCTCCAGTAATACTAGCCATGAATTTTGGGCCACTGAGACTCAATGTTAAAAGCTGAGGCTTATCATCCTCAGCAACCCCCCATGCGTAGAGTTGAGTTTCATTCCACAGTGAGTCTGACTCAAGCACAGGGAAGAGACTGCCTGAAGCTCCCAAGTAAATACATTTGAAAAGGGATTAGAGCTGGACTAATGCAGCAAAAGCAGTATTTGAGAGTATCTATCTGAATTCTGTATGGTTCTGTGGCTCAGCCACGTTTGGCAGACTGGTGCAATAGCTGTTCTTTGTGTAAAAGTCACATCCAAGCAGCTGTGTCTGCACATGAACAACCATTGTTTATGTTTGATTTATCATTTACTGTTCGCTATTTGCCATTTCTTATTCTCCTGTTTGGAAAAGTTGCAGTAATCCAGTCAAGAAGCTGAAACTTCACCACGTGACCTGGGTAACCAACTGCCTACCATGAATACCAAATAGTTAATAGTTCGAGCGAACACAGTCCAAGCTGTAATTTGCTCACACAAATGCTGGCATGGTTATGGAGAACAGAGAAATTCATAACACACCAAGCCTGTCTGTGAACTATTCACAGACAAAAGGGCTAAAGTGTAGTCAACTCAATGAAGACTTCTGCTCAATGTGTGCAGCAGCAGGTAAAAAAACAGGCAGGATGTTAGGATAAAGAAGACATTGGTTGGAGAATAATATGGAAAATATTATAATGGTGCAGCTTCACCTGGAATACTGTGAGCAGCACTGGTCATCCCATCCCACAAAAAGTATGACAGAATTAGAGGGGATTCATAGCATGGTAATAAGAATCAGTCGGGCCTGGAAAAATTCCTGTATGAAGAGAGCTTGAAAGATTGAGGCTGCTTACTTTAGAAAGAAGAAAAATAAAAGGGACATGATACAACTATACAAAATAATGATCTAAAGAAGGTAGATCAGGAGCTTCTCTCCCCCCATCTCAGAAAAGCAGAACAAAGTGATATTCAATGGAATTAAAAGATGGCAAATTAGACTGTGGAACTCATTGCCCCAGGCAGTCAAGACCAAACAGCTAGCAAGAATTAAAAAGGGACTGGGCATTTATATGGATAACAAGAATATTCAGAGTGTACTAAGAAACATTTGGAAGAGATATTTAGAGAGTGCTTAAGCCACTCTCTATTAAACATCAGGATGAAATTTAACATAAAGGGCAGATTGGCTCACATCTGCCAGTTGCAGGGATCTTTCACCTTCCTCTGAAGCACCGTCATAGAAAGGATTCAGGGCTATAGGGACCTTAAGTCTGATCCAGTCTGGCACTTGCTATATTCCTGTGTAAATTTGTCCAGTACAATTTGTTCCTCAATTAAAGCTGGTTAAAAAATGAAAAAAGAGTTTTTCACAAAATAATCCATTTTTTTTCATTCTGAAAGATCCAACATAGAACTATGTTCCATTTTTACAAAATGTTCCGTGAAATACGTTAAGCATAATATTTATAGACAACTCATTTGAGGGTAAACAAAAAAATCAATAAATATTTTGAAAATATTTTGATTAAAAAGTGCAGCATTTTTTCCATTTAAAAATATCTCCAATTTTTTTGGGGGGGTGTCATGGTATATTTCCCCAATCTGAACCTTAGAGTCCAAAAAATGGGGTACCAGCATGAATTCCTCTAAGCTTAATTACCAGCTTAGATCTCATAAGCTGCCACCAACCAGGAATTCCAGTGCCTGGTACACTCTGGTCCCCCCAAAACCTTGCCCGGGGACCCCCAAGACCCAGACCCTCTGAATCTTAACACAAGGAAAGTAAACCCTTTCCCTCACCGTTGCCTCTCCCAGGCTTCCCCTCCCTGGGTTACCCTGGAAGATCACTGTGATTCAAACTCCTTGAATCACAACACAGAGAAATTAGGTTTGTTTCCCCCCCTTCTCTCCCCCTCCAGGCGTTCCCTCCCTGGGCTATCCTGGAGAGATAGACAGATTCAAGCTCCGTGAATCTAACAAAGGGATTCTACCTTTCCCCCCTCCCTTCTCTCACCAATTCCCTGTTAAGTACAGACTCAATTCCCTTGAGCCTCAACAAGGAGAAAAAATCAAACAGGTCTTAAAAAGCAAAACTTTTAATAAAAAGAAAGAAAAAAAGTAAAAGTTGTCTTTGTAATTTAGATAGTAAAAGTTACAGGGTCTTTCGGTTTATAGACACTAGAGAGAAGCCTCCCCCCAGCAAAATACAATTTAAAGTACTTCCAGCAAACTACACATTTGCAAATACAGAAATCAATAGACTCATAGGTCAGAAGGGACCAATCTGATCATCTAGTCTGACCTCAATCAAAAGACTATAACTGCCTTTCCTACTTAATACTCACTATTCTGAATATATAAGAGACTGTATCAGGGAGATTGGCAAGAAACCTGGTTGCACGTCTAGTCCTTTTCAGGACCCAGAGAGAACAAAGCAAAACCCAAAAAAACACAAACAAAGGCTTCCCTCCACTGAGATTTGAAAGTATCTTGTTTCCTGATTGGTCCTCTGGTCAGGTGTTTTTGGTTCCCTGTTTGTTAACCCTTTACAGGTAAAAGAGACATTAACCCTTAACTATCTGTTTATGACAGGGGGATATAAACATTTCAAAAATTTAGTTTTAGAAAAAAGTCTGGGGTGTTGTTTGTTGTGGTTTTTTTTTTCATACAAAAAAAAGCAGCTTTTTATCTGAAAAAATTTGATCAGCTCAATTCACAATGATCAGTTCAACCAGCTCTGAAAGGGATTAGCACAGCTAGGAAATAGCAGCTGTAGCTTTCATCCCAGAGCATCTAGCAACAGGTATATGGGATTCTAGAGACTGAAAATGTTATCACAGATTGAGATACTAAGGGCTGGGGGAGAGGAGAAGCCCAGCTCCTGCAGTCACTGAAAACGATGGAAAATCTCCCTTTGACTTCAGGGGCAGTAGGACGTGCAGGCTGCACTGTCAGTGGAACGGGCTTGGGATGGACATATTTGTTTTCTTCCCTTTGTCTTTGCCAGCTGGACGAGACTACAATTGTAAATGAAGTTCCTGCAAGTTCTTGATTAAATTGACAAGACGGAGTCATTCACAGCAAGTACATTTCTCTCTCTGCCCTTTGAAATGAAACGCCCCTCCCTCTGTTCAGGCAAGACTCTCGTGAGGCAGGAGGAATGGATTCAAACAGGCATTAACTGAGCCTCTAATTACAGAGGAACAAGGAGTGTTCTCCATGTGCTGCCTAACAGCAGGCCCCGGCTAGGTGCTCAGCCTCCAGATACAAGCCAAGTTATTTAAGGTTTCCTATTTCATGTGTCTGCTGCTATCTCTGTCCCTTTGCTCCATGTTTAATTCATCATTGTTTCTGGCTGAAAAGTCTGCTTTTAGAAGCTCATAAACAATAAATCCCTTCTTCTGTCCCCACCCCACCTCCCAACTGGGGTTGTAAAATCATTATCCTAGCACGGAGAGAGGAAATGGATGGAAAGGACTGTGTATGCCATGTATCCAACATTAGCAGAATAACAGTGATTATGGCTCAGTAACGGCCCTGAGTGGCAGCTAACCTAACATAGCTCTCAGCTGAGCTCATCTAACCGCAATCCCCTTCTATGAGAGCACTGGGGCCTACGAAATAGTTGTGCAGGCTCACAGGAGAGGAGCTGAGAGAGAGATCGCCGCCTGCTGCCAGCACCGACCTACATTTTTTTCAGGAGAATGTGCTCAGAAAGAGCTGGTGACAGCTAAGAAGATTTCTGGCGCCATGTCTCTTTTTTGAAAAGAATATAGGCACATATAAAATTGTGGCCCCCACACCTGATTTCAGACACTCGCCTACACCTGCATGTCCAAGGGCATCCCAGGAACCCATGCTGTGGAGATATCATGCAGGACTATCAGAGCCTCGGCTAGATGCTGTACCACTAAGGAGTCTAGTACTTAGGAACATAGGGCCTGATGCCAAGCCCATTGAACTCAGTGGGAATCTCTCCTTTGATTTCAATGGGCTTTGGATTAGGCCTCTAATTCCCATTGACTTTCGGTGGGAGGTGGGTGCCTAAATCCCTTAGGTGTTTTGGAAAATCTCACCCATAGGCTCCAATGCTGCAGAGCCGTATAGCACACACTTAAAGTTGAGCATTTTGAATCACCAAGGCTTTAATCTTTCCGTGAGTACATTCCTCTATCTACATGCAGGGTCGATATTGGAAGGTACTCGTGGCAAGATGAAAGGAAAGATAGATATTCAATAAAAGCATCTCTTTGCTCTCCTAATTCACTGATTTATTTCACACTAAAAATACCGCATCTCGTCCAGTCTCCAAGTGATCCGGAGTGTAGCTGAAGCTCCATTCAAACAAACCCGTGATGATAAGGGATCTCTGTCAGGGTTGCATAATCCTGCAGGCATAGAAGACCAAGTTGTCTGTGCGGCGGAATTGCAGTTGGCCTCGCTCCTTCTCTGTTAGGTGATGCTTTCGTCACCTCCACCTGCATCAGCTCAGATATACCACGCTGCCAGCTTACAAACTGGCAGCCCCCGGGCTACCTCTGCTTCTGTGTGAAGGAATGGAGATAAAGAATACCAACGCACCTTCCAGACTCACATGGAACTGATGCAGCCATATTCAGCTCAGGGAGACTAACTCTGAGGATTCGGAAACCTCTTTTAACTAAGTGTCCCTGTTTTCGGTGGAAATGAAGTATTACAACTACAAGCTGTTCCAGCAAAGCTACCCTAAACAGATAATCGGATTTGCATAATTGGGTGCTGCTGGGACTTAAATAATTCATCAACATGGCAGCCTCTTTCTAATAGCCAAACACAGCCACACAACTTCAGCAAATAGGTCCTGGGGTCTGAGATGTGTGAGGCCTATGGCCAAGGAAAGGGTGGTTTTGTGGGTAGTTCTTGTGGGGATAAGAAATACCCTATATAATGGAGAGGAAGTTCCTAACTGCCCATTGACGGGGGCTGGCATATGGGGGCTGGCATATGCAGGCTGGTTAGTTCAGTTGTTTGGTAATGGGCTCTGCACCCTTTAGATTGCTAGTTCAGAGCCAATCTGCAGTCAATAGCAAGCAAAAACTGTTACCATTGGATAGCCGGCTGTTGGTTAGCCCTTGCGTAATGGGTTGGCTCCTCTTGCACAAGCCAGTGTTACAACTGCTGGCTGATAGTCCAAGTAAACAGCTGCACCTTCACCACCTACAAAAGGTATCTCTGGTTCAGGGCTGTGTCGTACAGCTGGGGTAATGTGGACCCGTCACTACAGTGTGAGTAGATAGACAGATCTAGGCCTCTGAACCCCACACTTTTCACCAGCAGTAAATGTATGCACCCAAGAAGGGATGTGATTTGTTAGGCTGTAAGCTGTTTGGGGCAGGCACTGTCTACTACTCTGAGTTTGTACAGCTCCTAGTACAATGGGGCCCTGTTCTCAGTTGATCTCTAGGTGACAGCACTGCTAAACAGGAGTGATGATAACATGCCAAGCTTTGGGGAAGTACTTTCTAAATTAATTTTGAAGAAATACTTGTGGTAGGTGATGGGTGGATGTATTATTCTCCTAGCCAGAAGGGATGCAGATGAGAAAGGACTGTGTCTGCAGATATCTAGTATGTGTGTATGGATAAGGCCCTGCATTGAAGATGTCCAATGAACAAAGGGGTTTTGGAAATGGGACTCCCATGAAAGATCCAGCACAAATGAGATTTCAATCCCCATCCCAAACTGCTGGGTATCTCTCACAGAAGAGGTATGCTGTAGGAGTGGAGCTTTACTGGTGCAACCCTAGGGCACCTAACTGACCTTAATTTAACTGGAGTTTGGCAAAGCAGGGCTGCGCTGCATTGAGATATGTGAGTCTGAGCATTTTAAATATAAAGACAGTTCTCTGAGCTCAAGTTATTATACAGTACAACACACAAGTACAGGGAAGGCATTGTTTAGATTGTACTATGCTCCATAGAGAAAGTATATAGATAATTTCCAGGTGCAGAGGCAAGAACAAGAGCCCCTCACAGAAATGCTTATAAAAAGCACATTTTTGCAGGACCCTATTCCTGGTGGGCCAACAAAGCTAAACAGCCTGGCACTTGCAGACTTCCCTGGCTAGGTGGAAACCACCTTTCTGATTGGCATTTGGATGGTTCTCTGGGTTAGAAGTGTGGAGGGGGATGGAGGAGAGGCCATAGAGAGTTCTACCGGAGAAAAACTGCATGATAACCTGGATCTTTGAGTTTGCTTCTGTCGAATAGTCTGTTGCTGCCACTGCTCCCCTGTAGCTGGTTCTCACCCCGTTCTTTGCTTGCCTGCCTTACGGAGCATTTCCAACACTCATACGCTTTTTCCCCTTTTTTTTCTGACAAGACAGATTGGCCTGGGACTTTATTTCTCTACATCACAAGCTACCAGCAGAAACCTTGTCATTGCAATTTTTCACATATTTTCTTCTGCTGTGTTTTTTCTCTCTGTGAAATCTCTTCTCCCCGGCGCGTGGCCTTAGGCTACTTACTAGACTGGAACAAAACTTCTTCTTCATGGTAAACAAAATGAATATAGCAAAGAAGATGAAAAACAATCACAAGAAAAAGTAGTAGCACTCAGACTTATCGCCATCAGGAGTTTTACTCCCACTGGGTCAGGAGGTTCAGGATTGTGAAGCAAAGCTCAATGAGAGAGGCACAGTGGTGTTCTACCTTCACTGTCAGTAGTTGGGCTCGTTGTCTTATCTGATGACATTGGTGGGTAGATAACACATCAAATCCATGTGCTGCTGCCATTTCATCATGTCTATCTCATATCACAGTGAATTTCACTCATGGATGCCGTGTCCCTGCTGTGGGCTGGAATTATAGTCTGCAAATCTGGCAGGTATATAGATGTAATAGTGTTGTGGGAACATCAGATAGGCATGATGTCCAGCAATGAATGGTATAAATGAATGAATGAGAGGTACAAGATCTCTCTGGGGCAGAGGGACCTGTTAGACAAGTACAATGCACTATTCTTCAGCGAGCATGCTCTCAGCACCACGAAAGCAGCAGACAGAACAGAAACACAGATTCATAGACCTTTCTTCCCTCTTCTTTCTTTCTCCTTCTTCCTCTTCTTACCTCCTCCTTCTTCTACTTTTTTCCTCTACAACCTTCCTCCTCCTCCTCCTCCCCTGCATTTGCTTTCTGTCTCCTTTTAAGATCTCAATTACATTGACAAGGTTTGTTTGGTTCACAAGCCAGGTAAACTTTGATGAGCTTTAAAAAAAAAAAACCACCACACTTTGTTAATCAGGTGGTTTTCTTCCCAGCTTCTCATGGTTCCAGTCACAACCCTAATTTAGAATGTTCAGTTGGTTAATGAACACAGGGAATACTGAATACTCAGCGAGACACACACACATACACACTTCCAGGTGTTTTATCCTTTTAATAAGGATTGGAGCGACATGAAATTAAAGCCTTCAGAATTGAAAAACAAAACAACCTAGGAGACGGGTATTTAGTCACATTTCCAGTTTTACCGTATGGACTTTTTTTGGTTTAATCCTGAAATAGCATGCTCCAGCCGCTCCTTGTTCATTTCCTATTTCCCTGCACTGGAAGCAGTCTCCGAAGGATCAAGCAACCCTGCCGCATTATATCAAATGCACACACATGCTATCTCAGCATCTCTCTCCTTCTCTCTCTTAGACACTGACATGGACACACAAATGTTTTCACATCAAGTGTAGAATTTCATCGTCTGTGTCAACCTCTGTATGGCCTTCCTCCTCCCATCTTCTCTGGCGTATCAGTTTCCATTCAAATCCTAAAATAATGTATTTAAGTTTTTCAGCTTTGGATAAATATGAAATTAAAAAAAAAAGGCTCTGAAGGAGCTGTTAGTCCTTTCTATTACCTTATGATCACAAACACACAACATTCAATATTTTTTCTGCCTGTGAATATAGGCAGACTTACCTATGGGAGCCATCTAAGTACGTAGATGGGACAAAATGTATAAATGGTCATTGATTTAGAGTTTCTAAGGGGGGCTGGTTTTAGAAGTGCTGAGCACCCTCCAATTGAAGTCAATGGGAACTAGGGCCACTCATGACCATTAAAAGTTGGGTGCAAAGCACCTTGAGTTGGGCATCCATCTTCAGTGGCCACTTCTGAAATGCTGCTCTCATATATTTTCAGCAAATAAGGTTACACTAACGCAACTGAGAGCAGATTTCGGCCCAGTGTCTGACTCATAATCCAGCCATGTTGGCTGAGGCACATAGGAGCCAGATGAGTTAGCCCATGCTGAATTAGTGACTAAGACAGAACTATAATTCAGGAACTTTCTAGCTTTAATCACTCATTACGTTACCCTCCACCATACATCTTCCCATTTGGGTAAACAAGTAACATGTAGAAAAGAGCAAAGTGGTGCAGAGAGAATCTGAATTCTTGTTGACCTTCACCCAAAAGCCAACCCCAACCCAATCCCAGCTATTTCTGAGATACAAAACAGTTTGGCTAACTTTCTCCCTGTTATTTCATTTGTGCTGCTTCTGCACTTCTTCCAGGCCCAGAACAGAAAGTGCTCAAATACTGCAAATCAGGTGGTTTTATATTTTACTTCTGGCCCAGAGGGAATGAGGAACCCACCAGAAATTGCCCAAGAAATCACATCCTCATGAGATCTCCAAAATAATTTTCGTAGGACCAAAAGGTAGGGAAAAACTTGCGATAATCAGTCAAACTGTGCATGCAAACCAAACTCCAGGCCTATTATTATGATTTATTTGTATTGTGATAGCACTTTGGGGCCCCAATCACAGAGCAAGGCCCTGTTGTGCTAGGTGCAAACACAGAACAGAAAGACAGTCCTGCCCAATGAGTTTACAAGCCAAGTAACCCTAACACAGTTCAGCCCTCAGAAGTAATATCAAGCCCAGGTGTAAATCCCACTCCACAGGTACTGGCAATCCAGTAGGCCTTGCAAAAGCTGAAATTACTCAGGGGAAAGAATCAAGCTCCAATTCCTCATTTATTTATTTATTTTTGACAAAGGGAAGTGAGAAGCAGCAAGGGGCACCAGAGGGAAGAGAGGTAAACCAGCAGGGATGAGAAATGCTACCACATCTCTGGCCTCAATTTAGAAAGCTCCCACTGCTTCTGGGGAACAGGAGAAGCTCCTGGGAGTTCCTCTGAACCCATTCACCTGCCCATGGTCTGTCTGTTGCCCCTTCTAGCTACTATGGCCGCTCCTAGACCTCTGAGAGAATTTGTGGGACAACAACCCACCCTTCTGAGGACCAGTAGACAATGGTTACAGCCTCTGTTGGGCAACCATCAGCATATGTGAGGAGGGACCCTTGGGCAGAGGGAAAGGAGAAGGGGAGGGATGCCAGGGATCTAATGGGAGAGGTGAGCTGAGGGGCAAAGCCTGTGGTAGCATGGCTTAGGACAAACATTTTGGGTATTTTGTCACACATAACATTGTGGTGAAGGGAAGCATATGGAAGGGAATGGTGGTTGGGCAAATATAGTCACATCATGCAAAGGCAACTGACCAGTTCTTCATCTCCTCCTCACTCATAGCCAGGCCACCTTCAGCCTGACTAGGCTCAATAATTTGCGGCTATGATTTTAACATAGAAGCACAGAGACGGGCATATGCCACCTTATGACTTTTCCAGGGCTCTTTTAATGTTGTGCCATGCATGCCAAAGCTAGCCAGGGTACAGCAGCAGAGCAAAGGAAAATGAGATACAGTGAAGGGAATAAAAAAAAGGATCATAATTAACACCAGGTGTAGGCCAATTAAAGAGTAGTTCCCAGGTGTTCACAGGAGGATACTTGCTCACAATTTACGCAAACAAATCCACTCTTAAAAACTCTCAGGAGTTTTGCAGAAAATCACATTTCTCTTTAGGGCTCTTTAAAAAGTATTTAAAAACACTTTTGTCTGCACACACCAGCTCCATGCTCCGGGAACAGCTTCCGTTCAAAACGCAAGAGTTGATCATATCCGATTAAAGCGGTAACAGGCACTTTTCCCTGACACAGAAGCAGGAGAATCCTTCCTTCCTGCTGCTCTCCTGCCACAGATGTCCATTCTCATTCTTTTCTGTCTTTCCCTACCAGGTTTCAGGCTCTCTGGCTAAGATTCTCAGAGACATCTTAAGGCACATAGGTGTTCAAACTCCCGTATATTTCAATGAGATTTGGCAACCAAACTCCAGGCTCTTTTGAAAATCATAGCCTTTACCATGTATTTGTCTCAATCAGAATTTCTCTCCATTGTCCCATTGCTTTGATTAAGGGGAAGACACGTATCCAAGCAGGCATAGTTGTCAGTGACTGGTACGTGAGCTGTCACGCCTGCTGGTTAGAGCAGGAGTGTCTAGGCAGGAATCAGAGCAGGAGTCAGAGACCAGGTGCCAGATCCAAGGGTCAGGTCTGAAGTCAAAAGTCAGAATCTGAGCTGAGGGTCAGGACCTAGTTATCTGAAGTAAGGCAAGGCAGGGGTAAGGCTGGTATCAAGACAGGAGCAGGGCTGGAACAAGAGAAAGGGAGGAGCTACTGAAGTCATGGGCAAATGTTTTGAGCGGCCGCTGAACTGCTGCTGGGCTCAGGAGCCGGTCTGCTTACTCTTCCAACTAGTCAGGGAATGTAGCCAATCAGGCAGCCCAGTATAGGCCAGCTGCATTCATTAGGTTTCCCAGGGACTGGCTCTGCTGCAAGCCCTGATTCTTGACAAAGTATTGCAAAATAAAGCACTCCCAATCTCATTCACTCCATATCAACCTACCATATCCTGCCCCTCCTTCCAGGAAAAGCACCTTAACTCTGACCACTATGCCACCTATCAAACCATCCCAGTGACAAACACTCCAGTCCCCTAACTGAACAAACCTACCTGCCTTGACTCAACTTCCAGTTCTATGGGTTTATTTTCACTGCAAAGTTAACTTGAGTTCTAACTAAAGTGTTACCCCCAACCTGAGTCCTGTCCACATGCAAAAACCCTTAACTTGGGTGTGGTGGTGCTTTTAACCCTAGTTGGCTGGCCCCTCAGGGATACAGGCTAAAGCTCAAGTTAGCACAACTCTCAGCTGCTTGAATTTCCACTCTCTGTAATTCAGATGCAGTCTAGCTTGACTTGATTGCTGTTCGTCCTCCAGTGCCTTCCCACAATTCCCCTGTGTGACCAGAAAGGGCGGACAAGTTCTCCCACAATTCACTGGGGAAGAATTCATAGAGCAGCTCAGCTTACAGAAGCACAAAGATTCATGGAATGTGCCCCTGGAAAGTGTATCACCACTTATGAGTGCACTACCAATGTGGACACAAGCCCGAGTGTTATTTCCTACTGTGTTCACTCCCACTCAACCTGGACTAACTCAAGGGAAGTAATGGAAGTGTAGCTAATTCTAATTAACTTTGCAGTGACGACATACCCTAAAAGTCTCTCTCAACCTCCAGACACATGAGATCCAGTGTTGTGCTCCAGGGTCCCAAATGATCCATGGCATAAGTCAGAGTAGCCCCTGGCTACTCCATCTTACAGCAGTCTGCCCCATGCTCTGCATATGGATTGTAATGCAGACTAGAATCCCTGTACCTCCATGAGCAATGGCCCAGCCCCTAAAACATCCCCTGCACTGAAGCTTAAGGAGAGGGAAATAAAGGACCAACTGTATCTCATTAACATCCTCTATGCACCGCCAGAGGAGGGCCCCAAGCAATGAAACCATCCCGCACTGCACATCAGCTAATGCATTTAACCTGACTGCCCAGTCTTAGCTCCCAAACGTCCTTAGCAATAAATCCCCCTGACACTTCCCACCTGGCTCTGCACCCAGGTGCTCATCAGGTCACAGGGTCGGATCCCTCCCAAATATTCCTAGCTTTTGTTGACTGCAGCAGGAGATGCACACGCTCAGCGCTTCTTAGGGTGCTTCCTGCTGTTTGTGACCTGCAGTAAAATTACAAAAGAAAATCATCTGGCTGTTGTACCACTGAATGCTGGTCATCATCTCGGCCAGAGGTTGCTGATAGTCATGAGTGATGCTCTGCCTGTCTCTGCTGTTTAACATTAGGATTTAACACATCAGATGTCATCATCTTTTATTAAAAAATCTTCAGGTGATTCCACCAATGAATATCTGGTCCTGGGGGTGGGGGGGCTCCACTTTCTTGCACCTGGCATGGTCACTGATGTTAATTGGCTGCACATGTATGGGTGAAGGTGCAGCTCATTGTTCACTGCATGTTACAAGCACCTTTTCAGTGCTCAATACACAGCAGCTATGAGTCTGTGGGATATGGCTTCCAGTGAGGTGACCCGGTCCTTTCGCTCAAGTTATGGTGGCACATGCTTCAACTCTAGAGGTCCTTAGTGATGAGCAACATGATAGTTGTTACACAAGGCAGTGGGGGGAAAAAAACACCTATACATATAAAACGTTCTTGTCTGTGCAATTAACAACACCTGGGATTAGTAAAGCTGAAAGTATTTTTAAAAATCTAATGATCATGTCTGCTGCTTCCATCCTTTTTTTGCATTACACTTGGCTTGGTGGATCTAAACAGGCTAGTCAATTTCCCCCTTTCTAATCAATTTTATTACCTGTTTCAAAAGCCCCTGTGATAGGGGCAGAAAATCCTCAATGGGGAATGTTTAAACCCCATCAAAAACTAGCTAATTATCCCTTTTTTTATTTAAACAGTTTGATGGCAGTATTTCTATTAATGCTAGAATTTATGAAAACTCTTTAGCTGGCTCAAAACCCACATTTTGAGCCTAAACTCCCTGCCATTGTCCATCTAAGCACTGAGAGTTCACAGCCTGGTATCCTTTTTCCCTGTTTCATGCCTATTTCTTTGACAGCTGCTGTCAGAAGAGGTTTCCATTGCTTCCCAAGTCTGAGTAACTGGGTCATTATAAAGTCAACGTGACAGGTGAGGAAAATAGGACGGACAACTTTGCTTAACCGCTGAACTGATACCTCTAGAAATCAATCTTCCAGGGGGTTGATTATTCTTGCAGATGTCCAAGTGCCAGGAAAACAGCATGGTTCAGAAGCAGCAAAAAGATCGTGTTGAGGGTGGGGTAGAAGATTGCAGCGTCAGCAAATGGATAAACAGCGCAGGCAGAAACAAAACAAAGTATGTGGTGAGAAACGTTCAAAAGGGTAGCGGCACCCTGTCTGATCTAAATGCGCAAGAGGTCTGGGGCTCTCAGACAGATGGCTCCATGATAGCCTAGTTCAGAGCTTTGGCTAAATGAGCCTTCCTCACTGTGAGAGAGGCGGGAGAGATCTAGGCCCTAAAACTCTGAGGTCTCCATTTGCAGGGATGGTTGCTGTGGCCTGGCCCAGTGCATTAGGAATCCTCGACGCTGGAGACAGTTATATCTCAAGAAGCACTTTCCATTCTAATGCTTGCTCAAGACATTATCACTGCATTTACCTTGAAAAGAGTGTCTGTGCAAATGTTCATCAAAATGCTGACGGGGAAGAAATCTGCAGGATAAAGAGGTTTAATCTTTCTGTTAACCTCAGAGTGTCTCACTGGTACTGTATCGCCTCATCCAGCTCAGGCAATATTGCAGTAGCCTGGCTGTGGAGGAGGGGTTATAATCTATTTGAACCAATTTTGCCTCTAAAGCAAAAATAGGGGGGAAAAATCCCCACCAAAATTATATGTAAACAACTGACTCCCGAACTGGTTCTGGGTGGGCAAGCCTCTGCCACTGAGCTCTGCACAGATGCAGGGATTCACCCAGGCAGGTCCAGTTACAGGATTAGGATGGAGGTAAGGAGCGATTTGCTTCCCTGCTTAAGAAACATATTTCAACATGCAGTAAACAGTGAGGGCCCGATCCTATAAGGATCGCTGATTTCAACAGACATGGAGGGATGCTCAGCACTGGCAGCCTGAGAGCCAGAAATGAGGAGCACCCACAACTCTATTAGCAACTGCAGGGTGTTCAAACCAGGTCCTGGGTGTCTGGAAGTCCTGTTGATCCAGAGTTCAACACACAACAATCTCACAAGGATTTCATGGCTGAAAACATTCTTCCGTTCAATGCATTCAGTAAATAAATGAAACACCTCACATCTAGCACAATGTGCACTTGGGGATTTATGTTGGGGGAGTGCCTGTGCACCTATCAGCCAGAGAAATGCAGCTCAGCAGGACAGGCCACATTTCAATGACATCACGTTTTTCTGGACCAACCTCAACTTGTTTATATCTGAAATTGACACATTTTATTAGGTCTAAGTAGTATCATAAAAACAATAAAAAGCAACCCTGACATTTCCTCTTCCCCTGCTGTCTCAATCTCTGCTGCCTTGACCTTCTCCTGTCTGCAGTCGCTTCATATTTCAAAGCAAAAGAACCACAGAAACTTTCCCCGCCACCCCCTCCCACAAAAGTTTGCTGGTTCTTGAAATATTGGAAGATCTTTTAAAAAAATAATGTGATCATAAAAAGTTATATTTCTTCACTGAGTATGGACTTTTATTTGCTAAAAAAGGAAATCTTTAAGAAAAAGTTTAGGGAACTTTAAGGAGGCGCCCTGGCTCCCCACCGCGCCTGAGAGGGACGAGCCAGAGCAGGCGCCTCAGTGGGCGGAGTCAGCACGGCCTGTCCCCGCCCCCCGGAAGTCAAGGGGCGGGACAGGAAGTATAAAAGCCCGGCCCCAGCGCTCAGTTGGAAGCAGGCTGCCGGAGAGGACAGATGCTGGTGCCCGGGCTCCCGCCAGGTCTGACCCGCCCCGCGCCCACTACCCGGGGGAGCACTGGCCGGACCCGCCCCGTGCCCACTACCCGGGGGAGCGCTGGCCGGACCCGCCCCGCGCCCACTACCTGGAGGAGCGCTGGCTGGACTTGCCTCAGACCCGGTACCCGGAGGAACGGCCTGAGCTTCCCCACGACCGGCACCCGGAGGAGCCCATGGTCTGGGACCCCCCAGATGACGCCGGTGAGGACCAGGTACCCAGAGAGGGGGAGGTTGGAAGTAGCCCGGGGATAGCCGACCCTGGTTTGGCTCCGGAAGAGCCTGAACCCATGTCAGTGTGTTGCGGCCAGGATCCCCACTGACCGCAGCGGGTCTTGACCGCTGCTAGGGCCCCGGGCTGGAACGCAGTGGAGTGGGAGGGCCTGCGTTCCCCCTGCCACCCGTAACCGGGTGGCAGACTCCCCCCTTCCCGCCTATTGCCACTGCTCTGTCCTGACCCAAAGGGCCAGGGCGAATTAGACTTGTGTTTGGTGCCCCGCCCGGACCAAGGGCTGGGCCCCGTTGACTTTGTCACTGCTCTGCCCTGACCCAAGGGGCCAGGGCTAATTAGACTTGTGTTTGGTGCCCGCCCGAACCAAGGGCTGGGCCCCGTTGATGTTGCCACTGCTCTGCCCTGACCCAAAGGGCCAGAGCTAATTAGACTTGTGTTTGGTGCCCGCCCGAACCAAGGGCTGGGCCCCGTTGATGTTGCCACTGCTCTGCCCTGACCCAAAGGGCCAGAGCTAATTAGACTTGTGTTTGGTGCCCCGCCCGAGCCAAGGGCCCGGGCTGATACTGTGTTTGCTCCGCCCCTGCTAAAGGCCTGAGCCTGAACTATTATTGCCCGCCCTGTCCAAGGGCTGGGGCTTATTTACTTTGAGAGCCCCGACCCCGGCTAGAGGGCCGGGGCTCTACCCTGTTTACAGACCTTATACCCCGCTCAACACCTGCCGAGGGGCTAAGCCGACCCGGACTGCAGTGCGTAAGGAGGCGCCCTGGCTCCCCGCCGTGCCTGAGGGGGACGAGCCCCGACACGACCGGCTTACAGGAACATATATGGTAGGACCATTAAAGCCTCAAGAAGGCTAGTATAGATGGCCCATCAAATCTGGCCTATATCATTCTAGAATATGAATATGCTGATCACATCAGCCTGAAGATACGCTAACAATTCTAGCTAGTAAACCAATAGCTTCTGATTCTTCCTGTTCCAATTATCGGCCCAACTCCCTTATGAAAAGGGAAGCTAGCTCTACCTGCCATGGGCTATGTAGTTCAAAAACTATCAAGTGCCACCTTTGTCTCTATCCCATTAGATATAACAAGCTAAACAGTTTGGTGGAGAAGCCTCCATTCACCTCCAAAATAATCTGAGATGCAGGAAACTGTGGTGGTGCTTCATTAGGTGGTAGTCAGAGGCTCTCCTGAGCCTGCACCCCAGCCCAGTGATAGAGGGATTAATGCCATTGGAGATGAGCTTGGCGGAAAGGGTGTAAAACTGAAATCCTTACCATCTGGAGTCATTAAAGAAAGATCTCTTGGTACTTTTTGCAAGCACTGGAGTGTTTGAAATTTGGCCAGGGCTCTGGGTACAATGTGAGAAGTGACATTCAGCTTCCCTAAGATTCTTTAAGGGGCTTCAGCTGGATACAGTGTTCTTCTTCACTTCCTGTCCTAAGCCTGGAGTGTAGTATTGCTGGATATTGTGAGACAGCTGCTGTGCTCCACCCCAAAGATAGCTGCTTTTCAGTGGCAGCTGAAGTGACTCTTTCTATAGTCTGCATATCCATGGTTAATGTTTGTAAAGTGTTTAGTTAGCATCCTTATGAATGAAATATGCTATGTCAGATCATTACCATTCAAATATCCTTTAACATAGCTATAAATCTAGCTCTTTGCAGCGTGAAGGGTTAAAGAAATAAGCAAGAGTGATGCCTACAGGCAACCAGTTCATTTCCTAGTTTAAAAATATTTATACTCTCTTTATGCCTGAGTTATGGTGATAAATATGTTGAAGTTGTATTATTAGGAAGACAGTTGCAGTATCATGAAACTACTTGCTGTAATACACAATTCATGAGCTCCTGGCAACACTCTGCATTAAACCACTTAACACAGGTCACTTCTCCAAAGTTTAGACATTTACATTCTAACCAGAAGCCTGGCTGGGAGCTGTAGCTTACTGTGGGCTGTTCAGATTTCAACTGGAGGCTATAGGAGAGTGGAAGACAGCATTCCACTTTTTGGAATACCTTGACCCACAGACCTGAGGCAGAGCTACTTATATGATCACAGGTATGGCTTTTAAAATCTCCTTTAGCGAAGTGATGTGTCAAGCAGAATAACTGGTGTGACAAAGTTCCTCCTCTACCTTGGTGGGTCCTACGCTTATTGGCAGATTTGCTCACCTCAGTGATCTTCCCCACAGACTGAATCAGCTCCTCCTGTGTCTGATCAGGAGTTAGGAGGTTTGGGGGGAACCCAGGCCCACCCTCTACTCCGGGTTCTAGCCCAGGGCCCTGTGGATTGCAGCTGTCTATAGTGCCTCCTGTAACAGCTGCATGACAGCTACAATTCCCTGGGCTACTTCCCCATGGCCTCCTCCAAACACCTCTTTATCCTCACCACAGGATCTTCCTCCTGGTGTCTGATAATACTTGTGCTCCTTAGTCCTCCAGCAGCACACCCTCTCACTCAGCTCCTCGTGCCTCTTGCTCCCAGCTCCTCACACGCACTTCCTCTCCTCTAGCTCCTCCTCCCCTGACTGTAGTGAGCTCCTTTTTAATCCCAGGTGCCCTGATTAGCCTGCCTTGATTGGCTGCAGGTGTTCTAATCAGCCTGTCTGCCTTAATTGGTTCTAGCAGGTTCCTGATTACTCTAGTGCAGCCCCTGCTCTGGTCACTCAGGGAACAGAAAATTACTCAGCCAGTGACCAGTATATTTGCCCTCTACCAGACTCTTGTACCCCACTGGTCTGGGACCGTCACACTGGGTAGCAGAAATTAGTTTTTAAAAATGATATTCTTATAGATAAACTAGGAAAGTACAATTTAGATGGGGCTACTATAAGGTGGGTGCATAACTGGCTGGATAACCGTACTCAGAGAGTAGTTGTTAATGGCTCCCAATCCTGCTGGAAAGGTATAACAAGTGGGGTTCCGCAGGGGTCTGTTTTGGGACCGGTTCTGTTCAATATCTTCATCAACGATTTAGATGTTGGCATAGAAAGTATGCTTATTAAGTTTGCGGACGATACCAAACTGGGAGGGATTGCAACTGCTTTGGAGGACAGGGTCAAAATTCAAAATGATCTGGACAAATTGGAGAAATGGTCTGAGGTAAACAGGATGAAGTTCAATAAAGATAAATGCAAAGTGCTCCACCTAGGAAGGAACAATCAGTTTCACACATACAGAATGGGAAGAGACTGTCTAGGAAAGAGTATGGCAGAAAGAGATCTAGGGGTCATAGTAGACCACAAGCTTAATATGAGTCAACAGTGTGATACTGTTGCAAAAAAAGCAAACGTGATTCTGGGATGCATTAACAGGTGTGTTGTAAACAAGACATGAGAAGTCATTCTTCCGCTTTACTCTGCGCTGGTTAGGCCTCAACTGGAGTATTGTGTCCAGTTCTGGGCACCGCATTTCAAGAAAGATGTGGAGAAATTGGAGAGGGTCCAGAGAAGAGCAACAAGAATGATTAAAGGTCTTGAGAACATGACCTATGAAGGAAGGCTGAAGGAATTGGGTTTGTTTAGTTTGGAAAAGAGAAGACTGAGAGGGGACATGATAGCAGTTTTCAGGTATCTAAAAGGGTGTCATCAGGAGGAGGGAGAAAACTTGTTCACCTTAGCCTCCAATGATAGAACAAGAAGCAATGGGCTTAAACTGCAGCAAGGGAGATTTAGGTTGGACATTAGGAAAAAGTTCCTAACTGTCAGGGTAGTTAAACACTGGAATAGATTGCCTAGGGAAGTTGTGGAATCTCCATCTCTGGAGATATTTAAGAGTAGGTTAGATAAATGTCTATTAGGGATGGTCTAGACAGTATTTGGTCCTGCCATGAGGGCAGGGGACTGGACTCGATGACCTCTCGAGGTCCCTTTCAGTCCTAGAGTCTGACTCTATTGTTTCCCAACGCAGCAGAGAAGCTAGATGAGATGCTTTAAGGAAGCCCTATGTGTATATATCAGTCTCCTTCCAGCCTGAGCCAATGTGTCGAAACAAACACTGCAAACTCACCCACACCTTGCTGACTGAACCAGAGTTTGCTGAAACAAAGGCTGCCTTGGCAACCCACCCACAGTCTGCTAACCGGCAGGAGGAGACACTCAAACACAGCCAAAGAAATACAGACCACGCAGCCACCTAGGCCTTCATGAAGTAGCAAGCTATTACTACTTCTCTTTCAGGGCAGATTTCATTACCTGAGCCTCTGCAATAGGAGTCCCTGATGGAAAGTCTGCTCTGCAGATGGGCTCACCCCCTGCCTAAAAAATATTCCTGGCTCTGCACCCAGTAGACATGATTGTTCTTAAACTCTGGCCATCCTGATTACCCAGTATCCCCTCCAAACTCATCTTTGGTAGACCATGGACCTGTTGAGAGGTTGCAGACAGAGGACGCACCCTCAAAAATAATAAATAACAGAGCTATTTATTGGGGAAGAAAAATTATGGGTGAATGATGGCAATAAATTGTCATTCTCAGTATGTACCCCACTCCCCTAAAAAAGAATTCGTTCATCAAAATGTAACTGGATAAATAATAGATTATTTCATTGTGTAAACCCCAGCCTAAAAATAACTTCATTGGAACTAAAACATCCAGGGCAGCTCAACCTATTCATCATTTTAACATATATCTAATGTCACAACAAATTTATTAAAGAGTTATATCCCGTAATCCGCCTGATCCAAAGCAGATAAATCACTGTGCTTTGAATGTCTTGTTAACAAACAATTAATTACAGCTGTGAGTGCAGCAAAGGTGCTAATTTAGATTTTTACCTTTCTTGATGGCATGGAGAATATGTTCTCTACCCCTGTCAGGCCCACCTTCAGATCAGGAAAAGTCACACCACCATTAACACAGAGAAACACCTCGTTCAGATTCCCCTGAGCTAGAGCAGCACATCGTGAACCCCCATTTTCAGACTTCGATGGTCTATATCCACCTAATGTTTTACCAAAGAATCTTTCCTTGATCCCTTAAGTTTTCCCAGGCTGAGTTAATGGATGGCTTGCCTGTTCCTGATCCAAATTGGCCTGAGTAATGAATATATATAGCCCAGCTTGATCCATACCAGCCTGGATAATATATAGAAAACTCTTTAATTTATAGCACGGAACTGTGTTGGTTTGTTGTTTTTTTCCTCCTCACAAATTGCTACAAGGTTATTTTCTAGCCTGATGCGACCCTGTTATTCAAGGGTGGGTTTTTTTTCTTTTCTTTTTTAATGAAAAGCTCCCAGCAAACTCCTCTCTTGTATTCTGATATTGTAAATAATTGATCATAAAGATAAAACACTTTGGCTGGACCAAGGCCGATGTTTACCCTCGATATCTGCAGAATAAATTGAAGCACACAAAGGGGCCTAGTGTGTAGCCAGTTTCATGGGGCCATTAAACCATCAATGCAGTTCAGACATTTGTTTGGATAAATTGTTTGTGTTTGTTATCATTTCTTAGTAAAACTAATTAAGAAACTAATTGATTGTTTTGTTGTTCTACTAATTAACTCCATATGGTGCACATCTCCATGGAGATATAGTATGAGTTATTGAAACTTCTGTGATTTAACGTGTTGCCATTGGGTTAAGGGACAATTCTTTAAATCTAAGCATCCTTTATATTTAAATTTCTTTCTATATCTTCCTCTAATCTTCCCACTTCTTCTCCATGGCTATTAAATGTCTATTCAACATGAACCCCAAGAGCAAGCAATCTGAAAAGGGGCTATGGACCTGCTGAACATGCAAAATAGATGCATTTATTTTAAAAAAATAAACAGTAAGGAAGACAGGGAGATGGGCAGTGACTGTGTAAGCCCCTTCTCTTGCAGGGTCCTGAGTTCTCTCTAGTCCCACTGAAATCAGCATCTCGCCATGACATGCAAACAGATGCTATGACCCTACAAAAAAAGCCATTGTTACTGCTAGCTAGATCTGGGAACAAACCAGATTTTCTATTTTATGGGAAACTCCAAAATTAAAAAAAAAATCATTCCAAAATGGAATGAAAACAAAACAAAGATAGAAATATCCCATGAGATGAACTTCCATTTTTTTGTGTGTGTCGTGTTTAGTTGCAATTTCAACCTTTTAAATCTTTTCAAAATGTTTTGTATCAAAAATGAATTTCATTTCAAGTGGTTTCAAAATGAAACATTGAAACTTTTTCTTCCAAAAATGTCAAAATGGAATATTTTGACAATTGACATTATTTAAATGCTTTGTTTAAGGTTTTATGTGGGACAGGAGTCCAAAATGAAATTTTGTCAAAATCTACACATTTTTCAAGATGACTCAATTTTAACAAAAATGGCATTTTGTGTCAAAAACCATTCAATGAAAAATTTCCAACCTGCTCTGCAGCTGCCTTTCAGGCAAAAAGATGGTCTTGCTAAAGTACTGGATTGGGATTCAGGAGATCTCGAGTCAAATCCCAGCCCTGCCACAGACTCCCTGCGAGAGCTTGGGCAAATCACTTAACATCTCAATTCCTCATTTGCAGAATGGGGCTAATACTACTTTCCTCATATCCTCTGTCTATCTCATCCATTTGGATTGTAAACTCTTTAGGGTAAGACGTGTCTGTCACTAGGAGTTTGTACTGCCCTTAGCATGGTGGTGGCCTGATATTATTTGGCGTCTTTAGATGTTACTTCAATACAAATTATTGTCATTCCATGGCTAGAGGAACTTGTTCACATATCAGAGGTCCACAGCTGTTCAAATCCCAGTACAGGCCACCACTTGTAATGACTCCTCTGACTGGGTCAGCTGCAGGGATTAAACCTCAGACCTCTGCACCTAAAAAACATTAGTTTCTACTATACAACCAGGTCCATTAGCTTGGAGGGAGTACGAGCCTCATACACCACTTACGTGACCCCAGCCACAAGAGGGGAACAAAGACACATATAGCCAGTAAATTACAATAATAGTAGTCACTTGCAAGAGCTTGTAAAGCAGATGGAGCTCAATTCTGTTCTCAGGAACATGAATGCGACTGCTACTGTGGGCAACAACACACATCTGCTCCTTGGGCTGGCACAACTACAGCCAGAACAATGGCAAGTGCAACTACGTGAATCCAGACTCGACAATGAGCCTGCCTGTTCTGTATTCACCATGGATTCAGCTCAATATCAGTGGGGACAGGATGACAAAATGGCAGGAGAGCACAGGCACATAAGGACCCAAAGGTGCACTAGAAAGAAAACAAATTGAACAGTTGCCAAAAGCTACACCCACTAGTCACTGTGGCTATAGATCATTCTGCCAATGGCCATTTCCATCATTTCCCCCAGAATTGTTGCAGTCCTGTAATGTAGCAGGATATTCAGAGTCTGCAGGCTCTCTCCTGGGCAACCGCATACATGCCACAAGATGAAGATATACAGCAGCTATCCTTGTAATGAGGACAATCCAGTGGTTACTAAAGAAAACCCTCAGTCATAGGATACAGAGTCACATGTTAGCCACCACACGAACTATGATCTGAAACTTAGCTGCAACTAACTTATTTTCCCCCTCCCAACATTGTATTTTTTATTAAATACATAAACACAGCATGCATGCTAATTCCCTTCATGTTGCATCTATAAATGAGGTGAAAGAGGATGAAGGTCTGGAGTGGGAGTGGAAAGACTGGAGCAAAGTTTCAGATTTTCACCCAGTCCAGCACCATACAGAATGTATAAACACAATGTTAAAAGCCTTTTCTTGGGAGGCTGCACCTTAACGGGATGGGAAGGTTTGTATGTTCCAACGAGAGCTCCGCTGATGGGACATCTCTTATGGCCACCCCCAGACAGATCAATGGCTAGAGACCAGATGAAAAGCAGCTCAACTGGTCCTCCACGTTGGGGACTGAGGGATACACCAACAACCTGTCCTTGTAAACAAGTTAAGTTACAGAAACAGAGCAGTGCAGCCATTCCAGGAAACAGCAGGATAGATGGGGATAGCGGAGCCTTGTTCTTGCGCTAAGCAACATCTGACGGTGCGGGAAGGATTCCGGTTAAGAATGTTCAAAGTGCTGGGCGGATCGATATATCTCAGGGCAGCCCCAGTGATGCCAACACGTCACAATATTTGGAGTTTTTCGTAAAGCCCCAGCTTCTGGAGTCAAACGGTTACTTGAGAATCTCAGCTGACATTTTATTAAATAAAAAATGAGCTTCTAGCCCTCAGGGTTGTGGAGAAAAACTTCAAAGCATGACCTAAGTGCACGCAAAGGGCTGAAAAAGACAACAAAAAATACAAAATTTGGGGGAGGAGGTCATTTGCTTTCTAAATCTCATGATGTTTAAGCTGACCTCATGCTGTTTTGCAGCCTGACTCATGATTTCTGCATCCTCAGGGTTGACAATACTGAAGCCTGCTCCTGCATTAATGAGAGCCTTGCAGCTGCTGAGTTACCCCCATCTAGCATCAGAGGACTGCACAGCAAACCACACCATTAGCCTGAGGAGGATCAGGTTTAAGATGATGTTTCCTCAGAGGCACCCATCCCCAGTCACTTCTCACATGCCGTCCTCCGCAGAGAAAGCAAACAAAGCCAACAGGACAGAGACTAACCATCTCCATTGTGGACTGTGCCCCATACAATTTATTCCCCCACATAGATTTCCTGACAGGAAGGTGGGGACCAGACACCATGAGGGAGTTTATTGGAAGGTTGTTGGCTGGAAGTTGAAACGGAGGGAGAGCAAGTGAGAGAGACTTATTGTTTATTTGCCTGGTATTCTTTAGTATTCAGCCCTGACCCATTTTAGCCTTAAGCGCCATATCGTGACTGATGATCGCTCTCCTCTGGCCTTTGTTTTCAGCCTTCAGATTGTTGATCTATTACAGAAATGATGTTGTCTGAAGCACCACGGATGATCATCGAGGCAGCAATCAGCTCACCCTTCGACAAGCCTTTGAAACAGTCAGGCAAGCGGCCGCATTAGCCTGTCAATTTCAGCTCTTCGAACTGTTAGAACAATTTTGGTGAATTACAAGCAATAGAAAATCACTTTAGGTGCTCATTAGCTGGGAGACAGGAATAATGATAAATGCTTGGAGACTTTGAAAAGGCTTATTGCACGCATAAGTGCCAAGATTTACAGCCATGCTCTGCAGCAGGCCTGTTTAACCCTGGGTTTGCTGGAAAACTGGGCTGATTAGCCACCAGATTCTGCCAATGCTATGAAAAAAATTGTGGCATAAGTAATGACCTATAGCATGGAATATCAGTGGGATCTGAACCTGAGACCTTCATATCCAACACACAGACCTCTACCCATTGAGCTAAAAGAATAACTCCATTAGTTGGCAGCAGTAGTAGGCTGTTATCATCTATGAAGACTAACTATTACGGGGAGAAACAACACACACTGCACAAGCCCATTACACAAGGATATTGCAGGGGCTGGTTGTCTAACATCATCTTTCCAATTCACCCAAACAAACAACACTGGTTTCAACAGGAATGTTTCACTGCATCTACACTTTGAAAGCATTATTGTGCCAGCACACTCCAGGTTTCCTGAATTACCTGTCCCATAGAGTCCAGCAAAGTGTTTGGAGGGAATTTACAAACATGAGACAATGCATCATGGTGTGGAGTTAAGGCAGTCAGCTGATGTGGTATAGTTGCATTGCTCAATGCTGCCAGTCTGTGCTGGGAAGAAATCATTGTAGCCTGCACTGTACCTCAGCTAAAGACGTGTTAAAGGGGATTGCCAACTATGTTGTTAAAATACTTGAAGCAACTGTTGTGTGAAGATGCAGTGTGCTGTATGAGTGTGGAAAGCTCCAGGAATTGCACCGAGTAGTTGGTTGCAATGGGACTGGTGACAGCTGTGTGCATGTACAGCACCGAGCACAAAGATAGCCACGAAGGAGGCCATTTTTGAGGCCCAGTAGGAAGCCCCTCTGAGGAGGAAGCATGTTATGAGAGCTGTGGACCTGAACTTCTGAGTGCTCATCCAGACTGAACTGAACCTCTGAGAACGCTGGGAAACTGTCTTTTCCAGCTCTGTCATTGAGAATGACAAAACCTCACCACATAACACATGAGGGTTGGAAGACACACGGGACAAAGAGGCTGATACTTTGAGGGGCTTTTTTTTATTCATATCAGATTGCCTTTTAACTTGCCCTTGCGTCTTTGTTCCTGTGATTTAATCATTCCCCTCTCCCCACCTTCCTTCTCTTTCCGTTTGTGTGGATCAACCGCAGCAGCGAGGAGCCCTTTAATTGGCAAAAAAACATTCTCTCAGCCGAGCAGGTCTGCAGGTAAAGGAGAACATTTAGTGATGTTTGTTCAGCATATAGGGAAAGGAAAGTTCTCTAAGCTACAAAGAAATTGCAGGATCTTCTACAAAAAGGATTCAATAGTGATTGTTTTCCCCCTGACAAGTAGCCTGGCTACTGAGGTGTTCAAAGTCAATTAATTTGCTGTTGTGACTAGCTCTCCCTTTCTTCCTGCGAGAACGAGGATGGTGTGTAATGGTTAAGGCCCTTGCCTGGAACTTGGGAGATCTAGGTTCAATTCCCTGAATTGCCACAGGCTTCCCATGTGACCTTGGGCAAATCACTTAGCCTCTCTGTGCATCAGTTCCTCCTCTGTGAAAGGAGGATAACAGCGCTGCTCTACCTCACTGAGCTGCTCTGAAGATTGTGAGGTGCTTAGCCATGATGGCGGCCAGGCAGGTCCTTAAGATCCTGCTAGAAGACCTGCTTTGCTACATACTAAGGTTGGAGCCCCTCACCAGCAGTTCCAACTCAGCAGCTTGCCAAGTGCCTGATTCCTACAATGATGAGCAATTCTCAGTTTGCAAGATGGGATGTGGCAAAACCAGAGCTGTTGACTTGAATCCCCCTCTTAATCCCAAAAAGCCTGGAGCAGAGATAAAATGGAACCCTGTTCTGGAGCACGTTTCCTAAAGTTCTGCTGAAACACCACTCCCTGGCTATGCTGGTCTCCAGTTCCAAACCCAAAGAGTGAGAGAAAGATAGTAAGAAGATGGAGACGTGAGGAAAAGAAGGCAAGAAAAGGCAAGAAAAAGAATAGTGAGGAAGGAAAGAGAGGAAGAGGAGAAGTAGAAGGACCATCTGGGCTACTAGGGTGACTGATTCATCAGGGCAGCTGACACATGCAGACAACCAATAAATTTGGATAACTAAAACATGGGGAGTTTTATAACACTCCAGGGATTGACATTACCATGACAACCAATAAACAAGAGAAAGAAATACACCTGGAAGATTGATACACCAGACTGACGGACATAATGAGACAACTGACAAATGGAGAAAACTGATACATCCAGATAATTGAATAACTTAGATAACTGATGTGCTGAGACACGTAAATGCTTGGGTCAATTAATTCACTGAGGTATCATAAAATGGAGCAACTGATACATTAGTCCGTCTCATATACAGTGGTGACTGATGCACCAGGAATACTAATGTATCAGGGCTACAAAATCACCAGTTTACGTGCCATTCATGCCCACGATGTTACTTTACAAGTCGGCATTCAAATGGATGGAGCCTGTAGGAGAATATCAAACCCTTCACTAAGACCTCTTTTAACTAATAATTACTCTGTAGCAGTACGGTGATATCTGCTATTAACCTGAGGCCAAAGTGCACTTTGTTAATCAGTCAGGGCTCATATTCTATCAAAAAAGCTAAGGCTGATTGCTGGCATTAATCACCGGGGTGACGGCAACCATCACATCTGACATCTCTACTAGAATTAACACAGCCTGGCAAGCCCAACTTTGCTGTAGGGGTTATCATCAGTGACTCTTCTGCACGGTGATTTTCAGTGGGGCAGGGCAAATGGGTGCTTTTTTACTGGTGTTGGGAACGACTATCCCATGCAGTGGTTCAGCGTTGTTGGGAGGGGACGTTGTTCCAAGCGTGGCATAGAAAGCAACTCAGAGAAGATGAGCTGTGCTTTTCCTTAGGATGAGAAACAGCTGGTGATCCTATACAACCACAAAGGTTTTCAGTGCCTTCCCCCTGTTAGTTGCCGAAGTCAGTCGTGGGGCTGTGAGCTTCGATCCCCAGACAGATGGACAATTAATGCAGATACTGAAAGGACATGAAAAGCCCAGAGCTTCTGCTCCACATACAGGTAGAATGAAAATTCATACATTGTCCCAAGCAGAGAGATAGAGATACCCAGAGGGACCGATGCCCCTTCCCCTAAAACACCTTGCAAATATCTTTATCCTCATTTCACAGATGGCTAAACTGAGGCTCAGATAGATGAGGTGACTTGGCCAAGGACACACAGCAAGTTAGTGGATGAGCCAGGAACAGAACTCAGTAAACTTGGTTAGCAGGCTTTTTCTTCACCCAATGGGGCAACACTCCCTGACACATACCCCACTCTCTCCTCCTCAATGCCTCTTTAGTCTCTGAAATTCATCCCTCGGCAGAGTGCCACCACAATGCTCTACGCACCACTTAGCTCCCCAGTGATGGGGAGGATGGTGCTATTGTCAACAGTGCCAGAGAACAGGGACGGGGTGGAAACAGTGTAAAAGAAAAGATCAGGATGGGAATCTGGTGCTCAAGAATTATGAGAGGACGTGACTAATGGTTCTGGACCCAAGGAGCCAAGGCGGAGGGAGAGCAGCTAAGTCCACATGTGTTTTGGTGTCGGGTGGGGAAAGAGGGGTCACCTGCTGTTCCATTTTAAAACAGCAATAGAATTCCTTTGCCAAGTCCCTGGGATCACAGTCCCCATGGGACTTAAATTGCTTTGTTGCTGGTCCTCTGCCCTGGGGTAAATTCCACCCCTTCTGCCTTACCAAGAGACTCCAAAGGGATGTTACAACCACTGAGGAGTGTCTTCCTCCAGCTCCTCTATTGAAATTCTTTCCATCTCCTCTCATCTTCTACTGGTATTACAGGATTATTGAGTCTCATCTTCATCTGTCTCTAAAAGATTAAACTGTCCCCTGGAAAAGGCCATCACGTCCCGGAGGAGGAGATCCCATTTCCATTACGTTCCCCAAGAAATACGCTTTGCGGAAAGTTTTTCAGGCTGATAAGTTCCCATCGTTATAAGAAATCTTCTGGCTGGAAATGAGAAGACAACGTGAGCAACAGATGCTGGCAGCTTTCTACCCCACTTTGGCAGCCGCGCTGCACGGCCACAGAAACCCGTCCTTGTCTGAAACAGCGAGAAAGCTAAAATGAAAAGCCATCGCAGCCCCTGGCTAACCATAGTGGAGTTCAGTGTCTTTGTCGGCTTTGTCTGGCTGGGAGGCGGAAAGTTACCCTGATGTTCTGAAATATATATTGCAAAGGGGGAGGAAGGAGTGTGGTCTCAGGGCACGGAGAGTGTGCCTACATTACGAGCTGTGTGTGGGACTCCCAGCTCACCTGCACGTACTCATGCTAGCTCTCGTCACATTAGCGTGCTCAAAACAGTGTAGCCACGTTAGCATGGGCAGTGGCAAGCAGCGGCATGGGCTACCCATGCCACAGGGTCCAGATGTGTTTGTAATTGGTATGGGTGGCTCATGCCACCGCTCACCATTGCCCATGTTACGTCAGCTACCGTACCATTTTTAGCACATTATCACAATGAGAGCTAGCGCAGGTACATCTCTGTGAGCTGGGAATCACACCTCTAGCACCTCGTGTAGACATAGCCTCAGAGACAGAACTTCTTTGCACTGCTTTAAAAAGGAGCAGCAGATTCCCGACCCGCCAGCACATACTCAGGGGTCATGAGAAATTGGCTACACTCCTTGCTTTGACCCCCCTGGGACCCAGAGAGATTAGCTTTGACCCCCTCATAGCACAAAAGCGCTGGACTCCTGAATTTTCCTCCTGGGCCTGCTCCACTCCTCTGAGACTCTGTCAATTGTTCACAACCGCAACTTCCTCACAGTCACTGAGGCCCAGCACCTGTTGGTCCTCTTTGACTCCTCCTCCTTCTGCTGTGCCCCACACATCCAAATCCTACTGCTTCTTTCTTTCGAAGGTCCACCCTTTTGATCTCTATCTCTACTGTTGAAATTCTCACTAAGGCCCTCGTTGTCACCTCGCCTTGCGGTCCTCCATCCTCTGTGGCCCCCAGTTGCAGCTAATGGCCGCCTGGGTCAGGGTTCTTGGCCCTCACCCTTCACTGTCCATCTGTTTTGCCTTCGTAGATGCTAAGCTCTGAGAGTCAGAAGCTGGTGCTTCCCCCGCAGTGCCAGTTCTAGGGCAGTGACTAATATGTTGGAGGGCACAGCTAAGGCTCAGTGAAGTGGCCGGCCCATGCAGAAAGTAAAGGGGCCCCATGTCCCCTTACTCACATGTAGGAAGGTACACAAATGAGATTATGGGTGCCCTTCACAGTGGTCACAACCACATATTACAATGCACCTTCACATCCCCAACCTATATCCAAACTGTCCCCTCCCGCAGGCAATCTACAAACCCAGCTACTCAAAATCCCACCTTGGCCGTGATGCACAGATTTACATCAGTACCTTCCTGCGTTCACTTTGAGCAAAATGCTGGGAACGCACTACCGCAGGCTGTCTCTGTGACTCATTACTTTGTCATACTGTAAATATTATACCAGCCATATGGATTTTCAATAGTTGAGCACCGCACTGCTATTAATATCAAATGTAATAAGATATTGTATGCATGACTATCACAGAAAGAAGTTGCAAAGCTCCAAAGCTGCCGGATGGAGCTATGCACAGTTTGCTCATGCCAGAAAAGGTCAGAAGAAGCCAGAATGATTCATTTCACTGATGAATTTTGTCCCTTTTTCTGTTTGCACCCACAGACTGTGATTTTTTATTTTTTTTCAAAGGTAGGCATTGTTCAAAACTAGCCACCGAACAACCACTTCTGCAAGCAAGCCTTGGTCATTTCTGAGGGGCTCATAGGTTATAAAGCCAGAAGAGATCATTGTGATCCTACACTCTGACCTCCTGTTCAGCATAGGCTATAGGACATCCCTGAGTTAATTCCTGTTTGAACTAGAGCAGATCTTTTTAGAAAAACGTGCAATCTTGACTGAAAAATTGCCAGTGATGGTGAATCCACCACAGTCCTTAGTAAATTTTCTAATAGTTAATTACCTTCACTATTAAAAATATGCACCTTGTTTCTAGTCTGAATTTGTCTGACTTCTAATTCCAGCCTTTGGATCTCATTACATCTTTGTCTGCTATATTGCAGAGCCCTCTATTAGCACATTTTTGTTCTCCATGTAGATACTTATAGACTGTGATCAAGTCCCCACTTAACCTTCTCTGTTTGTTAAACTAAACAGGCAGAGCTACTTGGGCCTATCACTATAAGGCATGTCTGTTGTGAGTGTGTTACTCAACATTTGAGCTGTTTTGATTGGATGCACAGGTCACAGGGCATGTTCCTTTCCCTGATTGCATCTTTGTAGCTCTCAGAATCAGGTATCAGATGTGAATATTAATGAGTGTGCATTTGAAAGATGGTCTTGGAGAATATTCTGCAATGTGCAGTGAAAATACCTGCAAGCAAACTCGTGCCCACATGGAGCTGGCTGCAAGGATCAGTGTCTCAGGGTACATCTACACTGCAAAAAAAGGCAGCAAGTCTCAGAGCCCGGATTCATGGGGCTCATGCTACAGGGCAAAAATAGCAGCGTGCATGTTTCCACTCGGGCTAGAGCCCCGGCTCTGGGACCTTGCAAGAAGGGAGGGTGCCAGAGCGAAGGTTCCAGCCCATGCCTGAACAGCACAATTAGACAGCCCCGCAGCTCCAGCCCTGCAAGCCCAAGTCAGGTGACACGGGCCAGCCGCAGATGTCGAATTGCAGGATACACATACCCTAAGGTCGCATCTATCCAGGGTGTCATCAAAGCTCTGGCATTGGAGGATGCCTTTAGCTGCTCAGGCCACATCTCCTACCATAACCCCCTTCATCCAATGGACTTTCTGACAATAGGGACCTGCCCCTAGGTTTGTCCCAGCAGGAGCCAGTATCAACCTGGAAAAAAATCTGTCCCCTTGTCTCCTTATGACATTTGTTCTTCCTGAAAGCACCAGTCTATAGGGACCAACAGCAGCTGCCTTTACCTTTGTATCCTCCCTATTCCTTTCAGAATTCTGTGTTGGCTGCAAAGAAGGTGCCCTCTGGGCGTATAAAGTTTTAAAGGCAGCCTACGCTGACCATTACCATAATACACTCTTCTCCCTCGTGCTGGGTGTGACAAGAATAGTTTAAATGCACTTTATTAGAGATTTAACACAGTACTCTTCACCAGAGTCAAAGCCCCGTGCAGAGTGGAAAAAAGGAGCCACTCACACTGTACATGGATAAGCACATAAAGCAAGAATAAAAGGAAATTAGACAAGGTGGTAACTTGAAAAAAATATATAAAAGATTTAAGCTTAGATTTGAAATGAGCTAATGAGCCAGCAACACAAATGTCTGGAGAGAGAGAGTTCTACCAGACTGGAAAACACAAAAAGAAAAGGGCCCACGGTTAGAATTTGAAAACGGTGACAACACAGACACCAAGGACAAATCAGTACAGTGGAGCCTAAGGAGCTGAGCAACAATACTAATGCTTAGCTCTTATACAGCACTTTTCACCATTAAAGGGCTTTTCAAAGCAAGTCAGCAAACTCTCATTCCCCTCATTTTACAGATGGGGAAACTGAGGCACAGAGCAGTGACGTGATTTGCCCAAGGTCACCCAGAAGACCAGTGGCCAAGCTGTGAATATAATCAAGCCTCTTGAGTCCCTGCCAAGTTATCTATTCATTAAGCTAAACTGCCTCCAGCTTAATTCATTTTATTATCCCAACACTTAGTTGGGATAATAAAATGAATTGCCTTCTATTGGTCTGTTTTCATTTGGGCTCAGTCTCAGCCCCCATTTTGATGGTGTAATTTGTGCCAGCAAAACGTGTGCCTTCATTCTTTGCACCCGCAGGAACAGATCTGAGTGTCTGTGACTCCGTTGAACTGATATGCACCCATGATTGAGTCGCAGGTATCGATGTGAAACACACATTTTATGGGCACAATTCGTGTCTCCAAAAGAGAGGTTGCCCTTTTACATACAGGCCTCTCCATGCTAGATTTTAAAAAACCCAAACTGAATCAAATGTGAAAAGCGAAAGGCAACTAGTGCAAAAGCCCAAGAGGAAGGTTCATGTTAGAAAAACAAGAACAAGTAACCAAACAAACCTGGTGGCTCTATATAGAGCTGTATACGACTTCCCATCCTGAAATCAGGTGCAATTCAAGTGGTTTGAGACTTTCTTATGAATCTGGAACTCAGCCAGGCTTGCAGATGTTTGTAAACCTTTCAGTGAACTAGGCATCACTGTTTGGTTCTCGGAGACCTCATTCTCCTCCTCCAAACTCCTTCTGGAGACTCATTTCTTTTGGTTGGTTTTTCATCGCTAATATCTTCCCCAGCCTTCATTCTGAACACCAGAGCTAACAAGATGTATACATAACTCTAAGCTCATCTCATGATCTTGCACTGATGCAACCAGTGTCCTTTAATATTTCCCTCTTGTTTATTGTCATCCTTTTCTGTGTTGCCGAATCTAGATTTCAGAATCCTCAGAAAAGAGACCTGTCACTGTATCTGTCTCTAAAATGACATGCACAGTTACCGACTGGTAAAACATAATAATAACAAGAGGTGATGGTGTAGTGGGAAAATTGTCTACAAATATTTGTTTAAATCCCAAAGCAAATTTACAGTTAAATTTCATGCTCACTTGCGGGAATCATTTGACCCGCACTAGCATGAACACATATGAAGAACAAATTTTGGGTAGAAACCAGGCAGTTTGAGGTAAGTTCCTCTTTGAGTTTTTGGATGAGTATAAACATGAATCTCAAAGGCTTGTAAACTCATTGTCCCCCCAAAGAAAGGTTTGAACAAACCCTTGGGAACCAAACCCATCAACCTCCAAGAAAGGCTTGCTGAAACAGATGTGAATCAGACACATCAGCTGTCACAGCGCTCGTTCTGTCTTCAAGGCAGTGTTAGATAACAGAGCAACAGGGACAGCAGCCGGAAGTTGACTGCAAGAGTCAAGATGGGAAAGAGCGAAAGCATGCACCAGGGGCTCTGTGATGGTAGTGAAATAAGAACTCCTGAAAAATGTCTAATACATAGAAGTGTGAGATCTTAACAAGAGTTAATACGTGAGAGAAATAACAACGTGGAGCAGAAAATAACACCCAGATTCTATAGCGCAGGAAAAGGAGTCATCAGAGACGAGTTTATCTCAAAAAAGAAAGTCCTAGAGTGACAGGACCTAAAAATAAAATTTCTGCCTTAGCTGGATTGAATAGTAAACGATTAGCATCATCCAGTTAGAAATTGGGCTGTAAGAAATAGACTGACAAGGAAGCTTCCAAAACTCAGGAAAGGAAGAATAAATCTGTTCTCTGGCTGCATATAAATGTTGTTGAAGCCCCCCAAAAAGTAGCAGGAGACCAAGAGGTTGAAATATAGAGGGGAGGGGGAAGGAAAGACTCCGGAACAAAATCATGCCAAATATTCATCTGTAAAAAATAAATGAGACCAACTAGCTGCTCAAGAGGAGTGAGCCAAAAGATACACAGCAAAAATAATGAATATCCAAGAGCTGAAATAACAATTTAGAAACAACCCCTCCGCTGATGTTGTCTCATCCCCTATAGTCAGCCATTCAGATCTGCAGAAATCAGGACTCATTCACAATCTAATTCAGAAAGGTTATGGCCCCGACCCGGAAAACACTTCGGAGTTGTCTGTAACGGAAAGTTCATTCCAAATAAAGTAGTTTGTGAATTTAAAGCAGATTAACTCCCTGTGAGGATGGAGTTGGACCTGAATTGGACCTGATTCTCATTTACCTTTAAGCCATGTCAGATGCTCTGGCCGTGTAAAGGGGCCTGAAAATGAGAGTAAATGATATTGCCACCAGTAGACTACAGCCTTGTAAAGTGGCCTTCATGTAAGGCCCAAAATCCTAAAGACGCAGATTTACTGTTCTTTCTGTGTAAATTAAAACTCTTTGTGTTTTCCTTTTGTGATTTCTTTTTTTTGTTTGTTTAGTTTTTTATTTTTCATGTGAGTAGGAGAAAGATGACAGATAACAGATGTACAGACAGATAAATCGATACTCCATTATATGGATTTAGTCTTGTAACTCTTACAATACTCATGTACCAAACTGAAATTTCTGGATTACAGATTATACCCACAAATAACAACCACAGAATCATAGAATATCAGGATTGGAAGGGACCTCAGGAGGTATCTAGTCCAATCCCCTGCTCAAAGCAGGACCAATTCCCAACTAAATCATCCCAGCCAGGGCTTTGTCAAGCCTGACCTTAAAAACCTCTAAGGAAGGAGATTCCACCACCTCCCCAGGTAATCCATTCCAGTGTTTCACCACCCTCCTAG
Organism: Gopherus evgoodei; assembly: GCF_007399415.2. Lineage (NCBI taxonomy): Eukaryota > Metazoa > Chordata > Testudines > Testudinidae > Gopherus > Gopherus evgoodei. Next base: position 11,720,817 of record NC_044337.1, read on the forward strand.
TGAAAAAGTTTTTCCTAATATCCAACCTAAACCTCCCCCACTGCAACTTGAGACTATTACTCCTTGTTCTGTCATCTGGTACCACTGAGAACAGTGTAGATCCGTCCTCTTTGGAACCCCCTTTCAGGTAGTTGAAAGCAGCTATCAAATCCTCCCTCATTCTTCTCTTCTAATGATCTTCTGCATTGCCACTCCCAGGCACACCAATAATGGTACCCTAGGCTCTTCCTTCTTACCTTAGGGCTCAGTCATAAGACAGCCTATGCACCTGTGCAGGGCAGGGAAGACGAAAATTCCCTCTTCCTTAGTTCCCTGCATGGGCTATCCATATCAGGTTTACAATGTGCATTGAGGGAAGCCTCCCCCCCACAATGTGCTTCCCTCAATGCACATTGTAAACCTGATATGGATAGCCCATGCAGGGGACTAAAGAAAAGGGAATTTTTGTCTTCCCTGCCCTGCACAGGTGCATAGGCTGTCTTATGACTGAGCCCTAAGGTAAGAAGGCCAAAGCGTCTGACATGGCTTAAAGGTGGAGAATGTACAGGCATGGGTGGGGAACCATGACTCTGCCTTATAACACATGGCCAGTACAGCTGAGCTACAGTAGAGGGGAAATCAAGCTATGCCAGGAAAAAGGATCATTTACTTCCCCCCAAGAAGTAATTGGAAAATAGGGATTGAATTATGACTCTCTGAAGACCTAAACGAAGGGCTGTGTGCTGGGCTCACACCACACCTGCCCTTTTCCTATTCAAATCTCTGTACTATAACCTGGCTGCTCCAAACTTCAGCCAAGATCCATTGAGAGCTGCTTCGTGCACAATGGAATAGGAAGTTCCAGATACTGGCTGCCAGAGGCTAGCTTATAGTCAGGGAAATTGGAACACTTGGCTAATGATGAGAACCATTGTTGGATAATAGGTCATATTCTGCTCAGTTACACCAGGCTGAATCTGGAGTAAATTGGGTGGCTTGTGGTGAACCTGGCTAAAGCCAACTCATTACAAAACTGGAATGGATAATCACAGAAAATTGGATGCATGAATTGCCCAACTGTGATTATCTTGTTACCTAATTACTTAATAATTATTCCCATTTTACAGCTGGGGAAACTGACATGCAGAGAAGTTAAAGACCACATTTTCTAACTTTGAGCACCTAAATCCATATTTCACCACTTAAATGAGCGGCCTGATATTCAGAGACGATGGTCCCATTGACTGTAGATTTGGATACCTAATTCCAGGAACTCCATGGTATGAAAAGGTGGTCCAAAGCCCAAGAAAGTTAATTTCAGGCAGAACTAGGACTGGAACCCAGGAGCTTGGATTTTGAAGTGCTCGGCATCAAATGCAGAAGAAGATGTATTCGCTATGGAGTGCTGTACTGAACAGGAGTGAAGGCAACACAGAGATATAGTAACCCAGGAACAGGATTTGACATGACATTATTTCTTTTAGCTAGAAATTGAAGAGCCAGTCACTGAAATAGTATTTCATACACTAAAATTACTAATTAACATAGCCCTATTATAGAACAAGATTGTGTCTCCCCAGAAGACTCCCCACTAGTTTATTTCACTCTGCCTGTCTGGCTAGCAATATTCACCACCTATCACAGCATCAAATGAGTTCCTACCCGTGTCATATTATTTACAAAACCTTTCACACAGCTCCATACGCTGGGGCGGCGAGTGATAATAAACTCTATTCTGACATATCAACGGCTCAAGGAAATTTTCTACTGCAATTTTCAACACAAAATGAAAGATCCTAGTAGGAGCCAAAGCCAAGAGAATCTGTTCAGTGAGGAGTGATTTCAGGTAATTTATCATTACGAAATGAAAATGCAAAAGCCACTGACGTCTCCTGAGATGGTGCAAATAAACCCATTCTGTAAAGACCACAATCAGTAAGGTTTTATATTGAACAGTGCTTGGTTCAACAAACAGGGAGAAACTTAATCATTCTTAATACATTGCAGCTCAGCATTCAGATTGTCAGACAGGAGAACTCCCCCTTCTCACCAGGACTTGGTACAGGTTTCATGTTGCCTATCTCAAAAGCTACTCAGTGCCAGCCACAATTATGCGTGTCTCAGAACTAAACAGTGCACTCGTGGCTCGGTCAGCCATTGAACAGCTGAACCCAAGAACCATCCAGCACTAACAGGATCTTGCCACCTTTTCACAATGCCTATTTCAAGGGCTGCCCGGTGCAAACAGGACCAGATTAGGATCCACTCTGCTGCTGAGCCGATGGGCTGCCCATACAACTAGATCTAGATCCCACCTCTGCACTAGGCACTACCAAGGTCAAAGGATGCTCAGTGCAAAGAGAAGAGCACCCGCTTTCGTGAGACCAGTCTTAGAGCTTCCCTCTGCAGGAAAGAAGTGCTTGTCCAGAGCAAGCAAGATCAGATTATTTTCCATACTGCTCATCCCAAAGCTGCCCAGCATTGATAGGAACAATAAAACAGTTTGATTCCACTGCCAATCTCGGATCAGGAGAGGGTCAGGCCTGGGGTAGCAGGTGATTTGCAGGTGGGGAGACTAAGCTGCTTTAGTACAACCGTATGATAGCTCAGAACTAGAATAACAGGCGCTGTTGCAGGTCAAAACGGATGTGCCTTGGGAGAGCACCAGGGCTGGAGCTGCGGGAGTCAATGCAGGTCCGGGTTGAGTGGCATGTGTGGGAAACTTCCACACCTCCAGCCTGGACTGCACCTGACCTGCCTTTAGCGAGTGCTAGAAACGTCACTTTTGTGGACTTAAATTCATACAATTTGATGACTAAAAAAGGCAGGGTCGTCCAAACGGGGCTTTAATAACAGTTCCCAAATCCTAGGAGTAGATGGTAATTTAATTCTATATAAGTAGGCTACCTCTATCATGAGACCTACAGCTGATTTTACCTGCTATCAGTCTGATTACAGAGAGGTTAGCATGTCCAGGTATTTACTGTGTTTATTTTTAGGGGGCAGCATAACACATTAATAAGGCAGATGGAGAAATAAACTGCTTAAAGGTTTCCATGCCTTCTTCACTGGTAGCAGAAGATGCCGCTGCTTGGAGCTCCATATCAGTAACCCTGGTGGCGTAACTATACCAGATTAGCAGATAGGAGAAATGGGGGAGATAGGTGTGTCCATCCTGCCAACAGTCAGCTATCTGAAATGCCTCCAAAATGCAAGTATTGATTCATCCACTGCCCACAGAGCACCCATAACCCACTGGGGCAGACATGCCATTATGCACCACGTAATCACTAACACAGCAAAGATCTAACAGTGCCAGACAATTTCGTAGTGTAGACATACCCTGAAAGGTCTGATGAAGAACAAACACCTGCCAGTTGCTACAAGAAAATTTTACCTGTAGGAATGGTGCACGAAGGCATATGCCTGGCTGGGTCCTTCAAACCATCTACAAATGGGATGCTGAGACACGTGAAGCCAGTAAAATATATAAAAATGAAGAATCTCTTCAACGCCAAACTTGGCTGAAGGCATCTTAAAAAAAAAAAAAAAGGACAAAGCTCTAATCCCTGATTGATTGTATTAGAGGAAATAAATCCATATTGAGCCTATTTGACTTTCATTCTTCAGCTTCATGCTTGAAAGTTCAGGTTTTTATTCCACAAGACACTGAGAAAGAGGATTTTAGATTGATTGGCTCACTTAGATCCTGGAGAAGAACTTTGATTGGCATGGTTGTGATGTATCTGCTGGTGCCTAGCAGCACCCCACAGGGCAAGGAGATATTTGAGAGGTGGAGTTGTGCACAGACAACTGCACAAACCTAATCATTCTATTCTGGAGCACTGCTAGTTAATTCTGATGATAAAGGTTTGATTGGAAAGTTGTCAGTCACCTGTTCCATGCCGGTGAAGGCTATGATACATAAGGAACAGGTTTTACAGCAATAACTCCAGAAGTATCTGAAGTTTTAAATCTAGGGCAAGTGAGTCAGGCAGAAATAAACAGGAAGGACATATGTGTTGTAGTTGTCCTTTTATATCACTGAACAGCAGAGCCCTGGGAGGTGGGAGCTTAGGCCTAGGCAAGCACAGTGCATTTTGGTGCTGTCCTCTACAGTTAGCTTCCTTTTCTCCTGGCTGTGGGCCGTTCAGTGAACATCTGCATTCTGGTGCAGTGCCATAGAGACTGCAGCTGTTCCAAAAGTCAATGCAAGGAAAGTTAAAGAGAAAAGAGAACATTACTCATGTGTGAGAGGAGCAGCAACCTTTAAAAGAAACCAATTGTTTTTGAGCTTGCATGGCTTTGCTCTGGCTTCCTCAGCCTGGGAAGGTCAGATGAAATTTGACAGAAACTGGCTTTGAGAGAACAGAAGACCCTGGCAGGAAAGAAGGGCAGAGCAGAATCATCACAACTCAACGTTTGGTGAAGCCCCAGAAACATTAGCCATGTCACAGCCATGGCAGAGGACTGACAAATACCAAGATATTGAAATATAAAGCCATTAACTCCCGCATCACTGGGTCCAATCTTGGGGTCCTTTCTTAGCTGTTATTCAGCCCTTACTTGAGCAAAACTCCAATTGCAATCAGCGGGAGATCTGCTGATGTCAAAGCTGGCTAAGGCCTTCAGGATTTGAACCATTCTGAATAAGAACAGAGTGGGTTAAACAGTGAATGTTATCCACGAGCTTGCTAGGATTAGAGCACACCAGGTCTGAATGGAATCAGAACTGAATCAAATATTAGCTCCAACTGTTTTGCAGCCTTGAAAAAAGCTGAATTCGTTTTGTGGTTTAAAAACATGTCTTTCGTATTCAGATGCTTCTATATATTCTGATTCCAGTTGGGACCCGGAAGTGGAGCGAATACTGTGAAAAGAGTTGTTTTAGAATATTCCCAGCCATGCCCCATAAATCTCAGAAGGAGATCTCTACTCTGATCAGTAGCATCAATGGTCGTAATGTTAATACAAATCTGAATTACAGAAAGACATAGGTGCAACATCGTTGGAGAAGGAAGTTGAGGGAGATTTTCTGTTGATGCCCTCCTCATTTTGGCTAAGGGACTCCAGATTACCCCAATCATTCTTGTCTGATTGCACCTCTGAAGAAAGATAATGCATGGGCAAGTATTCTTATCCAAATGAGGAAAAAATACTCTCCATTGTTTCATAAGCTGAAGGTCTAAGAGCTGCTGGAAAAGCGGCTTCACTGTCCAGCAGAAACTAGGATGTGGATTCCTTGCTTTTGCCAATTATCTCTTTTGGCTTCTATTGCAGGAGTCCAGGGTCTCCCTGGCGCAGCTTGGCAGATCATGGAAAAGTTTGGAGCAACCTTTCTGCAGCAATTCAAACATGTTGAGAGGAGACTCAGCAGGTAGAGGAACAACCTCAGAGAACCTGAATGGAATGTCAGGAGGTAAAGCAAACCAAAGAGAACAGGAAACATTTGTGTAAATACCATGGCGCTGCCAGCACCCCCTGTGTATTCCCATTTGATCTCTGAAAGCTGAGGGCATCTGACCACATTTCCATTTGAGCGAAGGATTATCACAAAAAGGAATTTACATTCTGTGGATTAAAACACTTGTCAAGCTAAGGATTAAAGTCACTTGGACAAGAATCCATGACTGTGCCAAAGGACTCTATCTTTCAAGGCATCTGTATATAGCAGCACACTACCGAACACCCCTTTGAACATCTATATTGCCATTTTGTGGCATTCACCCTGCAGCACCGGAGACCAAATACCAAGGTGCATGCACAAAACGTGATTTGTGTGTGCACTCTACTAGACCACATGCACAATTTATATGTTCTGCCCATACAAACTGAGTCACTCACAAACCGATGGGTGCCCCTCGGGAGCTGAGGAAATTTTGCCCTAACACTCAGTGCCACAAGGCAACGCAGGGAACAAAGGAGTGTGTGTGCCAACCCTCTTTGCCCACCCCCAGAAACAATCACACTGCTGCATTCTGGGCTAGTTTGGGGTGAAGGAGCTCCATCGTAGGCAGCACACTATGGAGTGTATCGTAGTAATCCATTCATCCACAGTCAGAATGATGGTCCAGGTCAAAATATGCAAGAAAGAGGTGGTGGTCTGGAAATAGTTTTTAAGATGTTAGAAATAATCCTTCCCTGGGCACCACTATCACCTGAGTGCAAATAATCAGCTTCTGATCAAGGGTTAGGTCCAGGATGTATGCCAAATTGGTTATCAGGGCATAAATGTGCCAAAGGTTGCAATTTTTCTGGCCTGGATTAACCCTGCTGCAGTCTTGTAATGTTTCATGGTATGCTAATTTACATGTAAGTACCCAGAATGCACTTCCAGTTCAAATGGCAGTACCTAGGTCTGAAGTTAAGAATCAAACAAAGAGGCTGGCATTGCTATGTTTTTCAGTATACAAAAAGGGAAAGCTTTCATTTTCAGGCCTGATGACTTTTGTTTTGGATTTTTTTAAAAAAAGAAAGATCTATTCTAAAGTCGGCATAACAGAAAGAGCACAGCATGTGGCTCACTCTGCAAAGTTCTGCAGCTGACCCAATGCCCAAAATGGCAGCGGCTTCCCAAGTGGCCCCTGTAGCAGGCAAGGAGACTTCTCTGTATGGAAAGGTGCAGAACACAAAAAAGCAAATGACATCTTTTGTTTAGACAATTACTGTTCTTTCACCATATGCTTGAGAAGGAAGATGGTCTTTTAGTTAAGACACTGGACTGGGACTCAGGAGATATCAGTTTAATCCCTGGTTCTGACACACATTTCTTTTATAACCTTGAGGAAGGTCTTAATCTCTCTGGGTTTGAGCTCCCCACGTGGAAACAGGGGATACCAATCCATCCTTTCTCCCACTCTTTTTCTGTCTAGTCTATTAAAGCTGTAAGATCTTTAGGGCAGGGACTATGTGCAAAGACCCTGATCTAAACTGTGGTGATTAGCTGCTAACTTAATACAGAACGATAAATAACAATGGGTGTTTGTGCGTACTGCGTTTCTTTCTCCATGCTTTGCAAGCCAGCTTTGTGGAATATTTTTCACCTTCTGAGCCTCCAGGCCTTATATAACTGTGGCTTCAAAAGGCACAAATGGAGTCTATTTACAGTAAGTGATAATTATTGCAATTTGTTAGGAGTGGTTAAGCGCTGCTGCTTTGCTTTGTACTGCACAGAAAAAATAAGGTCCTTGCCCTGGGGAGACTGCAGTATAAATGGAGAGTCAAAGATTAGACCCAGAAAAACCCAACCTGGGAGACACACGGGATGGTGCCTACTCAGTGTCCATTTATATATGTTATAATAACAAGCAATGACTGCATTTGTACTGGCCAGGGTTAATGTTTGTCGGTCCCACAGAAGAAGTGAGGTCAACGGAGGGGAAGAAATGGTAGGTTGCTGTGCCCTCATCCAACAAAGCAGTTAAACATGCTCAACTTTAAGGCCGAGTGCAGTCCCATTGGCTTCACTGAACATGCCTCACCTGCTTTAAAGTGGAACATGTGCTTAAGGGTTTTGCTAGCAGGGGGCATCAATCCCCCCGACAGGGAAGGAGTTCCAGGCATAGGAGGCAGCGTGGAAGAAGCTGTGAGGGCCAGAGTACGAGAAGGAAAGTCATAGTAAGTGAGCAGTGAGGAGATCTTCTCTGTGCACGAGTCGTCACACAGCTCTTCCCCGTTCTCCCTCAGCTGCCATTGTCCCAGCTCCCCAACCCACTGCTCATGCTCTTCTTTCCTCCAGCAGTAGCTCCGCTGGTTATATACCCTGAGCCTCTTCCAGCCCCAAGCTGCCTCCATGCTCTTGGCAACCATCTTCCCCCATTTCTACAGACTCTGCTCTATGTGTGGCCAGTCAGCTGTCCCTGCTACTACCTAGCCATCCCTTTACAGACAGCTCCCAGGCTGCTGTCTCCAGCCTGCTCCTCACATCCATGCCAGATCCCTCTCCCACTCATTCCACTCCGCCCCCCTGCTCCCAAGATGTTAATTTCGTTTCCAGCTCGCTCTGGCTAACACAGTGACCTCTAATGTTGGATGATTGTAGTAGTGTGTCTAGTTCTGAGAGCCACATTTCAGGAAAGATGTGGACAAATTGGAGAAAGTCCAGAGAAGAGCAACAAAAATGACAAAAGGTCTAGAAAACATGAGCTATGACAGAAGATTGAAAAAAAATGGGTTTGTTTATTCTGGAGAAGAGAAGACTGAGAGAGGACATGACAACAGTTTTCAAGTACATGAAAAAGTTGTTACAAGGAGGAGGGAGAAAAATTGCTGTCCTTAATCTCTGAGGATAGGATAAGAAGCAATGGGCTTGAAATGCAGCAAGGGTAATTTAGGTTGGATATTAGGAAAAACTTCCTAACAGTTAGGGTGGTTAAGCACTGGAATAAATTGCCTAGGGAGGTTGTGGAATCTCCATCATTGGAGATTTTAAAGAGCAGGTTAGATAAATACCTGTCAAGGATGGTCTAGATAATACTTAGTCCTGCCTTAGTCCCCACAACTGTTTACTCTCAGTGTGATTGCAGGTCTCATGCATTTTCACTCTTCTTCCTTCCTCTTCCCAACTTTTTTCATGTGGTTGCACCAGTGCCCAAGAGCGCCCCACTGCTGTGAAGGGTGAACCCCACCTGCAGGAGAGGGAAATGTCTCTAACCTTCCAGCTGTTTTTATTAGTGCTCAACTCAACAGCAAGCCCAATCCGCAGGCAAGTGCACAGCAACTAAACAGCAAGTTCCCTACTGCTGAAATCGCTAATCAGCCACTCGCTTGGCATGAGCAAACCTGCTGGTGATTGCGGAGCACCTAAGCTGCCATCTCCCAGCTGTTGAGCCCACCAATAGCTGGAAGTCCCCCCAGTGGTGAGGAAAAGCATTGCAATCACCAGATGCTTGTTACTGAACTCAGCTTTGGCAGCTGATACAAGCTCAGCCATAGGTGCCGGAACAAGGAATGCTGCTTGGAGTGTAATAATGACATGGTTTCTGCATGCGGCACCCCCACTATAAAAGTTGTTCCAGCACCACTGAGTCCAGCAGATATTCTACAGTCAGTACTTCAGATATCTTAAGAAACCTGGACTTTCTCCTTCGGGAGATCATTCTTAGAGGATCTCAAGTTCACTGTGGATCAGGAAACAAGCAGTGCTGAAAGAAGCAGTGATTTCTTTTTGTACAGTGAGTCTGCACATGGAGTTGCCGCAGAATGTATGGCATTCGTTTTGTTTATAGGCATTTCCACGGTGCTCATTGCCATAGAATCGCAGAGCTTCTCCGCAATAGTCACATCACATGCGTCGAGAAAGCAGAGCTGCCTGTCTCTCTCCTTCCAGTCCTCTCTTATGGTAATAGGCAGTTGGTGCCTTCTGAGTTGGTTGTCATTAGGACATGTGGGGGATGCTAGTTCAGACAGGTGTGTCTTGCAGCACACTCTGAAAGTGAAGAAAGTCAGCTATCAGGAGGTTCAAGGGACTAACTCGCAAGCACCCTGGGTAGGAGAGGGGGTGTCTTTAGAATCTGATAGCCCTGAATGTTTGTTTTACATGAAAATATATATTTAATCAAGAGACAATGAGCCAAAATGACCCATGCTGTAAACAGGTGCCACTCCAGTAAAGTCAGTGGCATACCCATTTACAACATGAAAGTCAGTGGAGTTACGGCCAATAACACACTTGATGTTAATGGAGTTAACAGATGAAGTCAGTGCATTTCCATCCACATACACCAGGCTTGAATTTGGCCCACTGTATCTGCATTCACTTTAGATACTAACATTCCCTCCTGTTAGGTGCTTTTCTCAAGCAAAGAGGGATGAAGACACTTATGGGGAACTTTATAGCACTTTGGTTGACAGTTTTCTGGGTTAAATGTGCATCTCCCTCATAGAAGAGGTCTCTGCACCACAGATGGTGTTTTACATAGAGCTGTAAAACAACATAGTCAGAACTGCAGCATATGTACCTTTGCTGTGTCTCTGTATCCCATGCAAGTCCACTGGGTTCCAGCTAGCTCCCATTCTGCATACCTCAGCTTAACATTCAGCAGAGGCAGATGGGATGCTAGCCCCTAGCTCTTGCTTCAATTGGTAAAAAGACTGCAATATTAAAGAGGAGAAAGAGAAAAGGAACAGAACCTTGTTCATAAATGTTATATGCCTCCCTCCTCTGCTTTGCAGCATTATAGAATTAATACTGCCTCTTTCTCCAGCCTGCTCTCTGAATGAATTGGCAGCACTCACCTTCCTGGGTTTGCATTTCAGAGAATCCTGCAGGTTCTTTGGTGCTTTAGGCTTGGGGAATGTTTCCCATCTGATTCATTTAGAATTATTATTTAACTAACTCTAGGACTGATTAAAGATGTTAGAATGTCAGTCCTGGGGACTAAAGCTGTTTTTATCCACAGAACAGCTGCAGTAGTGGGAAGGTGAGTTTCCCTCAGACTGCTCTCTGCCAACATGCATCAACTCTGACCTTCACTAGAAGGGAGAGCGGAAATCTGTTCTCCATGTCTAGACAATTGCTGGCCCCTCTGCTGAGGCTGCCAACAATGGGACCAAATTGTGGTGTATGCAGCAAAAATTCTGTTTTCGATACACTTCACCTTTCAAAGTAAGAAGCATCCTTGCCTGACACTGATAGGGGCAGGTCTGGGCAGAGGTCCAAGATGGCGAATATGACAGAATCTTGTGTCTTGCAGGATGCTCTGAAAGTGAGGAGAGTCAGGAGAAAGATGAAGGATCACATAGAGTTAGAGGAAGCTTTTCTCTCTCTCTCTCTCTCTCTCTCTCTCTCTCTCTCTCTCGGAGATATTACATTTGTTCTTTGATGTTTGTTTTCCTCAATGTACCATAAAAATGAACTTGCCACATGTGTTTATGGAAAACATACCAGAGGTGGTGATTTTTGTGATATGGGTATTTTTACCTTAGGAATTGGACAGAGTTCACCTTCTCATAGGCAAGTCAATCAAACATTGGACGGCAACCATTTGAATCACTATAAAATCACAAGCTAGGTTTCATCAGGTAACTTAGAGCTGATGGTCACGTATCCCATTGCCAGTTCCCTGAAGCCTCCAGCTGCCCCTAAACTACAGGGTTTATGCAAATCTGACATGCAGCAGAAATAATCTCTAGTTTGCTCCCTTGTAAAGAATGAGGAGTGAAATACTTCTTGTAGCACTCAGCTGCTCAGGGATCGATTTGCCTGAAAGGCCCACGGACCGGACCGCTGGCTGCTTCTGACAATGCCTTTGTGAAACTGTAGCTGAGAAAACATCCAGCATAATCATATCATGCCTGGGTTTGACAAGCCTTTGTTTCTACTAAATGCCCCAGAGATGCAGTGCTGCCAAATTCCTCCCTCAAACAGACAGTTAGAGGGGAAGGGGCGTGTTTATTGATGGGCCTAGCTTTCAGGCTTCTCTCATGTCTCTCCCCTGCAGTGAGCCTGTGCCAAGGGTGAGAATTGTGTTTGTGGAACAGTCTTTCTTGCAGGGTCCTCTACGTCTCAGCTCTCTGTTACATGGACTTGGTCACTATTTTATCCCCTACCTGCAGAGCTTGAGGGGTGAGGTGAGGGAGGGAAATAAATGGTCTTTGGTTTGGCCCATCTTTAATTGAAGCACATAGAAAATTGTAGTTCATACTAAGCTACTTGTAACAGGGTGTCTTGTCCTTTTAATGGCCAGAGGCCTGGAGCTGGCCAGCCCTGTACCATTAGCCCTGCCTGCCACATCTGGGAGGAGGTGCGGGGTTTAATTAGTTGAAACAGCTAGGGATGGAGGAGCTGGTTCTCCTATAAAGAACAGTAGGAAGGTGCAGAGAAGGGAATGGATGGATGCAATGAGACATGATGAGATGCTCAGAGTGAAGAGACCACAAAGAGTGCTGGGAGCATGTAGACGCCAGCAGGGCACCCTGAGTCTTCAGAGAAAATGCTGCAGGCAGGGAAGGCATGGGTGGCCCCAGCAAGAAGGCCCGGGAGTATGGACTTGAGACTGACTTTGTTATTTTAATAAATCCAGCCTCAAAGAGGAGTCTGGCTGAACCAGAGAAGAGTTGTTTTGATAGTTTGATTTAAGAGACCTTGAGTAGAAGAAGAGAGAAACTGAGGGAGGGTGGCTGCAGAGTGACCTGAGGCCAGAAGGGGGCAGTTGGGAGGTGGCCAGACCATGTATCATTCTTTTCAGGGGGAGCAAGACTCCCCCATCCCACGTACATAGGTCATAATAAGAAGAAAGAGCCATTCACCCAAGTGAATAAAGATTCAAGGGCTGTTTTGCACCTGGAGACTGTGTAGCTGAGTTAACTGCAATGTTGCCCAGTCTCATGTCAAATATTACAAGTTTTCTAATATTTAATGTTTTTTCTTAAACCCTCAGCTCCTGGATGCATGTGATTTGGTGGAATTGCAGCTTCTTTTTTATTATTATTTTTTTAAAGTCAGTTTCTTGCCTTTATACTTGTGGAGAAAAGCTTGAAAATGTGACCCAAGTGCCCCCTAATGCTTAGAAACCAAAATTCGAATGACATGACTCAAAAATGTATCGCTTTTTAAAACGATCTTGTGATTTCTAAGCCAATCTCATGATGTTTAAAAGTCCGACTTGAGATTTTTGAACTCTGGGGTTTGGCAATTCTGTGATTGCTCCATATCCCAGGTGCAGGCGATGCTGGAATTTGCTTGACCAGCTAAATTGGAAACAAAATAAAGCAACTGTATTTCTGTCGAATAATCACTTTTGCAGCGCAGGCGAAAAACAGATCACGTCGCACTGAAATCAATACACCCTTATTTCTCACATCTCAGCAAAAGGAGCGTCACAGGTAGTACTTTAACTCTTTCAGGGCTTGCTATCAAAGAGAAAGAAACCAACAGGACTCCACTGGCCATCACATACAGTCCCCAGCTAAAACCCCTCCAATGCATCATCAGGGATCTACAACCCATCCTGGACAATGTTCCCACACTTTCACAGGCCTTGGGTGGCAGGCCAGTCCTCGCCCACAGACAACCTAAAACATATCCTCACCAGCAACTGCACACCACACCACAATAACTCTAGCTCAGGAACCAATCCATGCAACAAACCTCGATGTCAACTCTGCCCACATATCTACGCCAGCGACACTATCGCAGGACCTAACCAGATCAGCCACACCATCACCGGTTCATTCACCTGCACGTCCACCAATGTAATATACGCCATCACATGCCAGCAATACCCCTCTGCTATGTACATCGGCCAAACTGGATAGTCTCTATGGAAAAGGATAAATGGACACAAATCAGATATCAGGAATGGCAATATAAAAAAACCTGTAGGAGAACACTTCAACCTTCCTGGCCACGCTATAGCAGACCTTAAGGTGGCCATCCTGCAGCAAAAAAACTTCAGGACCAGACTTCAAAGAGAAACTGCTGAGCTTCAGTTCATCTGCAAATTTGACACCATCAGCTCAGGATTAAACACAGACTGTGAATGGCTTGCCAACTACAAAACCAGTTTCTCCTCCCTAGGTTTTCACACCTCAACTGCTAGAACAGGGTCTCATCCTCCCTGATTGAACTAACCTCGTTATCTCTAGCTTGCTTGCATATATATACCTGCCTCTGGAAATTTCCACTACATGCATCTGACGAAGTGGGTATTCACCCACGAAAGCTTATGCTCCAAAACGTCTGTTAGTCTATAAGGTGCCACAGGATTCTTTGCTGCTTTATCAAAGAGAAAAAAATGGGGGGAGAGAGAAAAGGAGAGGCCCAAGCAGGTCAGCGTCCCCCTTATCACACTTGTTAACATTTACTCTCTGATCTGATTCAAGATGCTATGACAAGAATCTAAGAGGAAGTCCAATTACTATTTTAAAAGAATCAGACAGGTTTGGTTAAAAATTAATGTCCACGGCGAATGTAACTATTGTGGTGGTGAGACAGGGCAGAAATTACTGCTCAGGAGCTAATTTACACTCATTGGAGTAGGCAGGAAAGTTACAATGCTCCGCCGGGTGTCTGTATTTCAGATTGGGTGCCTGTTAGGCCTCCCAACGTGCCTAAAACAACAGTCATTCTGCCCCTTGGACCTGCTTATCTGCCCATACAAGCCAACTCATTGCCCATATTGTCTGTGCACCAAATTATTGGACTTGCCTGTCTTGTCAAAAGGACAGGTCAAACCTGTCAAATGGCCTACTAAATCTATTCTTCCACCTCTTGGGCCTGCTACGTCATCCCTCGACACCTCATAGCGACTCCATAGTGCCACTGTGGCAGCTCTCTGAACCCTCTGGTGCTGCTATATAGCAGAAGCACGAGTTATCCAACCTCTCCGCTAACTCAGCCTTACGCTGATGCAGGTAGAGCTCCAGCTACCAGTCCATATGATGTCATCCTAGAATTAGCATGCTGATTAAATGTTGGCTTCCTGCCATTCTAATAGGCTTTAAATACCTCTCCAAGGAGTTCCTAAGAAGAACTGGATTTTGTAGGGATGGGGAGGAGGGATATTTTGTATTCACAGGGTCTTCCTCGTACCCATAGGATTTTCTGTAATTCTCATTAATTGTCCCAGGCTCTGTTTGAAAGCTCATTGTTTTTGGAATGCATTTCATTGGCAGATGCTCCTGCTGTCTCTGTCCTGTACTCCCCTCTACCTCTTTCCCTCCTTGAATTATTGATCTTTAGCCAGCACAGGATTTGTCTTCATTATACATGAGCTGCAATCAACAGATATTACTGAAAATTCCTGGCAGAGGATTGATTAGTTCCCTGCACATGGAAGCCGGGGGCCACTTCCGAAGCTTTATCAGGGATCCCCGGAGCCCATTGTTCTTTACAGGACACAAAACTGGAAATGAGATTTCAGTTAAATACATCAGAAATTAGATTAGATTTTATAACTGCAAAAACCAAGGCTCGGGGGAGCAGCGCACCTCAAAAATAGCTTCAGAATGGAAATATCATCCTTCCTGCTCACTCCGTCAATCGTTTCCAAGCTGGGAGAGCGAGGGATGCACCTGCCTGCCAGTCGATCAACTGCAGTTCTCTCCTGCACTGCAGTCCCTCTCCACCACTCCAAGAGATATGCCCTCTCTGTAAAGCAGCTCCATGCTTAGGATGCCGCCAGTGTGGTCCTCCTGGTGGCTGGCCCACACCATAGAAGGCACAATAAGGGTAAGACAGATGAGTGAGAGGATGTGGCCAGACATACAGTATTCTGACCTGGCAAAGTGGCAGAACTCAGGGAAAAGACCAGCTGGTGTTTCAAGTACTGGCCTAGGACTTAAAAGAGCTGGATGCTATTCCCAGACCCACCACAGATTCCCTGTGTGACCTGGGGCAAGTCATCCCCAAAGTGGGCCATTGCAACCACCAGTGTACATTAGATCTATCTTGAGGAAACAGAGAACAGGGCCCTTGTTTAAGTTTACACTGATCATCCCCTACCCTGATTCCTCCCCTAGCTCCCACCCCCCAGACACATAGTTGAGCTTCACACTTCTCTAGTAGAGACAGGCTAGCACAGGATAACTGGAGATAGCCTCCCCTTGAAAACTGGTTTGGATCTGGATCAGAACTCAGGTTCCAGTCACCTCTCTAGAGAATGAGTCTGAACCAGAATATTGGACCCAAACTACTTCGAACTGAAGGGATCCAATTTGGATCCAAACTGCTTGACTCTGAAACATCTCTGTAGGAGAGAGCTGTCACATCAGCTGTAAAACCACCTGAGACTTTGGGGGAGACTGGCTGCGGGTCTGAATGGCACAGATTGGTCTCATCTCTCATTTCTAGACCCAGACGTGAACGTAGCTTTTTGTAAACGTTCATGAATGTGTAGAAATATATTTCACACCTCCATGCACCATTTTCCATCTATAAGTATATTGAAATGAGCCAAACTAGCCTGATAAGGATATTCTTGCGGGACCTCCAGATTGAGAACACTCATGGGGAAGTCTGTTCTTTATGGATTTCCAGCCCAATTATGCAGATTCGTGGGCTTTGAATAGTTCAGAGGAGCATCCAATTTCCATAATGAAACCCCAGCCCAGACAAAATTTCTGCATTATGTCAGTTTCACCCACCCCTATATTTTACTTTCCTTAGGGCAATAGACATTAGGCCCAGCACCGAGATCGATATTGTTTTCTCTCTATTCATTCTCAGAATGATGGGTAATGTCACATCTGACAAGGTACAGATACAGATGCTAGCTATTCCCTGCACTACTGGTGCCATAAGAGCATCTCATACTGTATCTCTCTTGCAGACAACACACAAACAAACCCCAGGCCGAATTTATCAACAGATTTGTCAGAAACGCATTTGGAAGACTCCCCTACCTTTTGCGCAACTTTTCTGATTTCGATACTTGTCCATGAGGAACAGACCAGAGAGCAAGGACTCATTCCAAATGGACTCCAGATAGTACTGACCTTTCGTTATGTGATGGAGTAGATGAACCCTGCATGAGACCTAGCAGCCATTAGGTTAAAACCCTCTGAACCAAATACTCATATTCTCACTACTGTGAATGGAGTCTCCAGCCCACAGCCCACCAGCGAGTCTAACTGGGTGACAGGAGTTCCTGGAGGGAAATACAAAGAAGCCTTCAGCTCATTTCCCAGTGGTTGGGTGATATAAATGCTGACTAGGGGAGGCAGAAGGTGGGAAGTTGAGAGTTACTTAAATTTAGTTCTTTGTCTTTAAGGAACCTGGGATGTTTGGTTTCTGACTGCAGAAAAGCATCGCTTTACTGATGGAAGCCTTAACTTTCTTTCCTTTGAGCTCTGGCTGTGGCAATCCTTATATTCTTTTGGAACAAGCTTTGCAGTGCAGATTTCCAGCACAATAAAGCTAAGCCAGTGAACTGGCCTGTCACAGGTCACTGCAAGTCTGGCCCAGATTTGAACTGGTGAAAGGCTCCGTATTTTATCTTCAATCTCTTTAACCACAAAAACAATATAGTCTAATTTTTGGTAATGGCATGAAACCTGATAAGCAAATAAGTAGCTGAGGGGAGATGGATCTTTTTGAAAAGTCACCATTTATGAACATCAGAAAAATGATTCATTGTGAATCACTGGGACTGATCATTAAAGTGCATTTTAAAAAATATGCTCTGCATCCCAGGAAGAGTACCCACTCTTATTAGATAGGCACCATGGCCTAGGAATCAGCAGATGTGCTTTCTCTTTTGTAACGACTGCTCTGTGACTTTGCCTCTCTGTGCATTGGTGTCTCAATCTGTAACACAGGAATAATGACACTACTCTGCTTTGCTCTGAGGCTTTGCTCTGAGATCCTCAGATGGAAAGCACTCTACATGTAAACCCTGAGTATTAGCAGTAATATCAGCAAGATTTTCTTATCCCTTGAATCTTAGTCGTGGGGTTCCGTGTTCTGTCCGTGCTCCTGACCCGGGTTAATGAGGCCTTGGGGGTGCAACTCCCATCCTTTGTAGTGCCTCTCCCTTGGATGTCCCATGATTATTTGAGCAGTAGGTAAATAACAAATAAGCCATTTACACATCTACAAATGAAATGTACCACACATGCGCACACTCCCCTTGATGACGCTGGCTCAATGTTTCATTAATTTCTGGTAGAGGCTGTTGGAAAATTTTCAGTGCAAAGCTTGTAGAAATCAATGCACCTATAAAGCTATATTTTATAGACTGCATGGCCTTATAGAACTCACACAACATGTGTGAAAGAGCATTTGCAGTAGTTATCTCTACTCCATTACAAAAGGAACATTCCAATTTTCAGTAACGTTATTACAAAACCTAATGTCCTGTGGAAGCTGATGTGAGCTGTGCATGCATGAATTATTATCGATTTTCCTGCAAAGACTGATTTCTGGACTACAAACAGCAAGAACATAAAAGTTAAGGTGAAACACTCTCTAAACTATTTTACACAAAAGGGAACTATTTCTATTCTTCTGTGGGTAAATTGAAGGATATTGCTATAATATCTAGTTAATCCTTTCATGAGCATTAGATTTTTCTTGGCACAGCATCTTGTGCCAGTAAAAAAAACAACCCCACCATTGCCAAGGAGTTAAGCAGGGGAACATGGAATTCTGCTCTTGTAAAAGTAGTTCTAAAAAACCTGTCTCTGCACAGAATAAAGCATAAAATGTACGATTCAGATTGTACCATTATGGTAGAGGTCCCTGTTAGGGGTAGCGTGAACCCATGCAATGCATCCTGAATCTGTCTGGGTTGCTAGGAGGGAGAGCCCAGTACCCTTTAGAAGTGTGCTGTGCAACTTACCTTCCAGGATCGTGGCCTTGTGATCTTGGAGTGACTTGCATCTAGAGCAGGTCAGAACATTTTTTCTCCCGTGAAAAATTTTGCCTTCTCCATGAAAGACTGAAAACCAAAATTGTTAAGACAAAAAACAAAAATTTAGCTTAAAAAAATGCTGCCATGGTACTTCATGGGAGTTGTATTTTTCCTGCATTGTGTCTCCATAGGCCAGGCTCTTTGGCTGGACTACATTACCCATGATGCACCTCAGTGTCCCATCTTGGTGACTTGCCATGATATATCATAGGAGTCATTGGTTGTAGAGCATCATGGGAAATCAGGCCCAGCTGGGGAGCCCAAACCATAGAAAAGAATGAAGTTCTGAATGCATCCTGTAACCAGGGAAAAAGACTTAGTGATCAGAGGGTGAAGGACTGTTGCAGAAGCTTTGATTTGGAGGCTTTCATACCCTGGAAGGCAAGGACTTTTTCCCCAGCTGTCTGCCCAGAGAGAGAGAGTAAACTGAATCAGTGGCCACGCCAAACAAAGGGGAGCAGGATATGCTATCAGCTTTCACACCTGTTACGTGAAGTTACTTCTCTCCTACACCAGTGTAAATGAGATCAGAACCAGGCACAAAGTCAACACTCAGGTTGGGCTCTTCAACATCACAGACAGCTGTTATTGTTTTGTTTTTCCTCCCATATAACAAAGGTAACTTACTGCATAGGGATCCCACTCAAACCATTTCCCATTCACTACAAAGAAAAAAATGCATGCATCCCAATCAACAAAGTGCACTTCAGCAAACACCCAGCCCACAAAGGCACACTGTGGATCTGATAATGAGGGGAAGTGCTGGGAGAAGCATGCGCTGAAAAGCTAATGATGCACTATAAAGGCTCCATTACTGGTTATTACATTTCACATACAGTGTCATTTGCTTTGCCAGTTACAGAAAAGGTTAAGGAAGAAAAACAAAATTCCAGGCTGAATACTTCAGCTCAGTCTAAATTATAGAGCACTTGGAATATGTCTGAATTTTGAGACGCCACCATTCAAGAAAGCACTGCCATGATGCTGCTAATATGGTGCTATGTGACTTTTAAAAAGAAACTCTTGACCTTCAAGCACTTAAGCCAAGAGGTACACTGGCATTCGGGTGGAGTACTTTTATGTCCCATAACCCAATTTACCCACCTCACCAGTCTACTCTCAGAAGCATGCAGTGAGTCTATAAACCAATTTATAATGTTGTATATTACATTTCGGCACAGGTGAGCACTCGAGATGGGAAAGATGTGACTTTAGCCCCATAGAGCAGTCCCTGATCCTGCAAGCCACTCTGTGTGAGCATATGCTGGCACCCACATGGAGTCCTACTGAAGTCCCTGCCCTGAAGTCTATGGAGCTCTGTGCAGGCACCAGGGTCTGTCCAGGCAGAGCAACTCATAGGATTGGTGTCTAGATCCCACCACAGAAACCAATCCATGTGCGCCCTCACATCACTTCCTGCTTTGCTTTCTGGAGGAGAGGAACTATAAGTGCTCCACAAAGGGTGAGAGAATAAAGGAGGGAAGAGGAAAGTGGAAGAAGGGGAGGAGGAGAGAAAACATGGCAGTAGAGAAAATGAAAGCTAGTGGGCTCATTCCCCCTTCTCTCGTGCCACTATAACTCCAGTGAAGTCACCACACTTTTTGGTTTACACTAAAACTGCCCTCCACCCTCACTCCAGCATCTCACAAACCACAGCTCCAGCTCATGCCAAGCTGAGGACTGTGCTAAACCCTGGAAAGGCAAACAGTTAAAAACCACTGACTGAAAAGCATCTCGTGCCGGTGCCGCTGTTAGTCCTGAGATTTCCTGTCAGCCTTTACGAAAATTCTTTGGTAGCCTGACTGGATTAAGGGGATTAATACATTAAAGCATTATTACAGCTTTCACGGGGGATTTTCAAAGACTTTACACTGTGATCTATTTGTCCTGTTACATAAAATGAGCATTAATAGGCCAATTGAGAAAAATCAGTGCAATCAATAACCTTAATTTCTGTAAACATATTCTGCGATCAGAACTAGTTGCTAAGGTCGCCAGCCCTCCCGCAGTGCTCTAACTAAAATTAAATTGTACAAACATATTTACGCTGTATATCAAGAGTCTGTCTGATTGCTGCAGCCTACACATTCCGGAAAGCAATCCGTTCACGCTGAAACACCAGCTCTGCTCCTCAACCCTATTGTGCCCTGACTGACTCATCACACGTATTGTAACTCGCCCGCTGTTCTGGGACCCTAGCCACAAGGGCATGGCTGGATTACATCAGTCAGAAGACAGCGCTGCCACCTTAATTAAATGTTCTTGTGGCTGTGGGTGGCTGTCAATACTTGGGATACTGCCATTTCCATTATGTGGCCTCAGAAGGCAACTGTGCTGAAGCCGCACATCTGTCAGTGCCAGCTTTAGTGACACGCAGGCTTCATTGTGTACTATTGCAATTCCCCTCCCTCTGGTCTGCCCAGTTCTCAGCCTTCCAGACTACAGCACTCTCAGAATGCCACCTCCATGCATGCATGGGAAGAAAACCACAATGGCCCCATCCTCAGACAAACCTGCTAGCTCCTGAATCATTTCAGGGTCGAAATCAAACTAGCCCTCCTTGATTTTTCAAGCCCTCTGTGCATTCATTCTAGCCTACCTCAGAGACCTTGATTCTCTCTAGTTCCCTCTCATATGTCTAGCCCTGGTCTCATTCTGTCCCTTCTTATAAACTTATCTGTGGTGTTGGGAGATCTTCCTGTCTGCAACTCCTACCTTATAGGAAAAGGCTTTGTCATACCACTTTTTGCCTCTCCCTCCCGTTTCAAATCACAACTCAGACCTTGTCTGTGCCTCTTAACTTCTCTCTCATATCATTTGTTGCAGTGACTGCATTATAAAGCTCTCTAAGGGCTAATCTACACTTGAAGTGCTGCAACACGTCTGGTCTATGCCGATGAGAGAGAGCTTTCCCATCACAGGTATATTAAAAACCACCCCTGTGAGAGGCGCTAGCTCTGTTGGTGAGAGAAACTCTCCTGCCAACATAGCACTGTCCACACTGGCACTTCAGTCAGTATAAATTACGTTGCTGTGAGGGGTGGCTTATTCACACCCCGGAGTGACATAAGTTATGCCGACGTAACCTGTGGTGTAGACAAGCCCTAGGGCATTCAGAGATACGTGGCCAGATCCTGAACTAGCATGAACTGTCAGAGCTCCATTGAAGTCAAAATTAGGAAGGTGTTTGAACCAGAATACCCCATGCTGAACCCTGCTGTCTTTTGGGGATCCAAAGGCTGATCCAACCTCTACAGTTTGGGCACATCTCAAAATCCAACACCACTCTATTGTCTACTGTGTCTCTCCTGCAAAGTGTGGGCCAAATATCAGCTGGTGTGAATCAGCACAGCTCCAGGGACTTCTATAGTGCTATGACTATGTACACCAGCCAGGGATGTGACTCCTGGTACTTTAAGGGGGCATAAGACAGAAAGAAAGAAAATATGCGGGCGTCCCCAGAAGACAACAGCAGTCTTGCAAAATGCCTCTCACCATCTCCTAAACCAGAGCTCAGAGTCCTGTGATACTGAAAATGAAGTGAATTTTAATATCTAAGACTGTCAAATGGTTAAAAAAATTAAAAAGCATCTCTCGCAAGTGGCTGCTGCTGTTCCTGTTAGTATCGAGATCTCCTGTCAGCCTTTTTACAGAAATACTTTGGAAGTTTGACAGGATTAGGGGGATTAATACATTAATGCATTAGCACAGCTTTTATAGGAGATTTTCAAAGACTTTAACACTGTGATCCATTTGTCCTGTTATATAAAACGTTCAGTAATTGTTTTAATTGTTCCATTGTGACTAGGCATTGCAGCTCAGATAGTACTGTATATCTAATGTCACCTAGCGTTCTAGAGCCTTACAACAGCGCAACACAACAAGGTGAGCCAAGGATGGTATCTCTGCCCAATCACAGAATTCTCTTGCCAGGAGCCATCTGCCCCATGGATTTGTTTAACTGTGCCTGGGGAAAAAATGGTGGGCATCCGTTTTGCACAGACAAAGATCTCTATTTTTTTTTTTTTGCATTAAACAAATTAAAGTGACAATACAGCTGTGGGTGTGTTTTTTTGGAAGTGATTGCAAATGTTGTGGAAACAAATGAGCCAGGTGAAAATTTCATCACTGCAAAGAGGTGGGTGTTTGGGGACATGAGTGGGGGGGTGGGAGGACTTCTGTGTTGTTTAGTTAAAGAATTCAACAAGGAACAGCCACCAAAGCTCTCATGTAAGTGGCATGAAATAAGCACCAAAAAAAAAAAAAAAAGAAAACATGACACACTGTGTGCTAATGCCTTGTATTTATTCACCCCATTGGTTATGCGAGTCAGACACCCAGCCAAATACCTACGAACCAACATGTGAATGCCCACCCATCACTGACACTAAAATACCTTATTTTGATTGTCAAATATTGATTTAGTCAAGCATTTGCACGTTTAGTGAGGTCTGGTCCTTGCGTGGAAGTGTCTGGGTGGTAACAAGATAGACTTCGATATTACTGTCCTTCACCCCGTTAGCAGAAGTGTGTAAGAGGCAGCACCACTGTCTACAGTACAGTGGGTTTTTCTAAGGTAGTCCAACCTGGGGAATCTTTTGTGATTCTGATAACTGGAAGCTGCCTAGTGGCAGACACTGCTGATGCGTAAGAACATAGCAACAGCCAGACTGCATCCTGGCTTGAGGAGACGTGCTCCCGTTCCCTCTGGTCCAGGTAGCATGCTAAAAATTGTGTAGCCACAGTGGAATGGGTGGCAGAATGCCCTGAGTATGCACCCATCTGAGATCATAGGCCTCTGCTTGGGGAGGCTAGCCCATCCTGCTGCCAGTGCCGCTGCAGCTACCCTCTATTTCTATTGCACTAGCTAATTGGGGGAGGCCTCCTCAAGCTGGAAATCCACTCCCCAGCTCCAAGCATGGACATACGCACAGAGACAGTGGATGTCTGTAGCTGCCGTTTTGAGCATAGTTACAATATCCTGCAGGCAGGGAAACCCTTTTGCTTCCAACTAAATGCACATGTTGGGAATTTATATGTGACAGGCCCACATTACAACTAGAGACAAAGAGGCACAAAAAAGTTAGGCGAGTTGGCCAAGTGC
The DNA here is from genome assembly GCF_007399415.2 of Gopherus evgoodei. Classification (NCBI taxonomy): domain Eukaryota; kingdom Metazoa; phylum Chordata; order Testudines; family Testudinidae; genus Gopherus; species Gopherus evgoodei. The sequence continues at coordinate 11,744,253 of NC_044337.1, forward strand.
AAAATGGTCACGCGTTTATGCTGGGATACAGCCCAGATTTCCTAGCTTCAGCTGCAATGCCATTGCTCCCATAAGCTAAGCTCCAGAGGTGGTCCCTTCAAGTCAAGATTGAGGCACACTAGTAAGGATGGGGGTAGCAGAAACTTGCACTGCCATTGCTCATGCTTTATCTGACAAATCAATAACTTCACTTGCCAGGGATATCAAGTCAATCCCTTTCGTGGCACATAAGAGTCGTATTAAGGAAAACCAAAATGCTGAAATAATTCTGGCTGCCTGTTGTTCATTGTAAAGCATTATGGGATCCTTCTTGCAGGGGGCTCCATCAGTTCTAGCCACTGAAATGTTTAAGTGAATAGCTATTGACTTTTAATAGGAATATTCGTGTACTTAACGCTAAGTATGTGCTTAAATATGTTGCTAGATCAAGGCCAGAGTGTTTAGTATTTTGCAGGATTGAGTCCTAAAATTGCAGTCCAGCTGTTAGCCTTCAGCTCTTCTAAATCGATGTCGCTCCAGTGAAGTTGCACCAATTTAGAGCACTAGATAATATTTGCTAAATAATTTGTATGAGAAATTTGATGATATTTTCCAAATGAATTATTCTGTGAATGTTTTTCCCCATTCTGTATCCATTGGTGCCATGGAAGATGCTAAGCGGTATGGGAAAAGGAGAGGGGAGAAAAGAGAGACACATGCTGTGTTAGAAGAAGAGATTAGCAGGAAGGAAATAAAAGACCAGGAGTCAGGAACATAGAAGAAGCTTGACCTATTCTGAATGGGTTCTTTGTCAGAGTGCTCTGTCCTCTTCTGTAAGCAGAACCGGGAGAGAGTTCTCGTTTCAAAAGCTTACAAGACCACTGCTTGGGCAATTGACGTTATCCCCTGTGAATATCATTCTCCTCAGTTAGGGAACAAACAGCATCACACCGATTTCTTTTCCCCCAGACTCTCTGCAATGGAAATTTGATTTCTCAGCATGCTTTCAACAGCTAAATTATTTCTCACATTGCTGTATGCCATGTAGCTGGAGCCGTGGCAGTCCCAGGATTCCATAGGGTACATCTGAGTCACTCACAAAGGCTCATCACTTGAACTCCCTTGGATTCCTTTGGTCTACAGAAAGTAAAAGGCAATATCTGCAGTAAACACCGATTTATTTTATTCATTTATTTATTACTTTCGTATGCAGGCATCTCAGGAGCTGGGAATTTTTTTTTTTCCTTCCTAACTTGGCAAGTATCCATTGGAGCCAGACTGGCCAGTCCTTTCCAATGTATATTTAAATGCCTGCATCTGCTCCAAGATGATAGAATCCAGTCATGGTAATGAGTTTGCCCCCTGTCCGTGACACTATTAATGCTCTCCTTTGAAAAGAAAGGAGGTGGCTTTGCCAGAATTTGACTAGGGAGCAATGTGCAACTAAGGGGAGGGGATCGTTGGTCTTTCTACATTTCCTTCCATTGCAGGCTTTACAAAAAAATATAAATCCCAATTTGCATCTTCAAGCCTCGTTCCTAAACTGTCATACCTAGGTGGGAAAAAAAATAAAACCAAATGAAGTGGTGGGAGTGGGTGAAGGGGGAGAAAAATAAAGAAATCAAAGAAAAATCTTTGTCCTAATTTGATTTGTGAATCTATTGTAACAGAATAAAGTGTCTGTAGCTAATAAATCATTTACCTAACCAATTCTCAGACTGGCCATTCACATGCACCCCTACTGGGAAACATGGAAGGAATCTTTTTAACCCTTTCATGGCCTTCAAATATAATGCACTTTCTTTTCCTTTCATCGGGTTCTGATTCTTGCTATTTATTAGCTGGGAACACAAACTGTCAGTCAGGTGGATACCTAGTTTTCAATGCACTAGGGTTTGATCTAGGGGGTCAGGTAAGATTATTGTGCTGGGCAATACACACACATGTAGTAAGAGAGAGTTTATAATCTAAACAGAAACAACAGAAAGGCAGTGTTGTTTACCTCTCTTTTACAAATGAGCCACAGAGGTTAAACAACTTGCCAAGATCACACAGGAAGTCTATGGCCAAGAGGTGAATTAAGCCCAGATTTCCTGAGACCTAGTCCAGTGCCTTAACCAGCATACCCTCCTGCCTCATATCACCTCTCTCAATTTAGGTCTCTAGCTTGTGCCCATCATTGTATATGGGTGTTAATAAACTTGGATATAGCACTTTCCATTGTTCCAGGCACTTTACAGCCCTTGATCCTCACAAAGCAGCTGAGTATGTCTATTCCCATTTTGCATGTGAGGAAACTGAGGCACAGAGGTTGAGTGATTTGCCCAAGGCCATAGAAGGAATCAGTGGCAGAGGTTGGATAAGCACTCGTGAGGACTGCCTTATTCCTGAACGCTGTCCTTAACCCCAATGTGCCCATTGGCCTATGACATGGGCGTTGCGTTTACTTTCCTGGTCTGTCATTATTACGAGTAGCTTCATATTGTTTGTGCACTGAAAAATAAAGACTGTCAGTTTTCTAGATCCTCCATGTACTGTTAGAATCAGGGCTGGGCTTGGGTCCATATATTACTTAGGTCCAATTAGAATCGTAAAGGATTCCCATGGCTTTGTAGTTTTCCCTGCTCAAAGGTAAATCCATCCTTAATACCACAGAGAGCACATTCTGAATGCTCAGAGAGAAAAGAGTTAAAAGAAAGCCAGATTAAAGAGAGGGGGGAAGGATGCCAGGTACAATCATTGCAACAAAGTGAATTTGTTCAAGAGCCAGGTAAACATCCTGCTGGAGAAAAGGGATTGGCAATACAGACACAAAGCAGAGATCTGGCTCATGACATAAACCTAAAGGAGATAGGATTAGGGAGGCCAGGGGCCACAAGATTTGTCCTCAGCTACACTGGTGTAAATCCACAGTAAGCCCACTGACAGCTGTGCAAGTTATACACTTGTATAACTCAGAGCAGAATTTAGTCTTTTATGACCAAGTCCTGAGCTGTTTGGAATTTTCCTTTACTGGCTGAAGAGTGAATAGAGTGTTAATAAAACAAGATGGAAATCCAGGTCTCTCTAGCTCATACACACACTCATGATAATAAACTGAGTCATATTATAACAAATACATGGCCACCTAGCGACTTCATAGCTGTCACTAGTCTACATAGTGCAGCCACTCAGAACTTGCTGCTGGTGATAGCAAGAGTAGCTCTCAGATCCACCTGCTTCAGAAACACATCACTACTGCATTACCAAATAGAGAATCTCTCTTAGCAGTACAGGGGCTATGAAACAATTATACAGTCCCGAGTTCTTGTAGCACAGGACTGAGGTACACATGTATGCTAGTCAATCACCATATTTGAGAACACCATGGGTCACATTCTGCTTTCACTTGCACCAGCATAAATCCAGGGTAATTCTGTTGTGTTAAATGGAATGACACCTGTGTTAATTAAAGTAACTTGAGATCACAATCTGGCCCTATACCTTTGCAAAACTTCAGCTGCCAGTGATAGGCTGCCAGTGAAATTCTGTGACTAGTTATTGATTAAGTGGTTTGGATCATAGTCTCCCAGAAGGATATAGGTCCCCAGAGTGTCAGCAACTATAAATGTTCCTTCTGTTCTACAATGTAATGGGATATGTTACTTATAATATGGGAACTCATCATAGCTGGATGGATCTGCCTAACTTCAGGCTTTGAGACCAAGTTTTGAGCTTTTGTGAGACTTTTCAGGCCTCCGATATCTCAGGGCTTTTAGTGCAGTGGCTGTGAGCGTGATATCAGAAGAGAGGAGGAATAGTGAGATGGGTCTATTTTGGACAGGCTGCAAAGAGGACACAATGCATCTGCAGTCATATGACTCCCATGATGCACCATGTTTCCTAGTCAGAAAGGAGACTGCATAACATGAAAAAAATTGATTCAGGTTAAACTGACCTAAAACCAAATGCTTTGTCTCAGTTTTCCTAAGAGAAAATTGAAAAAAAAATCATCAAAATTGAAATCTTCCATCAAAATTATTTCAAGAGAAAATTGCTGATCGGCGCTAACTAGAAAGAAAGTTCACACAAGTTCACTAACACGTATTTAAAAAAATCCTTTTTTGTAGTGTTGACATGGCTTAAGTCAAAGCTGAGCTCTTATGAAAATCTGACCCTAAATCACTCTGGATGCAAATGGGTTTCAAAAATTGGAGACCCTTCTTCTCTATTCCCCACTACTGTATTGGGAACAATCCCAAATCCTAGTCCAGGTTTGGGCTCTGACCATTGCTGCTCAGAGATGGCCAAGCAATACTGACATTGAGCAATGACCACTATCTGTCCTGAGACGCAGTGGGCCAAAATCAACACTGTTGCACAAAGCAATAGAGTTACACCAGAGATGAATTTGGCACAATACTTCTAATATTTAAAATAAAAATAACAGCTCAAAGTGCACATTAACAGTGTCATGCTTTGCTGATGTTGCCCAAGAAGTTGAGTAGAACAAAACCCTTGATCCCAATATGCTCGAACTTCAAAAAAGTTCAGATTCAGATCCAAACTCTGCCACCTGGGCCCGTCACAGTTTGGGAGGAAAAAGTGCTTGTAGAAGGGCTAGATTGGACCAGACTCTCTTTAGAGATGATTAGTGGCTCTAGAGTTCATTAGTAACTTTTTTTGAACTACATGTTTTTTATTGGAAAATGCCAATTCAGCAAGAAGCTTTCTCAAATCCAAGACAAGATTTCAGGTCAAAGTAGAGATACACCCTCCAGAATAAGTATTAGCTCATGTTGGGGTGTAGCAGACCAGGTTCAAGACCCTGGTCTGAATCAGTCAGAGCAGCAACTTAAGCCTGGGGTGTATGTGTGCCCTGAGCTAGGGTAATTTTGGGGTCTTTTCTTTTAAAAAAAAATGTTGTGAAAAAAAATTCTAAAGATCTTTGTTTCATTTCACGTCGGATCAGAAACAAATGGCAAAACCTCAACCTTTACCTTGAAAGGAAATGCTTGTTTGAAGCCAGCCCTATTCGTGATTTTGAAAAAAAAAAAAATCTCTGATGGAAAAGACCAACCTTAGGGAAGAAGGGCTCAGGGACCAGTCCAAGGAGAGTCTCAGATATGTCCGTTTCTCTTTGCAGGCACGGGTGAGTGTACCTGATGCAGTTACACATCTAATGAACACACAGACAGCCTCGGTCGCCTTTCCTTGCTCAGCTCTTTCGTAACATGCAGGTGTGGCGGGAGCACTGACTTTCATCCGTGAAATGCTCAACACTAAGCTGTTCTTATTTTGAAAAAGACTTAAAAAGAGCCATTGAAGAGGCCCTGGTCAAGGACAACTCCATGCTTTTCTCCCATTCTTTCTTTACCTCTATTCTTTCCTTCCTTGCTCCTGTGAGAAATTTTCACAGCATGGATGGATAGGAGGCTTGTTTTGAGTGTCTGATTGTTCACATTACATAAAGCTTTGTGGAGTCCCATCTCTCTGTACCTACAGAAAAGATGGGGGGGGGAGAGAGAGAAAGCAAGCGAATGACAGCAGGTCAAGTTCATCTCGATTCTTTCTCCATCTCTGCTCCTACTTCTCACTGTTTGTTTATTTAGTTTATTTATTGCAAGTTCTTGCCTGGCCAAGTGAACTCCTGTAATTGAATTGCCCGTATCCATGGCAACCTCTTTGCTAAAAACACCCAAACTTTGAAAGAAGATGCACAGGCTTTAACAATAAAGCATAAAAGTAACAGAGCTATTAATTAGTGAGGAAACGCTGCCAGCCTTGGGAGTGCATTCCAGCTCCAGCAATGCCTGCTCAGAATCACACGCGCCTACATGGGCATGGGAAAAAGCAAGGGAGCAGGCAAAACAGAGGTTTGGATCAGGTGCTGACAGACTTGATGCCTGGGATGCCAAGTGCTTAGTTGATGCTGCAGTTTTCATCCCATACTCCAGCGAGATAGAGACATATATAAACAGCAGTTGCCCAAGGCTGGAATATAGACACCTCTTGGGTGGAGGATGACAGCTGTTTATGCCGAGATGTCTTCACTCAACCCTGAAAAGCCATTATCTCTGCAGTGGAACAAAGCTGCTACATAGCAACACATTGAAACACAACAAAGAATGGGAACAGTGACATGACCACTTCCCCAGACAATGACTCATAACTCTCCTGCAGGTTGCTACCTTTGGACTGAGAGCCGCGGGCTTAGAGGAGTCCTGTTGAAATGTATCTTCTACAAACTTTAATATTGCTCCAGTTTGCTTCGTCAAGTTCCCCTCAATCTTCTCTGACTTTGTGACATTTCAAGAGGATCCAGCCTTTGGGATGGCACTTGGTATTTGCCTGAAAATTCACCCTTATTTAGATCTTCACACATTGTAGGGGGCTGAATATATCCCCCTAGCTTGCAAATTATACCCCTAGCTTGCAAACCTACACCGTCACACATATACCCATGGACACATTTTTTCCTCTTGCTATGCTCACTCGCTAAGCAGTGATAATTGTTGAGTAAGGAATGGTAAAAACAAGCAGGTCAATAAAATAGAACAAAAATAAACTTATGGATGATTTGGATGTAAGACCAAGTTCATCAGTGCCTCAGAGAATGCGGATAAGCTTGGCTGTCTTGAAAGTGTCCTTCTCTGTCCTTCAGACCAGAGGGGAAGGAATATTCTACCATTCATCAGTTCTAGGTCCCCAAGCCTGTTGGCTTCTGTAGAGTCTTCCAATTACTTTTTCTCATTGCTGAGAGTTAGCCAAAATGTTTCTAAAAAGGGGAGGCACCTTCCCCTTGTGTTATATCACTCTGTATTATGAGATGATCCTGTGCAGCAAAGGTGTTGAGAAGGGCCTTGTGGCAACAAAGCCCAGGCATGAGGCCTCCGCACAGTCTTGTGGAGAGGAGTCCCAGGTGCTCCCACATCTAGCCAGACGTGAGTCCCCATGCCACCAAGCACAAGATTCAAAGCCTGGGCACAAGGCAAGCCAAGACCCAGAGGGAGGGAGGTCCTTATGCAACCAAGAACCAAGTGTGAGGCTCCAGCATGGGTTGGGCCCTATGGATTTGAGGCCTAGCAGTTAGGTAGGCCTCAGTGCAGTCCAGACCCTTACAAGGCAATAGTGTGAACTAAAGATATGAAAACCCATGCTAGGGCGTTCATACAGGCAATATGCTAAGAGAATATTTCCTGGGATGAATTTCACAGCATCTTTCTAGCCATTACCCCAGTATTAATATCCAGTCAAGCAGTGCAAAGGAAGCAGCTACTCCTTCATTCCAGACTTTGTTACCCTTCACGCTATAGCCTGTCTTCCAAACAGCAGCCTCCACAATGAGGAGGCAGCACATTTCTCTCCTTCATCACAGCACCGTCAGCAAAACAATGACATCAAAGAGGGGCGTGCGCAGGCGTTGATTTTTGTTCTGTGTAGAGGGGTGCTTAAAATGCAACAACAGAATGTTGAAGGCACTAGATGAGGAGGGATGGAGAGGATCACAACAAAGAGATGATTTCCACAGCGCATTTGCTACTGACAAGGATTGTTACCAGGGTCCTAGTTTACGTCCAAACCCGAGCACAAATGACTCAGTGTTGTAATGTACAAACAAAGTGTTTGTGCCAGATAAATTCCACTCTGCTAAGGTGCCTGCCTCAGTAGGAAGTGTGCCAAGATAGCAGGACTAATTAGTCATAGTTCCTTCTCTGGCCGTTCGTTTATTCATTAGTCAAGGAAATGCTTGTGATACAAAACCTTTCTATTGATTTCTGCTCCCCTTGGATACGACATGGGTACAGCGTGGGCCTTGGATTCTTCACCATCATTTCTGCGTGGCAGGTCTGGCTCAGAGCACAGGCGACTGGTATGCTCTGCATCTGCAGATTCCTGTATGTGCCATAGACCCAGTACGCACATGAATGCAAAACAGAGCTACACTATCCACATCCGCACACAGAAACATCTTCCCACTATGCATATAACGCATACTGTGGCCCCTTTTTGACCCAGCAGGCTAGTCAAATTTCAGGGCCTTGGGGATGTTCCAGTTGGAAGTAAAATTGATGGCATCTGGTACTTTCTTTTCTTTGATGCCATCATGTTTCTTTGATGCCATCATGTTTATTTCAAAGGAATGTGCAATATATACAAATGTATGCTCACATGCATACATACACGTCTGCAGCCACATGCACACAACATATGCACACATCCAACACATAAGCACACCCTACCAGTGTGATCCAGACACATGTAAGCATACTTACTGTACAGAGAAAACATGTGTATGAATCGCCCATACATAGAATACAGGGCCACCTCCAAGAAACACACACAAAAGCAGACAAAATATATGCACACAAATGTCCACCCTTATACATGGGTGTGCACACATGCCACATACTCTTACACAACCACAGAGGACGTATTGAATATGTGTCTCTACTCTGCAGACAGACAAAACATCTACACAAAACATATGGCTTACAGCACATGCTAGTTTTCTCTATCCGCACTCCAGTGATCCCCTTGTGAAAATCCTGTCTGCATTAAGGGCTCTCAGAGAGCACAGGGTTGATATTGCCATGGAGTTCGCAGTCATGGCTTTGCAAGTCTTTTAGAATCTAGCAAATCTTCAGCTAACATACAAATCTCCGGAGCACCAGGGGGAAAAAAATGTGATTCATTTTCTGACCCAGAATTTCACGATATAGAGCAAGCTAGTTATTTTGAGAATAATCAGCAGCAAATGATCAGTTTAAGGCCCTTCCAATCTCTGAGTCATAAAGAAGCTAAATACCGCCACATGCTATATCTGAGAGGCTTGACTCTGGGTTTAGGCGGCAGAAGGAGTCTTTCAGACTGATGGACTAGGCATTTGATGGAAAAGCTGCTTCAGCTGTCATTTTACTAAGCTCAAAAGGGGGGAGGAAATCTACGTGATCACCAAGCCAATTCATAAGAAAGAAAAGGCGATGCAATGGGTTGTATCACTACAGAGGCCAAAATGAAGGCCTCTCGTATTTCAAGCAGTTGCCTCCTTGGTACATACTCAGAAGAATAGCAGAGAGAGTTCTAACCCCGTAGGCTTGACACTGCAATTATTGCCTGGGGGGCGTGATGCTAAGTGATTGGAGCAAAAGGCCCCTTCTCACCATATCTTTTAAAGGATTTTTATCTCACAGTTTGCAGTGGGTGGAAGGACTGCCCCTTCCCACTTTAACTTCCAGTATTCCCCAGTAAGTCTTCTGACCAGGCATGTGTCGTGCGAGTTCCACCCCTTCGTAATTGTGTTTATAAATGGGGCTTATTCAAACCACCAGCCTGGAGAGAACCTAACCCATTCTTATTTCATTTCATATTTTGTGTTGCTTTATATCTGCCACTCGTGGGCATAACCTGGGAAAACAGCAGAGTCTTTAAAAAAAATCATTGCTTTGACCATTGTCAGAGTACTGAGAGGCAGTCGAGCTACCAGTGGGCTTTATAATAACAATAATTCTTTGCACTTACATTGTGCCTTTCACTGAAGGATCAAATACAGTAGCTGCCTGCTTAAAACAGGAAGGTTGATTTAATGGCTAATAATAATGTCGGTTGTTATTAGAGGTGGGTCCTAGCTGCAAAGATCTAGATCCAAACTTCCTAAAACTCTACAGGTGTTCAGGTCTGGAGTTTTGGTTTGTCCCATTTCTAGTAGTTATATGCACAAAGATAAGAATGATCAAAACTTCAGGGCATTAGCTGGCTCCCACGGGGGTCAGGAAGTAATTCCTTTCTCCATATTTTGCACAGTTAGCCAGGTGAGTAGCGGCTGGTGGGGGAGGTCATCTTCCCCTGACCAATCACATACTGGGCCCTGCCAAAGGCAGGATACAGCACAAAATGATGGCAAATCCCACCTAGGCAACCTAACCCTCTCAAGGAGCCCCCCAGAGAAGCTCTAACATGACATCTTTTCAGTGTGTGTTAATTTCCACTAATTGGTGAGCTCACTGAGTTCCTAGCAATTTCCTTTTTTTTAACATTACTGTTTATTGAAGTCAGGGGTGGGCAAACTTTTTGGCCTGAGGGCCACATCAGGGTTCAAAAACTATATGGAGGGCTGGGTAAGGAAGGCTGTGCCTTCCCAAACAGCCTGGCCTTCACCCCTTATCCCCTCCTCCCACTTCCCACTCCCTGACTGCCCCCTTCAGAATCCCTGACCCATCCAACCCCCCTGCTCCTTGTCCCTTGACCGGCCCCTCCCGGGAACCCCCACCCTAACCTCCCCCCCGGAACCCCACCCCCTATCCAACCCCGCCTGCTCCCTGTTCCCTGACTGCCTCCCAGGAGCCCCTGCCCCTCATCCAATTCTGCTGCTCCCTGCCCCCTTACCATGCCACTCAGAGCACCAGGACTGGCAGCCACACCACCCAGCCAGAGCCAGCCATGCCGCTGCCCAGTCTAGAGCGCCAGGGGAGGCTGGTGGCTCACGCAGCCCAGCCGGAGCTCGCAACCTCGCCACCCAGAGCGCTGGCAGCACAGCGAGCTGAGGCTGCAGGGGAGAAGGGACAGCAGGGGAGGGTCAGGGGCTAGCCTCCCCAGCTGGAAGCTCAATGGCCGGGCAGGAGGGTCCCGCGGGCTGCAGTTTGCCCACCTCTGGTTTAAGTCCATAAAATGAAAGATCAGAGGGAGGGTTGAACCTCCTTTGCCAATTGGAACTAATCCACGAAACGTCATGGTTTTCACTTTGCTGCATACCAAGGGCCTTCCAAAAAATCATGTCAATAGTGGGTATAGAACACGGGACCCTATCCCATGAGCTAAAAGAGAAGCTCTATTAGCTGGTTGCAGGTTAGTGTATGTGACACACAGATAAGTAATTATGATTCTATCTATCAAAAAGTAATGACCTCCCCCCCCACCCCATATGCTCACAGGAACACTCACTCACTCTGTAGCCAGTTCATTACATACTCCCTGATGAATGTCTCAGACAAATGAAACAATCAGACGGGTCATTGAGTATTCCAGATCATTTGCTGGAACTTCTTTGTCTAACCACTAAGAATATCCCTCTTCCATCTACTTTTTGATTCAGCACTTAAAATGTCAAGTGAACATCAAAAGGATAGAAAAGGAGAGTGGCTAAAGTAAAAATCCTCCAAGCAGCCATGGTTAACTCCTACGGGGGCCTATTTTCAATAAGGAGCCCACCCTTTCCTAAGCACAAAGTTAAGTGTACAAAACCCACAGGTGCATTTTTGCATCCAGGAAACAAATTGTGGGAGCAAATTGAATTACTTTTGCCTGTCTGTGTGCTGCCTCGTTGATGCATCTCAACTCATTAGAGAAGCAAGCGCACACAATCGCACTCGCAGTTTCATTTACAGACACTAACGTGCAGGCACAAAGTTTGCAGGTGCAACTTGCGCTTCCAGACAAGGAGGCCGGGCTTCAGCCTGGTTTAAAATGCTGCTCGTTAACTTAGATACACTATGGTAGATATCCTGCACCCTTAAACTAAGTCCCTCTCTCTGTTCTCCATATACTCAGCTCCTGTGAAGCATTATTTTGATATAATACTAATAACTATTACAATGCAGTATAGTTTCATGGCTGGAGCACAGGACTAGGAGACCTGGGTTTTATCTCAGCTCTGCCACTGACTTTCTCTGTGACCTTGGCCAAGTCACTTAACCTCTCTATTCTCCTTTCATAAGCCTGGTCTGTGACAGGTGACAAAGGCCAGGAAATAAAAGACAGTCTCTTATTAGCACTCCTGTATCACACCTTTTTTGAAGTGATCATTCAAATCTCTAGATATTTACAGGAACTTTCTGCAAACTTTCAGAGTCTGCAAAATTAGGATGAGACTTCAATGGAATGTGCCATCTCACAAGATTTCTGATACTGCCTGCTGATTGGGCCAGAAATAGCACAAAAAACACCCTTGATCGTGATATTTCAGTCCTTCCACTTTCAGCTGGATCCAAGAAGTACAGAGATGAAAAATAATGTACAAAGGTGAATAAAATTCATTAACCCTCTCCCCTCTCCCAGCAGTCCGGTTTGTATTTGGTTTGGGTTTTGTTCACAGGTTTGGGGCGGTACTTATCCATCAGAACAGAGTCACCCATTTCTGGTTTGCTAAATATATGGGCCAGATAGTGCCATTATGGCACAGACCTGGGCTTTGGAGTGATATGACTCTGCCATGTCACTAAGGGAGCTGTGGAAGTCACAATGCCAGGCTCACAGGCATGGAGGGAGATTTATCCACCACCCCACTTCTTAGAAGGGAGCAAGGTACCTTCTCTTCCATTGCAAGACAGTTCCACAGACTGTGCCTAGGGATAGATCCACTGTCCTGGCTTCCTAGCTGGAGCACTAGGAGGAGGCTATCATGAAGCAGTTCCTCTTCTCCTTACATCCTTCCTCCCTTATGCACATGAGTAAGGACCATAATAAGCTGGCAGTAAGGAGAGTTTAAAGTCTTTGCTAAGGCCCCAATCCTGCATTAGACATGGGCATAATTTTACACACATGCATAAGTCTTTAGGTTCATTGAAGTCAACCGGACTATTCACAATGCTTAAATTAAGCCCATGTGGAAGGCTTTACAGGATTGAGGCCTAAGTGAGTTGTTTAAAATATGTTCCTCTCCTTAGTCCATGTGTCAGATCCATACCTCCGCACCTGGATTAAAACTCCATGGCTACCATTACGTGTGTGCTCAACTGAAATAAAGCCTGACTGGGAAAGTGTAAGCAATCCTGAGGATGCTTATAGCGCCGGAGGCAAACCCCCATGTGCTGTGTGTATGGTGAAACCAGCACTCTGTGTGCCTGATAGCTGGGTATCAGCTAGGTATATGGCTATGTAATTATACTGCAATTAAATTTAATAGCTTTGTTAACAGCTAAACTGCAGGAGAGTTTGTCTACAAATTTTTGTAGTGAGATTATTAACCTTTTGATAGTTCTGCACATCTGTTTGCATTTTATATACTGTCTCCTAAAATTATATTTACATTTTGTATGTAGGGCTATAACAATGATCTTTAGTTTATAAAACACTAATACTCTGCATGGGAATAAGAGGAAATACCTGCTGTGCTGGCCCAGTATTCTAGTGACCAGGAGGGAAATCGGTGTTTGGGCTTATGAGCTGGGGAGTCCTGTGGCGGCAGTACTCAGCCTTTCCCTCAGGGTAAGATGTGGGAGCAATTGTGACCCCTTAGGCAAAGACATATGGTGGCACCGATTAGTTGCAGAGGTGAAACAGAAAAAGAAGAGGCTGCTGCAATGGGGCTGCATGGCCTAAGCATAGCTCTGAGATCCATCATTGTCTGCTATCTGGTCCCATCTCTGCTGCTGACAGACTATGCAGCCTGGGGTGAGTCATTTACTCCCAAATTTTCAAAAGCAGCCTTTAATTTTGAGTGCCTCCACTTTGAGGGGACCAGACTGAGCTAATGCAGAAGTAAGCAAAGATGTATGTGCTGGAGGCTATCACCAAACGGATTGTGGGAGGACAGTAGCCCATACTCTAAATTAACTTGTCATAAAAAAGTGATTCCTCCCTGCGAGAAAATCCAGGACTCTTCTAGGATCTCTAGAGATTCAGTGGAATATAGCTCAGAACACCAGCCTTCTATAGTACTTTAAAATGTGATGAACTTCCACCCACAGCCTGGCTGGTGAGTTAAGCTTTGCAGTTTGACTTTAATATTTGGGGTGGGAGGATCTCTCTCCCTCTATCTATCTATCTACGCACACACATCAATTCTCTATACAATGCTAGGGGTGTATATTTATAGATCTTCATTTCTTTTTTATGAATGTTGATTTCTGATTTTGTACCTTTGAATCCAGTTGAGCTTTCACTGTAAAATCCTAGAATTTTGTCCTTTCTGTCATCCTGGGCTTTGTTTTTCTGTTTTATCTTTTCAGCTTCCTAATGATCTTTTAATGAGATGTCAATTAGCAATGCAAAATAGAAAGAGCAGACATTGAGGGATTGTTGTACGTGGTATATTACAGTCATTCTGATCTTAATAACTCTTTTTTTCCCTTTGTGTCTTTCTTGTCTTATAAAATCTACCATTTAAGGATCTGTGGCTACACAGATTTACAGATGTAGCTAATGTTAGTCACATAGTTAGCAGCTCTGGCAGGGAAGTGGCATGATCCAGTAGATAGAGCTTTGGCCTGTGAGCCAGGAGACTGGGGTTCTGTTTCCAGCTCTCCTAATACTGCCACTGTATGACCTTTGGTAAATCATTTTAGCCTTGCTGTGCCCCAGTTTTACCATATGTAAAATAGGAGCAGTGATTTGTAGAATGTTTTGAGATCGATGGATGAGATGTGCTACATAAGAAGTAAGCATTTTGTCATGATCAAAACCATAGTCTGCACTGCACTTGCCACTAAAGGTGTTAAAAGGTTCATCTCAGCTGCTATTTTCACTTGTGGCTGGATGGTAATGTGGTAGTTCAAATTCAAATCACACAGCATGTTCTCTGAATCAGATAGTGGATTGTAGAGGGAGGCTCATTTTAAAGTTTTCTGCAGAGCTTCTTGTGGAACAGCTTCTGGGATTGGGATGAGGGTCTTGAGGGGATTCTGTTTCATATGCTTATAGAAACACTATTGGTCTTAAGAATTGCAATGACACACATCATTTTTAAAGCAGAAATTTATATGGTGTTGGCTTAAGCAAACCACCTGAGTAAGCATAATAGGGCATGTAAACCCCAATCACGGAGCAGCAAGAAAAGGGTTAGTACCTGTCTCTTGAGCAGATGAAATACTGCAGCTGCAGGCCCTCAATGCAGGGTCTGTCCATTAGAGAAAATTTGGCCAGGCCCAGCTGTGATGAATTAGAGTAATACCAGCCCTGACCCCTCCGAGCACACTATAAGGTACTTGCTCTGAGTAGCCTGGTGTAGTTATGACTATGGACAGCATTTACTGGTAGGAAGAAGGAAATTATATTTTAGGGCTATGGCTGGGGAATTTCTTTTGTGGGGTTCTGATTCTGGCTGCACAAAGCCATGTTGGTTAGTTCTGTCTGAAGCTGAGTTGTAGGAAGCCTTTTCTGAACTCTTAGTTTGATACATTGATTAGAGTGGAGTCCCCTTTTCTTCCCCAAAAGTCTCACTCCCACCTGCTGATCAACTCTCTGGGTTCTTATTCCAAAGTATTACCTGTCCAGCCAATAACCTGTATTATTATTAGTTTGATCAATCAAAGCCCTAAGCAATTCATAAACCCTGTTTGAATACATCTGCCCAAACCTTGATGGGTAGTGTCTTGTGATAGCGCCTGGGTGCTTTGATGATCAGCATACAAGAAATATGTATAATGTATCCAGGCTCTTCCAATAGGAATTCCCATAAGTTATTAGGTGTGCTACTATTTCCCCATCTTTCAATTTATTTGGGGAAATACAGCATCTAGAATTGATAGGAAAAACTCTAGGTGCACCTAAGTTGTAAGCAGGCCCAGTAATCTGTTTAAAAAATTATGCCAAGTATCTGACTTCAAAGGCTAGTGAGGATAAATACAAGATCAATACTTTGGATTGAGATGGAACAAGATGAGTTTATTCCCCCTTTCACATACTTATTTTACTTCCCAAACATCAGACACCAAAACTGAAGAGATCCTACAGAGTGAAGTCATTAATCTTAATGCTTTGGGACAGAGTAACAGTTAGAGCTAGTGCAGCTCTTTTTCCCCTTCCCCCTTCACAAGAAAGAAGTTCAGGTAGACATCTTTTATAGAGCTTGTCTTCACTGCAATGGTGGGCTTGAGTCAGTATGTTCTCTTTACTGCTTAGGCAAACTGAGCCATGCTAGGAGTTTGGCTATGGTTATAATGCTGCGCAGCTGTAGCACTTCATTGTAGATGTTCACTACAGCACTGGCAGAGGCTCTCCTGTAGGTTGGGGTAATCCACCTCCACAATAGGCAGGAGCTAGCTCGACGGAAGAATGCTTCCATTCTAGCGCTGCTTATAAGGTGGGGGTTAGGTCATCTTAACAGTGTTGCTCAAGGATGTGGATTTTTTCACACCCCTGAGCAATGTAGCTGGGTCGACCTACCTTCACAGTGTAGATGAGGCCTAGCTAACAATGGAGGAGCTGCACAGAGGGATTTGGAGCAGCAACTGATGAGTTGTTGTAACTCAACCTGCTGCATCCCTACTACATTCCTAGGTCCAGCCTCAGCAGCACTCAAGTTTTAACGTTAACCCATATTCTCCATGGACCAGCTATCTCAAAGCACCACTTAACTCAAGATAGAGATTTTTGTGTGTGGACAGGAGTCAGGTTACAGGCAAAACTCAGGTTATACTTAGAGCTAATGCTGCATTGAAACAAGCCCATATTTGACTAGTGTATGGATTTTTTATGGATTACTCTTAGCAAACTTATTCCATAGCCAGATTATCCTCTATGATTAAATACCAGCTATTCAGTATAGTCAATATATGATAGGGAGTATCCTACGTTGGCCAGAAGCTGGACACGATGTCACAATGGCAGGGGAGTGGGGTGGTGTGGGGAAGAAGGGAGTTAGTATCAGAAACAGCATGAATGCACAAGAATGTAATGCAAGCAATGTAATGTAAGTAAGGCTCCTGTGATGGAGCCTTGGATCTAGAGGAAGTCTCTGAAATACAAAACTGCATCCTGCAGAAGACACCAGGGCACGTGTAAAACAGTTCCATAGCAGCTGAATGCCAAACAAGTACTAGAGACATCACCTCTGACCCCATTGTTCATGTGAATAATGATGTGACTGTGATTTTAATGGACTCAGTGGTAGGGAATTTCTGAAAGATGGAGACAGGGGTCGTGCTGACGACTGTCCCACTGCACTTCTGAACCACAGGATAATTTCCCTGTGGATCTGGGTTGACCTGAAGTTGTCTTTAATCTCTTTATTTGTGAAGCAAATGGAAGGAACCTTGTGTCATTGTTCCTCTCATGCATTCCTGTCTTAACTGCACTTGTGGAATTTTCAGAGGGTCTTAACAGATACACCCCATAACATTCAGTTTTCCCCATAATGTACAGTGACGTGTTAATAAATCACCCTGAAAAATAAATATGCAGATCCATTAATGGAGAGTGTTGTGGGGAATAAACCTTTTGTAATTGATAAATAATGTCATCGGAATCAATAGCTGGCAGAAGAACCTGTAAAGTGAGTCTGAATCATATATGAGTGCTCCAGAATGATCGATGACTTGAAAACAAGCCCCGAGTATCAGCCAAGTGTATAAATTATAGCTTTAATATTAGAGAGAGACTCAGTGATCTGAAACAAAATCTACTGGTGGCAAGTGCTGGCCATTTGGCATGTGTCACAAGCACTAACCCATTCCTTCTTCAAGTTTAGATCGACGCACCTGTGAAGTATGTTAGGCCAAGTTGGGAGTGTTTACCCTGAAATGCAGTGACAGGTTGAGTTGCTTTATCATGACTGCAGTAGGCCTGTGAAGAGCTGTAACTAGAATAACGAAGATATGAAACACATTGAAAGAGGGTGCAGTATTGGAGCTTTGGGATATGTTTCTCCATGTCTACAATTAATTCCAATAGTTCTGCCAGTGATTGTGGCAGCCCATAGAGAGAGCAGACTGCAGTAGCTCTTGTTATGTAATGAATCCAGAGGGAACTGATATAGAGAGTAAAATAATCGAACTCTCCTTTCAAGCTTTGAAATTTCGGGATGATGATAGTCATTGCACCTGAGATTGTATGTCTAGTATTTTTGATATATCTATATTCCCTCTGTAGATTAGATGTCCATTTTATATGTATATCTCTATATAGCTAAGTAGCTAAAAGGACAGATGTAGAAATGCACTACACAAATATAAGAAGGTATAGCATCTCAGATTCTGTGTTGGGCGACTCAGTTGTCATAAAAATACCAATAAGAAACAGTAGGAGGATGTTTGACTGCTGGAATGCCTCTTGTTTCCCTTTCATTATTTTTAATAAAAGGAGATGGTGCTGAAAAATTGTGTTTCTCTGGTTATTTTCCCCAAGAGATGGTTTATAAAACACACTATACAGAACAGACTATGTTGCAAGCAAATACCATGTTAAGTAAATATAGTTAGACGAAACCAGTAATGAAAATGAACAGGGGTGTGTGTATTTCCCTTAGAGCAATATTTCCCAAACTTGGGACACCGCTTGTGTAGGGAAAGCCCCTGGTGAGCCAGGCCAGTTTGTTTACCTGCCGGGTCCACAGGTTCTGCAGATCGTGGCTCCCACTGGCCGCGGTTCACTGCTCCAGGACAATGGAAGCTGCTGGAAGCGGCCGCCAGTATATCCCTTGTCTCGTGCCGCTTCCAGCAGCTCCCATTGTCCTGAAGCAGAGAACCGCGGCCAGTGGGAGCCACGATCGGCCGAACCTGTGGATCTGGCAGGTAAACAAACTGGCCTGGCCCACCAGGGGCTTTCCCTACACAAGCAGTGTCCCAAGTTTGGGAAACACTGCCTTAGAGGAATAGTTCTCAACAGGAATTTAGTAGCAGCCTTGCAAACAGAGGGTGGTGGGAGAATGTTGCTGGCATAATACAAGGAACTTTTCTAAATATTGGTATTTCATCGTCAGTAACAAGGATATTGGAAAGAACTTTGGATGGCCTTGATCAGACTTCTCTTGTGGAACCTGGTAGCGGCTAGAGGATGGACTCTCTGCTTGTGTTAGAGTCCATCATTCAGCAAAGTATGTAAATGTGTGCTTAATTATAGCACATGTTTAAGTCCCACTGATTTAAGGCCCTGATTCAGCATGTTCCTTATGCTCTTTCCTGAGTTGGGTGCTTTCCTGAATCAGGGCTTGAGTTCTTTGCTGAACAGGGATGAAATTAAGCATATACTTAAGTTAAAACATGGGCATAATCAGGGTTTTGATCCCCTTCTGATTCATTTGAGTTGTGTGGCTCAAATAGTCCCAAAACTTTTCTACTACCAACAGGTTACAGGACACCCCTTCACCTTGCATATCTTCTGGTGGATATGACAGTACCTTCAACTATCGCTCCATCCCTATCCCGAGGTAAGGGGTAGCTGTCTCCTTCCCCCTCACAGACTTTCAGGAATAGCTAATCCCACCTTTTCACTTGTTTGGGAACCACCTCTTCCTTCCTAGTTCTTGAATGGTTCTTCTACCCTCCCTTTGTTCAGCAGCCGGGCGGGAATCAACCTGTCCCCACTGTTTTCAGCTGCATGATGATCCCAGTTGCCAAGCAAGGGGCCTTAGGCTGACTCGCCGATCCCAGCATCTCTGTGATGCTGGCAGCACCTGGATCTCTTCTGTCCTGCAGCTGCCCAGAGAGCTGGTGGCGAGGGAAAAGTCATCCCTCAGCAGAAGAAATGTAGAGGGTGAGGGAGCATTCATGCCAGGCCTCCTGCCCCCCACGAAAGGAAAGGTGGGGGATGTGAGCACCTGTTACCAGCTCACAACCTTGAAGATCTCAGGATGGGGGGCCAGCTTCACTCCAGCCTGGAGAAGTGAAGCAGAAAGGGGATGTGTAAGAGAGGAGGGATTGCAGACCTCCAGAAACCTTCCGATGTAACATTGGGAGTGTCGCTGGGGTGCTGGTTAGGAAAGGTTGTGGGAACTGGTGGGAAGATTTGCAGCTATACAAAACCAGCTCGAAAGTCTGTCCAGGCTCACGAACCTTTCAGCGAATCCAGGCCAAATTCTGGGTTTTCAGCAAAACCCGGAAAGAAGTAAACTGAGCCTGACTTGGGAGCATTTGCTTGCCCAAGATTTCAAGCTAACGCGTTCCAGGCTCAAGGCACTGCAGTGCGTGGATCCTGATTGACCATAATCAGGCTCTTAAAAGGAGACCGTCAACTGACACGATCTTGCCTTCAGTGGTCGGGGGCACAAGTGCCATCAGCTGAAAAGGCTCTTATGTCAAAAGGAAAAAGGCTGCCAAAGTGGGACACTTTCTGATTGCACAAGGAGCTCCGCCAGTCCTGGAATAAACCTGAACCTTAAAGATAAAGTTGCATTGTTTCCATTGCTGCTGGATGGGATGGTTGGTTGGTTGGCTGGGTGGTTTGTTTTGTTTGTTAGTTTTTGAGACGCCATCATGTTGAGCACCTTCCTTTCTTTCTTTCTCTCCCCCAGGAGGTTTGACTCCTAGGCTCATCTGCTCCTCCTTGCTGTTATCATTCCAGCATCAGCTGTTAATGCCTGTATGAACAACAGCAACAAAACCTGTAGAGGAAAAATAATAATGATTTTAAAAAAAAGCCACATCCAAAACCAACCAGAACTTTTATTTCTTGTTGAGTAACCATATTCCACCATGCATGGCGAGCAGACATTAAATTCTCACTCGACTCAGAGACAAACCATTATTCTGTAATTTTGTATGTAAATAAGATGTATTAGGAAGCCGCTCAAGCAATTAATTAAACAGCTGTTACAGAATAAGTGATAAAGGAAACGGGGGGGATGAATATGCAGGATTTCATTTGCACCAGAATCAATATGCTTCCCCCACCCTTCCCCTGTGTAGATACACACTCACAACACCCTTCTTACTTAATGTCAGTGGCTCTGGAAACCGGGAGGGGGGTGTTTTTCTGCTGTCTTTGTGTCACTGGGTTGCACAGTTCTGACTTCCTTGCTGCACTGGGAGAGGGTATAGGTGCTGCTGTGTTTAAGGGCACAGCATGAGCAAGTGAAATGAACTGTGGCTGTGTGAGCATACAGGTAACAAAGTCTTCAGCAGGTCCTTCAGCACTGAAGCCGTCAGCCCATATTGCTTTAGTGAGGGAAGCAACTTCATTAGCTGTTAGCAAGTAGCCATTGTTTATCCTTGCTGGGACCAGTCACTAGAGGGAGATGCTGACACTAAGCCAGTGGATTATACCAGTCTTTTTGATGTCCCCACATGATCCTTTGGCAGGAGAGATGCCTGCAGTATATCACCCAGGCCTCATATTACATGTAGAAACTATTCTGGAGGTGATCATCTTGACTGGCCACAAGGGATTGGAGTAGATAACCCACATCCTACCTCCTTTTTCCATTGGCCTTGAACATGCAGCTTTGCATTGTCACCCTTCTGGACTAGTGTGTGCAGAGGTCAAATGTAAATGCAGATAAGGAGAACGAGACACAGTCCAAGGTACTGAGCAGAAGTTTCAAACCCTTTGCACAGCTGCTCCGTCACTTGCAAGAGTTCAGGATGATAAATAGGGAGGGGTAGGGTGGAGACTAGGTGCAGCTGACATGGATTTGTGCATGATCCTGAGCATGATAATATGGTGTTTCACTATAGCCCTCTCCTCTTAGCCCTTGCTATAATGACGAGGTGGGAGTAACCTGCTGGCCATGCACCAGCTCTTTCACTTATACGGGATCAGGTTCCCCCATCCTGCATGCTGCTCATCTCTTCCTACCATGTGCCTAGCACTGGACACCTATTACCACAGTGCCTTGGGTCCTCCACCAAGATCAGGGCCCCATTGTACTAGGCACTGCACAGACACAGAGTAAGGGGCTGTCCCCGTCCTGAAGAGCCAACTAGAAAGACAGCTACAACTGTGGGCAAGGAAGCAGAAGCACAGGGAAGAGGAGCACCTTGCCTGAAGTCACACCGGAGACCCATGGCCGAGCTGGCTAAAGACCCCAGGTCTCGTGACTCACACTGGGTCATGCTCTCATTCATCCGCATTGTAGTCAATAGCCAAGCTCCATCAGTGCACCTGGAGCAGGCTTCTAGTAGCTCTTTGCCATGTCTCATTTGTAAGAGACATGTCAGAGATGTAGCATTGGAGGGACTTTCCCGGTACTGAAAGACAGCAATGGTCAGTGAATGGGCCAGCCAGATGTTTGCCACCTAGAGGTGGAATGAGGGACAATGTGGTCCTCCTCTGATTCTCGGGCTGAATTCTGCTCCTGCACAGAGTACGTGCATGAAGTTCCCATTGACTTGGCTGGGTCTTCTGCACATGGGCACAGTTAGCCCCTACGTTGTTTAGTTGCCTTCCGATCAATCCAAAGCAAATGAAAGACATGGTTTAGTGTCCGGTCCGTGCTCCTTAATCATTCCTCATTCCCCATTCCCCTCGCTGTCTTGCACTGACGGACAGATCCCCCTGCAGGCTCACCTCATGCTCAGGTACACACGGTGTTTTCCAAATGTGCCTGCTATTTAGTTGTCAATAGTCCTTTCATTTCAGCAGCTCCCTTGGCTCCCGTATTTGCAGCAGTTTATTTGCCGAGAGAACAGTCTGTGCCACTTTTTCACTGCATGTCGGTAACGGATACACTCCAGCTCCCAATGAGGTCCACATTGAGTAGAAGTCTCTCAGCCCATGGGCTTCGCTAGCAAGGAGAAGAGAGACGAATGCATCCATGGACCTTGAAAGCTAGAGCGAGCCTAGCAAATGTGTGGTTTAAGGGATGTGTTTGCAGGGAGAAATTCAGCCCCTGTACAGAGGCCAGCACAAGGGTTATGCACTACATCCTGCTTAAGACCTTTGGGAACAGCCCTTTACATGGGTGAATTTCACCTGCATGGACCAATGACCTGTGCTACTGGATGCAAAAATGAGCCTAACAGACAGGGGGTGCTAGTGCAAGGGACTAACCCAGTGGTTCTCAACCTGCGGCCCATGTGACATCCTCAGGGCCATACAGAGAGTACTGGCTGCATCCCACGATGGTAAATAGGTTGAGAACCACTGATAGATGAGTGGTCTCCTCACAATACCCATAGCAATCTTACATGATTTGGGAACATATTGTACCAAGTTCCCAGCCTTATTAAAGAAGAAGAGTTAGCTGCCTCTCCAGTGAAAAAAATCAGAGCCTTGACGAAATAAAGGATTGTTCTGGCTGGTCAAGGAAAGTAATTTTAATTTGCAGCGTTCAGCTTCCAACTGTTCAACAATAGCATGAGGTTAACTATGTCAAACTGTGCCTCATTCGATACACAAACACTTTGCACAGTCATTCTGTGTATGTTACAGCTATTCTTAAAGCAAACCTTTTTTTTTCCTGCATGCGAATTTAGTGTTAGTGGAGGGCAGACACCTGTCTGTCTGGACTATCAAATACCCAGTAAAGGTTCACCATTTATAATCAGTGTCAAAATAGGATTGATTTGAACCCTTGACCTAAAGATGGAGCCCCTTCCCACGCCCTTGTGCTTTTCACTCCCTGATGAGAAAACTCTTCCCAATCCACAGCTGAGTCAAAAAAGCTTTCCAGTCGCAGGAAACATAATTTTAATTCTTTTTAAGGCTAGCCTGTCTCAACTTATATTTCATCTTTAAACCTCTGTAAACAGGGGAGGAACTGTGGCATGTTAAAACCTCCAGCAGAATTACATCACACAGCTCAAACACATAGAAACTGTATTTTGACCCTCTGTGACAGGATACCCAGGGTTCAATGTGGAATTGAGGTGCCACTGTGTCTCCTTAACTCTCCAGCCTTGGATATCTCTCCCAATACTTCTCTAGCGACAAGCAGCAAACTCCTCCAGGTGATGTTATTACTCAGCACAACAGCATGTGGAGCCCCACACCTAGCTAGATTGCATGAATGCTCCCTGAGCTTTTCATGAATCAGACAAAGGAACCAGAAAATCTCCAAAATCCCCAGTCTTGCACCCCAGAGCTGTACCATCTTGCCCTGGTCAGAAGCCTGACCAGTGTAAATTTATTACCCAGTTTGCCCCTCCCTCAGTGCGGGGGTGGACATGCAAGAGAAGGCAGAAAGACTCCAGCATATGCCACCAAATTAGCACCGTACTCAAGAACAGGAGTAGGACGAACTTTTCATTTCCCACAAGCCTCAGCAAGTCCATCTTGCTTCAAGCCACTTGGCCTCTTATTAACTCTCTCAAACAATGGAAGGTGATGCGGATTTCTTCCCCCTTCTCTCCACACTGGACAATTATTCCAACAGCTGTCCTAGATATAGCAGATTTAATAACTGTAAATGAGAGGCATTTATTTCTGAAATAACTGTTGTGATAAAAAAAAATGGTAAAATCAATGAATTCATTACCACATACTGACAGTAATACTTGGAAGAGAACAGGCCTCTGCTGTTCTAAATGATTGCAGTCTAGTAGCATTTCAGTGTGTGGGGGAACCTCTGTATGTAATGGAACATTTACAGCCTTTATCTGGATTCAAAATGGGCCAATAGGTGAAGGATGCCTTCTGCAAATGCTGCCATGAAACGCACCTGAACTGCCTGTGTTTTCCAATCTCAACTTATCAACAGTGATTGTGTAGGAAATTATATCTGAAAAATTAGTTGCTCATATCCTCTGAGACAATCAGGGAGGGATGATTAGAGAAATATTGTGGCATACACAAATCTCCATGCATACTAGTATTAAGCCTTAGTCCTGCAAAGGCTTTTATATGTGCTTAACTTTACTAACTTAAAGCAAGTTTATCATGTGCTGAACTTTACAAATACCATTAGTTCCATTGATTTAAATGGAAATAACTATGGCAGTAAAGTTACGTATGGGTGTTTTTGTAGGATTGGGGCCTTAGTACACAGTCAACAATGGCAGTAGAACCTCATAAAGTTCAGGTGTTGGATTCAGATAATCTGTCCCTTAACTGGTTGGATCCAAGGCTTTCCCAAATGATTCTGGCGTATCCTGCTTCCTGTTGGGCCCAATGAATCATAAGAATAGAATGTCTCTCATTCTGGAACTCTTTTGACTCCAATCCCAGCCAGAACTGGGAAATGCTGCATTGAGCATGAATGAAAACCAAGATTTGAAACAAAATTGTCATTGAACATTTAAAATCTCAGTTCAGGTCAAGTTTCAGAAATGTTCAGTAAAAGTGGTTGAAGAATTGCAATAAAAATATTGGGAAAAAATGTTACAGTCATGATTTGGGGGGTGGGGTGAAAAGGGGATTGTTTGGAGGAGTTTATTATTCAAAATTTTTTGCAAAACTTTTTGTTGAAAGTTTTTGTGTTTTGAAATTTCCGAGTGTTTTGATTTTCAGTTTTTAGTTTTTCATTTTTCTCCCTTTCTTTTTTTAATTCCTTGCTCCCTTTTTTTCTTTTCCCACCTTCTCCTCCTCTCCCTTTTTTTTTTCATTTTAACTCTAAGAAAAGGAAGGGAAAGGAAAAATAATAGCCTCAACCAATAAAAAGAAAATCCTGAAAAAAGGCTACATCCTTCAATTTCACCAAAAAAATCCTCCATTTAAAAAAATTGTGATTTTTTTTTAAAAGGCCAATTTTGGCAACACAGTTCACTTGTGTTCCTCAGACAACCAATCCTAAGTCATCTTGTGCCTAATTCACAAAGATGCTGAGGACTTTCCACTCCTATAGAAACCATATATTTACACCACTATAAAATAGTATGGCATAGTGCCAGAATTGTGGCCCGTAAGTGCAATGGGTTGTTACCTGTCATCCTGAGGCCCTCTAGAGTTCTCCAGTGGTACTCAATGAACCAAATGCATGCAGAACATTAGCTGCAAGCTCTCTCCTTATTCCTCAGAATATTTTGTATGAAAGGGACACTAGTGGGGTATGTGGATGTACCCTTTTTAGTCTTCTCAATCCACAAAGTGGAGAGTATTGTGGCTGGTGGTATGACCCAGAAAAAAACTACAAATTAAGTCATTTCTCATCTAGGAGCCAGAGCCTGGTCCTTGCACAGCAAGCCTGTGCCACTGAAATCCTGCTCAGCAGTATCTCTGTTATCTTTGTTTTTGCTTTGGTTTTTATCTTGATCCAAATGCTCCCTGATGGGATTTGTGGTGACTGAAACTCTAAAACTATACCTTATAAGTGGAGAACACTTGTTGTCAACACTGGTTCTGGAGAAGTTGTCAACACTGGTTCACCACTTGTAGGGTTACATCCTTCTCTTCATGGGTCAGTATATTTATGCCTGTCTCTGTAATTTTCACTCCATGCATCTGAAGAAGTGGGCTTTTTACCCACGAAAGCCTATGCCCAAATAAATCTGTTAGTCTTTAAGGTGCCACCAGACTCCTCATTGTTTTTGTTGAAATCAATGGAGTCATGCCCATTTCCACCAGCCGAGGATCCAGCCAATCATCTTTAAAAGAAAAAGGAAACAGGAGTAAGATTTGGGATGACACTTAGCTGTCTCTAGAAACACAGGAGCTAAAATACAGGAGATAGGAATAAATACATACAGTATTCTCTATTTATTTGCCCTAGAAATACAGTCTAGTCAGTGCATAGTGTACTGGCAGGAATAGCAGAGCATCTGACAAGATGAATAATGTTTACATCCAGAATCCAGATGTCATTTTCCATCCTGTAGCTTTAGAAATAATGACCTGTTACTTCTTATTAAATCAAGGGTAATCCACTCACCTACAGGTCCAATGATAGCTGTCTCTGCTAATCTCCACTCAGGGAACTATATCCATCAACAGCAAGGGCCTCGGTTTCCAGCAGCTACTGGAAGCCCAGTGTTCTGCAGCAATGAAATCTCAAGCATCGGTGCATAGTGTAAATATGTGGGCTTGTCAGTATGATCCAGCACCAACATAAAACCCAATGTCCTATCAGCAACTTGACCGTTAGTGTCCAAGAGCAAGCAAATCCCAATATTCTATTGTATTCTACATAGGTTCCTGTACCGTGCTGATCACTTACTGATCAGCAAGGAAAATCCTCATGACCCTGATAAATAACCATTCTCCCAGTACCTACCAGTAATGAAAACCCCACTGTAGTTGGAACTACTGATAATAACCAAGGTTAAAATGCTGCAGCCTCGTAGATCAGGGGAGGCCTCACTTTAATTCTCTTTTATGCAGTTGTCTCCCTCTGCTTGATTGCATTGCTTACATACTTGATTTGTCTGGACAATTCTGGAAGCACACACCTGCCTTCCCTTGTTTTTTCTCTGCTGAAGAGTGGAGAGAGGTTATTTTTCTGTGCAAAATAGAAAATTTAGAAAACAGCGATTAAATAAACAAATGTGTGACCAATTTATTACGAGATGTTTGCACGCACCAAGGTTAGGTCACATCTACTTTTGGATTCTAGTCCTTCGCTTTGGGGCTTTCGGACTATAATTGTGTTCAGTCTTCTATTTATACAATGAATCTATAATGTAATTTCATGAGGTACTGAAATGCACTGAAAAACATATGAGCACCAAGTTGCTCTGCCTAATCCATATGAAACAGTGTTGGAAATGAGCCTGGTAAACATGGCAAGAGAATGAGCAAGGATTTCATCGAGGGTCTGACACTAATCTAAAAAGGATTATCTGGGAGATAGCCTGAGCTGCACAGTACTTGAACAGAGAGGACAGCGAATCCCATTTAAATGAATGCATCGGATTGCAAGTGGCTTCGAAGCGATTAGCACGCTGCCTTCGTACTGACCATGCCAGTAGGAGTTCATCCCTTTCAGCCACTGGAATACTCACGTTTACCATTCCACACGCAGAATACAAATAGAGGTTAAGAGCAAAAGATGATTGTCTGACATCCTTTTTTAATAAGGACAGCGTGTCTGTTGATCTGAAAAGAATGGAAGCACTTTGTAATCCATCTCCAGTTGTCTTGCTACCTGTTCTTCACCGACTCCGCTCCTTGTTGCCTCAGTGAACCCAAGTCAGAGGCATTAGGACATGAAGAATTTGGCATGTTGCGACCGATGACATTTCTGTGCCCATATTGTCCCGGGTTGAGATAGGAGAAGAGGTTTGCCAACACTGGGTGCCCCTTGTTTGCCAGAAGTTGTGCTGTTAGTGGTGGCTTGTCTCAGTGTCACATCCTTGCTTGCTTCCAGTAGAGGGAGCCTGCCTCATAAGCAGTTTGGGATGCATGCTGTTTGTATTACCAAATCCGTAAGAATGTAGGTGTTAGAAATCGGATATTTAGGCCCCGGTCTAACAATGCATTTAAGCACAGGTTTAATCCAAGTTAGAAGTACTGTTGAAGTTGGTGACACTATACTCACCTTCTTGAAGTTAAGCAAGTACTTCCGTGTTTTTTGCTGGATCAGGGCTTCATATGAAAATTTTGAAACAACACCAGTTGGAGGGAACAGATGTTCATTTTGTAAAATGTTGTGACTCTCCCGCCCCCTCTGGCAGCAGAAAAACTGTGTGAAGCCTGAAGTCCTCCCTTGTCTTGGAGGCTTTTATTAACCTACCAAGGTTTCAGAGTGTCCTATAGTGAGTCCTTCCAGTGAATGACCTACCAGAGAGCTAGTGTGAAGCTCTGCAATTCCCAGCATGCCACTTGTACTACCTGCCACCTCATTGTATTCATTTTAATACTTTCTTCTGCTGAGTGCACAACTCCTCTATAATTGTTTGGGGCAAGGTGGAACCTAGAGTGGGACTTTTAATTTGTTTTATTTCCTCAGACTCAGGCCAATAAGACCTACAAGAGGACGACTCGAAGGTGGAAGTTGGCTTTTAGCATAGTAAGAATTTGTCCACCTTTCACAAATTCAGCAAAAGCTTTTTTTTGTTGTCGTTGTTGCCAGTTTTGTGAGGGATGTGATACACTTTTTTTCCCCACCATACAAATATAATTGTTGGCCTTGCTGATGATCTTGCTGAATTAGAGCCTGTTGTACATAGTAGAGGTTGCATTGTTTGGGACAAGATTGACTATCTCACTATGGAAGCTTTCTTGTGCGTGCTGCGATGGAGGTTGTCTTCTGTACTATATGGGCTTTCTTGTGTCAATTCTTTTTAAAGCATTATTTGGATTAAGTAAAAATGGAAGGAGTTGTGGTAGGTTAAATTGCTCGAAAGACAAGGCTTTGTCTTTCTGAAGTACGTGTACGTTATTCACTGAGCTTTCCAAACATAAAAGAAAGCATAACATTGTGTCGCACCCAAGAGATTTGGAAATTTCCCCTGGGTAGTTCAAGGGACATGTTAGGCATCTGCCATGCCTTTCATGCTCTGGAAGATTTCTATAGAGTAGATGACATGATTATAAAAAAGGAAAGATCATAAAACATGGGGCCTGATCCTCAGCTAGTGTAACTTGAAGCCAATTGAGCCGATTTGTGCTCTCTGAGAATCTGGATGATTGTATTTCTAAAAATAGTCATAAATATCTCAAAGCAATAAAACTGAAATATGCATTTGCTGTTTTTTAAGGACAGATTTCAGCAACCTTTATGTTTAAATTTCTTGGCTGATTAGCCCGCAGTGGGTTCTAGTCGCTGGGGAGAATTTTAAAAATCAAACCTAAAAATATGCTCAAGATGTGGATGCCTAGAAAGTTGTCTGCTGTGCCAGGGAGTAACTTTATTTTGTTTTTAATAAGTAAAAATTTCCCTGGGCTGCTCAGCAAACAGCTACTGGGAATTTGCTTGTTTCAGGTCCTCAACATTTTACCCGATATCTGAGTAAAAGTCGAATGCCTGATCCTTCCCTCACTTACATCAGTGCAAAGCAGGAGTAATGCTCCTGAAAGCAGTGGAGTCACAGTGCTGTAAAATTGGATTTAGAGGAGAATCAGACCCTATGTGAGGATTTCAAAATTTTGTCCTTGTGGTGCATATGGGTAGGTGTTTTTTGTGTATGCTTGCACAAGTGACACACCACTATCTACAACAGATTAGCCGAATCCATTCATCCTTTTAGTGTGGGTGAAATCCACCTTTCTGCCGAGGACTAGCACAAAGTCTATGCGCTAATTCTGTCCCACTTAAGCCCTCTACACAAAATCAGCCGCTCCTAAGCAAACACTACTGTGTGTGTGCACTAGGAAGAAGTCCACTTTTTAATAACTATGCTGGGGGCCTGTGACGGGGTGGATGAACCCCATGCAGGAGACTTGAGAGTGCAAGAGCAACTCTGGGCCCAGGAAGCCCCTCCTCGACAGGCCTGCTCAGTGTGCTCCAGTTGGAGGAGTGACTTCAGCACAGCGTGGTGTGGGCGGAGAGAGGCAGACCTGCATTTGCTGCTGCAGAAGGACTACATCAGGAAA
The DNA here is from genome assembly GCF_007399415.2 of Gopherus evgoodei. Classification (NCBI taxonomy): domain Eukaryota; kingdom Metazoa; phylum Chordata; order Testudines; family Testudinidae; genus Gopherus; species Gopherus evgoodei. The sequence continues at coordinate 11,774,208 of NC_044337.1, forward strand.
GCATTCCCAGGGGAAGGTCTGGTGCATGGAGCCAAGACTCTCTATCCTGATGAGCCCCATGTACCAGGTCACCAGGGACAAGCACCACCCATGGGGAGGGGCAGAGTGGTAGGAAGAAACCCAGGGGAGAGCATTAGCTGGGCCACAGGTAGAGGACTCCTGCATTACGGTGCTCAGGAGGGCTCTTGGGTCACAACCCAATGGAGAGGGTGGGCCTGGGTTCCCCTGTCCCCTAAGCATGAGGCAGGGCTGTCACCACAGACTGTAACTGCTAGGCAGGGAGGCTCACCTCACTCACAGCATTTGACAAGTTCACCGGTTGTCTTTTCCTGGCTCCCTTCTCCTATTGTGTTTATAACTGTGCATACTCCTGCAAATATAAACAAATTATGAGGATGAACCTGTAGCCAGCTAACTTATAGCAAGTGATATAAACATATAAGCACACAGGTAAGGAACAGGTATAACTGACAACAGTAACACAAAAGCCTACATATCTTAAGCCTGTAAGACAATAGCGTAGCCAAATTCACTTAGACCTAAACCCTTGACATAAGTAAATAACCCACAAATGACTCTATACCATAAGGTGCCATAAGATAGAGTGATGTTGTAAGTAAGTGTTGCTAAATTGCTGACCAGTGACCATAAGATGCCCATTTATAATACCTATAGATATGTTAAGTTACGAACATCAGCAAATGTTCAACCATACAAATGCCATATTAACGAATTGACATATAAGCTAATAATCTTGAAATACAAGATTTAGTAACCTATGGGAAGAAGGGCACCCCAACAGTGGTAGGGTGACGAAATACAGACAAGGAAAAGGGGCTGAAGCCCTTACTGAATATACATTAAGTATGGTAGGCAATAGCTAACCTCACCCACACACACCAAGGAGATTTCCCAGAACCTGCCAAGCCAAGAACCACTTGTCCTCTTACCTCTTATGCGGGTCTCCCCAGCAAAGGATGCTGTGAATATACAAGTGTTGAACATTCTGTATTTAGGGTGACCAGACAGCAAGTGTGAAAAATCAGGACAGGGGATGGGGGAAAATAGGAGCCTATATAAGAAAAAGACCCAAAAATCAGGATTCTCTCTTTAAAATCGGGACATCTGGTCACCCTATCTGTATTGTCTCTATTTACTTTGCTACATTGTATTATTTGTGATATTACTAATTGTGCCACTAAAACTATTACAAATTCAGAAGGTATTCCCTAAGTGCAAGAGTCTCTCTTGCATCCACTGGGGTCTTCACTCTCAAAATAACTGTAATACTGTGACAGGTTTCAGTGTAGCCATGTTAGTCTGCATCAGCCAAAAAAATGGAGTCCTTGTGACACCTTAGAGACTAACAAATTTATTTGGGCATAAGCTTTCGTGGGCTAGAACCCACTTCATCAGATGTATGAAGTGAAAAATACAGGAACAGGTATAAATACATGAAAGGACGGGGGTTGCTTTACCAAGCATTGGGTCTAGCCTTGAATATCTCCAGCGATGCAGCAGGGAACAAACATTACTAAAGCAGATGGAATGCTAGTAGCAGCAACAGCATCAATAACTTATGAGTGGATTAGAGGCTGGAATCCAGCTGCCACCCTCTTGAACTTTTATTAGCACATAACATTATTAATCACAGAGTTAAAGGAAAGCCACTCCTGCAGGGGCAAGGAGGGAACCAGCCACTAATGGGATTGTAAAAGTTGTGAGAGGAAGGGACCTTCTGTTCTGGCTGTGCTACTTCTTTGGAATGTTTGCTTTATACAAGGGGAGATCTCTTAAAGGCAGGAATGGGAGCTAGGAATGGAGTCTCTCTCATAGTTTGAAAAAGCTGTTGGCTTTGATAGCAGAAACTGACTCTGTTTCGATCCTTCCAGGAGAACTATTCCCTATGATACCTTCTTCTCCCTCCGTGGTTGGTCTCCTCTTTCTCAGTGATGGCATCCTGTCTCCCAGGTAGGAAGACAGACCTTGGTAACGAAGTGGGTATTCACCCATAAAAGCTCATGCTCCAATACGTTAGTCTACAAGGTGCCACAGAACTCTTTGCCGCTTTTACAGATCCAGACTAACACAGCTACCCCTCTGATATTTGAGACCTTGGTAACAGCTCTTTAACTGTGTTGAAAGTACAATATAGTTTTACTCTGCAAAATGTGTGACGCTCAAGTAGAAACTGCTGCAGAAAACTTTTCTAATGCTGAGGAATAAAGTTTTAATTGCCATTGTGGTACCCACATATTTAATAATGCCTAGCTCTTATCTAGTGCTTTTCAGGCATAAATCTCAAAAGAAATAGGTATCATTATCCCCATTTTACAGATAGGAAAGTGGAGTCAGAGAGAAGTGAAGTGACTGGCTGAAGGTCAAGGGCTGTGGCAGAGCTAGGAATAGAAACTCAGTCCCCTGAGCCCTAATCTAGGTAGGCCAAGTATTTATATGACCCTTCATCGCTGTAGTATCTGAGCTCCTCACAATCTAATGGTTTATCTTCACAGCATCCTTTTGAGGTAGGGCAGTACTACTATTCCCATTTTACAGATGGAAAATTGAGGCCCAAAGCAGTTAGTCCAAGGTCACACCGAAACTCTTTGCTAGATAAGGAAATTGAATCCAAGTTTTGCCAAGTCCCAGGCTAGTTCTCTAACCAATGCCCCATACTGCTTCCCATCTATCGCCTTATTCCCTGGACCACCATATTTGTATCTGAATTTCTTATTCTCTCATCTTCCCATATCCCTGCCTTTCACTTAGGCACTGACTCACTGAGTCTAGAATAATGTTTAGATTATAAGGTCCAGACCTTGCTCCCATTTAGGTCAATGGCAAAACTAACTGACTTTAGAGGGAATGTGACCTGTCTCGTAAAGCCTTTGGGGCAGAAGCCATGAGTCAAATCTTCATCTGGTCCAAATCAGTGTCACTCTATTGACTTCAAAAGACCTGCAGCAATTTACACCAGCAGATGATCTGGCCCCACGTTTTTTATTATTTGTTTGCAAAGTGGCTGGCGTACCATAGAAATCATTTATAGCATTATAGGTGGTAGTTGTTTATAATCATGTATGCCTTTAATTGTTGGTTGGTCATTATCAGATGCAGCTTGGACTCAAGTTGATGGGATTCATAGATTAGATAACAACAAGTGAAATCAATGTACTAGTCACACTGAACAGAATCTGTAACCTGGGCTACATTAGATGGATCAGAGAGCATTGGCTGGTATAATTGCACTGGACTACACTGGTTAGATTACCGTGTTTGGCATCAGTAGCTGGGATTACACTGAGTGGGACAGGTCAACTAGTTTCATTTTTAATGAAGCTGATAACCTGAATTTCTTTTCAACTTGGTTTTCACTGCTTTACAATAACAATTATCCCTAACTACAGTCATCCTCTCTGATGTATGCAAAAAGTTTATTATATGACACAGAGATGAAGTGTCTCATTTCCCCCACATTTTAATCTGGTAAATGATGATTACAAAGGTAGGAGCTTTGTAAAACCCAATGAGCCCTGATACGTTAGGTAGCTTTTTATCAAGTCATCTTTACTGAGATGTGGCGGCAGGGAGCCACATAAGAAGATGTCTCCAAAACCCATGCCTGCGGGTAGTGTTATTCTCTTGATTATCCTCAGATGTGTAGAACACTCTTCTGTTTTAGGAAGACAGCATGGATGGCTGCAGCATCACATGTGATCATAGCTCTCTTGTCCTTAATCAGAAATGTTGAACTGCTCCATAAGCCCTTGGAAAGAAAGGAATTCATTAGTTTTCAGCTTTTAGATTCTGTATGCGAAGTGGCTCTTTCTTTTCTCTCTCTTCCTGTGGGGAATAACATGAGGAACCAGTGTTTAGAAAAAAATATATATTATATTTCACAATCCCCACATGATCTGAATCTCCTACTCTGCATGAAACTACAGTCAAAAGCCACCCTAACCGAGCAGTGTGATGTTCACAGCACTTCATTTCAAAGCTGAGGGCAAAGCGAGATTATTAGAGGCATTTTTCCTAACTCACTGACATACAAACCAGGGCGCTGGCCAGGGGAGAAAGATTGACAAAATTGGGAAAGCAAATAAAGTTCAAGGGGTCATGACTGAAGTTGCCGTTTTAAAATGAAAGCCCAGTTTCTTGTCTTCAAACACATTACAGCACCAGATTAGAGAGGACAAGAAGAAATTTTGACAGGAAATCAGGCAGAGTTAAGAGAAAGGATTAGAGCCAGAGACTAACTTAAGCCGTGAAACCCCTGAAGGTCAACTCAAGGAGGTCTCTGTTTCACTCTTTAGAGACACAGGCAAATCAGAATAAGGCTTGTGTTTTTACCATACATTAATATCTCCTGAGTTCTTCCTTTGAAATTATTTCACCTTATCTGTAGAATTTGGAATACATTTCTATTGAAAATTGTTTCTGCTCGAGGGAGAGTGGCATGCAGCCACTCATGCACTTCCTTCTTCCTCTCTTCTCCAGACTGTTTCTGCCTCTTTGAGAACTGAACTGAGCCAAGGGGGTCAGATCTTCAGCTGGTGTAAATCATCTTCAGTGGAGCTAGGTCAGTTTCCCCCATGTTAGGATTCAAGATAAACTGTCCCAAAGGCTGACTCTGTGGTTGAGGCCTGGGACTAGCATTCAGGCAGGAGACCTCTCTTCTCCTTCTTGCTTTGCCACAGATGTCTTGGATGAGTTCTTTAATCTCCCTGTGCCCTAGCTTCCCATCTGTAAAATGGGAATACCAATGCTTCTGTTTTTCCACCCTTTGTCTCTCTTCTCTACCTAGACTGTAAGCTCTTTGGAGTGGGGGCTGTTTCTTACTAAGTGTTTGCACAGTGTCTGGCTGACCAGGGCCCTGATCTTGGTTGAAGCCTCTTGTTAATACAAATAATAGACTGGGTCCTTGCTTGGAGGATCTGACAGTTTTAGGAGCGAAGGAGGCTCCGCATTAGGCTTTCTGGGGATAGATGGAAGACCTCTCTTGCAGCTCTTAGAGGGCAACACCAGACTGACCTCTGTCTGGACGGACTGGATCAGGCTTTTATTGAAAGCAATAGCACTTTGGGATAAGGAAACTATGATCCACTGTTACATTGTATATACAAGAGCTCTGCATCCTGCTTGAATGCTAAAGACCTGACTCAGATTAAAAAGCAGTGAGTCAGATACTGTGAGTCAGATTCACATTTTACAATCGGAGAGCAGAAAGACTGACGCATTTAGCTCCAAAGTCCATCCTGCAGCCCATCGATGTTTTTAGCCATCTACCCAGATCTAATCTCTCTCTTCCCTCCCCTTCCTTCTCTCTCTGCCCCTCTCTCTCTCTCTCCCCCTGGGAAAGCTGAATTTTATCTGTCTGCAGTTAGCGAAAACCAAAGTAACTGGACTTGCTGCTGGAACAGAAGAAATATGTTCACTGAAGAAATATGTTAACAGTTCACTGAGCTGTGAGATGAACAAGCTGGGTGTTGAAAAGAAAATCCAAGCTAAGAGTAAATTTCCAGGATTAATAAAGCTTTTTCCTTTTGTTGTATATTTCCAAACACTGAGTCCAGGATGGCTGCCATCCGTTTTCTTCCGGAATTAGACAATTGGACAAATTTAAGGCATCTTAGACTCATTTGTCCTTGTTAACTAATAACACTGGCTGCTGCATCGGAGATCTCTGTTTCCTCCTCCATCCTTTGCTAAAATGCCGTTATCACCGCTCACTGCCAAGGCCCTCTGTCACATGGCGAGTTAGTCTTTTTAAGGGAGTTGAGACTGTCTCATCTATGCCTCCCATTCACTCCTCGGTTGTGGGATTGAGAGGCCAGCAAGCACGTGACTACTAGAAACAGGCTATTGGGCTTCCTGCTTCCCAGTTCAGAGGGAGATGCAGGAGGTCTGAGTAGCTCCACTGAGATGTGAAGATGCTGTGAGTACTTAGTTACTTAGGGTACTGTTGATTACCAAGAGAATTGATGTCTGAGCCTAGAGTAAAAGAGAACCAGTAGGAGAAGCCTTGATACTCTGTGCCCAGGTGACCCTGAAGCCCTCCGACAGGCCAAAAAAAGGATATAAAATGAAGAGGCAAATACATTTTATGCAATAATAATAAATGAAACCCCAAGCAGCAAAGATGTTATTGAACGTCAGCATTGTGTTTGAGACTTTATTGAGCTGGGTCCAGAAGAAGAGGGGAAAGTGAGGCAGCAGCTTGGCAATGGAGAGGCAAGGCTCTCTCACTCACTCTCACACACACACACACACACACACACACACACACACACACACACACACACACACACACACACACACACACTCTATTTCTCCCTGCATTCCCCACCCGCGAGGCAATATTATCACCACCTCTTTTAGATAATCAGTATTGGTAAGAGGGGCAGGGGTGAGAGCTAGGAACACCAGATGTTTTAACTTCAGCTCTGTGTGAGCAGATGTTATACACAGACTGCTCTGTGCTATTCTTGGCAGAAGCTATCTCAGATAAAACTTTGCACTACATTTTCAGATGGAGATGAGATTTTTTTCCCCCGAGTATAGCATTTAGAAACTGCATCACCTAAAATGATTTACAGATCTTCCATGTTGCAATATGATCATTTGGCATTTATTTTCATGGGCCATGATGAAGACCTCATGCTGAAGTGAGGTTTGTCTTGAATTCTTGTATCACACTTGCACAAAGCTATGATCATCGGCTTTTTCCTCCTGATTTTTTCCCTCATGCTTATTGAGATGATTATTATATATTTTTTCACATTGCATTAGCGCTCAGAAGATGCTAGGTGCTCTAAAAACATATAAGAAGACAGTTCCTACTGTGAAGAATTTGTAATCTAAACAGACAAATCAGATGAAAGATGGGAAAAGGGATATAACATGCAAGCAAACTGAGCAAAACATTCAAGGTGGCTTGTTAATTCTGTTTTAAATTTTGTTTTATTGGCTGAGCTGATTGAAAGAAAACATTTTTCATGGGCAATTTTGAAAAAAAAATATTCTAAATTTCCTATGGAAAAACAAAATCCAAACTATTTTTTGGTTTTTGAAGACCGTCAGTAAAAAAATGTAATAAATCAGTTTGTGAAAACAGCAGGCTGATGTTTTTAACCAAAAAACTTTTCAAAACCCCCAACTTTGGGGTTTGTCTTTGGAAAAAACAGAAAGTTTCAACTGAAATGAAAATTTCCCATGAAAAATATATCTGCCCCCCCACTAGTGTTTGCTACAGTCATCTAGTCAGTGCAGCTCTCATACCCAAGTATCATTTCACGCACGTTCACCTTTCTCCCTTTAGATTGCCGTCTCCCTGTCTGCATCCACTTGGTCACCTTCATGTGTATCCCTCCAGTATTCCCATGCCTCACCTTGGCCATGTTCATTATTGTAGGCAAGTTATTCCTCATTATTGCGGCTTAATTCATTGCAAGCTAGAGCCCGGTAACCTCCTTTGTGCACCATGGCCCTGAACATACACAATCTCCATTTTGTTCCCACCAGAGACAATGACTGGACAGCGACTTCACTCATGCTTGTTTTCACATCCCACAAATCAGCTTTTCACCTCCAACGTGCTTTCTGTAGTTCACAAAATGCACCTTTAGTACAGCAGTAAATGTCCCCATTTTCCTCTGATTCAGGATCCCTCCTACTAGGCACCTTTATCCCACCCAAGTGAAGAGCCAGCAAAGCCCAGTGGAATGGCCATTTTTCCTGAGACTCAGGAATCTGGGTCTATTCCTAGCTGTGCCACTGACTTTAATATGACCCAGGACAAGTTACTTCCCCTTTCTTTGTCTTCATTTATCTAGTCTGTTTGGATTGTACAGTCTTTGGGAAACAGGCTCTATCTAAATGTTTGTACAGAGCCTAGCACCTAGACACCACCATAATACAAATGGTAGTAATGCAGCTGGCCACAGGAATAGCACATGTAGATAGGCCACTAGTTCATGCTCCACTTCTGTACTCCATCTCTCAGCTATGAGAACGCAGGTGGCATGCCAGCATGGTAGGCCCACTTCAAATAGCATGCAGGCTTCTGGTGAGCTGGATAGCAAAAGAAAAGGAGAAAGGAATCTCCTTGTGCTCAGTCATGTTTCTCTTTGCTGTAACTTTCCTCTCTAATCTTATGGAGACAGTGAGTGATTTTGCTCGGGGGGTGTGATTCTTCATGTCCTGTCAATTTTCCTGTCAGACGTTTTGTTAAACTCTCGTTCAAGGCCGTGCTATTTCCCACCCCCTTCCAGAGATTGTTTGTGCTCTTTCTCCTTGTCTGAGGTGTGCTCTGAAGGTTAAGAGCAAACTCACTGTTAGATAGCTTGGGAGATTGGCTATTATCCTCTGAAATGGTGACAGGGTTTGGATGCTCCCGCACAGCTTGGAGACGCTCAGGATGTTTGCTGAGTCTCACAGGGCAATTGTCACGGGAAGGGCACACAAATGCTGGGTCAGAGTCACAGTTGGCCTGCACATTGCACAGTCCATTTGCACCACTGCAAAGTGCATCCAAACCTCAACCAAATCAGAATGGTGGCATTTCATACCTCATTTTGCACTGGTGTAAATGGCCACACAGAGCAATGGAAAATGAAGCCCCTTGTGCTTTACGGTAACATATTCTCATTTTGCTACCTTCATGCTGAACTGCACCCTACATGTGCAGAGGCCTTGCTAATCGGGGCTGGGTAGAATCTAGTTCTAAACACTCAGAGGTGAGTTTGCACATCCCTTCCCTGCCTTGCGGGAGGTGGGCTTGCCCCCACCTTCTAATTTTCCAGGACATGAAATCAGAGTCTTTACAGTCAGATTCTAGCAAACATGAAAGGGAAGAAAGATGTAAGAAGTCTCTCCCCTGCCTCACACGCCCCTGTGTAGGGGCTGATTCGAATCCTGCTGGTAAGTGGAGTCCTTGATCCCTTCTAAGGCCCCTGTGGGCACTAGCCATACAAGGAGAGGAGGGAAGAGAGCTTAGTGAAGGGAGGTTATTATAATCCTGCCCCCCGCCCCCTGCACCAGTCTACAGAGCTAAGCTAAGTGCTGAGGAGAGCATGCTGCAAAGAGTGGTGGGGTTACCGCTCCAGTAGGGGGTATCCCAGAAGGAATCCTGGCTAAGTCAACCAGAATTCCTCTGGGAGGCCGTGCCTCCAACCCCCTCCCTGTGCCTCCGCCATGAGAGAACCTGGCCTCGCGGCACCTCGGGAAGCAGGCTGGCAACTTGGCACTGGGAACAATGGGCTGATGGAAGACAAAGAGAAGAACACAGTAATGCAGCATCAGAGGGTTGAGGATGAAGGAGGCAAGACCCCATTGTCTTACAACCCTGACAATAGTTTAATGCAGCCAGAGCCCTCATACTACAGTGCCCATCTGCCCTACAGCCAGCCAGTAAGCACCCCAGCCCAGGACGGTATCATGCACTCCTCCCCTTCCAGCTACTCAAACCACATCCACTTGCAAGCCAGTGGGCAGGAGAGGAGAAACTCATCACATAACCACAAGGCCCCACGGTGGCAACTTGCATGAGCTGTTGTGCAGCATTTCCTGAAATAAAGACTGAAATCTTCATTGCGGTGAAGTGAGTGTCGCTGTCACACAGAGTCTGCGGCCCAGGCAAGCAGGCTTACACTGTAAGACCTTTAGGGCAGGGATAGTCTCTTACCAAGTGTTTGCATGGTCTTGGTTCAGGCCTCTGGGAGCTACCATAAGATTGTTGCTACTGCTATGTTATGTGTCAGTAGCTAGATTTCAAACACAGTTACAGTGAATTACATTGCACTGGTTTACCAAGGAGAAAATATCTAGGGAAGGGATAGCCCCTGAAACTCAAGAATTAATGCTGTGCAATGTTTCCTGTGAATTGATCATGTTTTACTCACGGTCACATGATACCAGCCTTCCCTGCCCCTGGTGTGAGAGTGGCTGAATATACATGTGTCCTGGGGCCATTGTTCCCTTCTGGGTTTTCCTCTAGGGCTAGATCCTGCTCTCTGCTGCAGTGGTGCTGTGGAGAGCGAAGCATATTTAGAGCCTCTCTCCCAGTGCCTTCTGTGTACACACACACACACACACACACCCCAGAACTTTAGAATTCTTGGAGTGAAAATCAGCCCTTGTCCTACAAGAGTGGGTTCCAGCCACCTGCTGTCATCTGCAGCACACACTGACCGGGGAAGGGGGAGCATACTGTTCTTCTTTATAGCAACCACAAAACAAACTTCACTGTGCATCTTTCCAGCTGCAAAGGATACACCTGCCAGTGTCTCTGCTCCCTGGGGCAAGCGCCAGCCAGGGTAAGATTTGACTCTGGTTGTGAAGTCTCCTCTGATTGTCAACAGGAGCCAACTGAGCACTGCACCTGTAGATGTTATTGACTTTATTCTTCTTTAGAATGATGATATTTCACTGGAATTTTCAAAGCAGCCCAAGAGAGTTAGACACCTAAATTCCACTGTAAATGAGTAGAAGTTGGGTACTTAACTCCTGTTGGTCCCTTTGAAAATCCTACCCTTCGTTATTTAATTGCAGACAATGTCCTAAGTGCTGTACACAGGAGACAAGTCTGAGGAACATGGGCCGGCAGTTTCAAAGCCTATTGGGTTTTTTTTTCAGACTCGTCTCAGCACCTTTGAAAATTAGGCTCCTTAGTTTGATGTCTCTGTGGACGGAGTTGCTTAACTTTAGGCATCAACTTTGGCATTTATAGTCTTAACAGCCGCATTCAGAGGGGAAATACAAGGCAGTGTATCTTTTTCTGGACTCCTCCATTAAACTCAGTGGGGCTTTGCTGATTTATGCCAGGTGAAGATCTGGCCCACAAATTGCACCATCTTAGACTCAGACTTTCTTAATTGCAGACCCACTGAACAACATGTAATGTGCAAGCCTCTATACACCACCTCCTAATAATTCTAAGTAGGGTGTATCCTGCAGGTGGCACGCAGCTCATTTGTTCTTTGCTATCTCATTCCAGTCCATTCACAGTTGTATGGCGTGTGCATTAATGTGATTCTGAGACACTTTTAGCCCTCAGATGAGCTGTAAATCCTACTGGTTAAGTCATCTGCCGAAACTTGAGCTTACCTGGCACATTATCTCTGAGGATTTGTTCCCTATTATGGCTTACAGAAGGATCTCTTCCATTATCACCACCAATAACTTAGTATGTGGTAAAATAGAAACACTAATAACTTAGTATGTGGTAACTTTAACTATGGGATCTTAGTTGGCATTCTAGTAGGTAGCTGACAAGTTTTTAGCTGATCTTCAGAGAGTCCTGGAGAGATGTAATTGGCTTTGGTGAAACTACAACAAGAGAACACCTTCATGTGATTTTCCTCAATGCATTTCCATTTAGTAACAAGATCCTTAATGTAGCCTGTGAAATGCACAAGGTGATAGATTGTGATTGCATCAAGATCGAAGATGGCAGGCCCGAATTCATAGCCCCTTTGATGTGATGTTTAGGAACTGGGACTATATTGCCAGTGCTGGCTTCTTCTACTTGGGATATTTGTATTATAGTAGCACTAAGCAGCTCCCATCACAACTAGGGCCTCCTTGCGCTAGGTGCTGTACAAATACATAGAAAAAGACAGTTCCTATTACAACACTCTATCGACACATGTTAGACAAAGGGCAGGAGAAAAGAGGTATTCCTATCCCCATTTTATAGATGGTGAACCGAGGTTCAGAGAGATTACAGGACCAGCCCAAGGTCACACAGAAAATCTCTGATAGACCTGGAAATTGAATGCAGATTTCTCAAGTTCCCCTTCAGCACCTCAACCACAAAACCATCCTTCATCTTTCCCTGCTTCTCTTTGTCAGTCAGAAGTACAGTTCTACTAGTACCGCTCATGCTTAGCTACTGATATAAAAGTATTTTCACAGGTAGCAACTGGATTGCAGAGTAGAAGTAACATCCATTGAAAAGTGCCCTAGTTCCTGCTCTATGTGCCAGTTACTCTTGCTGTGAAATTTCTTCTAGCATTAGTTCTGGGATTGTGCCCAGCTAGTTAAGTTTATTGTGTGTTGGGAGTGGTAGCTAATCACTATAGTAAAACTAGAATCTAGCTACAGACCATATTCAGCTTTGTCTTTCTCTGAAGGGGAGCGTCTATTCCACAAGGAGCTCTGTATTTTCAGGTTCCCAAATGTTGTAGTACTATTTTGGTGTTATTCTCCTGTTTATATTTCCCATTCCTGTTTTTTGTTTCAGTTCATGTACATTTACAGGACGTCATAGCTGGGTTTCTTTGCTCAACTCTGACCAGCTCTCCAGATTTCCTTCTCTGTCTCTCCTGAGCCTTATTGAATTCCTGTGGCTATGAAACAGATTTGAACAACCTTTTTTCCCCAAGTTTTTTCACTGTCTTCACTGTCACCTTTGGTTTTAGCTCGCAGCTTCACTTCTCGGGGTTGTTTTCTCCAATTATAGTCTGTTTTTTTCCTTGATGTAATGTTTATTTGAAGATATAAAATAAAGTTTCACATTTAGGACAGATTTCTATTAGGAGAATGAAAACATACCACAATGTAAAGTCCGCCATAGATTTTTTTTTAAAGGCTTTATGGAGAGTAAGTACTGTTTTAAAAAATAGAAAAAAGGAACAGGTGGCATTCCAGGGAAAAAGCTGCAGATGAAAATTCCATTCGTAGCAAGTGACAGAGGGGAGAAAAAGCTACCAGTAGCTTTAAACAAATGAATTATGCTTCTCTTGTGCAGTCCATAAAGCTATATATTATAGTTATTGACTTGATAACCTGACACTTATAAAATTATTAATGAAATGACAGAAAAAATGCTTTAAAAATCATAGTATAATTTCACTGTACACCTTTGGTGCATTCCATTCATGCTCCTATTTTAAGCATAGCGACATATCCCACTGTTTATATTTCAAGTAAATTGGACCAATGAAAAAGATGACACGTTTCTCCTCACGGGGACCTTCCGTGATTGCAGAAGAAGCTGCAAGTGCCTATGCATGCAGCCCAGCCTCATTCTTCAGTCTATTAAGAACTCTGTGCCATAATTCTGTCTGAGCTAACCAGGATCTCTTCATCAACTGCAGCTGATCTAGTGAGAGTGGGAAACATGGGGGCGGGGGCAGCCAGGACAAGAAAATGGTGCATTATTATCCATGCTTTATGGGAGGAGAAGTAGGCCTGTGACTAACAGAATGCCATATATTAAGTAATTCCAGAGTACAGACTGGTGGTGGCCAATGCCTGGCATAATAAATAAAGCTCAAAGAACTGTTTTTTCAAACTGTGCAGTCTCGTTCTGGTCCCCCTTGAAGTGAACATTTTGGGCCTGATTCTCTTCTTATTTATACCACTGAGACTCCATTGATTTCAGTGGAGTTTTACTCCTGATGCCCACCGTTGTGAGTTAAAGGGCATTTGGGCTCATTGGGCCAAGACAGAGGAACTCATCTCGCTGGGGGCCGTATCCTGTGAGGTGCGAAGTCGTTGCCATTTCCGTGGGTGTCCCACGGCCCATATCAGACCAGCCTTTCCAGCCTCACTCCCTGAAGGCAGCTTGTTAACCCTTTGCTGATGTCACTGAATGCGAGGAGACAGTGCCACCCAACTCCTCCCAGGGACCCACGTCCCATCGCAGCTTGCCTGAGAAGCCATGTATCATGTCTCAGATAATTAGCTGATAAAACAGATTCATTGCCTTCCCTTTTCCACCGGAAAATGACATAAATCACAGCAGATTTTCTTCCTTGATAACTTAATGCTGCAGATGTGAGGTGTTTGGGGATGAATAGGAGCCAGTGTTTGTTAACGAGAGTTTAATATCTTCATCGTCTGCACTAAACTCAAGTTAATTAATATTCATCCAATTAAAAAATGTAAAAATAAATTATCCAAAATTACATTTTACGCAGGAAGCCAATGAACTAATTTCTGCCATTTTAGGTGCTAATTATATCATCCTCTTCCATTTAAAGAGAGAAGCAACCAACACTTACCTGCCACAAAAGGTATTAGGGGACTTAGAAATGGGCTGCAGAGCCTTTCACCTCAGGTCCGTGGTTCCAGTCTAGCCCCAGCCAGTGAGCATTGACATTCATTGCCAGGTGAAATTCATTCATGATCTTGGTCCAGCTCTTCTACGGGACTGTGATCCCAATACTACTGAAGTCAATGGAAAGCTTTTAAGTGACAATCAATGGGCTTTGGATTAGATCTCAGTTCTATTCCTGCCTCTGTCCCTGACCTGCTGTGTGACCTTGGAAGGAACTTTTCCTTCCCAAGCCTCCATTTCCCCATCTGACAAAACGGGGGTGATAACATTTACCTTGCCTTGGAAAATGGTTTAAGATCTATGGAGGAACAGTGCTATATTACAGCTGAGCAGAGAGACTTTGGGCCCTAGAGACTGAATAACCCTCTGACCTTTAAACTTGGTCTTATTTGATCAAAGCTGAGGCATGGAGCAATGTAGGCAAGGAAGCATGTCTGTGGTGTCTTTGGTTCTTTACACAATAACAACACACACCAATCTGAAGTGGCTTCTACAACGTAGCACCCAGTGGGCACCAGCAGAGGGACTCACAAACTATTTAAAAGGATCCTACCCTATTCCAATACACTACTCAGTCCACGTAGCTTCCCATGTTACACCTGTTCTGAGGTTAAATTGAAAATATCAGTCACCTTGCCCTCAATGTGGCACCTTTCAGCAGCAGCGAAATTCACTTTTAAAAGAAAAAAAGAGGAGAACAAAATTCACAGGTTGTATCTTATCATGGCAGCTTGTCATCGGGAGAAGAAAGAAAACCTTTTGGATGAGTGTTGGTCACTTACTGCTCTCTCTGGGCATCAGCGGCTGCATGTACTGTTCGAAGGAGTGGGAAGTAATGCAAACTACCAATGACATGACAGCGAGATTGATAAACACTGTTGCAAAGGAGGGTACGATGAAGTGCTAAATAATTTGGAACAACTGGAAAAAAAATGACAAAACAAGCTCCACAAAGAGAGATGGAGCCAATCATGCTTTGTTAGGTAGTCTCATCCTGAAGATAAGTGGAATTATTCTTAGCATGACATTTCTGGTTTGACTCAGACCATCATAAAGACATAATGATATGTGCATGCTATACAACTGGACTGTGTAGCCAGAGGCATGGGCACCTTGGCAGAAAGGAGAGCACTTCATGAAGGAAAAAGGATGGGGGGTTGGGCAAGATCTGCAGACAGCTTTTCCTCCATCAGCTAGACCCCCTGTGGCTTTTTGTAACGGCAAAACAACAGTACCACAATGGCCTACCCCTGTGGTACATTCCTATAAAGTTCATTTTCTCATTTGTTCATTTCCCCTCTGCTTCTGTATCTCTCTTTCTGGTCCCTTCACCTCCCTCTCACCTCTTCCCCTCCACTTTACCTAAATTATTTCAGAAGCTCTGGTAGGAATCTGGCCAGATTCCTGCTTTGGACTCCATCCAGCTGCCTTTAAAGTTAGTGACATAACTTCCATTGTCCTAATTAGGAACAGGTTTGGACCCATTATTGCACTGAATTTCTGAATTGTTAGTCATTTAAGCACATGCTTAAGTGCCGTCCTGAATCAGGCCCTTACCAAAGCACTTTGGTATGTGTTGCAAAGCAGAAGCTTTGGTATAGTTAATGTTGAGAGTTGCTTACTGTTTAACAGGTGGCTCAAATGCTCTAAAATCCACATTTGCCTTATGTGGATTGACTTGAAATTTGCTGTGCCTCATGGGACTATGGCGTAAGTTTAGTGGTGTAATCTTGGGGTCATCTGACCAAGAAGTTCCAAAGATACATCCCTCACTCAGAAACCAGGTGTTTGAAAAATCAGCTGGTTCTTTATAATGTTCTCTGTAACATCTCTATTCAGCAAATCACTTAAGCACATGCCTAAATCCTATTGAAGCCAATGGGAGTTAAATGTACATACTTAAGTGCTCTGCTGAATTGGAATCTTAGTCTTGATCCTCAAAACCATCAGTGCATCAAGACTCAGCAACATCAGTGACTGAATCACCAACCGTGTCCTACCAAGGTATCTGTGAGTCTCTGGGACAATGTATCAAGCAAAGCACCTATAAACCAGAATTAATGAAAGGCTTTAAACCTTATAATGAGCTTCCAGAGGGTGTTAATCTGGCCCAGAGTCTAATCAGAGCCCAGGTGCAGAATCCGTCTCTTTGACAAAGCACTTCCCAAGGTAACCAAACCAATGAGGAAGATCATCCATGCATATACCAAGTAAGTTCCCTTCTAGCAGAGAAAATGGCAGAGCAGAAGATTCATGAAATTCACTTTGGGACCTCACCCTGCAGATCTAATTTATCTGGAAATTATTTTTGTTACTATGGTGATGAGTACTTCAGAATAGGAAGCCAACAGATATGTATGTTGTCCCACTCTTAAGAAGGCAACAGTTGCCTCCAACAACCAACCTTAGTGTTATGTTTTCCATTCATAAGTTCCATTCCACACATCTTTCTGTGCTTCCATGAAAATCAGCCTTAGAAAACTGAGAGGGGATGGCAGGTCTGCAGCAAAAAGCCTAGCCTCTTCCTCCTGCCACTAGCCTGGTGCTGAGTCAAGGATGTGTACACCTGACAAGATTAATCTCTCTATTTGAGCACTTCACTGAAGTTTCCCATTTCACTGCTCACGCAGGCAGTTGAGGAAAATTAAAGCGATTGCTGGTGGCTTTGCAAACTGCTCCAGCAGATGTTAAGTAAATATTTTAGGAGGCACAGGTGCAGAACATATGAAAAGTCCAACCCTTCCAATGACAGGCCAGAGCTAACCATTGAAAAGCCAGGAGGATAGGAAAACAAGCCCCGTTGATCACTGCGGGTAATATTTTCAGGCTCACTTAAGCCACACACCGAAGTATGTTTCACACCAGGACATTATGGTTTGCGGGGATTCATCTCCAATGGGAGCATGATCACACATCTGGACATTAATCCAAAAGCTGAACTGGTCACTCAGTCCCACTAGTCATACAGTGCAGGCCCTCCATGAATGGCTCGGTAGTGGCACTCACCAGTGGCTGCAGATGACTCCAAACTTTCATGGCATTAGCTGCCCAGCAAAGTTTGCACTATGGTAAATATTTTGAGATAATGGCACCTGTTGTTTCCCCCAGTTCCTGGGGACTTGTAGCAAGTTACATATCTTGGAGCTCAATTATTAGATCTGCACTGCATGGGCAACTATCTAGTACTGACAAAACTCCCAAAGTCCTGTCCCTGCATTCACTTTGCTGTTTGAACTTTGGGATGAATACTTCAGGTATGGTTTCTTTAGTTATTCCAAAGTCTGGGTCAGGAATATGGAGGGGTTACTGGGAGCACAGTAAGGTTTGAAATTCAGTAATGATGTATATACCCATGAGCTTTATTTGAGTGACCCCCGTGAATGGCCAGTACAGCTTTCTATGCATGAGGCTCAATGTATAAAATGGTAAGATTTTCTGGGGGTTGCATTTGATTGGTCCAAATTCTGGACAGAAAGTTGGAGGGGACAGTCCCAGGATCTAATATGCTCAGAGCCTTAGCTGATGTAAATTAGCATCTTTCCATTGCTTCACTGAAGCAATGCCAATTTACACCAGCTGAGAATTTTGCCCTACGTTTCTTGCTAGGACTGAAAAGCCAGGAATCTTTTACGGTCTTGGTCTTGGAAAAAAATCCAGCCCCATTTTGTGGGCTCCAGATAATTTCAGATATGCAAGTCAACTTCTGAGTACACCTCCAAACTGAGATTTTTCTGAGGTTTGTCCAAAAATAAAGAATCGAGTGATATGCTGTACACACCTTTGCTATTCCCTTGAAGACAAAATGCAGTTCATATTCGGGCACTTTGTACCAATTGCATTCAGTTTCCTCATGTAAGGAAGCAAAGATGTGTTATCCTCACCTCAAATGAAGTTGTTTTCTTTTCCTCGTGTAAGCCGGTCGTGTCAGGGCTCGTCCCTCTCAGGCGCGGCAGGGAGCTAGGGCGCCTCTTAGCATGCCGCAGTCCGGGTAGGCTTAGCCCCTCTGCAAGTGCTGAGGGGGGTACAGGGTCTGCAAACAGGATAGAGCCCCGGCCCTCTAGCTGGGGTCGGGGCTTTCAAAGTAAATAAGCCCCAGCCCTTGGGCAGGGCGGGGCAGTAAGAAGTCTAGTTAGCTCTGGCCCTCTGGATCAGGGCAGAGTAGTGGCAAAGTCAAAGGGGCCCAGCCCTTGGTTCGGGTGGGGCACCAAACACAAGTCTAATTAGCTCTGGCCCTTTGGGTCAGGGCGGAGCAGCGGCAAAGTCAAAGGGGCCCAGCCCTTGGTTCGGGCGGGGCACCAAACACAAGTCTAATTCGCCCTGGCCCTCTGGATCAGGGCAGAGCAGTGGCAATAGGCAGGAAGAGGGGTAGTCTCCCACCCGGTTGTGGGTGGCAGGGGGAACGCAGGCCCTCCCACTCCACTGCATTCCAGCCCGGGGCCCTAGCAGCGGTCAAGACCTGCTGCGGTCAGTGGGGATCCTGGCCGCAACACACTGACATGGGTTCGGGCTCTTCCGGAGCCAAACCAGGGTCGGCTATCCCCGGGCTACTTCCAACCTCCCCCTCTCTGGGTACCTGATCCTCGCCGGCGTCATCTGGGGGGTCCCAGACCATGGGCTCCTCCGGGTACCGGTCGTGGGGAAGCTCAGGCCACTTCTCAGGGCATCAGGTACACGGCAGGTCAGGCCGACGTTCCTCCGGGTACCGGGTCTGAGGCAAGTCCAGCCAGCGCTCCTCTGGGTAATGGCCGCGGGGCGGGTCTGGCCAGCGCTCCTTTGGGTAGTGGGCGCGGGGCAGGCTGGGCCTGGCGGGAGCTCAGGGCCCAGCATCTGCCTTCTCCGGCAGCCTGCCTCCAACTGAGCGCTGGGGCCGGGCTTTTATACTTCCTGTCCCACCCCTTGACTTCCGGGGGGCGGGGACAGGCAGTGCTGACTCCGCCCACTGAGGCACCTGCTATGGCTCGTCCTTCTCAGGCGCGGCGGGGAGCCAGGGTGCCTCCTTACACCTCCCCAGTAGTGCAAATTTAATAGAGTCCAAATCTTCCTCCACAGACTGTCTGTGACAGTGGAATGCCGGTGAACCAATTTTCCTGACTCTCCTAGTGCTTTTTCTTCCATGCCTTCTATTTATTGTTTCCTCACTACACTCAAGCAATAATGACATCAATAATGACCAAAATTTTGTTCTCATTTTGTATTTATCTCTGTCTGTTTTCCCTGGCTTCTGCCCAGTCTGCCAAGTTTCACTAAAAAAAAAAAAAAAAAACTCTTTTGTATCCGCACTGATTATGGGCCATCAGATTTGACATCCCTTTCAAATTACGACCAGTATTCAGAGATGGACAGATCCGTGCTCTCCTTTAATGCTGGTGGGTCACAGGCTTTTATGGGAGAAGATAGCGGTAGAGTGGGGCCTGATGATTTTTCTCGGGCGAAAGGGACGATTTCAAAATGGGTTTGTATTACACTGACAGTTCCAAGTGTGAATCACTCCCATTTATGTGATATTTCCAGCAGCTCCACCAATTATGGCCACCTTTGCCATGAAGAACAAGGAAATTAACAGCAGCTAATGGACTGACACAACTCTCAGTGCCAAGTCTCTAACATATGACAAGGAAGATCAGTCCCCGCCTGCCTCTTTTCTTATTTTCTTCACTGTCAGATATTTATTGTAATAGATGAAAGGCAGCATTTAGCCAGCCCAGCAGTTTCTATTTAAGGTGCTGTTCTCAACAGGCCACGCCACAGATAAAGGGAAAAGTATATTTGAGGATGATATAGAGGCTTAAATGAAAATGGCTTTAAAGTGGCTTGGTGAACATGCTTATTATTCACTGGGATGATTTAAACACCTGTTTCCAAAAAAAAGTTAGAGGAAATATATATATTTTCAAATAAACTAGTCTATGCTCACTCAGAACAGGAGAAAATTATAACCAAGCAACAGAGCAGCTAATGGATTCCGCCTTATATGACGTACAGACCAGCCAGCATAGAAATGGATCCAGGGGACTGTGTCTGCTTTGAGCAAGTCTAACTGAGCAGGTTCTGACAGGGTCAGCCTCTGTAGATTGATTCCTCAGGGAGCATCTCCCCTGAATGTGAGGCCCAGAAGGTGGTGATGGTAGAGGAAGCGAGTCTGTCTCCTTGCCCACACGCCTATATGCCACTTCAGAGTGGATAGGGGCTGGAACTATGCCATGAAGAGCCAGAGGAGAATTCTCCCATGGTGACAGAACCACTGAGTGTCAGTAATGCACACCACTATGGGAGTCTGGCTCCTCTGGACTGCACAGAAGCCCAAAAACAGCACTCAGGAGGCTGCTATAGATTAGAGCAGCCATGGAGTTGCTCTGATTTACACCAGGAATTGTTTCAGCTCCCAGCTCAGCTCAGGGTCCAAAGGTGTCTTTGTCAAGGTATGATTCCCCACTCTGCACTTTAGCGTCCAAAAGATGGGGTACCTGCATGAACCCCTCTAAGCTTAATTACTAACTTAGAAATGATAGAGCTGCCACCACCCAAAAATATAGTGTTTTGGGACACTTTCTGGCCCCCAAAACCTTCCCTGGGGACCCCAAGACCCAAAACCCCTTGGGTCTCACAGCAAAGGGAAATAAACCATTCCCCCCTCCTTTCTTCCTCCCAGATTCTCCCCTGCCTGGGTAACACTGGGAGATCCCTGTGATTCAGCTCCTTGAATCTTAAAACAAAGAGGAAATTCACCTTCCCCCCCTTCTCTCCCCCTCCCAGACTCTCCCTGAGAGAGAGACAGTGATCCTAACACAGAGAGAAATCAGGCCTTTCCTCCCACCTTCTCTTCTTTCCCCCACCAATTCCCTGGTGACTGCAGACCCCCTCCCCTTGGGTCTTACACCAGAATAAAAAAAATCAATCAGGTTCTTAAAAAGAAAAGCTTTTCATAAAAGAAAGAAAAAAAGTAAAAATTGTCTCTGTAAAATCAGGATGGAAAATGTTACAGGGTCTTTCAGCTTACAGACACTAGAGAGAATCCTCCCCCTCAGCACAAATACAAGTTGCAGCAAACAGAGATACAATCCTTCGAGCAAAATACACATTTGCAAAAAAAAAAAACAATCAAAAGACTAAACCGCCTTTCTGAATGGTACTTACTAAATTGAACAGAAGAGGCTGTTTCAGAAAATTGGAAAGTCTGTATACATGTCTGGTCCCTCTCAGAACCCAGAGAGAAAAAAGAAAAAACCCAAAAAGCACAGACAAAGGCTTCCCTCCACCGAGATTTGAAAGTATCTTGTCTCCTGATTGGTCCTCTGGTCAGGTGTTCCAGGTTTACTGAGCTAGTTAACCCTTTACAGGTAAAAGACACATTAACCCTTAACCATCTGTTTATGACAGTCTTAAAACCACTTTTGCCTTCTCTGCTCATGGGATTTGCCTGTTCCTGTGCGGGCACATCTCAGCATCTCAATAGCACTTCATAGATTGTAAAGCCAGAAGGGACCATTATAATAAACTATTCTGACCTTCTGCATCACCTAGGCCATAGGATTTCACCCCATGACTTCTCCATCAAGTTTTATAACTTGTGGTTGAACTAGAAGATACAAAAGAACATCATCTCCTCTATATTTATATATTCCCTTTTCCCTAGAGAATCCCAGAGAGCTTTGCAAGTATATATGTAGAGAGGAAATGTTTGACATGCCTCTGAAAGGAACCCATTTCTGGGGAGGTACACAGCAGCTATCTACCAGTGCACAGCAACGCTGCACAACACTTTTGAACAAGAAGTGAAAAAGAACATGCTATCCAATTGAAACTGAATAAGGAATGTGTTTGACAGGGTGCAATTACCCTGATCTGTGACCTTGGGAGAAGGGGAGCTCAGCTAAGGAACTCCTGGGGGCAGGGCCAGCTGCAGGGTTTTTGCCTCCCCAAGCAGCAAAAAAAAACAACAAAGCAATTGAGAATAGCTCTACCGCTGCCGCTTCAGTCTTCGGCGGCAATTCGGCAGCAGGTCCTTCACTCCGAGAAGGAGTGAGGGACCCGCCGCCGAATTGCCGCCAAAGAGCCAGACGTGCCGCCCCTCTCTGTTGGCCGTCCCAAGAACCTCTTTGCTGGGCTGGTGCCTGGAGCCGGCCCTGCCTGGGAGAGAGAACCTTCCAGGCGGAGAACATTGATATAGAGATTAGCTTCTGCTATTCACCCCTCTTGCAGAAAAGATTTGTGAGGTTTGAGCCTTTTAAGCTTCCTGAGCAGCAGCCTGAAGAAAATCTTTTAGCAGCTCTTCTCTGGTTGGGACTTTCCCACACATGGGTTCCTCTCTGATAGCTCCTATACTGGCCTACTGCCACTGATGGTGGTGCACTTCAGCCAAAGCTCTATAGCTCAACATATTGTTATTCCTAGCAGATCCGACCTCTGCAGCCTCAATATAGTTTGATGGGTGATTGGCAGTTGGACGGTCAAGCGCACAAAGTGGAGCGGATGATAAAATCAAAATGTTAGTGCTTCCCTTTGGGTGTACACATTTTCACACTCTGTTGAGGGCCTTTGAGTTATTTATTATTACTGTGGTTTTATTATATTTCTTTGCACTTTGACAGCACCTTCCATGTGAAGATCTCAAAGCACTTGCCATACGGGAATCGTGTCACCCCTTCATAACACCCCTGCAAGGGAGGTATCATTATCCTTAGTTTACACACAGGGAAACTGAGGTACATGGAGGCAAAGTGACTTGTCCAAAGTAACAGGACAACTCAGTGGCAAAGGTGGAAAAAGGTCCTAATCTTCCAGTGGCGGCTTTCAGCCGCTACACAATATTACTTTCCTATGTGTCTGTAAAAGGAACAATATGTGGCATCCCTTTTCACTTTGGGACTAAAATGATAAAGCCAGAAGCCCTGGGTTTTGTGACCACAGGCCAGGGGAGGTAGAAGTTGTAGACAACACTTAGGGGGGAGAAGGAGTTGGGAGCTAATTTGCATATGTCCATTTAAACTTCTAAAAGATCTGAATTAGGAGTTATTTTGGGGCAGTTCTCTGACCTGTGTTGTACAGGAGGTCATATCAAATGGTCACTGTGGCCCCTTCTGGCCTTGGGATCTCTGAATCTATGAAAATGAAAACAGAAAACCAAATTGCTGTCATTTTATTGTACGTAACTGATAAATGTAGGTCAATAGGGCACCTAAGTGGAATATTGCCTGAGGGCGTGTTTGTGAAAGACATCCAAAATAGCCATCCCTCTTTGTAAAAAATCAATGGAGACATTAAAATTTGTTTGTGCTCATTATAAAAATTAATAGGTTTAGGTTCTGGTTTGGGCAAAAACCTGACACTCAGGGCTGAAATCAGAAGGTGTTAGCATGTTTGGATGCAAAAATTCTGCTCATTAGAGAAATGAGCATGAATTTAGATTATAAGGGAAAGGAGTTGACTTTTTTTTTCTGTCTATAGAGTGTTAGCACAACGGGGTCCTGGTCAACAACAGAGGACACTAGGCACTACCACAATACAAATAATAAAATAACAATAGACGGAATCTGGATCCAGATCCAAACTTTCCCAAAGTTCGGTGATGTTCGCATCATTAGTTTTGACTTGGCCTGTTTTCGAGCTAGGAATCCCCATTTTGTTTAGCTACAGCATGTGGACTAGGGCCATCTCTAGTACTGAAACACATAGTATTGAACAACAGAAGAGTTGTTGTTGGCAAAAGATTTAGCCGCTGACCTGTAAGAAGCTGCTGGTGGGGTAGGACAGTGTTAGGTTGAGTCTCTGCTCTGCAAACACATTAAGAATTAGAGGTACCCACATGGAGACAGTTGGGTTCCAAATAACTGTATTTACTAATGACACACAAAAATACAAGGCCAAGTGACATCTATGCACACCATTGGTGTGTTAGGATCTGCTGGCTTCTGTAGTAGAGGACAGGGAGACCCCTACAAGACTTCCAAACTATTTAAAGGGATATTACCCAATTCCTATACACTACAAGCAACTATGAATGAATTAAATGGTAAAAGGCTGCTAACAACAGCCTTGTCTCCTCATGTCCGATCAGCAAGGGGGTGTTGTTCTGATGGCGCAATGATTGTAACTTAATATCCTGCTTGGCAGCTTTGGGGAGGGCCATTTCTATGGACAGAACTGGAATTTGTTCTCTCCCACCTTCCCCAACTAGCTTGCTTGTGTCGCTTCAGTGATGCTGACCTGAATTAATTGCTTACACCTTCCAAACTCAACTGCTAATTTTTCCCTGCTCTCTCTCAGTCATTCACGCCAAATTTTGAGGAAGCTAAGGCTAGAGGAGGATTTTCCCCAAAGAACCAGCTTTCTAGATCACAGGACCCTCAACCGAGGGTCCCTCCTGCCTCTGAGGCTCCGATCCTAAGGGAGCGTGTCGCCACCAGTCTCCTCGGGGATTATGTATGCTTTTCAGCAGACTGGCTCGCATCAGGGCCTCAGGGAGCATCTCTCCTTTCTCTGAGGCTGGCGTCCCAGGCCTGAGGGAGTGTGTTCCACAGAAATCAGGCTGATCTCTGGGTCCACGGGGAGCGTGCGTCCTTGCTATCACACTAAGAATCTCATCACAAGCTGTGCACTGGCTGCTTTGGAATCTGATGTCAGCTGATCCCGGTAAATCGGTGACTGGAAATGGAACTTTTGCTTCCCTGCTAATTGTTTGGAATTCTTTGAACTCGTGTCTGTGGATGGCACTTGAGACCGCCTCTGCCTGGTACTCCTCATAAACAGATGGAGCGTTTGTTGACGTTTCGGTGACAGCTTGAAAACTTGTCTCCTACCTCTGAGCTGAGCCCTTTCTGCCTTGTCCTCCATCTGCCATCTCATTTTAAAACTAGCAGAACAACTCAAGTGAAGCAATTTCGACTTTTTCCATCTGTGCACAGTTAATTAAGAGGGTAATGAGAGCCCCGAATGAACAAGCCCTGCATTAATTCAAGATATGATTAAGGGAAACAGTTCCAAAAATGAATATATAGATACATATACGCACCCCTATGCATATAAGAAAGCCAGAGTCCCGTCTAGTTGTCAGCAAGCAGCCCCTGCATTGATGGCTGTGGGTGATAGAAGGGAGAAAGAAAAGAGCCTATGAAAAGTGAATCCATGTTCCGAACAAGAGATCTGAGTGCAACAGACTTAAAGGGAAGAGGAGTAAGGACCAGAGCTGTGGCGAAGACTGAGAATGGAAGATTCTCTCCTTGTTATGAGCTGCACATGGGAGACCATTGTAGGGAACAGCCATATATAGCTGACGCTGGGTGGAGAAAATTTGGCTTTTTTTTTTTTTAAACAAGGCTATGGAATTAGGGCTTAGTTTAGTTACAGAATCAATGGAATCGGAGATGCATAATGCTCAAGATTGATTGCAAATGAAACTCATCTAAATAATACAGTTCAGTTCAGACATGGATCTGAATGTTGTATCATCTATATGTCCATCTGGATTCTTTGGCGGGATGTGATAGAGGTCTACACAGGACCGGCGCTAGGGGGTTTAGCGCCCTAGGCACAAGGCAATTTCGCCGCCGCACGCTCTGCTCCTGCGGCTCCGGTGGAGCTGCCGCAGTCGTGGCTGCGGACAGTCTGCTGCTCATGCGAGCAGCCGACCGTCCGCAGGCAAGACTGCAGCAGCTCCACCAGAGCCACGGGAGCAGCCGACTGTCCACAGCCATGACTGCGGCAGCTTCACCGGAGCCGCCTGCCGCCCCTTCTGGCAAAACTCCGCCCACAAATAATCCTGGCACCCTAGGCGATTGCCTAGGCCGCCTAAATGGAAGCGCCAGCCCTGGGTCTATCAAATCATGAATGGTGTGGAGAAAGTGAATAGAGAAATGTTATTTACCCCTTATGATAACAAAAGATCCAAGGGTCACCCAATGAAATGAATAGGCAGCAGGTTTAACACAAACACAAGGTAGTACTCCTTCACAAAACACACAATCAACCTGTGGAACTCATTGCCCAAGGATGTTGTGAAGGCCAAAACTATAACTGGGTTCAAAAAAACAATTAGATAAGTTCATGGAGAATGAGTCATCCATCAATATTAGCCAATTTGATCACAGACACAACCCCATTCTCCCAGTGTCCCTAAACCTCTGACTGCCAGATGGTGGGACTGGATGACAGGGGATGGATCACTCAATGATTAACCTGTTCTGTTCATTCCCTCTGAAGCATCTGGCACTGGCAGGATATTGGGCTAGATGGACCATCAGTCTGACCCACTATGGCCATTCTTACATTTTTATGTTTAATTGGCAACTATCACCATAGTATCTAAGCACTTCAGCCCACTTCTAGAAAAGATCTACTAGGTCATCTTGTCCACTTCCTTCCAGCCAATCCAGGGCTGTTCCCTGCCGTGTACCCTCAAGTGCTTTATCCAATTTAGATTAAAATTAAAAATATTTATTTATATTTCAATGGCAATTAGGAGCTCCAATCATGGACCAGACTCCATTGTGCTAGCCACTATGCAAGCACAGAACAAAAAGATGGTCCCTACTACAAGGAGCTTACAATCAAGCATCCACCTCAGCCAGGGCTGAATTTGGCCCAAAGGGAACAGTGCGGAATGAGGGGATATGGTAGAGTGGAAGGGCTGTGCTAGGTAGGATGAGATGGGAGCAGATACAGAGGAAGGGGCTACATAAAGGGGTGGAGGGTGAAGATGAGGGACTTGAACTTGATGTAGAAGAGAAGAGGAAACCAGGGAAGGCTGCTAACTTTCCCCCTTTTATCTTATCATTCCCTCCTACTGTGACTCTCACAAGCTATTCCTCATCTGGGTTCATGTTACACAGTAGTTTTATAATTTGAAGAGCTGTTGGGGTTTTTTCTGATGAGCCAAAAAAAGGTTAGGAAAATTTGTACCTTTGAAGAGGTTTGATCTTTTTTGTTCTTGGTTTGATTTGGAAGCAGCAAGCATAAACAGCAAACAAATCCTATGCAAAACCCAGAACCGGCTGTTTTTATTTTCCATTTCCTTTGTCTCACAAATTGGACTTGTACCCACTCTCCAGCAGGGAATGCAGACCTATTAGCAGTGTCTTGGCAGAAACTTTATCTAGCAGACTCCATTAATAAAAGTAGTTTGCTGTGACTCATAGAGCTCACTCACTGTTGAGTCTGTTCCCTGCCTCCTTTGATAGGAGCTTACCTCTCCCATTAGCAGCAACCCTTCATAAGCTGCATATATGTACTGATCTGAATGGCAGTCTACAATGGCAGTGTTTTAAGGGGTTAATGGGATTTAATGTATCAAGGGGAGAATGCAAAGGCACAGTGTCCCTCTCTGAATGACTGCATAGCATGTAGTTCCTCTGTATGTAACACAGAGGCCAGCAAAAGAGCATATAAACTACTAAACCAGGGGTCAGCAACCTATGGCACGTGTGCCAAAGGCGGTACACAAGCTGATTCTCAGTGGCACTCTGCTGCTGGCCTGGGGTTCCGTCCACTGTCCCCCTGCCAGCTGGGGTCCCAGCCACTGGCCCCGCTCAGCCTGCTGCCAGCCTGGAGACACTGGAAAACTCAGCAAGGAAAAGCAAGGGCAAGGATCACACTAACCTGATAAGATCTGCATTTTAATTTAATTTTAAATGAAGCTTCTTAAACATTTGAAAAAACTTATTTACTTTACATACAACAATAGTTTAGTTAAAGCAGCAGAGAGTCCTGTGGCACCTTATAGACTAACAGAAGTATTAGAGCAGGAGCTTTCGTGGCTGAATACCCAGTTTGTCGGATGCATGTAGTGGAAATTTCCAGAGGCAGGTATAAATATGCAAGCAAGAATTAGGCTAGAGATAACGAGGTTAGTTTAATATAGTTTAATTATATAATATAGACTTATAAAGAGAGACCTTCTAAAAATGTTAAAATGTATGATTGGCATGTGAAACTTTAAATTACAGTGAATAAATGAAGACTTGGCAAACCACTTCTGAAAGGTTGCCAACCCCTGTACTAAACTATGTTGTCTTACTATTTATAAAACATTTTAAGGTCTGCTCCAAGATTCCCCATTTACTGTCTCCTCAGAGTCCGTCTGTCTAGGTGTCCCACTGTATTTAATCCCCTAGAGACCCAGGAGAGGGTAGAAGCCCCTAGATCCAAAAATACTTAGCTGCCTGATGAGAGTCTATAAGAAGCAGCTCTGCCAGGACTGTAACATATAGTATTATGCCTGGGTATAGCTGAACCACTAAAATAAGAATTGACCTAAATCTCTGCACAAAGCTTTCGTTAAACTTCTATCAAGATGAGAGAAAAGTTAGGCTAACTTTAGTATTATTTATTAGTGGTATTTTATTATTATTAATAATATCTTTTATTTCCATGCTCCCGTGCACTCTCTGCTCTTAGGCCAAAACCACCACAAGAAAGCCAGTCCCCAGGAAATTCCCAACCTAGTTTTGTAGATTCAAGGAGCATTTGAGATAAGTTTCTGAAAAACATCCTTACTTTTGGAGTTTGGCCCATCTGGTGGGCCAGACTCTTCATCCCAGTTGAACAATAACGTGGCTATAAGTAATTTTTACTTACATCTGTAAAAAATATAATTCCTTCCCAGGCTGGGAATTTGTAACTAAGTTTCCATCTAAAAATATTTTTTTCCCCAACTGAGCTTTAAACTCCTTGAAAAGGGGGTTAGTAATGGAAGTGCTGACAGTATCTTAACTACAGCAGCGTGAAAGGATGATATAATAGTTTATTTCAGGTAATGCCATGGTGATTTTTAATTTACATAATGTCAAAAATGCAATATGTGAACTTTTAAAAGCTACAAAAAAAAAGAAGAAGAAGGAAAATGGTGATAAAAACATCATCTATTTTTTCCTGCTGCTTCCGCTGCCTCCTTGCTGAAATGGGAGAGAATGAACAAAATCTGTGAGGAAAACCTGAAGGCCGTGGTATTTGCATGATGCAAACTGCACATAATGTACCCGCGAGGTGTTTGAAAAAGAGGCTGACCCCATCTCCTTATTCTCGTCTCAACTCATTTGCTACATTAATAGCTTAGCATTTGCAAAGAATGTTTAGATTTTTTTTTTCTCCCAGTGCATTAAAGCAAGACTTGTTCTTAACAGAGCTAGTGTGTGGTGTGGAAACCAAAGTGAAGCCAAAAAAATGGGCAGAAAGGGTCAAATCCTAATGTAATGGGGATTAAGACACAGAAAGCATAATGAATGTGGCAAAATAGTGCTACCCCTTTGGTCTGACCAGTTCGACAATATTCTGGGCTTTGCAGGGTTGTTTGTCTTTGGAGAAAAGATCAATGAAACAAGTCAGATATAGTCTTTGGCATAATCTTGTTTATTTATCAAAAAATGTACCAAACTCCTGTTTCCCTGTATATACTAGAAACAAATAGTAGGCATTTTCTTTTTGGATTCATAGATTCCAAGGCCAGAAGGGACCATTGTGATCACGTAGTGTGACCTCCTCTATAGCACAGGCAGTAGAACTTCTCTGAATTAATGCCTGTTTGTAAGAGAGCTGATCTTTTACCAAAATATCCAAGGTTGTTTTTAAAATGTCCAGTGATAGAGAATCCACCACAACCTTTGGCAAATTGTTCCAATAGTTAAATGCCCTCACTGTTAAAAAAAAACTCTGCCTTATTTCTAGTGTGAATTTGTCTACCTTCAGCTTCCAGCCATTGGATCTCCTTATACCTTTGTCTTCTAGATTGAAAGGCCCTCTGTGATCAAATTTCCATTCCCCACATAGGTACTTATAGACTGTGATCAAGTATTCCTTAATCTTCTCTTTGTTAAGCTAAACGAATCGAGTCTTTTCCTATAAGGAATGTTTTACAAATTGTAATCATTCTCCTAGCTCTTCTCTGAACCCTCCCCAAATTATCGACATTCATTTTTGAAATATGGCCACCTGAATTGGACACAATATTTCAGTAGCAGTTGCATGTGCCAAATACAACTTTCCAATTCAATATTCCCTTTTCATACATCCAAGGAACACATTAGCTATTTGGGCCATAATGTTGAACTGGGAGCTCACGTTCAACTGATTATCCACCATGACTTCTGAGCCATTTTCAGTCATTTGCTTCCCAGGACAGTCTCCCATGTAAATATGGCCAATGTTGTTTGCTCCTAAGTGTATGGCTTTACATTGGGCCATAATAGAACATATATTGTTTGTTTACACCCAGCTTACCAAGTATTCCAGTTCACTCTCTGTCATGGGGGAGGGAGAGCTCAGTGGTTTGAGCATTGGCCTTCTAAACCCAGGGTTGTGCATTCAATCCTTAAAGGGGATGTTTAGGAATCTGGGGTAAAAATCTGTCTGGGGACTGGTCCTGCTTTGAGCAGCAGGTTGGACTGGATGACCTCCTGAGGCCTCTTCCAACGCTGATATTCTATGACCTGTCTTTGTCATTATTTACCATTGCATCAGTCTCTGCAATGGTTTTGTTTTCTTCCAGATCATTGATAAAAACATTAAATGACATAGGGCCAATAAGCAATCCCTACAGGACCCCCTAGAAACGCCCTCGCTCAGTGATACCGTACAATTACATTTGAGATCTATCAGTTAGCCAGGTTTATTCCATTTTATGTGTGCTGGTAGATGTTGTATTGGGGCAGTTTCTTAAATCAGAATGTCATGTGATGCCAACTCAAATGCCTTACAGAAGTCAAAGTACATAGACATTATTCCCTTTATAAGGTTGGAATCCTATCAAAAACAGATATGAAGTTTAACATGATATATTTTCCATAAAATCATATTGATGTGAATTAGTTATATTGCCCTCTTGTAGTTCTTTATTAATCAAGTCTCATATCAGCCTTTCCATAATTTTTCCAGGATCAGTGTCAGAAATACTCAGAAATACTCAAATGAGCCAATCCAGTGAGCTCTATACCCAAGAAACTCTGCCTCTCTGCTTCCTCTCGGGGCCGACATGCACTGGTTTCTCCGAGGTTCCTGCTGGCTTTTTTTCCTCTTACATACACTTCTATTCCAGAATAGAGCATCTACATGGGGCATTATACTGGCATAACTATAGCGGTATAATTATACTGCTATAGTTCTGCAGGTCAATTTCACCATGTAGACAAGCCCTCGGTGACTGTGGGCAAAATAATACTGAGATCACCAGTAACAAAATCCAGTGTAACAAATGCAGTAAGAAGATTGACCCAGCTCAGAACCTACTAACACTAACTCAGTTTGTCAACATATTACTCTG
Source organism: Gopherus evgoodei (assembly GCF_007399415.2). Lineage (NCBI taxonomy): Eukaryota > Metazoa > Chordata > Testudines > Testudinidae > Gopherus > Gopherus evgoodei. The sequence goes on from NC_044337.1 coordinate 11,805,515, forward strand.
AGGATGAAACAAACTATTATTATTTTTACTATAGACCAGATATAGACCCCAACAGAGCTTAGGTGAGATAGAGGAAAACCATTCGTGGATTGTTTGGTAGCACCTAGAGGCCCCAACCAAATGTGGAGCCCCGTTGTGGTAGGTGCTGTACAAACGCAAGGTAAAGGATATGCCCTGCCCCAAATTGCTTACAGCTGAAATTAACAAAAAAGTCAGAGGTGAAGTGATTTGCCAAGACCCCATGTCTCTTCATTCCCAGTCTAGTGTTTTATCCACTAAACCATGCTGTCTCCCCAAAACCTTTCCACCACACAAATTCTTAAAATAGGGTTTAACTGGGTCTTAAGGGGGCCAAAGACTTCGGCTGTCTCTCACCATAAGGGATAAGCTCCACTTCGAGATGTTAATAGAACCCAGGATGGCAAAATATCATTAAAGCAGCCTAGTGTGACAAATAATTCCGAGAGACGCTAACCGAAAGCCTTCATGACAAAAGGATCCTCAGATTAAGAACAAACCCCTTGAGACAATATTATACTTAGAATAGCAATCATAAAAATAAAACAAATGAAAGTCATTTGTAAAGTCCAAGCTACCAGAAAATCAGAGTTTGGTCAGAGACACTTTGCTGTAAATCTGTAAACCACCTTGAAGCCTCACACATTTACAGTTTTAATCTAGCACATTAGTGAGATTAATATATGGCTTTTTTGCAATTAAGGTGCATATTTTATCACTTCTTCTCCTTTCATGCTGTATAAACTTCCAGGAAATTACAGGCCTATAAAACGTTGCCAGAGCCCTGACACCGTGGGAGACGCAAGAACAGAGAGACAGAAGCAATGTGGGCTGCTGCTTCCGTTTTCTAATTGTATCGTAAGTCAATACAATCAAACCAGTGTGGGTGCAGTATTCGGGCTGAGGCTTGAAACGCACACACAGAAAGGGAAATTCAGATTTAGGGGCTTCCACCATAGCCTTTATATCCGGAGAATTAGAGGCAGCTCTAGGGATTTTGCCACTCCAAGCACGGCAGGCAGGCTGCCTCTGGCGGTTTGCCTGTGGGAGGTCCTCTGAAGCCGCAGGACCAGCAGACCCTCCACAGGCAAGCCGCCGAAGGCAGCCTGCCTGCTGCCTTCGCGGCGCCAGCAGAGCGCCCCCCGTGGCTTGCCGCCCCAAGCACACGCTTGGCATGCTGGGGCCTGGAGCTGCCCCTGCGGAGAATAAAGGTTTGCAACAGAAGCACTTTACAAAGGAAGGTAAAGCATGATTGGTGTCATTTTACTGATGGAGAAACAGAGGCAGGAAGTAACTTGCCCAAGGTCACTCAGTAGATCAGCAGCAGAATTGGAAATAAAACTAAGGTTTTGGACTCCCAATTCAGTGCCCTATCTGGCAGACCATGCTTGTTTTCCCCTTGATACCTTTCCAGTTATATGAGGCTACATTATGATTTGAGAAAGAGGCTTTCCTATCACTTATGCTCCTGCACAGGGGCTACTCATAGCTCTTAACGCTTTCATCTGCTAAACTCAACGTTTACCAATTTATCTACCTGCCTAGGGTCCATTCCCTGAATATCTGTCCTACTGCACTTTCTTTACCTTGCCCTTGGATTTTATGCTTTTATCAGACATTTGTTTTTAAGTGAGCTTCATAGTTTAAATCTCAGATTGGCCTCCTTGTATTTCTGACTGTCACCCATCAGGGAGCTGCTATTGCATGGAGGCACTGCGTTAGGACAGCAGAACTCTGGGCTGATTCAGGCTTTTAGGTCCTGATTCAGCAAATCACTTAGGCTCTGGCTTAACTTTAGACATACGCTTCTACTCCCATTGACTTCAATAAGCCCATGCTTAAGAGCTTTACTGAATATGGATGGGCTTAAACACAGGCTTAAGTGTTTTTTTCTGAATCAGAGACTTTAAAAGCACAGATATGACTCGAAACTGAAATAAAGGAGGGGCTAGGGAGAAGGGAGGGGAGAGGGATGTGAACGAGAAAAAGGGCAGATGCCTACATTTCTGTGATCGAGGCACCTCTGCTGCAGAAAAACAAACAAATAAATAAGAGCTGAGCTTTAGGCTAGGTTTAAATGGCTTTAGAGTCAGTCTGGAATCTGATCCACTCAATCCAGTGCTGCTGATGCCTCTAGCGTAGTAAAGCTCAACTCCCTTAAATGTCACTTTGGAAGGTGAACAGATGGGAAGTGGAGCTAGAAATATGCAATCATGTTATGTTTCTTTTAAGAAAAGGCGGTTGTTTTGTTATTATTTTTTTTACTTGTGAGTCTCTGTCTGCATGCTCTTTGACTTTCTTTTGTTCTTTCTTTCTCTTTCTCCTGATTAAAATAATGGAAGATTTTTGATCATATGCATGTACGCAACTGTGTGTGTTAATCATGTTAATTCACAGCACTGCACTATGATCTAGCCACTTTTGGCGCCTTACTAAGGGATAGAGATCATCATTTTTCAATATGCAGCCAAACGTCGGAGGCGCACCTGAATGGAACTTTTGGAAGTTCAGCCATTATGATTAGCCTTCAACACCAGTGTCACATCTTGAAGAAGCACCCCTCCAACCACTAGGGCGTGACAAGAGGAAGTAGGAGAGCACTGAGAACAAATCATAACATTCCCTAAAGGAGACGCCGAGCAGGAGGGCACTTGCTTTTAAGAGGCATCTTCAAGCAGGGTGCAAAGGACGGTGTGTAAAAGGCTGCACCTGAACTGAACAGAAGAATGGCAAGCTGCCTCCAGCAAACTCAAGAAAATGGACAGGTACAGTATTTAGACCAGGGATCGGCAACCTTTTGCACACGGCCCATAAGGGAAATCCACTGTCTCGCTGGGCCAGTTTGTTTACCTGCAACGTCCACAGGTTCAGCCGATCACAGCTCCCACTGGCCATGGTTCACTGTCCCTGGCCAACGGGGACTGTGGGAAGCAGCAACCAGCATATCCCTCGGCCAGCGCCTATACTAATTAATAATACACATAAAATACAATTCTACAGTTATATTCACCATAGTTATATCCTCTCTACTGTCTGGCTGCAAATTGGAGGGTCTTCCAAAAGTGAAATCCATCATGATCCCTTTGGCTAGATAATCCAGACTCCTCCACCCCAGAGTGTCTGGATACTTTGTGCAGGGATGAGCAAATAAAGGATTTTTTGATTTGGGGACAAAATTGAAAAGTTGCCCCCAAATTGGTTTGATTCAAAGCGAAACCAATTTCTTCTAAATGTTTTGTCAGACTGAAAAACACACAAAAAAATCTCAATTCAAATTGCCGAAAACATTTTCAGTCTACTCTAAATGATTTTTCCCTTCGGTTTTCATTTTGATTCAAACATTTTGTGGAATTTTTCATTCCTTTGTGGGGGTGGGGTAGTTGGCCAAATTTAAAAACCAAGCACTGTTTTGAAATGAAAAGAAAAAGAAATGTTTAAAGTGGTCAACATACAACATTTAGACTTTTTTATATAAAAAAATATGCAGGGGGTTTTCAGCCAAAACTATTCATCCAATTCGACCCAAATTCTCAAATAGTTTCAGAGCCACAAAAGAAAAAGTATTTTTCAGTGAAAATTCTATTCTCCAAAAAAATCCTACCCACATCTAACTTTGTGACTAAACAGGTGCTTCTACGTTTGCAAGATGGCCAGGTCCTTCCAGGGGTTCTCAAACATCATTGCACCAGGACCCACTTCTGACAACAAAGTTACTACATGACCCCAAGAGGGGGCCAGAGCCTGCGCCTTTGGTTGGGGGAAGAGGGAGCCACAGCCCAAGCCTGAGCTTCTTCTTCAGCCCTGGGTCCCAGCAAGTCTAATGCTGCCCTGGTGACCCCATTAAAATGGGATTGTGACCCACTTTGAGGTCCTGACGCATAGTTTGAGAACCATGCCATTTCCTGCAGCTCCCATTGGCCAGGAACAGCGAACTGCAGCCACTGCAAATGTAAACAAACCGTCTGGCGGCCTGTCAGTGCTTGCCCTGACGGGCGGCAGGTTTCCCACCCATCACTTTAACCATTTCTAATTAGAAATCCCAGAAATAGCATTGAGAAAAAAATAAAGAACTAAAGAAACTTTGTACAGCTGAGTCCTATTTGCAATTTAAAAGCTTTCCAGTCTCCCAGGAAACTAACTCTATCAGGGAAGCGTTTCTCTCTCTCTCACACACACACACACACACACACACACACACACACACACACACACACACACACACACACATTTGTGTCTCCGGAGGAATGAGTAAAGCATTGCAGATGAATGTGGCATAGAAGAGAGAACATATGCTGTACATGCATTTAAATAGCATTTATCTTACTTTTCACTGACGTAGTTGTGAAATATGTTCTCTTTGCTTTCAAAATTTAGGGACGAACAGATGGTAAAAAGCTTAGTTTGGGGTATTATGTCCATCAAAATAACCTGTATTGCAAGTGCCTCTTACTATAATTGGGGATTTTAGCTGCATTAGAGTCTAGACTCCACTGCAGAAGGGAATTCACGCCAAAAGGGTTTGGGTTTAGTTTTGTGTTTCTGGATAATACAGTTCATCACTAACATGGTACAAAGTGAACCCCACCTATTAGACCTGCATGACAATAAATGTAGAGATGGTGTAAACCCCAAAAGGTTTTGGTTTATAGGAGACCCCCCAAAAATACGACTTCTGTCTGAAGATTCTCAAGATTCTGCAAACTTAAACTGGAAATCTATGCTGAGAAATTTGAGTTTGAAATATCATCCTACTGATGCTAGGCTCTCTTGGCGCTTTCTTCTTCCATTTGGACTGGAAATCACATGAGAAGTGACATCTTCAGTATTTTAACACTTCTCACCCTACCCTAGCCAGAGCCAGGAAGTGCCACAGAAATATATGAAAATGAAGAGGAAAAGATTTACCCAAACTTCCAAGCTCAAAAAAGTTTCAAAGGTTTGGAAAAGTTTCAGGCTTGTTCTTATTTCATCTGAACCTTTTTGTCCATTCCTAATGAGAATACTCGACACCTTGTGCTTTGAGACATTTATATGTCCAGATCCCCTGATCTGAGTGACAGAGCTACACTGAATACTGTAGAAAATGGGGAATTCTGGGGCAATATAACCTGATTGCAGCAGTAGATATTGAAATAATGCTAATATACCTACCCTATTGCTCAGGTCTATGCTTAAAGGAAAAATCTGGCACTGAGAATATATTTATATATTAAGTTTTTTAGGGCTTAATGTATACAGAATTAAGCACAATGGGAACCTGATCTTAAATAGGCCTCTAGGAAGTACCATAATTAAATGATATATGAATTATCTCATTTGGGATATATACGCAGTTAATTATGGACCGAGAAATTCTGAAACATTCCAGTGGCCCCATTTTAGAGGTGTTTTCTCTCTCTCTCTTCCTGATCTGTCTTTTCTGCTCCTCAGCACTTTTCTTGGTTCAGTGACTCCATTTCTAATCTCTTTGGTCCGTGTGTTTTGCATGAATTTAATACCTGGTCAGCATTATCCCAGCTTCATCAAGGGGTCTCAGGCTCCCCTGCCGTTCTCGCAGCCAAGCTTCAGGTTAGTTAATCCTGCAAAGGATACACTCCAGCAGCACATTTAGGGCCTTCCAGATATCTTCCTGAGAGAAAAGCATATACAAATCCCAAACTGCATTCGTGGGAGGGTACCATGCACAGCATCTACCATTAAAAAAATCAACACTTGCCAGTAAAAACCACAAAGTGATAACTAAGTCACTGTCCTTGCCCCCTACACTTAGAATAGGAAATAAGATGCAAGAAATAACTAGAACATACCTCTCAAATATGCCTCATCTCTAGGGATGACATTCATTTTAGTCCCAGAATTACCATACATATTTGGCACCCACCTATTGTGTTTGTTGAAAATTGTTTCTCTCAGAAATAAAGAATCATGAGACTGAGGTCATGGAAAAAGTCAGTTACAGCCTTTTATGTTTCCTGCATGACTAATTTTCTTCTGATTCTTATTTGGCTGTTTGTCACATATTTGGGCCCTAGCAGGTTGAGACCTACAGCTGGGGAATGATGACATTTCAATTACATGTATTTAGTAACTCCTCACTTAACCTTGTAGTTCTGTTCCTGAAAAATGCGACTTTAAGTGAAACGAAGTTAAGCAAATCCAATTTCCCCATAACAATGAATGTAAATGGTGGCCAGTTGATTGCCATGGGCAGGAAGCAGGGGGAGGAGAGGTAAGGCGCTGATCAGTGGGGTCTGCCAGTGAGGGGAGGGGCTGTGGGAGGAGGGGCACGGGGAGCTAATGGTGGGCTGCCAGCTGTGGACAAAGCAGGCAGCCAAACGATGTTTAAGCGAAGCATTGCACAACTTTAAATGGAACATGTTCTGTAATTGAGCACAAGACGGCCCCGGGGGGGCGGGCAAGTGGGGCAATTTGCCCAGGCCCTGAGCCCCGCAGGGGCCCTCACGAGAATATACTACTCTATAGTATTTCAACATTTTTTTATGGAAGGGGCCCCTGAAATTGCTTTGCCCCAGGCCCCCTGAATCCTCTTGGTGGCCCTGATTGAGCAGGGACATAAGATCGAAACCACGTTAAGCGAGAGGATGTTAAGTGGGGAGTTACTGTATATATGTTAAGCTGAAGACTTCTTTAAATTAGACAAGGGTCCAGGTAAACCCAGCCAGTGGTTAAATGCAAGTATTGCAATAAAATGCGTAGGAAAGCTAAAATATCCCATTTCAACAGTTTCAAAACAAAACCTTTCTTTTTTTTTGGTTCAGGATGATTTTTTGTTGAGAAATGTTTGTTACTTTGTAATAAAAAAAGGTTAAAATATTTTAAAATGTCGACGCAGACACATAACATTTTGATTGACCCAACCTTAAAAAAAATGGATTATCACTTTGCACAAATTTTTAAGATTTTTTTGAGATGTAGACTTTTCATCCTGATGGTATTTTTTAAGCTAAATCTGTTTTAAGAATCTTGGTAATGAGATATATAAGAAGGCAAAACTGGTTTCAAGTTCCAGCCCACATCCTAGACGTGAATGTTGTTGAGGTGTGTGCAACTAACCCAGGATTCAGGCATATTTGCGCTCTTTTTTGGGTGGAAATAATGAAAAACACCATTTTGCACCATTTTGACAGAGTTGCTTTATGACATTTTTTGGAGAAAGGGGTATTTGGTACTGAAATTCAAAGCTAAATTCAGGGATCATGAACAAAATTGGAGTGAAAAGAATCCAAAGAAAAATAGCTGCCCAGCCCCTGTGAAATGAAATAAGTCATTGCAAAACTCTGTCTACTTTATGAGGCCTTCCACCCCAAACAGATTCATGATAGAGCAGAACTATTTTTTCAATCTTGCTCCCGTCCCACCCGCAACACCCACTCCTAATCCTGCCCACTCCAGCATTGTTTCTTGAATTTTTATCCCTCTCCCACTATTCTGGCTATTCTGGTCCTGTGGGACTGCTGGATCTCTGTCCTGCTGCAGGGCTTTAATTCACAGGATCACATCAGGGCTACCCTTTGAGAAGTAACTAGAGTGCTGTGTTATGGCTGACCTAATTCACATGGTAGGCAAAATAGATACCATTTGCTTCAGTGGAGTTACACGACATATGCCTCTAAACCAGTCTGTTTTCTCTCCCTTTCCTACAGTCCTCCCCTTCCTAGCAACTGTCTGCTGGTCTCTGGGCTCATTTGTCCGGTGAGGACATCTGCATATTGCTGCAAAAGCCCCTAGGCAAATGCCTGGAGTCCATTTCACTGATACATAGGCTTGCTGCACTCTGTATTCTGTAGCTCTTTTAACTCCAGCTTTTTCATGGACATTCGGCCTGCAGTTTTGGGAGACTGTTCAAACCCTTTTCCCCCCAGTCTCTGGAGGCAAAAGGTGGATGTTAAAGCTGTAAACAATCTGGTGCAAACAGAGCATTACATGTTGCTTTTGGTAGCATGTCACACATCTCAACAGAGGTAGGTCAGAGCAAGAATTCACATTAGAGCACCAGAAAGCCAGAGTCCAGATAACAAAGGTTTTCTTGCCTTTTAAGCACCTCAGAAGAGTGGCACATGAAGAGCCAGACCTACAGTCAGTGTAAATTAGCATGAGCAATGGAATTATACCAGCTGAGGATCTAAGCCTTATCTGAAGCACCCTGGAAAGGGAAGTAATTGAAGCACAGAACAGTAACAGTACTGGCTTGTTCCAAGGTGCCCACAAATGTGACTCAATCCTGACCTCTTGGGGTAAACAGAACTCAAGAGTGCCAAATGAACATCTGTTTTTGTGTAGGTCCTGCACAAATGGTGCCATTTTGGGGGGGGCACAGAAGAAGCAGCGGAGGTGAGGAGGTGTTTCTTTTAGTGAACTCAAACATACTGTGAGCAAAAAACAGAGGAAATCTGACCCGGCACTTACTTAACAGTAGATCAGATTTTAGACCTAAATTATTTGACAGTGTTCCTTTCACGAATTCTTATGAGAGTCCTCCCTGGAAAAGTCTGAAACCTCCTCCTTCGTCAAGCTGCATAAATTTAGCATGTCAAGGTTCTCTATAATTTCTGCATTACCCTTTGAGAAGGGCTTCCTACCTACACATCACATCATGCATCTTTTATTACCACCTTAACGTATTTATAAAATATTGATCATTCCTTCTGAATGGCTTTGCAAATGAAGCCATGTGGCATGATATTCCCTGCAATTAGCAGCATGTTCCTTTATTTACTGAAATGACCCTTCTGCAAGGCGCTGGTTTCCCTAGTGAATCTTTCCTATGAGCTGGTGTAGCTTTTCAGCTCCAGCACCAAATTCTGCTCCCATTTACATCAATTTAAATCTAGAGTATAATATTTTTTTTTGTTGCTTCATTGGAGTTAACTCCAGATTTATTCTGGAGTAATGGAAAACAGAATAGAAGTATTCCAGATTTATACTTCAGTAACTGATAACAGAACATAGTTACTCTGGACTTAGACTGGGGTAAATGCGAGCACAATGGAGTTAGTTTACATTGACAGCAATATAGCTGAGATTTGAATTGAGTACCCAGTGTGTAAAGTAACACCTGGAATTAATTTAGCATAATTTCTGCTAATGAGAAAATAGAAATTGTGCTTTGTAAAACAGGAATATAAAATTCATGCAAAGGAATAACTGGTGCGGAGGGTTTGTTGTGGGATTGGGATGCAGCCCACTTGGCAAATTTGTTGTTAAATGTAATGGGCTATAGGTGTGGATTGGCAGAGTACTAACATGAGCTGTTAATTTGCTGTTCTAAGAGTGTAGTGGCTAAATTATGCAAATTGCTTTAAAACTACTCTGTTCCAACAAGTGCTGTACAGCAAAGCAACGCAGTCCTTTCAACACCATTATCTCTAGGCCTCTTCCCATTCCCATGGTTGGTACATTTCCAAGCCTTGAAGTGCCAGTGTCTTTTGATTGTGTCTGATCTGCTCCGTCCCCACGGCAAGGCCGCTACAGGCCGCTGTGTCGATTTCCAATAAGGGGCTTCCTTTGTCACCTGCCTTTGAGCGTCTCGAGGAGTGAGATTTTAAACTGACAGCCAGAGGAGGCAGGGATGCTGGTTGCTTTCAGAGTGAGACGTGGGCAGAGCGAACGAGGAGGGAGCTGGGGAAGCAAGAGAGAGAGATGCATCTTGGTGAACGTGCCGCGGCTTCATTCAGCCGCTCGGCAGGGGCAACGCTTTGCAAGCTCAGATCAGAATGGTGTCAGCATTGCTCTGTATGAAGAATGAAATGCATCCTGCCAGAGCTAGAGTTTCCAATGTGTCAGCCCCAAGAAGCCATGCACCATGAGCGCTGGAATGGATAAAACACCCAGCCCGTTGCAATCAGCGTCCCTGGGGCAAATGTTAGAATGTTCAGCCAGCACAAGGTGATACAGAACAGGGAGACTCTTTGAAGGCACAAACAGCTGTCGCTCAGGATCACAGGATCACATAGCAAATCTGAGGAGCGTGTGTCCCAGCCTTTTGGGGTTTTCATGCCACAGACACCAGGTTTAGACTATCTAGTCCTGGCATGCTCCCCTGCAGAAGACATGCAATGAGCTGAGCTTGCCAGATGGGCACATACTCTGGCTACCTGAGTATTCTAACTGAGCATTGATGTTACCCATGTCCTGGTAGCATTAAATAAATAGCCAGTCCATTTGTACTTGAGGGCAATGGAGTAAATCAGGTGGTTTTCAACTATTTTTTCATTTTCTGACCTCGAAAAAATTTTCAGTGGTGGGACAGAACCCTTTGGAAATATTAGCCATAGTCTGCAGATCCTCAGGGGTCCATGGACCACAGGTTGAAAACTACTGGAGTAAATGACCTGCTTACTACAGCTAAGCTTTCCTTCTTACTACATTTCCATAATTTGAGTTGGAGGCTCAGGGGCTGGTGATGTTACAGATGCAAGCTGGTCTGGACAAAAGGACGGATGGTTGGGGGGGTGGGGGAGTGAGTTACCCATTTTCCGAACCTCAGCCATTATCATGTGGGTAGTTCAAGCCAGCAAATCAACATTTCTCACCCTGCACATAGAGGTGGACTTTCAGGGTGAGATCTTCAGCTGGTGTAAACAGTCCTAGCTCTGTTTAAGTCAGTGGAGCTCCATCTAACGTTTAGGCACTGGAGCTAAAACATCAAATAGCTGGCTATTACAGGCATCAGACTGGCACATTTGAAAATAGTGGGACCCTTCTAAGCTCTACCCACAAAATAAGCTCCATCCATGCTCAAGGTTATGTCGACACAGCTGCTGGGAGGGAATCTTGCAGCCTGGATGGACAGACTTGTGGTAGCAGGGCTTGTGCTAGTAGGCCAAAAATAGCACTGTGGATGTTCCAGCTCAGGATCTGAAGCCTGGGAACAGGGAAATAAGTGGTGGTATCTCCCAAATGCTACACACTCAGGTCACCAGAATGACACATCACTCACATTAGAAGATGCGGATCAGTGAGCTACCCTCTCCTGTTTTGCCTTAGGAATAGAATAGTTAATAATGTTGACATTTAAATCAGCATCACTTAGGCATCTGAGCTAACTCCTCAGCTGAGACGAATGGGGCAGTTTGCACTTCTCGGAGCTGTTGTTCCAGTCTCTCTTCAGTCCCACATAGACATACCTGCATCACTTACGCTGGGCTTCCATTTCTGAAATTGCAGCCATAACAGCTAGAGAATTTACTATTTGTTCTAAAATGAAAACGGAGCATATTCAGAGAGATGCCCCTATGCTGTATAAACATGTGCCAGCTATTTCCTAGTACTATCAGCTACTTAAAAAATGGAGACTATCACAGTACTGTACACTGTGATGTGACTGAAGAAGTTTGCAACAATCCATGGAAATTAACATACAAAGTTCTTTTAAATAAAATATTTATTATTTTCGGCAGGTGAGAGGTGCTTGTGTGGGGAGGTAGGTAGGTAGCAGAATCTTTCTATCTAATGCTGACACCTAAGACAGGTATAAGAGCTATTATATCCCAGTGACTTTTTAAAAAAATAAAAAGTTATCAAATAAGTAAAAGAAAAGCAACAAAATAAGTCAGGCCCTTCTTGCTCACCCATCACTACAAACCAAACAGTAACAAAACCTAATAGCAGCAACTGGTACTTCAGATGTTCAGGGGAACCAGCTCTGAGGCTCCCACAAATCCTTGTGGTTTTCTTTTTAGTTGTTTGTTTGGCTTTTTTTTTTCCTTATTACATTCACAACAGTTAAGTGAATCACTGAGAGGCCTTCTACAGAACATCAGCAGAAACATGCCTAGGGCAAAAACAGGTCTTTATTTATTTAACTTTAAGAATAGGAATGAAAAAAAAAAACCCATCTCTGTGGTCTGTGTCCATCTTCAACTGAGCTGAGCGCTGTGTGTCTATATATTTAGCACACATCTATTACCCTCGCACAGCAGTGATTGGCTTGTATGCTCCTCCTGTCACTGCCTACTGTCTCTGCTTGTCTAAGCAGGGGCCAGGAGCTTTCATAGGAATAAATCAGCCACAGCTTGCTGCAGTGAGCAGCAACTGGGGAAAGAAGAAAGAGAAGCATCCACTTGTGGGTCTCTTTGAAGATGGGCTCATCCTGCACAGAATTCTCTTAATGTCCTCTCACAAGGAGGCCCAGGTCCTGGACCCTTTGCTTTTAGAAGGCATGTGAATGCCCTCTCAAATACTTCTCTGCATGGGACGCTACTTCCAACCATGTTGAAGTTGTTTGTTTTCCAAACAATGCTGGTACATCAGCTATCATGGGAGAGGATAAGCATCCAGGTAGTGAAAAAGATACTACTGTTATAACACTAAGCCGTAGATCGTTCAGACTGTTTTGTTGGGAGCTCCATAAGCCAAAGCGCTTAGGACCCCGGCTTCAGGTGGTATACATGGGCATAGCTCCATTGACTTTTGTGGAGGTATGACAATTTACACCAGCTGAAAATCTGGGCCTGAGAGTCTAGTGAGATATCTGTGCACTTTACTGATCATGTCTGCAAAGCACTAGCCATTATCACAGCCCTCACTAAAATCCTGAAGTCCTCTCCCAGCATGCACTGGGCTCATTCCACAACTGGAATGGATTCCCTGGGGTCTACAAGAGGAGATGGTTTTGTTTCTCCAAAGTCCTGTTCAAGATTATAACAAGGATATGTATTTCTAGCCTCCATGAAACTGACACATCTCTTAGCTGTGACAGGACTAACCATCCAGAAGGTGGTGTTAGTGTGTTTCCTAGGCCGGGTCTACACCGAGGGGCGGGGGAGCAATCAAAGCAACACAACTTCAACTACGTGAATAATGTAGCTGAAGTCAACATACTTAGATCGATTTATCATTGTGTCTTCACCACGTGAGTCGACTGCTGCCACTCCCCCATCGACTCCGCCTGCACCTCTCACGGCGGTGGAGTACAGGAGTTGATGGGAGAGCGCTCAGGGATCAATTTTTCACGTCCACTAGATGTGATAAATCCATCCCCGCTGGATCAATCGCCACCTGCCAATCCAGTGGGTAGTGTAGACATACCCCTAGACACAAGGCATATCACTCAGCTCTAAGGAAGTTAGCCGTGCAGGGCAGCAGAACATAGTGTATTTTCTGGGCGTCTCCACTATGTCACTTGGTACCAAAGAGATTAACACACAGCAAGGGAGGGAAATAAATTCACTTTTGTCCCCTGTTCAGAATGTTGCCAATGCAGATTGGACCCCTCTTTAATTCTCCTCACACTGAGCACAGGAGCAATGTTACACATTCTTAGCTCAGCACCAAATAACAATGGAGAAAAGCATCATTCCTGGAAGCTGGAGAATTCTTTACAGAATTATTTAAGTACAGGACCAGCTTTCGATTTGGGACCTCTATTCTTTCAGCTTGATCAGATCTACTTTCACTCTCCCCTCCTTACAGTTTTTCCCTCCTGGTTTCTTTGCTTTACTTCCTCATTGCTCCCATCTCCTGGCTGGCGAGTAGGACACAAGATGTCTCTTCAAACTTACCCCATCTCCTGAGTGGTAGGAAGGAGGAAGAAAAATAGCAGTTAGGTGGGTCAATGTAGAGCATGCTTTTCTCTCTCCAGCTAGCAGATGTCCAACCAATCTATATTTATACCTAGGGATCAGATTCGGACACCTTTACTCATATTGAGAAATACCTTATTTCTTGAGTAGTCTCACTGCAATCAACGGAGTAGTCAAGAGGTAAGATCGTTTTCAATGTAAGGTCCACTGTTAATATAGTACGGTCCCATTCTGGTACCTTTACATTAAGAAGTACCTGACTCCTTAAATATTCTCATTAATTTCAGTGAGCCTTCTTGAAGAGGAGGATTCTTCCCAACCTTAAAATATAAGCCATAGAACTGAGTCAGAACTCTAGCTCTGAAGATCCCAGACTCTACTGAAGTTTGTCTCTGGACCAGAATATCACTACATGGCTCATCTTTAAAGTAAAAGGGAGAGGCCCCATACTTGAAGGCTGTCTTAATAAAAATCATTGAAAGTGTAAGACCAGAAATATAAATATAAGGCTAGGAGAGGAAGGAGAGCTCAGTGGTTAGCACATTAGCCCACAAATGAGGGAGGTGGAGATTCACTTCCCTAGTACTTCTTGCTTCAGTTTGGACACGTCATTTCGTCTCTCATTGCCTCAGTCTCCATCTGTACAATGGGGGCACCAGCGCTTCCCTACTTCACTGGGGAGTTGTGAAGATAAATGCATCACAGATTGTGAGGCAATCAGTTACTATGATAAAAAAGGCCATATAACAACCTACGAGAGATACAACTTCAGCTGACATAAATGCCCTGGTAAGCACTTCTCTAAGAATAGGGCACCACTTTCAGTCAGGCCACAAAGGTTTGTTTTCCACAGCTACCTTGGTATATACCTGAGCACTGCAAAGGATAAATGGAGTCAATCAGAAGATGGCACTGGAATGATACTGATTTACATCATTTTCCATTTATACTTGACCCATAATAAATAAAAGAGAACACAATAAGCCAGAAGATAGTATGATAACATTCACAGTCTGCTCATTTCAGATTGGTCATTTTAGACTTATAGACTTTAAGGCCGGAAGGGACAGTTATGATCATCTAGTCCGACCTCCTGCACATTGCAGGCCACAGAACTTGACCCACCCCCTCCTGATCAAAATTTTTCTCTAGCCCTACCTCTCCGGGCCTGAACGTGTTTTTCTTCCCCTAATTTAGCCTGATGTTGCTAAACAGATTTTTACAATACAGTTGTGAAATGGGGTTCTGTCTGTGTCAGTGTGATATTTCCCCTTCCCTCACTGTGTGTAGCTGCTTCTGATGGTCTTTGCTTACATGGATTAGGCTACGAAGGAGATGGAGGAGGTTACCTGTTCCTTTATCAAATCCTAGATTAGCTGGAGCAGGAGATAGAAGATCAGACCAAGGGAAGCTGATTAACAAGTGAAGTTTAAGCACTCAAGAGATCTCAGTTCCACATATGGTCTTGTGCAGTCACTGTATAATCCCAGTCTTATGCTTAATGATATAAACTGTGCTAATAACTCTGGATCACCTGTCTGGGGAAAACAGATAAGGAACTGAAAATTATGCACATTACCAAATGCCAAAACCTGCAATACAAAGAGAGAGACTTTATGGCATTGGGTCCTGGCAAAATTGACCCACTTAACAAAGAGTTGCAGCGAATGACGGGGGAGCCACAAAAGGTTCAGTGAAAGGAAGAATCCTCAAGTACAGACACTTAGGCAAAAGCTGTATCCAAATAGCTTGTCCTCCGTATTAGAGTGGAAATTTCACAGGAACAGCCTCGCCTTCGAGATTTTAGGGACTTCCTGTTGATCTTGAAATACTGCAAGAACAGCTGTTTTTGATACAGTGGTCATCAATTAGAAACTAACCAAGCTACCAAATGCACGTGAGCCATCTGACTTTCTCCCTTTATTTAGCATAGGGCATAACTGCAGTATTACCCATACCACTGTGTGGTGACTTGTTATGAATGATGATTTAATGACAACTGCAGTGCTTCTGCTCTGAGGTCCTGCAGATACTGAGATGTTCCAAGCCATGTGAGAAAGAAAAATAATGTTGGTTATAAGTCCACCTGTGGTAGGGCAGATGATGCCGCCACACCAGTCAAGAAGGGGTTAAAAAAGTCCAGGGGTCAAAATCAGCCCAACCTGCCACACCTGTGGCCTTCGGCAGGCCCTTAAAAGGGAGGAACTTGACACAGTTGGGAGCAACACTTTGAAACAAAGAGAACTAGGACCCCCCAGGCTGGGGCCCTGTGTCATTAATGGATGTACAGCTTGAGATTGTTGCCTGCTTGAATCCTCTGAGGAAGAAGCTGGGCCAGTCTGTGTTTTTTCTGTTGTAACCCACAAGACCAAGCCTTGGCCTTTAATCATGCAGGAGAGCAGGATCTGTCACTGCCCGAGGGGCCTGGAAGGCTGCTTCTGCTCCCTCTTGCATGAAGAAGAGGGCTTGACTTTTGAAGGCAGTGGGAGTATTTTCCTTATGTTTGAACTGCTTTATATCCCCTGGATGGGGACACAATCACTAAGAGGCAGTTGTACCCTGTACTCCAGACCCAGACTACAGGAGTGGTGTTGCCCAGAAAGGAGTGTATGAGGTAAGTACCTCACCCTGAGGAGGTGACCTCCAGTCCTAACCTTCTACACCATCAAACTGCTTTCTTACCTCAGAAATGGTTTAGATGGGTTTGTGATCTGTCCTGATCTTCTTCTTATTTTTCTCCAGAGAGGTTGACCTTATGTCTGGTCCCGTCCCATAACCCCAGAGTGCATACTGTGCAGCCCGGCTCTCTCATTCCCCTCCATCTGTGACCTGCAACCCACCTCTTCTTATGCTTTGTACGTCCCCCTTTGGTCCCTGACTCACAAAGATTTGAATATGTTTCAGCTCCCTGGTGCAGACCCTGGCTCTTTAGCACAAGCTACACTCGTGCGTTCAGCTCTGGAGGTTTCTGATTCAGTCCAATCATTGATGGTGTCCAAGATGGCCCCTATCACATAAGTTCCTTATGGAATCAGCAGACTGCACAACTAGCTGGACTGCAGCACTCTTAAGTAATTAGATGGGTAACAAGAACAGAGCATTTGGCTGGGCCAGACCAGTGGCATGGGATTTGGAAGGCTGGAGTCACTGTTGGGTTTGCCTTTAGTACTGAGCCTGTGTACAACTGCCACCCACCGTGCTGGGGACTGCAGCTGAAGTGCCAAGTGAAAATAAAGGGAAAGAAACGTTGTTACTGTAGATTGCATTTCTCGCTCCTGCTAGCCATGTGACAGACAGCCTGTGTTTCTCTATTTGTACCTGAAATTCTCCAATTTCTCCTGATAGGCTTAAAACCTTTTTTTTTTTTAATCTTTCCTTTGACACTTACACAGTGTGACTTGATTTGATAAATAAAACCATTTGGTGCTGTTGTTCAGGCCCTAGATTAAACTCTTAATGCTCTACATAAGGAAATGCTTTTGATGGGTGAATTTAATATCCATTGGTTACTAGCTGAACTAAGTTAATTACAAATGGTGCAATTCACAGGTAAATTGCACTCAGACCATGTTACAAAGTCATTGAATACAAAGATGAAATCTTCTATAAAACAAGCACCTTCCTTTTGGGTCGTTTTTGCCAGACATCATGTTTCATGCTGTGTGTGATAATTTGACTACATGTTGTTTGGAAGAAAGTAACTAGCGGCATTATCTCCTGAGTAACTCAGAGGTGAGACAGTCATTCCTAAAATTTAGAGATGAAAAGTATTTGTTACTGTTCTGGAGCAGTGAAAACCTTTTCTGAGTCTTCCCTCTTATCGACTTATGTCTGAGTTCTGAATAGTACTTAGCCATGCTATTGTGGGTTTTGATTGTATATCTTGAAGTATTTTATGAAAGGTTGATCAGTATCATTGTGCCTCAGTTTCCACATCTGCAAGAGGGTGATAAAGACCCTCTTGCCCAAGGTCATCCCGCAGGAGAACCAGGCATACAACAAGGGATTCCTGACTTGCAGACCAATGTCTTTTTCACAGGCTCCTGCTGCTTCAGTTTCTTGCTTTGCTCATTTTATTATTAGTTGTATTACAATAGCCACTAGAGACTCAAACTGAGATCAGGAGACCATTGTGTCAGGCACTATACAAACACGGTCCCTGCCCTCCAAAGAGTTTACAATATATAAATAGACAAAACACCCAAAACATGAGAGTGGAAATAGAGGCACAGGGGGAGGGTGAAATGACTTCCCCAAGGTCACACAGCAGGTCAGTGGCGGAGCTCAGAATAGAATCCAGGCTTAAACTTAGTCCAGTGATCAATGCAATGGGCCCCTTTGCGTTAGCTCTTCGGTATGCTTCTTTTGTTGTGAGATTATTGAATTTGATCTTTCTGTTCTGTGAAGCTAACATTTTGTTTTGTACAGTTCACGTGTCTGCCTTCTAAATGTTAAAGCTCAGGCAGTCATCTGTGCACTAGGTCTGCCCAGAATTAATCAGCTAGTTTCCAAGCAAGATGCTAGATGTTAGAAAAGTGGAAGTTACCTATAAACCAGCTATTCAGAAACACAGCGCCCCTTTTTAAACACAGGCTAGGAAGGTTGAATGCCCTGCAGTCTGGATCACGAAGATTCAGTCAATTCCTCTGTCTCACCGCATCCAAAAACATTACACACAAACGTCAAGACAAAATTGATCCAGGAGGAATTGCTGCTGCAGTCAACTCTCTTCTCATGCTAGTTTTGATGAAGACAATTTAAAAAAATATTTTCATGTATTGTTTTGTATACTATTGATACTGATCTTTAAATTCTAAGAAACTGCATTTCTCCCCAGATCAGCTGATGCATTCTCCCTCACAGCCTCATCCTCTCTAATTAACAGATGGGCACACTGAGGCTCAAAAATGTTAAGTGAGTTGCTCAAAGTCATGCAGAGAGTTGGCAGCTGAGCTGGGAAGAGAGCCCAGGAGTCCCTCGCTCCTTTAGCTAAGCTACACGTTGCCTTCCGGCCTCTTGCAAGTTTCTATGTGGACTTGAAAGAGTTCACTTTGGTATGGAATATTTTTCCCCCACTTTAAAACTACAGAAGTGGTAAAACACCCCCTGGCATTCAAGATAAACAAACGCTGCAGCTGCTATTGATCAAAGACCACTTAAACTGACTGCATTGCATCATGTCACCCCCCAATCCTCCAGTTAGCCCATTTGCCTCAGCTGTCTATTGCTATGAGCAGCAGGTCAACTGTCGAAATGTCAAGGTGGGTTACTAAGTATGGAAATGCCAGGGATGTAAATAACCACAGGCTTGGCAAAAGCTCTTGTCTCAGAGTAGCTGATGCTTAGTCAGTTCCTGGAGATTTTCAACCCAAATAATAATTTGCAGTGTGTGATCAGCTGCCTGGCTTCTTGCTGAGCACTCCACACACTCCGCTCTGCTTGTGGACTTCTACACTTACAGGCATTTTCTTTTATCTAATCCTGAAAACCCATCATTTTATTTACCCTTTTTTTTATTTTATTTTTTAGCTCTACCTATGTTTTTTCCAGCTACACAAAACATTGTAAATGAAATGGCTAATTTTATCTCAGGGGGAAAAAAACTGCATTTAATCCTTGAGTAAATTCTATTGTTTTCTGAGGACTGCTTTTGGGTTTTTTGTTTGTTTTCCAACAGCTCCTCATTCTGTGACTTGCAGTCAATGGCTGGCACCAATAATAGTGGCTAAGCGTCTATTTGCTTGCATTGCACAGCAGGTATTTGTGCATCTAATTTCTATGATTTGCACCCGCAATTGATTGCAGGTGCAAAATTAGAAGTCAGGTTGAGGCTTCTTTGAATGTCTAAGTGGCACTTTTCTATTCAATTAGCTTAACAACTCCAGAGCCACAGTTCAGAGACAATGTATAAAGCAGACCTCATTTATTTAAACCGATTTACAGTCACTCTGCTGATTGTGTATGGGAGTCCCGGGCTATGTCTACTCTACATCTTTCAGCCAAGTTCATAGCCAGTTAGTAATGGCTCTTCCATGGCTTGTGTCTGCATTGTTGGTCATGTCATCTACCTTATGATGATGGGTGGCAGTATCATGTAGAAGACATCGCCAAGTTCCTATTAGTTCCATAGAGTGCCTGGCATCTCTACCTTTCCAGAATCTAAACTCTGCTTGGGATAGGATGTAGCCTTTATTATTATTTGTTCCTGGTAGGGATTATGGGGCAGAAAGGGATGTCAGTTGGTGTCATTCTTGTTGTGGGGGAAAGGCTTTTGAAAGAAGAAGGTTTTGCAGCATTTCCTGTAGGTGGTCAGACTCTGGATTGGCCTGATCTCCTTTGATGGAGCTTCTCAACTGAGAATGCTGTGTCCCTAGTTCTCATGTGCTTTGTTCTTGTCTTTGTGATCTGCATTGGCCCAAAGGAGCACAGCTGTCATGGTGGTTCATAGATTGAAACTTGGTCTTTGGTGTAGCTGAGGCTTGATCCATGAATTGGTTTGAAAATAAGGACCAAGGCCTTAAACTGGTGTAAGATGCTGACTAGGAGTTAGTGGAAGAATTTGAGAGACCAAGAGTGCATTGCCCCATGTGCTACTCATGCTGTGCATGTCCTCAGGCGCTCTGCCCATGTCGAGGCATTCAGGGATAGCAGCACAGATGGTTATAGCATGCATTGATGCAAACACAATGAGATGGCATGGTGGGTATGGATATGCAAACTTGACTTAAATGTCAGGCTGCCATGTGGACACAAACTGCACTTTTTTTCTTAACACTTTGCCCTGGACAGTTACAAAACCAGAGTTGTAGATGAAGAGTGGAGGGGCAAGGTGATCCTCTTCAGGTAAGTTACCTTAGCTGGTGTTACTTACACACCAAGCAGCGGTGCCTCTCTTTATGTAAGATACAGCCCTTCAGGCTCCCTGACACATCAGTAAGGCCCAAACTAGAATCAACTTTAGTGTAAAGAGGCCCAGTGTATGTCACCTTACCCATCTTGACTCTTTATAGCACCTCTCAGCCCTGTGTATCCAGAAGTGCTTTTCTATGGTAGAAATGGAAGAAAGTAAACCTAGGGCTGCTCTAAATTTTGCCGACTGTAAATGGCTCCAGGAAACCCTTGTGGTCTCCACAGATTGATCAAGTGCCAGGGGTCCTGGACCATGCCTCCATTGCTCCCGACTGTATGCTGGGCACTGGCAGCCACAGGTGCGAGGTGGCACAGGAGCCACTGCTGAAACTCTGCACTGCCCAAGCATTCCCTGTGCAGAAGATATCTACCACATCTGAACCCACCTAATGTAGGGCCACTGCAGTGTCTCAGAGTGGCCAGATTATTGTCTACGATTGAGGCTATGTGGCTTGGAGGATAGGGCATTGCATGGGGACTGAAGAGATCTTCATTCAGTTCCTGGCTTGGCCATTGTCCTATTGGGTGATCTTGGGCAATCTTAGGCAAGTCTATTCCCTCTGAGGGTATGTTTACATAGCAAAGAAAAACCTGCAGCTGGGCCATGCTAATCAACTTGGGCTGTGGGGCAGTTGTGCAGACTTCCAGACTTGGGCTGAAGCCTGAGCTCTGGGGCCCTCCCACCCCACAAGACCCCAGTGCCTGCGGTCCAGTCCTATCCCAGAAGTCTACACAGCAATGAAACAGCCCTGCAGCCAGAGTTAGCTGGCATGAGCTTTTTCTTTGCTGTGTAGACGTACTCTCCATGTCTCAGATTCCTCATCTCTGAATATAGGGGTAATGATGCTGACCTCTTTCATAAAGTGTTTTGAGATGTATAGATGAAAAGCTCTATATAAAAACTAAGTGGTATTCTATCAATAACCCGAGCCCTCTGTAATGCTTGTCTCTTCATTCAGGACTTTCCAAAAGGGGGTGAATTAAACAGAGATGTCTAATATGAGATTCTTTCCATGATCTCCTTTTCTTTTTTCCCCTCCTCCTTTTAATATGCTGTTTATCTAGAGCACTGTTGCACTGTAAATTTTAGCATTATTCTGCATTGCCTAGAGAATGGTGATCGGCACACTGTGTAAACTGAAAAAAGAAATAAGTAAATAAATATTCCCCGGGCAATCAGCCTGCCAGCAGAATCTTTAAACAGCACTAAAAATATTTGAAGGGGGCAAAATAACCACTCTCAGTCTGTTTATTGGATTGGACCGTAAAGGATCTTGCTGGCTGTTAATTCTGAATGGAAATGCACTTTGGACCAGGTGCTGTGAGGCACTGAGCACCCCCAGCAATGAGCTAAGCCCCTTTAATTCCCATTGAAATCAGTGGGAATTTGAGAGTTCTCAGCACCCTGCAGAACTGGGCTCTTTGTCACCAGACTATCTGCATCACTTGGGTGTTGATTTGGAAAGAGATACTTCAAGTGGTGACATGATAATAACTAGATCTAGGAGCGCCCCCCTGGAAGTAGGTACTTGCTTTAGATCTCATAGACATTGTCTTAATTGTGCACTAAATCAGTGCTAGATAGAAGCCAGCTGAGCCACAAGCAGCAGAGCAAGCTTCACTGGTCTCTGGTGCTGTTATGTATTATCTCCAGCCAAATACTTACTAAATAAGGTTCATGTTTTCTACCCTAAACTGGGCTGGGTTGTCACTCAGAGTGATCCATTAATACAACTTCTTTTTTTGTATAATCAGCTTGGAGAGCTTTCTTAAAAGGAGAAAAGGTTATTTCATTGGCATCCATTTTGGTGTCAATGGGCAGTTGGTCAAATGCCAAAATATTTAATTTCTTTGTTGTCTGTCTCAGGTGAATACGACTTAAGACTTATTGAATTTTTGTACATTCTGAATGGATCAAGGTTAAGAGGAAAAAAAGTAGGTAAAATGGTCTTTTTACATCCGTTGGTATCTAGTCTGGCTGTTCTCAGAACTGCCTCTTGATGTAAAGCTGGTGCTAAGCGTTTGGGGTTACAGATGGTTTTATTCAGAAATGCTTTCTCCCCCGGAGGCCCATGACTGGGCACTGCATGACGGTGTGTGCCAGGAAGTGAGGTTATGTGCAGGAAACTGGCCCTCCTTGTCACCAGCAGACCTTGTTATTGAGAATCAGTAATATACCAGGGAACATAAGTGTCATTCTGGAACAGAGCTATGGTCCTTCTAGGCTGGTCTCTTGTTTTGAGCAGTGGAAAACAGCAGGAGGAAGATTTTCAAAAGCACCTAAGAGATTTAGGAGCACAAGTCCTGTTGGCTTTCAGATAGTGAGCTCTGTGCTTAGCTCAATGAAGCCCAGGTCTATGATTGCAGTCCTTAGGTTCTATCCCAATACTAATAAATCCCTTAAACTTTTCTTATAAATTTCCTCCTAGATGCTTCAGAGGAAGATGGAAATAGCATATCATAAGAGGGAGTTGAGGAAGGAGGAATTTCTATCGGACTGTTCTTTGTGATCAGTGTATATAGCCAGAAGCAGTGGTTGTTCTTGTAACCTTCATCCTAGCTAGTTATTAGCATCAATGCTCTCCTGCTGCAGAGAGTACTGCAGGTTAATTATACATGCCATAAAGTGCATTTCCTCTAGCTATCTGAATTTCAATGTGCAGAGGATCAGAGGAGGGAATATTAAGCTTTAGCCAATGAATGCCAGCAAGCATTGCACGCACAAGCCCTGGGTGCAGACACAGAATGCTACATGTATAAACTGAGCAGGACAGGAAATGCAGGGGAGACCAAGATTTCATTAATAACAACAAGGCTGTCTAGAAGCAGGAATAAAGCCAAAGAGCTCTGTGCTCTCCTAAGCATCATAACATGAAGAGGGTCATCCATAACCTATATGTCTTCAGACACCCATTCTCTGCCCTTTTATACCTAGCACAAGGGGTGGGGCTAAAGGAGCAGGCACACAGGAGGAGTTCAGACCTTCTAACTCTTGATGTGGAAGACTAAACCTTTGCTTGCACATCCCCTTGTGGTGGAGTACACCAACCTCGCACATCCTGCTGCACTTTGTGCTAGGACTCTCAGCACCAAAGCCCCTGGCATCTCCATGGCTTTGCAGTGCACAGGGCAGCTTTGTTTTAAAGCCATTGGCTTTTCCAGGTGGCCTTCACCACAGCCCTTTAGAAAGGTCTAGAGGTTGGTTTTGGTCCCAGTTAAATAAGCTGTTTACTGGTGTAATTCCATAGGCCTGGATCCACTGAAGCCAGTTTTACAGTAGAATCAGTCCACTATGACTAGTAAGGAATGAGCTCTCCAAGTGCTTGGACCAGATCCTTTCCCAGCCCCTAACTTCATGAAGCTTGGCTGAAGATCTCATATGACTAGTTTTCATCTCTGGTTTCTGGCACTCATTAATTCCAATGCATCCAGAAACACTGCAAAGCTCAAGGTATTTTGTCACTTTCAATTAGAATCCAGAACTGCAGACGCTGTGAAGATGATTGACTTATTTTGATAGCACTGTGAATGAGATTCACTTTCCCTCGGCCATGTGCAATGTCTAGCAGGTCCCTGCCCTACATGCAAAGGCACCGAAGGTACAATATGATACACAATAGCACTAGAGTCAGAGTGCACCCTGCAATCAGCAAGTTTGTTTTTAAAAGGATCAAAGTTGCCCAAACCCTTCAGAAACTTTAGAGAGGTTTGGTTTTGTCATAAAAATTAACAGAGCAGTTTGAGGCTGTTTAATCAGCTCTGGCTTTATATTCATAGCCCAAAGCATCACCTATATGAAAAGCTCAGCATGCCTAGGAGCAATCATTTGTATTATAACAATGCCTCTCTCCATCTTTATAATGTAACCTGATGCACTGCCATAGAGCTCACGTTAGCTAGCTAAAGTGCCCCCCCATGATCATGCCTCTTGCTGACACTGTTGCACCTTGGTGTGTTAAGTTTTGCACCATTTAATTATTATTTTAACCTTATTATTCTACTAGGATCTTGGCGCCGTTTGGTGCACTGTGTAAGTGGCACAGGTCACTAATGCACCTCTAATCTGGTAATAGATCAATTAATAACAATTACCACTTCTCTGTATGATCCCGCTTCCCTTTATGAATGCTCTGGCTTTCCAACCTGTGCTCAACAATCCATCTATCTGTCCTGCTGCAAATGATGCCTTTAAAAGAACACTGAATAAAGAGACATAATTCGCACCCCGCTTGCCTTAATTACACAAGTCCACTGGATGTAACCAGGTCAGTTGAAACCATGAGGTTACATAAACTAAGAAAAGTTGCCAATGTAATGAACTCTCAAGGGAAAAGAGTTAAATCAAAACTCAGATTTGCCCTTCTTTGAAGCATATGCAGTTTGTCAGGGGGTTTCCTCCTGCATGAAACATTCAGTCTGCAAGCTTTGTAAATCAAGAGCTAGATCCTCAGCTGGTGTAAATCAGCTTACTTCTATTAACTTCAGCTGAGCTCTGCTGAGTCACACCAGATGAGGATCTACCCCCTCCCTTACCCACACTAAATAACTAATCTCTCTCAGAACTGCAAGTGAACCAGTGGTCTGCAGGAACTGGTATTTCTATATGTAGTTGGAGATTTGATGCTTGATGACTTGTAAACATGGCTTTACACAATGAAATGGGCCACAGTCTCAGTCTGTGTAAATCAGAGTAGTATTAATACCAATGAAGCCAAAATGCTTTACACTAGATGAGGATCCAGCTTGCAGAGTGAAATTTTCACACTTCCAGACAACACTTCCCGTGGACAAATTGCCCCAGGCATAAATTCCATTGTTGTGGTAAGAGATTTTTATTTATTTAGCTATTTATTTATTTATTTATTTTTTCCTGCAGTGGCTGCAAAATATCTTCATAGGCAGAAAAAAATGCTGTGTTTTCCTTCTGAACCTGTGAAAAGAGCCATATGTTTGAATGAACGTAATGCTGATGAACAGCAAAATTTTACTACCAAGAGGAATCCTGTGTGTCCAGCAAGCAGGAATAGCATGGACAATAACTGTGTGGTTTTACCTCTTGATTTTTCTCCTAACATTCCTCATCCCTATTCTGGAGAGACCAGTTCTAAGCTGATTTCTCTATATCCCATGCAGTCCTTTTGCCTGTCTACTTAGAATATCAACAGTCTGGGCAGCTGAGTGATATTTCTTGGATGCTGACTAACATCAGCTAGCACAGACAAGGCATTTTTTTTCAATGGGGTGGGTGTGTGGTGAGTGTTTTTTACAGAGTGCTAAGTCCTTGTAAGGATTTCACATCATATATAGATTTAAGCCTGAAGCTAGCTACAGCAGGCCAGATTCTGTGCTGAGTTATACCCCCACTCCGCCCGCTTGACCTAGGATGTTGCATTTAAGAGATCACTCGGGACAGCAGTCAAGACAGAATGTGGCCCTTCTGTGTTTGCACAAAATCCTTTCGTTATTTAACATCCCTTTTGGAGTTTGCTTTTCCAAACATGTAAACCTACATCAATAAATACTGCTTGCATGATGGTCTGAGATGGCTCTGACTCAGAAATTCCAAAGACTCCCCACAGAGGGGAAAATGCCTCCAACTTAGGCAGAGAGGAAATGGGGCATGGTTTTTAATGCTTTTTTGCTTCTATACTGTCTGTGGGAAATCCTAGAGGGATTTCATAAGCTCCAGCAATGTGGATAGTTCTATTGACTTTCTAGAGAGAGTCCATAGAAAGTATTCTAGGAAACTCCATTGAGATTTGACTGTAATGTATCACCACAAATGGCCTTTTGAAAGTTTAGCAGCCAGGAGAGACAGACGGAGTGCACTCCTTAAGTTATAAATGAGGCCTGGGTCAGCTATGTTTACAAGTCAGCCCTTTATTAAAATTCTCCTTAATAAGGCTCTCCTTAACATAGCGCAGCCTCTCCTGTGCAGATTAACTGCTCCAGACAGAAGAGGCGGCAGCAGTAGCTCCATTAGCCTGCTGCGTGCGTGAGTCTAGTCAAGTCCGGAGAGACAGACTTCCACTTACGTTAATGAGCTGAACAGGAGGGCTCCTTTACCAGTGCTGTTCTAATGGATTGGTGACCTCCTTGATCTTGGCGTGGCTCATGTTATTAACACACTGCTATTAAAAACACTAATTTGAAACATCAAGATACGGTCAACAACTCAAGGGCCAGGCCCACAGTGAGGGTGGCTAGATGCTATAGAGACTGTCAGTTAAGAAGGTGCCAGCCTTCCCCTCGCTCTGCACATGTGACACTGTTCTTTTCTTAATAGAACAAAGGGCAGGGGTAGGACCATGGTTTTCCTTTTATCCCCTCACTGCTCCGTACCCTTCCAACCTCTTTTAAGATGGACCGTCCTTGCCCCTGGTGCTTGTGCCAGGTGGTCCAAAGACGGGGGGAGGCCCCTCTCCCATGTGCCTGCAGCAGGGGTCACAGGCTATCTGGCTCCCAAGGAATTTCTTCCAGAACAGTGTTGCCTAGTGTACTGAGCAGTGGGTGGAGACTCAGACCTGGGTTCTGTTCCTAACTGTGCCACTGGCTGAGCTTTGGACAAGCTACTTGTCCTTTTTGTGCCTCAGTGTCCCCATCTGTAAAATAGGGATAGTAATACTGACCTTCTTTGCCAAGTGCTTTGAGATCTACTTGATGGAAAGCCTATATAAGAGGCAGGTTCTCTTTTTTTTTTTTTTTTTCTTTTTTTAATTGGAATCTCTGACCAGCTGCATATGCCAGGGTAGACCTGAATGAATAGTTTGCTAATTCAAAATGAAAAAGTTTCAAAACAAAACACTGAATTATTTTGACTTAAAAAAAATTCTTCCATTGCAAGGAAGGGGAGTCAAAACCATTTGCTGATTTCAACCCAGATTCAAGAGTAGTTCCAGTGCCCTGAAAAATGCTTCCTTTTTCGAGGGGGAAAATTTACTAATCGCAAAAGAATCCACCCAGCTCTACTTCTGAGAGGTGCAGGTCACCAGCAGTTCCCATTGACTTTGGTGAGTGTTTCTCCTGAGCAAACCCTAAAAAAGGCATCAGGATTTGAGTCTTTGTTTGGGGTTCTTAAGTGACCCAAGGCAGATGTGTGGTTCCAAGGGGTGACCAGGCTTAAGTCAATTGTTTTACAGGTTCTCCCACCTCAAGTCACGTGCAGTGTGAGGGTTCCAGCCATTTGACTTTGGGTTTGGGGTTTAGAGCTACACATTTGAACAAATAAGGCTCCAGGGTTGGGGCAGGGTGTGGCATGGAAGCCAGCATAAACAGAAACTGCAGGGAAAGTTTAACATGAGCTCCCGCAAACTTGGGGGGGAGCCATGTTTCATAGAGCTCTGCCTCTGAGCACTTCCCCCACCCCCATTTTGCTGCCACTTAAGTTGAAAGCAACATGGCCATTGACTTCATTGGGGCAGGTGAGTTATCAATGGACCAAATTCAGAGGTGACTCTAAGGGCTTGTCTACACTGGGGTACTGATATGGGGTTATCAGTATTACTTTAAAGCGCACTCAGAAACATTTTAGCACACACCAGCAGGGTCTACATGGACTAATTAGTAACATATTAGTGTGCTTTAGAAATCACATACCCAGAGGGCACATTACCCCACCATCTAGACAAGCTCTGAGTTAGCTTAGAGGACATCTAAATTGGTGTAATCAACTCAGTCCTTCCTCCACCCACCACCACCCCTGGCCCCACCTCCTTCCTCAGTATTTTATAGGCACTTAGACTCACACCTTATCAACTTGTAAATGTCACCCATGACCTCTGAATTTGACTCACTGCCTATCAAACTGGTGCAACTCCTACATCAAAGGGCCAGAAAGCTGGTTTTCTTCTTATTCTTAACAGGAGGCTCTAGACTAAAGCATATATCACCATCCACTAATTTAGACCTACTTGCACATGCTTTTTGATCCTTAGCATGTAACTTACAACTCCTCTTATAGTCACAGCCATTCCCCAGAATGTAAGTAACCGATCTAAGGGAGGAGTCTAATTCATATCCCTCATGTGGCACCTCTGGTTTTGGCCCAGTAACTGTATACTAGTTGCAAATGCAACTTTGGCATAAGTGATTGCAATTCCCATTGGAGTCAAAGGGACCTGGGCCCATCTATACAGGGGCTGAATTTGGCCCCTTGTTTACCAATAACTTAAATGTTTGTGAACCGAGAGGTCTGGGGATGATATGCAGCTCTCTGCAGCGATGCAGACCCTCTCTGCAGTGTTGTTCACAGTAAGGGGATAGCTCAGCTGTCTAAACTGAGGCATGTTCTATGGATTTTCTGAGTTCATAGGAAATGCCTTGATTAGATACTTGTGTAAGAGTTTGAGGCATAGACTCGATTTTCTGATGTTATGAAATTTAGTTGTTGCTTTTTTGTTTTTTGTTTTGTTTTTAAGTGACTTTAGTGCTGGGAGGAGATGACCACTAGATGGCCTTAGACTGAGGTCTTCTAGTTAGCTGCAGAACAGAGCACAAGAAGGGCAGCATTAAGGAATATTTCTCTCCCGCCCAACCTGGAGGCTGTCAGGATCATTTCTGAAGCTGAAGGGATTGTTTAAACACGGTTTAGACCTATCCAGATAGGTACTTCCTTGACCCTCCATCATCTGAGCACATAACCAATATGAATGAATTCACCCTCGAGCATCCCTGGGAGATAAGGCAGTTGTATCCCCATCTTACAGACAGAGTCCTGGGGCACCGAGAAAGTAAATGATTTGCCCAAGGTCGCACCAAGATTCTGTGGCAAAGCCAGGAGCTGACCTAAGTTATTCTGAGATCCAATCCAGTGCTTCAACCACAAGATCATTCTTCCCCCCCAGAGCTTGGCATGTCTGTCAAAAGGTGCCAGTTGGGATGATGTCTGTTCGACGCTGCATTTAGCCCACCAACTCTTCTCGCATTGATCGCTAAACAGCAAGGTAGAAGGACTTTCAGTGGCTACTAACATAGTGCATAGTCAGACCAGTGACCTTGAAATATCATCTGTACATCCCTGTATCCCACAGCCATCCAATCCACCTGATAGGAAGGTCTTTTGTTTTATTTTGAATGAAAATAGCTGCGTTTTAATCCATGTCTACCTATTGATCAGGGATCAAGTCATCCATTTGATGTGCATTGTACTCTCACCCTTGCTCAGACAAGTGGTCCACATCTCAAACTGACTTTCATTCTGTCACTAATGAACCTCTTTCTTTTTTTTTTTTTTCAAATTAGCTAATTTGCAACTTGTTCAGGTGTGTTTTTTTTCCTCTGCTTTCTCTCACACTAAGAATATCAACCCTTTGCTTCTCTGTCACATGTTCCCCTCTTCCTTAACCCCTTCCTCTTGGGTATGTGGAAATCTAGCCACATGATGCCACAATTTCATGGATGGCAAAATACAGATTTCTCCAAAGAAGCCAACTAACCCATACCTCTTGTTTAATTTAAGAAAGTCAGAGATATGTAGGACACAGGCTGTGTTCTGCCATTGCTTAACAGAGGGAAGGAAAAGTTTGCTAAATGCTTATTCTCCAGATTTGGATGTTTTAATAATAAATCTAACTGAGTAGGCAGCAAAATTAAGTTCCCTCCAGAGTCTCATAGCAAATGCGGGGAAAAGGTGGAAAAATGGAAGAGATCATTAACGTGGGCTTTAAGAATTGGAACTGCATTCAAATGGCTTCTGTTTCATTTGGCTCTCAGCTGAATGGTGATGGAGCTGAGGTGTTAAGCTCAGTGTGAATACTTCAGATCCAGAGAATAGTCTACACAAGGAGGTTGCAATATTAGCTCTTTGTTTTGGTTGTTTCCTTAGGCTACCTGGGAAACCCACGCTCTTCCAAGCCATTAGCAGCTATCCTACAAATCCTATATAGAAAATATCTACTGTGATAGCCCCAAATCCGTATGGAGCCCAACTCATGTCTCATGCACACCAGTTTAAATCAAGATTGTCCAATAAAATTACACTGATTTAAAATCATTGCGAAAGGAGACATGGGTCCTGTCATGGACAATGGTGTTCCTACCATGTAGAATACTGTGCTGTTTCTTTTCACCGAAGGCCAGCACAGCATAGCTTATCACAGCAACCCGAAGAAACTGTCAGTTCTCTTTTATGCACCATCCTGAACATAGCTTAGGAGGGTTTCCTAGACTGCTGGGGTATCAAATTGTTTCTGTCCATACATCTATTTATAGGAATCACTTTGCATCTCTACTAAAATGACGGTTAGTGTCCTTTCATACCCTTAAAAAATAAATGAGGCATCGCTGATCCCCCATTATTTAATTTCCAAAGATGATACATCGATTGTCAAATAAAGGCTGTCAAGGTTGAATTAACAACTCATCTCTACTGTTACAAACCTACATATTAAGTAGGAAGGGACCTTAGCTTTTGGATAATGTTCCAGCCTCATCTATCTTCCCAATAAAGCCTCCATCACAACCACTCACTTCTGCACTGCTCTTGTTTGCTTTGGATCATGCCTGACCCCAGTTCATACTGAAATGGAGCCAATGTAGAAGAATCCTGGATGTTTACAATTCTCCAGTCACAATGATGGACAGACCCAGATGGTAACTTCAGGCATTAAGGAGAATGGAAAGGAAGCAAATGGCACCAAATAAGCCACTGTAGGACAAGTATAAATCCTTTTTAAAGAGCCCAGCTGGATCCAAAGATGAGCCAAACAGAACCTCATCTAGTCTTCATCTGGAGCACTGCTGAAGTAGAAGCAAGGAAGTGGTGTGTGTGTGTGTGCACGCTCACACATGCAAGTACACTGGGAATGGGCAACGTGGGATGGATCACGTGGTGGTTAGCTATTCTGATCATTCCCTCTGGGGCATCTGGCATTGGTCACTGTTCGAAGACAGGATACTGGGCTAGATGGCCATTCTTCTATTGTGTTAGAATCCATATGCACTTTGGATAGTGTCATGTTTAACTTATGAAATATAATGAAGAATATTATGTTCATTATCTAACTCAAGAATTTCACTCCTGCTGTGTGCCTGGCTGGCTGGATGGCTTTCTCGTTCAAGTGAATTTAGTACCAGTGTAAGGTGCCAGTTGACATCCCTGTGCCACTGAAGCTGCCAGTCCAGGGGACTGCTACCATATGATCTGAGGCAGTGCTGGTTTCCCCAATACTAGTTTGCCGCCGCTGTCTCTCGTCTCTGTCCTAGAGGAACCATCTTCAGGGAGGATTCTTTCTCCAAACCTAGTTGCGCCTGTCGACAAGGATACCAGTTGTGACCCTGGTTTCTGTGACTGGGGGAAACCAGAGAACTCAAATGCCAAAGGGTAACAATGCTAGTTCACTACTGTCCTGGACCATATTGAAAGCTATGAGCTAGCAGCAAAAGGCTTCCAATCTCACTGCCAATCCTTTCAGTCCTCACAATGCTACTTTACTCGAGCCTGTTTCTCTACAGAATGTTTTCCTTCGAGTTGTTGCTTCAGTGGCTAAACACAATAAGAAATGCTTCATCAGGTGTCAGGACCAGAGTCCTAAGTCCCTCGGCTAAGCCTGGGGTTAGCAAGTTCAGCCTTCAGGCAGGTTCATGAGCCCAGCAGGACTGTGGCAGAATCAGCCCAGGCGATTGGCTAAAAGGAGCCAACAGGTCAGCATGTGAGTGAACAGCAGTTTGCTGGCTGCTCAGTGCTTATGCCTATTGCTTTCTTCACTCCTGTGCCTGTTTTGTTCCAGTCCTCCCTAGCCCTGCTCCCTTGGCTGACTCCAGCAGCAGCCCCTGACTCTGGTTGATGTTGGCTTGATTCCTGGTTCCTGACGCCAGCTTTGCTCCATGGCTCCTGCCTCTTGTCCTGGCTCTAACAATTAGGTAAGACTGCCTATTCCATAGCCTGACATCAGGAGACCGCTAAGTGAATTTCCCACCACCACCATTTTACAGATGGGGGGGGGGAGGGACTGAGGCACAGGCAAGTTAAATAACTTGCCCAAGATCACAGAGAGAGTCAGTAGCAGAGATGGGAATAGAACCAGGTCTCCAGGATCCTATTTGCTCAAGCTCACTGTGGATCATTGCAAACACATCTGGAACAGAATTATAACTGGATTAGTGGGTGAATTTCTGTGTAGAATGGAACCTCTTGAATTCAGCCATAGTCCCTACCAAATGCCACACAAGCCAACTCCTCACAAAAGGAAGAGAGCATGAAAAACTCACATACTCTTACGAACTGATGCCACAGAAGCACACTTCCATGCACAACAGTGAATGTAAACCCCTATCTTGTTAAGACTTTGGGGGCTGATTCTGCTGTCGCATCACTGTACATCAGGAATCAGCCCACTAATGGCAGTGGAGTGATGCTAGCCAAAAACCAAGATGAGCTCAGAATCAGGCTGTCTGTGTTCAGGATCCAAAAGCTGAGCCCATATGCTTAAGGAACTTTCCAGTCCCTCAGGCTGAGAGGAAGAATGATGCATGATAAACCCTGTTTATTCTACTTGTTCAATATGCAGCAAAGAATGAAGGGGAATTGTAAAGGGAGACCTATACTAACAGGAGGTTAAATATTATTGTAATTTCACTATAGCAACACTAACAAACCCCAGAACCCCCTGACCTGCAACCTGTGCCTGAATTTAATTCAACAGCCTGGAACAGATTTCTCTTGGTGAAGCACAATTTGTAAGTAAAAACCAAAGCGGTTCTCGGGAAGAGTGGATACCTTTTCCCCGCCATAGAAGCACTAATGGCTTATCTACCAATTCAGCCGCAGTCAGGAGACAGTCTGTGTACTGCAATCTCCTTTGTCTTTCTCAACTGACACCTCATTGATGGGCAATTTTTCTAAACAACAGCAAAATTGCAGTACCGGCTTCTCTGTCAATAAATTCCATTATTTCACATGGAGGTTGGTAGCATAGCCAGAAAATGCCAAAGTGATTACCTTGAGGAACTACAGCTCTGTGGTCTGAGCACTCTATAAATCTATGGGCAAAGTTTGATAAAGCACATTGATACTTTTTCTGACAAGACTTTGTCTAGATTTAGTGGACTTGGTTGTTAGCAGCATGCAGTCCTGTCATTCCTGGTTCGATTAAATGCAGCCATGATTCCCATGCGCACACTTCCTTGCTTTTTCCTTTGGCAAAATGTCCATTCCCCTCCCCACACACCCCCAGTGCAAGGCAATGGAAAAGACCAAGAAATGGTAAACAACTGGTAGGGATATATGATCTAGTCCATTTTTGGATTGATATGAGGAGTGAACAGAAGAGATTCACTTCAGATCTGGGGTGCCATCAATCCTCAAACTAATCACATGTGGTCCCATAAATCTCAGCCTGTGGGAGTCAGACCTTCTTAACAATGAGCCATCAACCAGAACACAGTTTTGGCAAAACAAAATCTCGCTTTATACTTGAATTTGTTTTACACATTTTGTGGAAGGATGGTAGGGAGAGAGTGGCTAGGGGAAGGAAAAAGTAGGGTGATGTGGGGAGTGTTGGTATGAGTCTGTCACTGAGATAAAGATTTGGCTTGGGAGAGATTTGTTGGGTTCCTGGTTGGTTGGGCAAGTTATGTTGATGTGCTGGTTTATTTTCTGGAAGCTGTGATGGGAGACTGGTGTTTGGTGTGAGGAGTTATACTTTTCTGGGAAAGTTGTGTTGAAGCATTGGTTTGGAATGGGCTGATGATGATTGGTGAGGGATATATTCGATTCTTTGGTTTGGTAGGGAAGCAGTTTGCTTCAGGCTGACGGAATAATGAACTCATCTTATGTTTTTCCAGGGATAATGTGGTGTTGCATTGCTTTGTTTGATTAGAGAACATCACATAGGGGTAGTGTGGTGTTGTGATCTCTGCAAATTGCATTGATGTATTTGGTTCGCTTTACTGGGCTGGAGGGTTGTGTTGATTTGATTGGGTCTGATCAACATAAAAGCAACAACCTGACATTCCTGATGCTTCCAAGGCTCCTACTGGAGTGAGGAGAATGCAGAGTGGGTTTCTGGGATTTCTACTGGGGCATTGGTCTGGTGAGGTTATCGGTGAATTAGTTTGCTTTAGAGGGGTTGTGTTGAAGTAGAGTTGTTCTGGGTATTGTGTAGAGGTAATGATTTGACTTGTGAGGAGCTGTATAAATACACTCTCTCTCCATTTATTGGAACTGTTCTCCTTGTTCGAGGACAGATACCGTAGAACTGCTTTCTCCTCACTCTCCATAGTTGCTGTCTAAAGGTTGAAAGGTTAAGTGGGACTTAAGTGATGCATGGCCTCATGCTGGCCCTTTGCACAGGGGTGGATTTCACCATGTAGTGTATTTGCCATGCTGTGGGGATTGCTTTCCCTGGTGCTGTGTAACTCCTC
This sequence comes from Gopherus evgoodei, assembly GCF_007399415.2. Lineage (NCBI taxonomy): Eukaryota > Metazoa > Chordata > Testudines > Testudinidae > Gopherus > Gopherus evgoodei. Next base: position 11,840,347 of record NC_044337.1, read on the forward strand.
TGCTCCCTGACAGGAATACAATTTACTGCAATTTACTACAAATCCTCATAAAACCCCTTCTCTTTTGACACTCAGTCAGAAACCCTAAAAATGATGACTGACAGGTTCTTCATAAATATTTATTCCTTTTAAAAAAAAATAAAAAGTTCAATTCTTCCCTCTGAAATTGGGTTGTTGGGTTGTTTTTTTTTTTAAAAGCCACTTTGATCAGTTCTGCTACAACCAAGCCCACTTTCTCTGCTGCCCCGGGCTTGAGAAGCTGGACCTGGCACATGGGGGGGGGGCTTTCATGGAGGCCGGGTGGGATGGCATCCCCTCACCCAGTCTGTGACAATGTCAAGGGTCTCCCCTTAGTGTTTGTGCAAGAGAGTGCTTATTTTTCCATTGCTAGCTGCTAATGGAGTTACTTCTTTCAGCTCAAGTGGTAGAGACCCATGCTTTTAGTGCTGAAGATCATAGGTTCATACCTTGCTGATGACCCATGCAGGGGTTGTTACAATACAACTTGAGCCTGCAATTTAAGCCCATTGCTGCTTGTCTTATCCTCAGAGGTTACGGAGAACAATTTATTTTTCTCCTCCTTGTAACAGCCTTTTATGTACTTGAAAACTGTTATCATGTCCTCCCTCAGTCTTCTCTTCTCCAGACTAAACAAACCCAATTTTTTTTTCCAATTTTCCCTCATAGATCAAGTTTTCTAGACCTTAAATCATTTTTGTTGCTCTTCTCTGGTTTTTTCTAATTTGTCCACATCTTTCCTGAAACAGAGTGCCCAGAACTGGATGCAATACTCCAGTTGAAGCCTAATCTGCACGGAGTAGAACGGAAGAACTAGTACTTGTGTCTTGGTTACAACACTCGTGCTAACCCATCTCAGAATGATGTTTAGGTTGTTTACAACAGCATTGCACTGTTGATTCATATTTAGCTTGTGGTCCACTATGACCCCAGATCCCTTGCCGCAGTATACCTTCCTAGGCAGTCATTTCCCATTTTGTATGTGTGCCATTGATCCTTCTTAAGTGGAGTACTTTGCATATGTCCTTACTGAATTTCATCCTACGTACTTCAGATCATTTTGAATTTTAATCCTACTCTCCAAAGCACTTGCAACTCCTTCCAGCTTGATATTCTCTGCAAACTTCATAAGTGTACTGTCTGTGCCATTAGGTCTCTGCTGCCATATAGGGAAGCAGGGGCTGGCTGCTAGTAGCTGAAATATCTGTTGTAGATAAGGGACTCTTTGAGGTTACTACATTTGCCCACTCTAGAAAACACTTTCTCACATCCAGCTTTTTGACATAGGGTAGGTGACCTGGAGGGGCGCCTCCAAGGCTGTATGTCCCACATGGAATTAGCTGTGTGCATTTAAACCCCTCCTTTAAATCCTCTCAGGCCAATGAGAGTGTATTCCCATTTTATTTTTGTCACTTTGACTCTGACTCTTTCTCTTGTTCTGTTTATAAATAGTGTAGACGTTTACTGCTTTGTATGGGGGGCAGGGGAGAAGGGAACATATTAAAATCATGCAAGGCCGATGAAAGTGTCTCCCGAGCATAAGTCATGTGACGATAAATTTCAGTTGAGTGACAACAGTATTAACAAACTGAAAATAAGATTGATGCGCATCAGGGGTCCATGAATGCAAAATAAAAGGGAAAAACTTGCTAGCTTGAGATAGGCAAAGTATAAATATGTATCACTTGGTTCTAAAGTGAGTTATGATTGCATTTTCCTACTTGTACCTGAAATCTGTGGAGGTTATTCATCTTATCCCTATATCAGCCATGACAGTTATGGCCACACAGTGCATACAGCACAGATACCTGTTCAGCAGATAAATCAGGAGGCATGAAGGGACCTGTTGTTATCAATTTGATCTTAGGAATAAATATACAAATATGTGTACAGTATTGTTGTCATGCTGAACACCTTCCCTGCTTCTCGCTGATACATTTAAAAGAGGCTGGTTGGAGAGGCACTTTGACAGCACCTAAGGGCGATGAAGGGAAGGAAGGATCATGATAGAGAAAGAGATTGATGTCTTTTAGAAACCGTTACATCCAGTGCCTTGTTCTGATGCAGGGCTAGGGTGGAGGATGGACGCGCAAGATAGCTGGGACCATTACAGTCAGTGAACATCTTGTCCAGTGAAACCGTTCCTGATGAGGCTGTGCATGGCACTGCCTCTCAACTGGGGCTAAAGAACTACACTTTTTATGGTGCGGAGGAGACTCTGGAGTTTAATACTGATTTACCGTGGCAGTTCAGCAAGGAGACAAGCAGCGTACAGGAATGCAGGCAGGCAGCTGAGAGGCCAACAGGACCTGCTCACTATACGTAGAGCCGAGCGAGTGTGTGTGTTGGGGCTGGGGGAGAGATTCTTTCCGTTCATTTGTAAGTCAAAGTACAGTGACAGGTATGAAGACAGTGAAGCATCCAGAAGATTAGACCAAGGCACTCACTGAAGTATCCAGGCAGGGGAAAACAAGGTTACATTCAGATATCTGTGTGGGGATGGAGGAACCCTGCTCCAGAGAAGCTATCCGGATTCCTTAGCTTTGTGGTACTGCTGCTCGGCTGTGGAAAATAGAGCATGCACAGATGCCAGAAATTGGGGGGCAGGAGGGGTTGTGACTTCACAGGCTTGGCTTTTCTTACCTGGAGCTGCCTGAGATGGGAGACCATATCACACCCTGGTGGAATGGAGAGAGAGCTCCTCCACCTGCATCCTGGAGGCTTCTAGCAGAGAGAGCAGGTAGAAAGAAGTTGTGGTTGTTCAGTGCTGAAGAAAGAGCATCTGCTTCTTGGCATATGGGCCCTGCGTGCAGCTTCTGAGCTGAGCACTCAGGCCAAGAACATAGAGCCGCAGACGGGCTGGCAGGTGGTGGGAATGATAATACTTTGCATCTATATTCTGCCATTCACATGAGGATCTCAAAGTGGGTCTCATCCCTGTTACAGCTGAGGGGACTGAGGAACAAAGTGTGACTTAAAGTTTCGGGAAGATCCACCGGCAGAGTCCAAAACAGAACCATTACCCTGCTCTGACCACCAGACATGACCCGTGGCAGGGCTGTAGTTGCCCAGTTCCCTCATTTGGAGACTGGCTCCTCCCACTGCAAAAAATGCAAAAGAAATGTAGCTCTGCAGGGAAACCCCAAGAAGATGCAGGGCTGAAGAATCATCACTAGCACACCACCTGCTGCTCGGAGCATGGACGCTTTATGATAGAAGTAGCCTTTTAAATAATGAATTTCCTATCATTTCTCAGCCTTGGGGACCAAAGGCCGCTGTCCAGAACGCAGGTTCAATACACACAGCAGCAGTTTACTATCCTACCAAAAGACCTCCACCCAAACAGGGAGGAACCACTTCAAACAGCAAGAGGATAATTCCTGGCCCATTTGTGTCTTGGCCTTCCTCCAGAGACTGCTACCAAGGGGCTACTTGTGATGTTAACTTGGGATGCAGGCACTTGTTCACTAAGAACAGACCAGAGAGAACCTCATTCCACCAGACTACCTCTAGATGGTGACAATATTCAGTAACTACTGTCCTAGATAACCACCTTCTGCCCTCTCTCTCTCTCTTTTATACTGAGGTAAATCTTGAGTTAATGGGAGTTATTCCAGGTTTCTTACAGGTGGCAGTGAAAGTTGAATGTAGCCCAGTGGCTGTATAAGAGCCTCATGATAAAAGGCTGTGTATCCCATTAGTCAACCGCATGTACTGTTAAAAATCCTTAAGTGCCTTTCCCAAACAGGTTGATCCTATGACACCTCTAGGAACTCAAGTTTTGGCTCAACTAGGTTTGACTACTATGTACTTTATTTACATATTTAGTATTGAAGTTGCACTCTGACCCCAGTCAAGATCAGGCCTCCACTGTGCTAGGGACTGTACAAACAGTAATGAATTTTCCAATAAAAATACTACTTGAATAGGTATCTTACATTATAAACTTCTGTTTCTATCATGATCTGTTCTGTTTGTGGTGATCTACCCTATCCCATTGGTTTTCCTGTCAGTCCTGAGTCCTGAGATTCTGCCATCCAGAGTTAGAGGTCATAGCAAAAGGTTCCTCAGATTCACCCTTACTTTAATAGACAGCACTTAACACAGAATGTCTTCTGACTTTCTGCCTCTTAGCTCCAAATTCCTTCATTACTGATCCTGCATTTTTGCTCTGCTGCAAATATTTCTTGTAGAATAACTCATTTCTTCTTAAGTGTCATGGAATTTCCCAGTGAAATCAGAGGTTTGACTTAAAGCTGAATTTTTTTTTTTAAGGCTAGTGTAAAAATGGAAGCTATGTGGCATCTGGGATTTGAATAAAAAAAGCTAAGAACTTGAATCTGAAGATGCATGAGAACGCTGCCTGCTGAGAATCTTGGATAGCACATGCTGAGTATGCTAATGACATGCAGAGAGAATATATGAGGTTATTTTGTTTCCAAAATGTGATACTTTAAGGAAAAACAACTTCTGTCCTTCAGCCTTAAGAGGTTATTCCTATTCTTGAACTGTGAAGAAGTAAGTGAGGAGGAAAATGCCAGATGAAACCATTAAGCTGATTTCAGTGACAGTATGTTCTGGCCAACTAGGAAGATGTGGCCATATATTACAGCAGTCCATTAACAAGAATTCATTTTTTAGCCCAGTTGTCTCTTAAAAAAAAAACAACAACCTTAACATTTAATTTTCATAAACCTAGAATTAAGGCTGACTTTTTAACTTTACAGTATTCTGCACTCATTAGGTTCCTGCTACGATGTAAATCTCTCTGCTGAAACAGCAATACGAGAGCCTTCCACTTGCCATAATAAATGTGTAACGTTGAATTGTAACCCCTAACCACATAATTACAGATGGAAGCTATCCAGCTGCCACTGTTGGCCATACTGGGGCCAATAAGGAGCTATAACTCTAGTGCAGGGTTTAAGAAAACGAACCTTTCCTCTGAAAAGTGAGGCTCCTGCATTTTGGAGACCTGACACCAAAATGTCTGTTATGTCTATCCAGAGAGGAAGTGGAATGAAGCTTGGTTTTGCCATTGAAGTAATGGGAATCTGAAGCTGACACCTTGGGACAGATTTTAAAGGTATTTAGCTGCCTAAAAATTCCAGTTAGACAGCTTATGAGAGTTAGGCAGTTAACCAGATTAGGCTCTTTGGAAATCCCATTAGGTGCCTATCTGAATCCTCAGGCAGCTAAATATCTTTCACTGTACTACCTAGGGGTCAGATTATAAAAGGTATGCTAGAAATTCACAGAAGGCAGAAGATTTGGGCTTTATTTCTTGTTCTTCTATGACTTCCTTGGGTTAAGTTGCTCAACCTCTCTAGGCTCAATTCACCAATGCCATGGAGCTGTTTACATCTGTGCAAAATGATAAATGGAAGTGGTAATGTCTCACACCTATTTTGCATGGTGATGTAAGGGAGTGTGGAAGAAGCAGGGCAATGGACAATCTGTTGTGTATATACATTTCCTCCTCTGAAATGTGGGCAGTACCTACCTCAAAGGATTGTTGTGAGGCGTAACTCATTAATGTTTGGAAATGGCTTTGAGATCCTTGGATGGAAGGTAAAATAGAAATGCAAAGAATCTTTCTCCCAGGGCTGCCTGGAGGGATTAGGAATCATAATGTTAATTGCAGCTAGGGTAAATAATTCATAACAAACCATTTATTGAATGTTGCCACTCTCTGTTTGCGAATTGTCCACAAGCAGATGGCGATAGTTTTGAATAATGAATGCATTAAAAAAAATAGTGTATTTGAGGAGCCAAGTCTTGCTTTGTGGTTTGTTAGTGAGAAGTTAGTTGTGGGAATTCAATGTTCAAAATTCAAGATGGGCTGGTTAGTTTAGTTTTGATTGGACATGTGTAGACCACATGGTACATTTTCAGTCCCGGATTGGATGATATAACTCTTAGAATCATACCTTGTGCTTCCCCCATCTATAATACCTGACTGTCTCTTCTTGTGTGACTATAAGCTGTTTTGAGACAGGGCCCTCTTTGTTATGTGGGTCTGCAGCACTATGCACAACAGGACCTAGATTCCTGAAGCAAGAAGTGGGAATTCATTTAACCTAAGCCACACAGCAAGTCAGTGGCAGAGCTGTAGAATAGAACCCCAAACCCCTTGCTTCAAATGTCCATTTCTAACTACTGGGCAACACTATCCTCAGTGAAAGGAGATGGGAAAAGTATCTGAACATTGATGGGTAAATATTTGCTCTGTATAGATTGTCACTCACAACTAATATTTTTGTAATGAGTTTTTTAGACTTTCTGAGATAACATTCCATCCCTTTGACACTGTCTCAGCCTTATCTCTGCTTTTTTTTCTTTAAATCTCTTTATCTTTTTAAAATGCTCTCTTCTCCAGCAGTGACAGACCTATCACTGGCGTAGTATTAGTACTCGCTTTAACAACTCAGAAAGCAAAGAGATTATTCTGGACTCGGTCCTAACACACTCGAGTTGGTTCAAGAACTAACTGTAGATAAGGCTAAGACTTTTTTTCCACTGTTATTTTTAGTAAAAGTCACTAACAGGTCGCAGGCAATACACAAAAATTCACGGAGCCTGTGACTTGTCCATTACTTTACTACAAATAACCGGGGGCAGGGCTAGGTAGGATGGAGGAAGGGAGTTCAATGGCGGGTGGGGGGAGGGGGACTGACAGCCAAGCCTCCTGCATGGAGGAGGGCACATCCCCAACTCCAGTGGCCTTAGCCATGGAGGGGCTCCAGAGCTGGCCCAGTTGCAGGACCAGGGGTGTGTGGCCCCACTGCAGCCTTGGCCACAGAGGCGGGGGAACACAGCCCTGGGAAGCCACAAGGGGGCACATGGTCCCAGCTGCAGCCCCCAGCAGAAGCCACGGGTCTGGGGCACCCAGCCCTGGCTGCAGCCTCCACCAAGCAGGACGCAGGGCTGGTGGTAGAAAGAGCTCAGCAGCTCTGCAGTGACTCTGGAGAAGAGGCCTAGTGAGAGATGCTGATTCCTAGTGTCTCTTCTGGGGCTCACAGTGTAAGACCCAGGAAAGGAGGATGTAGGAATTGGTCCAGCGAGGCAGCAGGGGGGTCTGTGTAGTCAGACCTTGATTGCTTGTTGAAGTGTCCCTGAACCAGTGGAGAGGGAGACCCTGGGTTCTCCTACCAGCCCATTGAGGAAAGTGGGGTGGAAATCCCCAGCAAGGTGTATGGACTATTGAAAGGTTCAACACCATAGATGTGAGTCCAGAGCTGGATTGAAGGGCCAATGTGAAAGAGATGGACTAGTGTTTGCTGGACTATTGGCTTATCCCAGAACTATATGGCCCAACTGGAGGGCAGAGTCGCAAGAAGCAGCAGATGACTGCAGGGCCAGAGTGGGTGTAAAAGGAGGAGAGAATCCCAGGCCCAGTCACAAGGATGGGTGTTGGTTACTGAGTGGCATTCATACAGAATCTAACTTCCTTTTTGAAAATCCATGCCAGGGCTACCAGAAGTCATGTGTAGCCCTAAATAAGAGAGGAAGCAGGAAGTCGATAGTGGGTGGAGGGGCAGGGAGGTTCAGTTGGAAGGTTATTTGAACCAAACAGGTATCCCTCAGTCAAATGGAAATCTAACCTAGTGAAGCCAATAAAAAGGAGTGTGAACCATGGGAAGTGAAATCTAAGATGGAACTTGGGAAGGCTAAGTAGGAATTGGGAAGACTCAAAAATCCAAACATAAATAAGAAATTTTCTAAATATATTAGAAGTGGGAAGCTTCCACTGGGCATCAGGGTGTGAAGAGAGCAAGTGAGGAGAATATGGACACAACAGAGGAGCTTACTGATGTGTGTATGTAGGGGGGGAGGTTTCCCCCATCAGTCTTTCCCATAGACTGTTGGGGAGATCCTTAATTGCATACGTTTTCTCAGGTAACAAAACACTTTGTAAGGAGATGCACGCCTTTCAGTGAGGGTTGCAATAACTGAGCTCCTTGAGTTGGATCATTTGCTAATGGTCTTTAGTCTTGGTTTTCATGTTAAATGTCCCATTCACTCTGTTTCTAAGGGGACCCATGCCACCTCTCTCTCTGTCTGATGAAATGCAGCCCTGTGCGGAGAGGCAACACGAAGCAAATTCAACCTGCAATTTCCTAGCAATGAAGGTATTTAAGTAGTTAAACAGAGTACTGGGGGAGATGTTGGATTCATCCATGTTTGGAATCTTTAAAATGAGATTAAATATTTTGTCTAAAAAACATGCTTTAATCCAGCTCTGGCGAAAATTCTACAGCCTGTGAATACAGGAGGTCAGACAAGATGACCATAATGGGTCCTTTTTGGCCTCAGAGTCCAAAGGTTTATCTACACGGGGAAGTTAGCCTGCAGGGAGCTCGGGTGTGAAGGTAGAGCGCACTAGCTACTCTGCACTAACCAGCCGTGTGAACGCTGTTAGTGTGCACTAAGAGTGCCCTCAGGTGATTTAGTTGATACGCTTCCAAAGAGCATTAAGCTAATGTGCACAAGGGCACATAGAACGCAGGAAGAGCGTTCACATGGGGGAGTTTGTGCGGAGTAGCCAGTGCACACCAGCTACTTGGGGCTCTTTCCCCATGTAGATAAGCCCTTGGAATCTATGTAAAACTTGTGTATCATGTAAGTTAGAATGTAAGTAGGACATAAGTCATGAATGGCTTTGTACTGGTACTTTGCCCAGGAGAAATGTTAGCTCCACTTGCCGTTTAAAAACTACCTCTCCAAGCCAACCTTCAACTAAAGAGACCCCATGCCTCATCCTGTTGGGTTTATATCCATCAAGAAACTTGTAAGCCACCATGTTCAAAATAGAGTTAAAAATAAATCTCCCAGACCCTTTGCCAACCCTCCCAGGCCCAGTTTATAAAGGGCAAAAGCTAGTGTGTCTTCTATGCTTGTTTCCTGAGTAGGGTATGTTGCTGCAACCTGTCTATATTATCCTATCTGGAATGAGATTTCATTTCACAAGTTTTTACTTTGCAATTTCAATAACTAGAACTTGTTTAAAGGCTCACTGCTCCAGGAAAATGCATTACATCTTAGCTTTTAAATTCACCAGCTCCCGTTTATTGGTATTAATAATACATTGGGAAAGCTGTTCTTTTCATTTTATTTTGATCCTCAGATTCTTTTTGCCTCTTAAATCCAAATATCTAAAGGAAATGTTTACAAATAGCACTCTTGTATCTTAAAGATAAACGCACTTGGCAAGCGATTTAAAGAGTCCTTTGCAGTGGTCAGGGAAAAGGGAAGGGGGGGAAAAAAAAATAGAAAGCAGCGAAACTGTTTCATAATCGCATACAAACCAAAAATGTCCAGAGAGAAGCTTTTTAATAACAAGGAAAACACCTAAATTAGTTTCCATTTAAACATATTGGCATCTCTAATTTATAAACACCATTAAAGCAGAGAATTGTTGATAAGGGTTAGAGTAATTATTCTCATAAGTGGAAATGCAGACGTTTTGTGCTTCTAAATGCTTATTTTTCTACTTTGACTGACTCCATGGAGCTTTTTTTCAGCTCGGGTCACCCAAGGAATCGCTTCATGCATGTTTATGTATTTACTGTATTGTATAAGATACTTTATTTTTTGCCAAGCTAGCTCTTTCATCATTCATCTGTTTCGGCCTTACCATTGTGATGAAGGCTAGCCAGAGACAGCTACTTCTGTCTGCTAGGCCTATGTAAAACTGGAGTAAGTCAGCTAAATCCATGGAGGTATTCTGGATTCAAACCAGTGTAAATTAGATCAGAATGTGATCTATAATGCTTGCAGGATTTGGTAACTTGGGGTCACCAGGTGTCTTCCCCGTCGTCTTCCTGCTTTGCTAACCAAAATTGGGGAGAATAGATCAATCACATTTTTTTTTCTTACGATGTATTCTGTATAAATGCAATCTGTGCATTATTATATTGGAACTGGGATATCTCTAAGCAATTACTTCCCAGCACATTAGTGTCCATGAACTAAATACTAAAGTGTTTATTCAGTGTATTGTAGGATCAGGTTATTGCTGAGTCCGTCCATCATGCCAAGAAATTATTGGTATAAGTGCTTTAAGAGCACAGACAGTACAATGGAGATATAACCAAGCTGGAGGAGTGCAGGCTCTTCTTAGGGAGGTCAGGCGCTTCTTTATTTAGAGAAGAAGGAAAGAAATAGAAAGTAGGCTGTAAAAGTGTTCAGATGCACAAAAATATATCTCGTCGTCAAATGCACGTTGCAGTTCACTGGCTGTGGGAATCGGGGGAAAAAACTTTACGCTGAAATTGAGTGGAAATTGGAATAGTGAGGGGAATATGCTTGCTTTTTCAATTCCAACTGCTCATGCAGTCTTTTGCCTAGGATTAAGAGGTCATTTATTGCAGCCTTAAAGGATAAGGACTGGGCTAGATAGGAGAATCAGAAGCTGTTTATTCTGTAAATGTTTGAATATGAATCAGGTCTGCCTTTCAGAGCTTTGCTTATTATTTCTATTTACCAGGGTAATATCAGAACTCTAATTCTCCCACCTCTCTCAATTCCCCGTATCTCAGTTTCTCAGCAAGACCGGAAGCTTTAGAGTTTTTTCCATCTACTGAGCGATGTACCCTTGTTTATAAGGGGGAATGTTTCTTTTATGTTTTCTGTTGAGATTGTATTAATGTAACTGTCTGGTGCTCAAAAGCAATGCTGAGGGATTAATCATTTCTTTTTATGTAATCGGTTATTAGTTTATCATGGTAAATAACCAACTTTATCAGATTTCTCTTTACACAGTAGCTGAGGTTCCAGACTTGGTCCTCCCCGTCTTCCCCCACCCCCGCCCTCTCATAAGTTAAAAGTATATAAAGAGCTCAGATGAGGAAAACTGATGCACAGAAAGGGTAAGTGATTTGTCCAAAATCACACTAGGCAAAGGAACCTAGGTCTCATGCTCTAACCACTAACCCACAGCAGGCAGGGTCTGACCTCAGTAGGGTGATCAGATGCAAGTGTGGAAAATGAGGATACTTTTTTTTTTTAATTTGAGCAGGGGGGGAAGAGGGTATAGTTACCTATAACTCGGCCAAAATATAGTCACATGTTAACAGACCTTTTACAATGAGTCCACCTTTTTTCCAATCACCTGCCAGATTTTGGCCCTATATAGGCAGGACCTGCTTCCCCTGCCAGTGAAATGGGAATGACAGGTAGGCAGACAGCAAAGCTCCCACACTGAAATGTGGACCAGTAATGGTTTAATTTGACCTGCCATAGCTGAGAGACTGGAGAAGAGCAGTTTTCTAAACAGAAAAGATGATGATCTGTAGTTTTATCAAGCCAATAACCTCATTACAATGATTCCAAACCTCTCCACAAGGAGCCACTTGTATGGCCCTGGAGAAGTCTGAGCGGAAGAATGGTGCTGTGGTTAAATCGGAGCAGGGCCGGGAAGAAGTGGGCTCAAGTCTAGATGTGCCATGGACAGCCAGTGTGACCTCGAGCAAGTCAAGTGATCTCTCTGTGCCTTGCTATAATAGCACCACCTTTATCTGTCCTGTCATCTTTGATTGTAAGCTCTTCCGGGGGGCACTATCTCATAATCCATGCAAGTACAAAGCCTCCTACAACAGGGCCTTGATCTTAATTAGGACCTCTGAGTACTACTGTAATGTAAATAAAATTCTCATTGGAAAAGACCTTCCATTTCATCCCATCTGGCAAGCAAGATCTCTCACTGAACTAACCCCACTACAATTTTATTTGATTTCTGACTACTTCTAGAGATGGCGACTCTACTGCTGTAGTTTCTTCCATGTGCCCATCCCCCTATATTAAGGTCCTTTCTCTTTTGTACAGTATGTAACCTGAAGTTTTTCACTTTTTCAGGTTTAGATCATTCCTCTTTGTTTCACTCCTCTTGGCTATTCCTTTTTACTGCATGGATTGCGTCTGACCAATGCTAGTAGCCTGTAAGGGCATTGCCTCAAAATGCAGGGTAAAAGAGGGTCTGCAATCTCTTGAACATCATGGAAGTAGCATGCTGATTATTCGTTAATTCCGGATTTGTTATGAATTATATGCTGGTTGTTCTCTTTTTTTTGTTTTTACTGGTGTGCTCAATGCACTACAGGCAGGCAGGAAGACGAGGGCCATCCTCTGAGAGGGTGACGTCTGGTGTGGTACAATGATAACTTTTTAGGATGATGACATTCATCTATTTACTATAGCCGCTTTCATCCTAAAGCGCCTTAAAACACGTTGCAAACTCCTTTACAAACACATGTGCTATAAGAAGGGGAGACTTCATCCACCACAGAGGTGTGACACTAATAGACCAAAAGGAGATAGCTGTTTACTAGCCCACAGCCACATTGCACAACAAATGTAGGCCCAGAATCATGCAGGTGCACACCCAGTTGAACTTGATGAGGGAATAGGGGGGAGGCAGAAATGTAACTGCATAAACTTGAGTTTGGCTAGGCCTTCGGGTTAACACCACTATTTTTTTGCCAAATGTGTCATGTGAAATTTTTTTAGGCTTGGCTAAACAAAGGAGTCAGGCATTTAATTCTTACAGAATTTCAAAAGGATTTGGGCACCTAGGCTAAGATTTTCAAAAATGGCTAGCTTTTTTAGGGTGCCCATCTTGAGGTACCTAAAAAGGTGATTTTTCAGAAAGTTCTAAGCAGCACCTCATCTTGGCAAATCAGCCCCCTTTAAGATATATCAAGTTGGGCAATCAAAATGACCAGTCACTGTTGAAAATGTTGGCCGTAACTCCCTTATGTGCCTTTGAAAACCTCAGCCCCAGTAACTGCAAGTGGGCACAACCTCAGAGGCAACATCTTGCAGATGATCCTTAATAATATTCTAACAGTGACGTGCCCCTTAGTAGACACACTCACGAAGAATAAAGGGGAAGCCCAGAATCTACCTCAGATCCATTATTCACAGCAGCCTTGTTGCAATTTAATGGAGTCACTCGAGATTTACGCTGATGTAACTGAGTTCAGAACCCTGCCCATAGCATCTGTCTTTAACTTTGATTCTGCTGAGACTCCATTGGTTTTGATTTGCAGCCTCGGTGCTGTTTGAATGTCCTATAGCTTCTCGCTAGCAAAACAGTAACTGCTGATAGCTTCTGAAATCCACATTCCATCCTTGAGAACACACAACAATTTTTTTTTAACATCTAGGAGAAATAAAGTGACAGGCTGTTATGAGAAGAGATTGAGCTGTATGGAAGTGCACGTCCCTTTCTCTCCACTCAGCATACAATCATTTCTTCAAATGGTATCAAATACTCAGTGATGGAAGCCCCCCTTCAGAGGGGGGCAAAATCTGACATTAAGGCTGATCCAGAATGGATTTCTCCATATGAGAGAAACTATATTTCCAAGGTGGCAAAATAATAATAAATGAGCACTAAACACCCCCCTCCATTTAAATCTTTAAATGGATATTGGATTTTTAATTATAAGGGTTTAATTTTAGGAATGGAAAAACTACTTTTTACACAATTATAGCTGTGCAACTGTTAATTAACTTTCAAGAACTTTTCTTTTGCTTAAAAAAATGTAATTAAAATACTTAGGATGCTGTTAGCATAAAATAAGTTATGCAAGGGAATAGAGAAATATAAAATAACTATAGATTGTATCAAATCCCATAGGGGGAAAGAATCTTGCTATTTCTAAGACCTAAGTCCAGGCTGCCAGGTTTATTAATACGGAGGCCGTGAGAAGACTTTTCCCTGAACCCAAATATGGGAATAACATAGTATTTAGAGGTAGAGAGACACTAATAGAACCACAGGTTTAGAAGGGACTGCAAGGGCCATCTAGATTAGTGTTTCTGAAAACAGGCACCGGCTTGCTGCTGCCTTAAACTGTCAAGGAGATCTCAGGGACTGGACGTTAAGAAATACTGACTGTAGTCTAACCCTCTGCTAAGCTGCTGGATTTAATGTCTAAAATCATCTTACAGATACTATCCACCTTCTTTTTGAAAACTTCCAGTAAAGGAGTTTCCACAACTTCCCCCGATAACTTGTTCTATTGTCCTACTGTTTGGAAGCTTCTCCTGAGATTTAATCTAAATCTGCTAGAATGTAGTTTGAACCCACTTCCTATTATACAAAGACAAATTAGGTTGACTAGTCCTACCCTAAGACTCAGTGTGAAGTTGGTGATGTTGTTCCCAACACTTGCCTTCTCTAGTGCTTGGTCCAGCCTGGTTTTAAATCATTTAATTGGTTGAGTTGCCAGCACTTCCTTTGTGAGACTAATCCAGTCTCAACATTCTAAGCAACCGGTTTAGAAACACTTAAGGCTAAATTCAAAGGGAGCCCAACTTGGTTGAATGTAGACCTCCTTCGGTAGGCAAGTTATACTAACTTGCATCCTTGAGCCCCACCAAACCCAGCCTTTGGGCACCAGAGCTGTCAAATCTGGAAAGCCCCGATTGGTATGAATGGATTAGAAGTGTGATCAAAGAGCATACATTTGTTTTCCCTTTAAATGAATCTATCCCCTTTTCCTAACTAAGAGCCTTGCACATGTAATTAATGGAATTTAAATGGACAGAACAAGCACTTGGCCTCCACAGCTCCCACAGGTGGCTTCAGAGACATCTTAGAGATCATCTTGCTGACCCAGCCCAGTGTCCTGAGGCCGGTCCTGTGTATAGTAATGTGATGACAGTGGACAGGAATTGGGCATGCCTTTTTAAAAAAAAAAAAAAACCTAAGGCTGTATGTGGAACCTATGGGCCTCTACACATCACCTCTGCATTAGGCCCACTTTGTCTATGCTGCTAGACCTGCTTTATACTCGTGTAACTTCATATTCTGTGGATAAGAATTTATAAACTCTGGTCCTCTCTGCTCTGTACTGGTATTAAAGACCCCATCAGGCATTTCTCATAACCCAGGGTAGAGGGTTGCCAAACTTTCCTCTCCTTGCTCTTCCTCACTACTGTGAACTGGTTAGCCCAAAGGTAGCTGCTTTTCAGTGGCTCTGAATGTATAGCAAGTGTGCAATGCTTTAGGATGAATGGTGCTAGTACAATGCCAGAGATCATCATTGTAAACATCATGGTCCATATACCTCAAACTCTGAGACTAAGTAACTAAGCTTTTGGTGGTGGAAGTGGAGAGGGGATTGTGGAATCTAAGGGAGGGAAATGACCACAAAGAACAAGATTGGGCTAACGTGGAAGGGAAGAGGCGGGGGAAAGATATAGTGGTCCAATGACAGCAGTGAGAGTAAACAACCGAGATGAACGCAGGCCCTCCTGTGAGCAGAGACTGAGTGAGATGCACCTAGCGTGAGATGGTAATGGAGAGCCAGGGAGCAGAATGACCAATAAAGATAGAGCGGCAGGTTCAAAGAGCGCAGCTGTGAACCTGCACATCTTATTTATACGGCACTAGCCAAGACAAGAGGCTCATTGTGCTAGGTGCAGTACATATACCCAGTAAGAGATAGGTGGGCCTCTGGAGAGCTTACGCTCTCCCTAGAGTACGACAGACAAAGGGGGAGGGGCAGCAAAGACCAGGAGAAGTGGTTTGCGGCAGGTCACGCAGTAGATCCATGCCAGAGTAGGCATAGTACACGGGTCTCACAAGTTCCAATCTAACACCCTGTTCATTGAACACACTCACTACCTCTCTGCTTTCCAACTGGGCTAGGAGCCAAAGGGGAGATTTTTGTTTTTCTTTTGTGCTATGAAAACATATTTCAAGACCTGCATCTTTATATTCAAGTAATTTTCATTGAGCGGGAGGGAACACCCAAAGGTTGGAGGGGAAGGGTTGTTTGTTTAATAAAAGCCTCAAATGAATAACACCTAAATGAATCTCAGTTCTCACGTCCCTGCCAGGATGTTCCAAATATAACCACAAAAGGCAGTTCTTAAGCCCATATTTATTACTATACAAATTTAGTTTAAAAAACAATTCTACGGAAGGTTTATGTTTAGCTGCCGCACTAGATCGGCGCAGAAGGACATCTAGTTCCAGGGAAAACTGTAATGTTGCACTGACCTCCAGTGGAATTCGAAGAAATACTTCAACCACAGAAGCTTTCTGTGGTTCTTAGGAGCCAACATTTTCCTGGTTTTAGAGCTTTGTAAATTCAAGCATGACCTTCTCGGGGATCAGAGCACTTGCAGCAGACTACTCTATATTTTTGACAATAGCCACATGATGTTCCTCACTGCCACAGGCAGTAGATCTGCAAGGTCAGATAGAGGTAAATAAATAGCCGAGCCTCACTTCTCTTCCATGTGCAATTGATTGCCCAGGTGATGCATCAGAGTGGGATTCTGGGTGATACCAACTCATTCTCTGCCTCAATCCATCCATCTGAGAGCAGGCGTGTGAGGTACCCAAGTGTATCCTTCAATGTCTTGGTCCATCAGTCTCAGGTCATTTAGTGTGAAGCTGTATCTGTGACACTCAGTTGTTGTTGCATTGGCCCCTAGGAGTGTCTACACTGCAATTTAAAAAAAAAAACGCATGAAAATGTCCATGTCCTTCAAAAAAGCCACATTTCATTTGATGAAAAATGCTCAAGCAGTTCTAGGCACAAGCCCTTGATCTACTCCCAAGCCTGCCTGCTGTGCCAAGGGCTATCGAGAGGGACATCACCAGGATGTCTGCATTGATGCTGCACTGCTCCTGCATCAAGGGAATTCTCCCCCACCCCTTGTCACCCCTTTATGATCATTATTATTCAATCTGGGGACCAGAACCCAGCCCACATGAGGGGGAGGCGGGAGGAGAGCTACATGAATAATGGATTAGACTGTGGCTTTGGCAAGGGGTGGTATGTAAGCTGCACTACCCCAAGAGTACCCCTGAGGCACAATTCTGGTAGTAATTTCCTGCTTGTCTAAACTGGAAGCAAATCACAACACTACCTGCTCCAGATCACATGCACTGGCTAACTTATTGGGGGGTGGAGCCATGATGTTGCCCATTCCTGCCCAGCCCATCACTTTCCACCCACCTGCTTACGTTTGTGTGCCCAGAACTAAGGTCCAGGTAGTCTGTGCACTGGTGTAAAAATTGGGTTCCCAGAATAACAGCAATGTAGGGCTGGAAGGGACCTGAAGAAGTCATCAAGTGCAGGCCCCTGTGCTGAGACCAAATACATCAAGACCATTCCTGACAGGTGTTTGTCCAACCTGTTCTTAAAAACCTCCACTGATGGCCTGGATCTCCCTGGCTGTAGATTAGAACAAGATATAATGGGCTTTACTCTTCCTCCTTTGTACTTCCCTGAGTGGGTGTGTAATACACGTCAGTCTAGCCCTGACAATGTGTGTCTATACACACACACACACACACACACACACACACACACACTCTACATATATAATAATTATATATATATAAATACACACACAGACACATTTTGTGTAGTGAGCAAAATTTTCAAAAGCGATTTGTGCTCCTAAATCATTTGGCCACTTTGGAATATCTCCCCCGTTGTGTATAAGCTATTCAGACTAAACTCTTCAGGGCAGGGACCGTCTTTTTGTTCTGTTTGTGCAGCACCTAGGATCATGATCCTAACAATAAATATATGAACTGTATGCTGTATATTATCTATATAAAATGTATTTTAATACATACCAAAAAAAAGCCACTGGGTTTTTTAATGGGAGCAAATCAATGTATTTTTCCCTATTCTCATTCTTGGAAGTGGCTGACCTGTTTTGACTGCAGTGTTTAAATATTATTCAGCCTCACGTGAACACCTAGCATGGAAAATTTGAGCTGAAACAGTTAAAGTTTTGCAAAGTTCTAAGCAACTAAAAACAGTCTTGAACTGAAGTGTTGGGTCACTTTCCTAATAAATGGTGCTACCGGTCCCAGCTACAGCGTATACTATAGATTACAGAGAAACATATAAAGGTCTATATTTAAATGCATATCTGTCACTGTTTCTACTGAAAAGTTTTTTTACTTCCAGCATCTTTCTGAAATAATCAAAAAAATGATGGAGACTATTTGTGATATTAAACAAGTAATGAGAATTTCATGTGAGATGTCTCGATATTAAAATGTCACCGAGGAAAAGAATAATGCACGGCAGGGTGGAGAGATACTGTGCATGCCATACGCTGCACACCTAGCAAGGCTTTTTTTGTTCAACAGGCAGTTCTTGTTGTAATAGGGTCACCCCAGCTGTGGCTTTCAAGAGAAATGTTTCTCCTATGGCCAGAGCATTTTCAAACACCCTCTCTTTCACGTCTTGTATAAAAAGGGTCCATTAGGAAGGGTCTGTCACTGAGCAAAGCCCTATTGAAAGCTCTCATGGGGAAGGGACCATGCAGTTTTAGGAAGCTGTAGAACCTTGTGCCTGTGGTGTAGTATTTACTTGGGAAATAATGAAAAAAGTCCAGTAATGCTGCAGGGAAATGGGGCTTTTTTAATAACTTGATTGACTGACTTTTTTTTGTTTAATCCCTCCAATAAAAATTCCTTTCTAGGCTCCAGGAATGTATAGTTTATAATCAAAACTAGAACTGGGCAAACAGTTTGTTTTGGGTTAAAATGCACTCCCATGTATCGGATCCCTCTGCCATTTAATCTTATAGAGGCAGTGTGGTCCAATGGATGGGGGAAGGTGGTGGGAGATACAACCCATACAGTCTCCTATTTCCTACTTTGTCCCTGACCTGCAGCAAGTCACTTCACCTCTCTGCCCCCATTTGCTCTCCCAATGTTTTCTCTCTCCTATAGACTTAGCTCTTGAGGACAGGCACAGTCACTTTGTGTTTGTACAGTGCCTAGCACAACAGGGCAATAAGCTCATTTGGGGCCTCTAGGGGCTACCTTACTACAAATAAACAATAATTATAAGCTTGCAAGAAAGTAAGTGATACATGAGCTGTTTTCTGGTAGTCTATGCAGGGGTGAATTTCCATGACTCTGATTGTTGCTTATCTGTTCACTATTCAAAATCATTGAACTGATATTTTATCCCAACGTGAATTTCAGCCTGTGGGCTGCTCTTATGATGTTCTCTATGAATAAGCCTTTGGATATTTAATATTCAGTATTTGTTCAAGCTGTGTGATTGGGTCTCCTGTGTCACATGGTATTCTTTCTGTTTTCTCATTGGATAGTCTACTTTTACCTACTACAGTCACCAAAATCTGGACAAAAGTATTTTTCTTTATTTGCCCAACCCTAATCCCAAGAAGACACTCTGGTTTGCTACTTGTGATTTAATTGAGTTTCAAAGCCTTACCTATGTAACTTGGCCATTTGTGGTTGCACCTGACAATAACTTAACATAGGTGAGCTCACTAGAGAAAAGTGACTAGATCAACAGCTGTATCTCCAGTCACGTAGGTCAGAATGATCATAGACTTTAAGGTCAGAAGGGACAATTATGATCATCTAGCCTGACCTCCTGCACAACACAGGCCATATAATCTCATCCATCCACTTCTATAACAAACCCCTAACCTATGTCTGAGTTATTGAAGTCCTCAAATTGTGGTTTTAAAACCTTAAGCTGCAGCAAGTGACCCATGCTGCAAAGGAAGGTGAAAAACCTCCAGGGCCTCTGCCAATCTGCCCTGGAGGAAAATTCCTTCCTGACCCCAAATATGGCGATCAGTTAAACCGTGAGCATGTGGGCAAGACTCACCAGCCAGCACCCAGGAGATCCTTTGTTCTATCCCTGAGAACTTAACAGCAAGAGCACCAGTCAGACCAGAATTCTTATGCTTCAGTTAGCAAAATATTTTAAGTTGTGCTGTTCTGTGTTGCATCATGCTGCATACAACATACTATTGTTGGAGTCATTAGGTGGTGTGGCCACTCTGAACCTTACGTGTTGGTTTTCTTAGTGTGAAAGCTGTGTTCAGTCTTTGAAGGAAGTTTTGTATTGTTGAGTGGTTTCTATTTTTGAGGTGCTGTTGCAAGCGGCAAAGGAGCTTGCACTCTTTTTTTTTTTATTTTTTTTTTAGTCTCTAACTAGAATTAGTTTTTGAGGCAGAGTTACTCTCTGGGAACTGGGCATTGGTCTTTTGTCAGAGATTCCTGAAAGAGGGGATTGATGGAAATGACTGGTACATACAGTGTAAAATCAAGTTGCACTAGGAAAATACCTAGACTGCATCACTGATTTCTTCCCCCAACAGGATGCTGACCTCCGAGGCCCCAACATCCACTACTGCTCAGCAGAGGGGCAACACTATTTTGATGTGGTGTAGCATGCTGTGCAAATTATAATATGCTGCAGTAAACTGGTTATATTATAACATGACAATAACTCTGAACTGATGCATCACATTCCAGGCCAGGGGGATTCTAACAAAGAGATAGGAAGGTCCTATAGATATTCTATCATGCTTCTAGTATTTTCTGGATGAGATAATTATCCTTTCTGGAGCTATGAAGGCTTTTTTTCCTCCAAGTTGGAGATACCTGAGCAACTGAAGTGAGGGAAATCAAAGAGGCCACTACGGGAGGTGGCTGAAGAGAAAAGAATGGAGAAACCAAAGACAACTGAAAGAGTAAACCTTCTCAAATACTTCTTACGAAGCAGAGAAGTATGGATATAATTTAATAAAATGATATGCATAGTACTGAATTAATGATCTTCCAGCTGCCTTTATCACCTTGAGATACACTATAGCCATAGAAATGTAGGGCTGGAAGAGACCTCCACAGGCTATCAAGGCCAGCACCCTCCACTGAGACTGGACGAAATGCACCTCTACCCTGATATAAAGCTGTCCTCTGGAGCCAAAGAATCTTACAGCGTTATGTGAAACCGCGTTATATTGAACTTGCTTTGATCTGCCTGAATGCACAGCTCCGCCCCCCTGGAGCACTGCTTTACCGTGTTACATCCGAATTCGTGTTATATCAGGTTGCGTTATATCGGGGTAGAGGTGTAAATCTAGACCATCCCTGACAGGTATATCTCCAACCTGTTCTTAAAAACCTCCAATGATGGAGATTCCACAGCCTCCATTGGAAATTTATTCCAGCACTTAACTATCCTTGTAGTTAGAAAACTTTTCCTACTATCTAACCTAAATTTTTCCTTGCTGCAGATTAAACCCATTGCTTCATGTCCTGCCTTTCCCTGACCTGTTTATAGCAGCCCTTAACATATTTGAAGACTATCATCAGGTCCTCCTCATTCTTCCCCTCCCCATCCCCCAGACTAAACTTGCTCAGTTTTTTAACCTTTTCTTATATGTCAAGTTTTCTATAAACCTTGTTTCATTTTGGTTGCTTTCCTCTGGACTCTCCAATTTGTCCCCATCTTTCGTTAAGTGTGGTGCCCAGAACTGGCCACAGAACTCTAGCTGAGGTCTCACCAGTGCCAAGTAGAGTGGGACAATTGCCTCCTGGGTCTTACATACAACACTCCTGTTACTACAGCCACACAAGATACTACTCTTTTTCTCATCTGCATCCAATTGCTGACAGATATTCAGTTTGTGGTCGCCTATTACCCCTAATCCTTCTCAGTACTGCTACCTAGTCAGTTATTCCGCATTGTGTAGTTGTGCATTTGATGTGTCCTCCCCAAGTATACTTGGCACTTACTCTTATTGAATTTCATCATGTTAATTTCAGACCCAATTCTCCAATTTGAACTCTAATCTTGTTCTCCAAAGTGCTTACAACCACACCTAGCTTGGATAATGAATAGTACTGGCCCCAGGACTGACCCCCTGAAGGACCCCACTAAATACACCTTCCCAGAGTGAGGATGTGAGAGAGAGAGAGAGAAAATGTGATGAGTCCTACAGCATGTGGCATATAACATCTCAGTTTTCCACACTGCATACGTAATTATGTGGGGAGTCATACAGCATATGGCATATCACAGTGTAATTCCTCTCCAGGCATATATTGTGGCTAGACATGTGACATACTTGTTAGGTTAGTTCAGTAATGGAAAACTGCATTTATCAGAAGTGTTCAACACTGCAAATAATAGGGCATATCACATTCCTGAGCATGTGGTGGAAAACCAAGTTCCTTAAAATGCATATGAGTGTGTGTCAAATAAGTAATTGAATTTGCTTCGCTGCATTAAAATTCACGTTGGTCTGGTTCCAATGAATGTTCAAGCAAACTTTACCACAACTGGAACAACTTACCTCAGGATGTGGTGGAGTCTCCATACCTGAAGTCTTTAAATCAAGATTGGATGTCTAAGCCCTGGTCTACACTAGCAGTTTAGGTCGAATTTAGCAGCGTTAGATTGATTTAACACTGCAGCCGTCCACATGACAAAGCCGTTATTTTCGACTTAAAGGGCTGTTAAAATCAATTTCGGTTCTCCTCCCCCAATGAGAGGATTAGCAGTGAAATTGACCTTGCAGGGTCGAATTTGGGATAGTGTGGTCGCAATTCGATGGTATTGGCCTCCGGGAGCTATCCCAGAGTGCTCCATTGTGACCACTCTGGACGGCGCTCTCAACTCCGATGCACTGGCCAGGCAGACAGGAAAAGACCTGAGAACTTTTAAATCTCATTTCCTTTTTGGCCAGCGTGGCAATCTGCAAGTGAGTGCATATCTCATCAGCAGAGATGACCAGGATGGAGTCCCATAATCGCAAAAGAGCCCCAGCATGGACCAAACGAGAGGTACGGGATCTGATCACTGTATGGGGAGATGAATCCATGCTGTCAGAACTCTGTTCCAATAGACACACAATGCCCAAACATTTGAAAAAATCTCCAAGGGCATGAAGGACAGAGACCATAACAGGGACTCGCAGCAGTGCCATGTGAAACTTAAGGAGCTGAGGCAAGCCTACCAAAACACCAGTGAGGCAAATGGCCACTCCAGGTCAGAGCCCCAGACATGCCACTTCTATGATGAGCTGCATGCCACTCTAGGTGGTGCAGCCACCACTACCCCACCCCTGTGCTTTCAATGAAGTAGCACGCAACAGGGATGTGGGTTTTAGGGACAAGGAAGATGATAGCTCACAGCAAGGAAGCAGAGAAACCATTTCCCTGGGACTGTTTCTCACCCTGGACCTGGAGTCAATACCCCCCGAACCCACCCAAGGCTGCTTCCCAGACCCGCCAGGTGGAGAAGGGACCTCTGGTGAGTGTGCCTTTTGTAAATATTTATACATGGTTTGAAAGCAAGCATGTTTAATGATTGATTTGCCCTGGCATTCACGGCCAGTACAGTTATTGGAAAAGTCTGTTAACATGTCTGGGGATGGAACAGAAATCCTCCACGGACATCTTCATAAAGCTCTCCTGGGTGTACTCCCAAAGCCTTTGCAAAAAGTTCCTGAGGAGGGCAGCCTTATTCCGTCCTTCGTGGTAGGACACTTTATCACGCCAGGCCAGTAGCGCGTAGTCTGGAATCATTGCATAACAAAGCATGGCAGCACATGGTCCTGGTGTTTGCTGGCATTCAAACAGCATCCGTTCTTTACCTCTCTGTATTATCATCAGGAGAGTGATATCATTCCTGGACACCTGGTTGAAATAGGATGATTTTATTAAGGGGACATTCAGAGGTGCCCGTTCCTGCTGGGCTGTTTGCCTGTGGCTGAACAGAAATGTTCCCCACTGTTAGCCACGTGGTGGGGGGAGGGATGAAGCAATCATCCCAGAAAATTGGGTAGGGGGGTGGTTAGTTGGGTTTGTGCTGCACGTTAACCTAAAAACCGCAGCCCCTCTTCCTTTTAAATGGCCAACCCAATGGCTGCTTGGTATGGGAAATGAGGGCGCTGCTGTTTGAAACCATTCCCACATGTTATGAAGGTTAAAGAAGCCAAAAGACTGTGTCTTACCATAGCTGCCTGCAGTGTTCAAATCGTGACAGAAGGCAAGAGGCAATGCTGAGGCTACTGGAGGAACAAACTGATATGCTCTGGCATATGGCTGAGGTTCAGGAAAGACAGCTTAAGCGCAGACCATCCCTACAGCCTCTGTGTAACCAACCACCCTCCTCCCCAAGTTCCATAGCCTCCTCACCCAGACTCCCAAGAACATGGCCGGGGGACCTCTGAGCACCCAACCACTCCACCCCAGAGGACCACCCAAGCAACAGAAAGCTGGCATTCAATAAGTTTTAAGTGAAGTGTGGCCTTGTCCTTCTCTCCTCCCTCACCCCTCCTGGGCTATCTTGGCAGTTATCCCCCTATTTGTGTGATGAATTAATAAAGAATGCGTGAATGTGAAGCAGCAATGACTTTATTGCCTCTGCAAGCGGTGATCGAAGGGGGGGGGTTAGCTTACAGGGAAGTAGAGTGAACCAAGGGGGGGCTGGGTTCATCAAGGAGAAACAAACAGAACTCTCACACCGTAGCCTGACCAGTCATGAAACTGGTTTTTAAAGCTTCTCTGACGCACACCACATGCTCCTGTACTCTGCTAACCACCCTGGTGTCTGGTTGCGTGCAACCAGTGGCCAGGCAATTTACCTCAACCTCCCACCCCGCCATAAATGTCTTCCCCCTTTCTCACAGATATTGTGGAGCGCACAGCAAGTGGTAATAACAATGGGAATATTGGTTTCCCTGAGGTCTGTCCGACTCAGTAAACTGCACCAGTGCACTTTTAAATGTCCAAATGCAAATTCTACAACCATTCTTACTTGCTCAGCCTATAGTTGAACAGCTTCTGACTACTGTCCTGGCTGTCTGTGTACAGCTTCATGAGCCATGGCATTAATGGGTAGGCTGGGTCCCCAAGGATAACTATAGGCATTTCAACATCCCCAATGGTTATTTTCTGGTCTGGGAAGAAAGTCCCTTGCTGCAGCTTTTGAAACAGACCAGAGTTCCTGAAGACGCAAGCATCGTATACCTTTCCCAGCCATCCCATGTTGATGTTGCTGAAACGTTCCTGTGATCCACCAGTGCTTGCAGCACCATTGAAAAGTACCCCTTTCAGTTTATGTACTCACTGGCTTGGTGCTCTGGTCCCAAGATAGGGATATGGGTTCTGTCTATGGCCTCACCTCAGTTAGGGAATCCCATTGCAGCAAAGCCATTCACTATGACCTTAACATTTCCCAGAGTCACTACCCTTGATATCAGCAGCTCTTTGATTGCATTAGCTACTTGGATCACAGCAGCCCCCACAGTAGATTGGCCCACTCCAAATTGATGTCCGACTTACCGGTAGCTGTCTGGCATTGCAAGCTTCCACAGGGCTATCACCACTCACTTGTGAACTGTGATTGTTCACATAGCTCCAGTTTTGAATATTCGTTTTATGCCTGTGTGCAACAGGCTGCAGACCAAGCAAATACATTTTAAGGAACAAATGAATTTGAGCAAATCAGATCAACGGCTCGTGGGCAATTTGTGAAGAGAGAGAGAAGCTAAATTAATCAGATAAATGGTCGGCTCAGCTCTGGTGGAAAAATGTCAGGCACTTCAAAATGAACCTTTTTAGAGGCAGGTTTCATCTTCCTGGATTTATCTGAGTATTTCTGCCTTCTGAGTGTGTCAACAGATTTAGGAACCAGGTGTGTTTCAGTAAGAGCAATCCACCTGCACAATACCTGTTAGTACCAATGAAATTTCCATCTGCACTTTGAGGTATTATATGGACAGTCTTGGCAGGTGAGGATGATGATCTTTGGAATAAGGGGAAATGTGGATCTTTTTGTAGCCTCTGAAAAGGGTTGGTAAAAAAATTTTCCACTGAAATGGTTTTTGACCAAAAATTGGGGTTTTGCCTGAACAATTTTTCTATTATAAACTTTCTATGGAAAAATTCAATTTTTCAACAAATGGCTGAAAACCAAAATATTTTCGATGAGAACTGAAATATTTTGATTTGGAAATGTTGTACCGTGCTCCATGGGAGTTGTAGTTCATTTGACTTATGTTCTCAGTCTCCTCTCTGGACCAGACACCTCAGCCAGAGTGCATCTCCCATGATGTATTGCCTTCCCTCTCTGAGGGGGGGGGAACACCATGGTTTATCATGGGAAATATAGTCCTACCAGTGAGCCCAGCCTATTAAGGAGAATGGGAGCATGACACCCCTAAACTACAGCTCTCATGAAGGATCATAACAGGAAATCCAAACTGAAATATTACAGTTTTCAGCAGAATTTTTTAGGTATTAAATTTTTCCCTGAAGGAGGGAGGCATTAATTCCCCATTGACATTTGCAAAAGGGGATGCGTTATACTGCTGATCCCTTTAGCTCTGCATCACTCCCAATTACAGGATGCTACAGACATTCTAACAGAGCAAGCGTATCCTGCTCATACTACCCTATGCACTCTCATAGACTGAGAAGGCCTGAATGGAAAGGATATGTGCTCTCTTTCATATACAGAAAGAGTGGGCCTGATTCTGATGCTAGACCTGTGTAACTCCACTTACTCCAATAATTACACTGGTGTAAATCAGGAGTATCTCTGAATGAGGCCCAGTCCACTGTATGTTTTTATATTCATTACTTGTGTGTGGCTGGTAATGTATTAAAGGGATTCACTTTCATATTTCATATGGGGATTAATAGAAAAGCTCATCATTCATAAAACATAGCTATGCTATTTATCTTGGGTATTTATATGGCTCCCATTACCGTAGTATCTGAGCGCTGTGCAATCTAATGTAGTTACTGTCACAACTCCCCAGGGAGCCATTTGTAAGTACAGATAAGTTGCATGCATATTTGTTCCATGTGGATCATTACTCCTTATGCCCACGAGGCCTGTGCACTACTCAAACCCTCCTTGAGCCCCCTTCATCACTGAAGCCCTGATTCAGTAAAGTTCTTGAGCACATGCTGATGTCCATCCGTAGTCAGCAAAGTACTTAAGTGCACACTCAATTTTAAGCTTGTGCATAAATCCCATTGAAGTCAATGGGATTTGAAGCACCTTCCTAAACCAAAGTACGTATATCAGTGTGTTGCAGAATAGGAGCCTTGATTCCCTCCTGAGTGGTGCATAAGCCTCCCATGCATCCTCTGTATGTAGATGATTTCACCCGGACTGTGGGTGCAGAGCTCTTGTTTCTATTTCCATGCTGTAGTGTTGCGCCCATAGTGTGTGGATTAGTCCTAGACACTCTGAGTGAAGTTTCACTGTGAACTGTCTCTTTCCTACCTGAAGTGCTGAGTGTCCGTTGTTTGTTGTGTTCTTAACAAAGTCTGTTATCAGCAAGTTTGAAGTTTGTTCCTATCACCTAGCATCTTAAACTAATCACAGTAATGAAGGCATTGAACGGAGCCCTTCTCAGGTGGCATTTGCCATTGTTTGCAGCAGATAACATAAAGCTTTCTGATTACAGGCGGCTTTTATCACTTCGGAGCAAATCTACTCCACTGAAATGTGCTAATAAAACCCACGGAAGCAACAAACTGGAAAGAAGTGTTCCAACAATAAAAGAACATGAGGGAAAATGTACAGCTTTTGCTGCTGTTATCATTTTCAATTTATTAAGATCTAACCATTTTTGTAATATAGAGCTATTGCTGGGGGTTAATTTAATTTTCTCTAATACCAGGCTCGGGTCAGTTTTCAGTGTCAATTTAGATGTAATGTATGTTTCTAAGTTACAATCAAAGAAACACCATCCACTGCCCATGACCATATGCTTTAAATTATCTGAGTTTAAATGCCCAGTACTTTGAGTCCACTTTATTGGATTAAACATGCAAAGCCCAATAAAAATATTTGGCATTGCAGCTCCAAGAATGGAACTAGTTACTTGCAGCAATAGAAAAGCACTGAATTATGACTTGTAGCTACCTACTCTTCTGCGTAGGCTCCATCCAGCCAACCAACTCATATTTATCTAGCACTTTCATCGCAAAGGCTTCCAGAAGCACATTAGAGATTCCACGGCCAGAAGGAACCATTGTGAGCATCCAGTCTGATTCCTGTGTAACACAGCTCATAGAAAGAATAGGAGTACTTGTGGCACCTTAGAGACTAACAAATTTATTTCAGCATAAGCTTTCGTGGGCTACAGCTCACTTCTTCGGATGCATAGAATGGAACACACAGACAGGAGGTATTTATACATACAGAGAACATGAAAAGGTGGAAGTACGCATACCAACTGGAAGAGTCCAATCAATTGCAAACTCCAGGCAGGGGTGAGTGGACTTGACATAGTTTGTAACAAAGGTGCCTGCTCACTCTCTCACACACCCGAAAGAGCTCTTGAGCAGGGGGTAGCACCAGAGTTGCATGATAAACAGTTATGAGTTTAATGCAAATGGATATATCAAGTTATACAAAACACATATGCCCTTCACACAATGAGAGAAACCTTCTGATACAATTTACTTGCATAGCAATCATCAGTAGCAATGATAATAATTAATTGTAGTCGTTGTGATGAATAATACATAAAACCATTCCACTAGCAAAACAAAAACACTTCAGTGCATTTTTTTTTTTGCACTTGAAAAGAATTATTCTTCTAAACTAGCCTAGGTACTAGTTTTGTTGAATGTATTGAGTATTTTTAAAGTTTGTGGTCTTTAAAACTAAGCCAGTATTGAGTCCCTGAGACACCGATGGACATTGAACACCAATTTTTTTAAACCTAGACCATGATGCATTGTTTGCATGAACCAGCACAGAGAGGCTGCAGTCTCCATTCAGGTTTAAAGGATAGTGCAGTGATTAGGGTGCTAGAATGGATGTTGGGAAACTTCCACTCAATTCTCTGCTCTGTTTCAGACTTCCTGGGTGAGCTTGTGCAAGTCACTTACCATTAAAAATCTGGCGATAGAGGCTATTTAGGCACCTAAAAATGCAGGCCTGGCATATGCTGAAAAATTTTCTTGGCTGTGTCATTCAGGGGTGTGAGGGGGTTTTTTTGTTGTTTTTCTTCCCCCTTACTGACATAGGCACCAATTTCCCCTCTTTCCCCTGGATGCTCAACCTTCACTTTGCTCCCGGCCCTACTCCTACTCCACCCCTTCCATGAGGCCCTACCCCTATTCCAACCCCTTCCCCAAAGTCCCCTCCTCTTCCCCACCTCCTCCCCTGAGCATGCCACATTCCTGCTCCTCCCATCCTGGAGCATGCTAATGCTGCCAAACAGCAGTTTGGCAGCGGCAGGGTGGAAAACGCTGGAAAGTAGGTGAAGGAGCAGGCAGGGCTGGCACTTGCATTAGGCGACCTTAGGCGGTCTCCTAGGGTGCCAGGATTTGGGGGACGCACGGGAGCTTCCGGTTCCGCTCCCGTCGCACTGCCGAAGAAGGACCTTCTGCCGATCTGCCATGGAAAACAGCAGCAGGCAATTGAGTAGCTCAATGACTGCCACTGTCACCTGTGGCATTTCGGCAGAGGGTCCTTCTTCAGCGACACAATGGGAGTGGAACCGGAAGCTCCCGCATGCCCCATGGTGAGCGCACAAAATGCCGCCCCCCCCGCCGAATTCTGCCTAGGGCGCCAGAAACCCTGGCGCCGCTCCTGGGAGCAGGGATGCGGCACGCTTGGGGGAGAGGGGAGGAGAAGGTTGGGTGGTGGAGGAGGGGAGATTTGGCTGCCAGTGGGTGCTCTTTTTCCCCGTGGGTGTTCCAGCCATGGAGTTGGCGCCTATGCTTACTGGCATAACTATGCCAGCAAAAGTCCTAGTGTAACTGCAACTCATACCAAGAGTTCTTTTACTGGCAAAGCCAACTCCATTCAGGGAACTGGTGTAAGCCATTGGAGCAAAAGAAATTTTTTGCCGGTATAAGCTGCAACGTCATTAAAGGAGTTTGCTGGTTTATCTCTACCAGTAAAGCTAGACTGACAAACCCTTTCACGTATAAATAGGCACCTAGTGGGGTTTTCAGAAGCACCATCTGTGCCTTAGTTCCCTATCTGTGAAATGGAGATAATACCTCAAAGGTATTTAGTTGCCTAAATGGAAGTTAGGCTCCTAAATATTTTTGACACTCTGGGCCTCAGATACTACAGGGATGGGGGCTACGATAGAAAGGAATAGCAGCCACAGAGGGGATTTCGCCACATTAGCCTTCCTGCTCTCCACATGCAGAGCTCACATACTCTGGCTCAGTGCCCATGGAGTGAATTTCCCCATGTAGTGAGTAACTTTAAGTTCCAGCAAACACGTATTCAGTAGCTTGTTTGATTAATTTGTTCCCCCCCCCCTCAGTTCAGGGTGATAAATTCGTAGTCCATTTTGGGCAGAGGAAACCCAGGAACATTCAAGAGTAGCGTATAACTAGTGGCATTCATCTTTCCTGACAGTGCAATGTTTTTTGTGCCTTCTCATAAAGCATGCTGGAAGGACAGGGCTCACTGCTAGAACTCTTTCATTTCCATCTGTTTTTCACTAACTCGCAGTTTCAAACTTCCCCTGCAACTCACTTGCTCACTCTTCCTT
The DNA here is from genome assembly GCF_007399415.2 of Gopherus evgoodei. NCBI lineage: Eukaryota > Metazoa > Chordata > Testudines > Testudinidae > Gopherus > Gopherus evgoodei. Next base: position 11,870,680 of record NC_044337.1, read on the forward strand.
CAGCGGGGTGTGGTTCCGGAGGCTTTGTGAAGCTGACAAGATGAATGCAGATGACAGCGCGTCCTGGCTTACTGCTGAGTTAGCATGAGTTGAAGGGAAAATGACACACTGGAACGCCCATAGTAGACGCTAAAGTGCGATGTGGGCACGCTCGGACAATCTCCAAAGAATAATTGTCTAACTGTTCCTGTGGTTGAATTGCTGCCCAGGGGTTAGAGCATCTCATGCCTGACTGCATTGCACAGCTGGGCACAGAATAAAATAAAAGGATCCATCCCCCAATTACATAGGATACTGCGGGGGCCTGAAAGAGTGAGTAAGGTACAAATCAAGCACCACTTTGGTTTAAGCATCTTGGGACAGATTTTTTAAACTATTTAGGCATTTAAAGATGCAAATAGACATTCAGTGGGATTTTCAAAGGCACCTAGATGCCTAGTTCTCCTGAAATCAATCTTTTAGGCATCTAAAGGCACCTAAAAAGAATCTAGCTTCATATTTCAAGTGTGTAGTATATTTAGGCACTAGAGGTTAAATCATCTGAACAATGCAGCGATTAAAGTGGCTGGGTATACATTCCATTCAGGCATTGTGGGGGTAATATATTCTGTTTCTCAGTTAGTCAAAGTTCAGATAATTCTGGGATTAAAGTATCCTGCCTATGAATGTGCACTTTGTGCCAGGGTTAAATCCTCATGCTCCTTAATGTGCATTATGTTCAGGCACTGAAAGTTTAAAAGTCATCTCCCTTCTGAGTGCGCACCAAGGTGTATCAGTGAGAGACTTTGACACTTCTGAGCCTCATTTGTACCTTTCTCTCTGCATTATTACAGCAGGTGCAAGCAGTGACATTCGGATCAGCATGGATGGATTTGGAGCTGGCAGCTCCCAAAACTCTAGGCGTTGCAATGCAAAACTGTACCTTCAGTGTTTTGCTAAACATGCCCTTTGAAGAGGAGGATATGGGCAGAATAGTAGCCAACATTAGCTCTGATGCTAAAGAGAAGCATCACAAAGACACAGCTAATTCTGAGTTCAAAGCCTAGGAACATGATCACATAGCACTTTATAGAGTACCGATGAGCCCATACTCGCAGGGCAGCCCCCATCACCTTATTGTAGAAAGGATAATAGAGAAGTGGAGAAGGAAAGCAGAGGGCAACCCAGACACCACTGGTGGAGCTCAGTTATTTAAGAAGGGGTGAGAATCTAGGTCAGAGTTGTTTGGAAGATGAGATTCAGCCATTGCACTGTGGGAGGAAAAGATGCTACACAGCCATTTCAGAGTGGGTCAATGAAAAGAAACTGCTGACGTGACTCTGAGAGGAAGAACCAAGCACTAAAGAATTCAGGGTTAGTTTTGCTTTTCAGATAGTAGTTCAGACTATGAAATATGCTTCCAAAGGCAGCGATAGGAGCCACTAGTTTTAAATCAGATACCACAGAGATGAGCCCAACATAAATAACCTGATTCCACAGCAATGAGCTGGTATAAATAATCTGATACCACGGTGATTAGTTTAGCATGACTTCTGCGATGCCACACCAATTAGTTCAGCATAAATAACCCAAGACCACGGTGATGAGTGTAGCATGACTAATCAGAAGCTGCACAGATAAGCATGGCGTAAATAAAACAGCGGCAGACAGGTGAAAAGGGATTGAGATGTGCATAGTAACTGTTATTATGATTACATACTTACACAGCAGCTTCAGGTTACATGGCACTTCCCAACTCCTCCCCAAAAAGCCTACATCAGGCCAACATAGCCAATGAAGGTTACAGACAAAGGAAGAGGACAAGGAAGCGAGAGGCAAGAGGTCAAATCACTAAAGAGGATATGAGTTGCATCATACCATGACTGAGACGTATGTGGCCTGGTTGTTGGAAACAGAAGCTGAGGTGGGTAAAGAGGGAGGAGGAGCCAGCACGGGAGAAGGAATCAGTGGAGGAAAGGTGAAAGAAGCAGGTGCTGAGGAGGCGAGCAAAGACACTGGCACTCTGGGAGAGGGAGGTCATTCCAGGTACAGGGAGCTCCATTAGAAAAAGGTCTTGGAGGCAAAAAGTAAGGGTGACATTTTCAGAAGTCCTGAGCACTGCCTGAGGTCTGTTCCTATTGCAGTCAATGGATGTTTTACCGCTGGTCCCTGTGGGATCACTTGGGCCAGACCTAATGGCTTTTGATAATCCCACCCCCATGCAGAGGCCAGCACAGGGCCTGAAGCCAGGAGACCTAAAGTGGTGCATGGGCCTCATGCTGGCCCTATCGAGAGAGGTGAATTAGAACCAAAGGCAGCAACAAGGTATGAAGAGCAAATAGAGTGTAGGGTAACAAGAGTTAGAAACACTGGAACAAGTGTTGGGGTAGGAATGGGGCATGCTTGTCAAATTCTCAACTTGCTAATGGACAGCAAGGCTGGATTGCAACAAGTCCAGGAACCCCATTTCATTTATTTTGGGGGTTCAGTACTCTAGCAGAACTTTATATACTGCTCTCTGATCCAGCTGATGCTCCTACATATTTCTGTGTTTCTGAATTTAGCAGGGTTGGTTTTAGGGAAGTGCAGTTTAAATACTTAACGTATGAGCCGTGAATTTATATGAGTCACAAATGCATCTTTTTATGCACTCTTAAATACCAGAAACATAATTACTAATGTCAATATATAATGTTTATTTCCTTCATAATAGACATTTTAATTTTACTTTGTGCAGGGGAAAAACTGTGCCTAAAAATGACAGATATTAAAGTCGTCAAAATAATGGAACCAGATCACTCTCCTAATCCTGAATTTAAATGCATTAACGATCCCTGCAACATTAAAGGTCTGATAAGCCAAATTAGGTTTCTTGTAAGCATAATTAATCTTCTTTTTCAATGAAGATATTACAAGGGAGTTAATTTGAATCCCAAAGGCATTTCTAAAATTGAATTATATAGATAAAGCAAATATTTGACCTTTTACAGATAATTACTATTAAAAAAAATCAAAATGCAAATGAGAATCATGTAAATGTCTCCATGCCAATGGTGTCAGGGTAATGAAATTCTTTATAAATAATAATATAATAATTAAAATTCAGGTATCCCCTGCCCTCACTTATAATTTGGGAGCGTTAAATTACAATAGTAGGTCCTGTGTTTATTAATAAATAATTGAATGGAATCAGGCACAGCTGATTATCTCAAACGCATAAATTATCTGGTTTAATTCATAGGCCATTAAATTTAAAAGACTGTGAGAGTTGGTTCACTTTCTTTTCTCAAATGATTTTTTTACTGTCATTAAATGATGTTAACATCTATTGATTTAAATTAGACTCTGATGAGAAGGTGCTTTTTCGTACCACTGGGTCAGATTTTTTTTTCTTTTAGAAATATAATTCAGCTCTGTGAAAGCTGTGTTTGCCTCTTATGCCTGTCACAGACTGTGGCTTGTAAAAATAATTGTTGGACATAGGAATCATTGACTGGTTGAGACAAGATTCAGGGTCCTTGGTTTCACCAGAGTGGCACAATGGGAATGGAGTTTCATGAAGAGGCTGGGCCAATATGCAGAGCGAGGTGGAAGGGTAGGAACCTGTGGGATTTCATTCAACCTAACAAACAGCTGGTGGAGTAATGTAGAACATGGACAGTGGCAGAAGAAACTGCTCAGGTCCCATACTGTGTCTTCTCTGATGTTGTCCAGCCCCTTGCACAATGGGGCTCTGGTCCTTTTGGAACCATTAGGCCTTATTCTAGTCAATAATCATCATGAATGCTTGCTCTGTGAATAAATGGGGAACTGAAGCACAAATTTTGAACTCTGACCTAACAGTGTAAATCTTGAGTAGCTCACACACAGTCAATGAAATTAGGATGGAATCTTGGTCTCATTGGAGTCAATGGGAGTGTTGCCATTGACTTCAGTAGTACTATGATGTGACTCTTATTCTGGATTTATACTGGAGAAACAGGTCCTCCGTCTCCTGACTATCAGTCTGGCACCTTTCACCAGCACTGAAATGTATAATAGAAAAAGTTTCAAAAAAGGCACGAACACAATACATTCTCCTGGTGAAACTCTGGAGATCAGAGCTATGACCTTCCATCCACCCTGAGGGCTGTGTCACATTCTCATTTACATCAGATTTACATTGTTGTATGGCAGGGATTTTACCTGAGTCAGGCCCGATTGTAATGTAGACACTCCTGATTGTTCTGGTCTCACTTACACCAGCGTAAATCTCAAAGTGGGGAATTCCCATCTATTTCAATGGGAGCTGTGCCTGCTGCTTCCCTTCTCCCTCCCTGCTCTTATCCTTGGCTGGCAAAGCTTTGGATCATCATTGCCTTTACCCTGGTATAGTTCTTCAAATGACCACATAAAAGTCTCCACCTCTGAGTCTTATTCCCAATCCTGCTGAGCCTGCATTGTCTGCTAGGACCCTGTGGCACTGTGACGGTGCTAAGCAGAAAACTGCTTAGCTAACCTTCTGTCTCTCCAGCTCCAATGAAGGGAGGCGAATTGGAGCTGGGTGGATCACCTGGCCCTGATTGGGGAAGCTGGAACAGCTGCTGGAAGGAAGAAAGCCAGGGGAGGAGCTGGAAAGGGAAGCTGCACTAGAGGAAAGGCAGTGAGGGGAAGCAGAGAGAGAGAGCTTGACCCCTCTCTCCTGCTGGTGGACTACGTGTATGGTGGAAAGGTGGCAGGAACACAACCTGTAAATAAAAGCACCAGGTGATCACTGCACCAAGGTCTCCACCCAGTGGGGGCAGAAGCCAGGAGGGCCCTGCAAAGACCCCATTACAGGCACACACTAGCCCAGCGCATTGCGAGGTTTGAACAGGAAACATTGCACAAGGTCACAGGAGCAGCCAGGAAACGCAGTTTCCATATCCATGAAAATTGGCACAAAGCACCAGTTTGGAAGGCCCTGTCATTTAAGACTACGCAGGGTTTCAAACAGAAACGCTTATTAACTTAATTAGAAAGGGAAGGCTGGCATGGGGAATGCTGAGCACCCTGCAGTTCAGTGGGAGCTGTACATCCACAGCACTGCTCTGCATTTAGCTCTACGTTACTAAGCCCAAGTGCAGTTTGCCAGACGGAAGCAATTTGTACAAGGTCCAGGATCTTGCTGCTCTTCCTCATTGCATGATGGATTTAAACCCTTCTGCGTGACAGCCATCACACATGCATGATAGAGCCGTCCTTTTGTCCTTGTTCTGGTCTGTGAGAGACAGCGTCTCCCAATCAGGTTACCAAGCAACTTCTGTTCAGTAAGCAAGCTGCTCTGGGGCAGCCGTGAAAGCTTCTCTGCAACAAGAGAACTCAATGGCTCAGGAATGGTAAAAGATGGCAGTTTCTCATATCAGTACTGGCTCTGGTCAATAGTGGATGCAAGGCAATAGCAGTATTAGGGCTCTTTGGCCTGTGAAAACTGCGGGAACAGTTTCAGTCCAGATCCTAATGGACAAATAGTCACATCTGGCTGACCAACAGACTTTCTGTTCATTTTATTGGCCCACATTATGGGACCTGAAGCCAAGAAGTGACTAGACCATGGAGAATGAACTTCCTTTCCACATGTATCAATGGTCGCTGCAGATGAGGGCTGAGAAATAGTGGCAGAGCACTGGAATGGGATCAAAGCTTGCACTGCCGCTGTCCATTCTGTGCCTGTTGATTTGCTAAACTCAGGACTTTGGTCTCCAGAGCTGTCAATCCAGAATCTCTCATGAGCAGAAGATTCAGTTTAAAATGTGTTAAGAAAAGGAAAAGCTTCACTGATCATGGCTGTATCCCAGCTTGAGACAATACAAATTGCGATGAGTGCAGAAATATTCCCCAGCAGAGTACAGGGAGATGATGTGGGCCTGTTGTGGCTGTATTTTCTGTGGTGGTGAAAATCTTCTGGTTCACAACAGAAGTGGCTTTCTTTCCATGACCAAGAAATGCACTTGGCAGTTGTGCTGCAGGAGAGATGGGGATAGGGGAAGTAGTCGGGTGAGGACCCCTGGTTTCTCTTTCTGGCTCTGCTACTGATTCACTATCTGACTATGGGTCATTTAAGACCAAATTTTTGAAAATGGCCACCTGTTTTGGCAACCTCAATATTTGGGGTATCTAACATAAGACTAGAGCTGACTGGGAATTTTCAGACAAAATAATTTTTTCTTGGAAAATGCCAATTCATCAAAACCTAAACTGTTCATGGGAAAGAAGTGGTTTTGACAACTATTTTGACTTTACATTTTTGGGGGGAGGGAGGGGGATTTTTTGAAGTTGTTTACATGTTTTAACATTTGTTAAAGAAAACTCCACTTTTCTGGTTTGAAATGACTTTTATTTCAAAATTTAAACTAATTACAGTAAGAAGAGTTTACAAAAATGGTTGCAAACAAAAGCAATGTTTTGAAATTATCTAAATATATTTCCATTGACCCAAACCAAACATTGTTTGGATTTTTTTTGGTTGGTGAAATTTTTTGAAATTTCAACTTGTCGTCCCAGTTTGCGATGGGAATCTTTTTTGATAGCTTGAACCAATTTGCAGAATGGAAAAACCATTCTCCCCACCACCACACCCACCCCCAAATCTCACTATAATGAGATTTTTCTAAAGCATTCAGCATTGGCCTAACAGCTCCCATAGGTGTCACTAGGAATTTTACCATTGATTTCTGTGGGAAGTTTAGATCAAAATCCCACCTGTAGGTGGAAACAAAAAACAGGAAGAAAACTGTCCCCAAAATGTTCTCCTTGTGTGCATACAGGACCTAGCCCAATGGGGCCTTGATTGGGAACTCTAGGCACTACTGCAGTGCTAGTCTTGGATAAAATTCTCAAAAGCACCAATGTTACCTAGTCATGTAAATTCTATTATCAAAAATTATTCTAGGCATTTAGGAGCCTAAATCTCATTGAAAATTGATGGGGATTGGGTTCCGAAATCACTTAGGTCCTTATGCCAATGTATACAATAGCTACAAAATCCTCTGATTTATAGGTACCTTTAACTTGCTTTTGTTAAATTCACTTCAAAGTGATATCTTAATGCTGATGGAAGGTGCTGGATCAGCAGCCCAACCACCAGTTTTTTTAATCTGTTCAAGGTCACTGGAAAACTACAAAGTAGGCATCATTCCTTTAGAGAGAGGCTTTTCTTAGATGACATTAGCTGCTCTATTCTATCTTCTGCCCACAGCCTTTAGATATAATTGCTTTATTAAATGTCACAAATGCTCATTTGACTTGCATAGTTTCTTGCGCTCTCTCAAGAAAAGAGAGTGGTAATTTAGGCACACAAAATGGTCCATTCGTTGTCGAATTCAAAGCAAATACCCTGACTCTGACTCTAAATAGTGCTGCTTCTATTGGAGTGTTTGCAGTAAGGGACATTTAAATGGCCTGAAACAAAGTCATTTTCTTTGTCATTATTACACTGGAGTTTTCTATCTCTGATGAGATTAGAATTGAATCTGGTTGGAAGAAATTGAATTTGTACATTTCCCTAATCATACAATTTTCAAACGCTGAACTTTCTAGTACCAATTAGTCTGTCCTGATCTAAGTGAACCTTCTGAGATGTCCCGATTGATGGGAATAAGGAATGAAAACTTTCAGTTGAAAGTGATTGCTAATTGATAAACGGCAGCCAGAATAAACAGTCTCATGTCCTTTTTTTGGCTGACTGCATTTGAGACCTCTCCAAAGCCACGTTCCCTGAATTTGGTTGCTATTACTAGCCAAGTCAGAACCCCTCAGCCTCTTGGTTACTGTCATCCTAATGTTGCTGTGCTGTGATCAGCCTAATTTTGATTCAAAAGAGTAATAATAAATTCCTCTGCTTGCCCTGAGACATTTCAGGTACTTAGCTGATGTATCTTAGGGAGTCTGGGCCAGACTCTGATCTCATTTACACTGTTTTGAATCCAGAATAACTCCACTGAAACGGGAGAATTCCCTGCGTTTACCCTGGTATAACTGGACTGATTCACTGGAGATCTCCGGGTTGTGCCACAGACTCCCTGCCTGATCTTGGGGCAAGTCATGTAGGCCCAGATCATCTGAAGAATTTAAGCTCCTAACTACCATTAATTTCAAGTATCTAAGTACTTTTGAGGATCTGAACTAAGCTCTTTGGGGAAGGGACAGCCTCTTATTATGTGTGTGTGTACAGCACCCAGCGCAGTGGGGCCCAACTGGGGCCTCTGTGAGCCACTGGAACAACATGCTAAAAGGCAACACAACCATGTCACTGTGGAAAGGTCTGACACTCCCTCCAGTAGAGGGCAGTCATCTTGTACACACCTACTCATTCCAGTATTGTAGTAGGATACAAATCGATCTTGAAAGGCCAACGTTGTTTTGCAGTCCCTAATCGCCTTCTGTTTTGAATGCAGGATCACTGGCCTTATACAGCACATGTAAAGCGAGGAAGGAAAAAGCATGGGGTGGTCACAGATTAGAAAGTTATCGCTGGGGAGTTAATGGCAAGTTTGCGAGGCAAAGGAGATGGTTTCTGACAGCCAACTGGAGTCAAATGACTGCAGATGTGACATTAAATTAAGCCAGTTTTGATACAGACTCATTTACCTCTATCCTAGATGTAAGCGGAGAATCACCGTGTTGGGATTAGAGTTTTTTAAAGCAGAGAGTGGCGATATTAAGACAGTTTTAGTGTCTTTCTGGAGAGTGCGCCTATACTGAGAAGGGTTGTTTCAAGGAACGATCTATCAAGGGGAGGGGAAGGTTTCAGCGGCAAGCTGAGGTACTGTTGGATCAGGACCTGAAAGATGAAATGTGTGCTCATTATTAGTGGAAGAATAAAAATGAAATAGGAGTGCTTCAAATTTGAAACATATGGGTTCATTTCTCAATCAAAAAGTGCCTCCGGTCATTTTCACACAGCTTTTATCTTTTTAAGTGTTCTTCTCCAGAGGCATCCCATACTGTAGCTCAGATTTCTGTTGCTTTGTAAACCTCCCTCTGTACATGGAGACTGTGTCTGACCTGTGTATGACACCCATCAGCCTCTATGCACACCACTGTAACATGCTGTGCTAAAGATACATAAAGATCACTTCCTCTACTGCTGAGATGTAGCTGTTTCTAGGGTGGAACGCAGCAGTTGAACAGTCCACTGCACAAGAATACAAAAAGCTGAAGACCAGAAGTGAATAATAAAATTACATCCTCATAAAACAGGCTTGGAGGCAGAATGTAATTATGAGTTGGTGTTCAACCAGGACATTAGGGAGAAGGTAATGAAAGTTCTCCAGAAGTATCATGGAACCTTTAGTGACCGCAGTTGGCAAGGACGTGTTAGTTTTACGCATTGGTCATGAGGTGACAGAGCCGTTTTAAGGGAGACGGTCTCTGTCCTTCTGCGAATGACCAGGGGATCAGGAGATATATTAGGATGCTTGGCAGCCAAGAAGGAGGAGAGACAGGCCATAAGCAGGAAGACCTGGAGGCAGGAGGTGGAGAGACTTCAGCACTAGAGCAAGGCCCAGAGAGTGGCCCTGTGGCAACTGTCCTGCATAATGGGCAGTGAACTGCAAGAGAAGGAAGCCAAGGGCCAGCAGATAAGTAGAAGGGATGTTTCCTGACAATCTGTAACCGCTGGGGTGAAGGAGGGCCCAGAGAAACAGCCCGATGGCCACTGTCCCGTATAAGGGCAGGGAGCTGGAAATGAATCCAGGAAGGCTGTGAGACTTTTATTAAACTCAGGATGGGTGGATGTTGTTTGCACTACTGCTTTGTTTGAGCATTTGAACTCCATTAGGGCACGATGAGGATAAGTCCAGGAACTCTCCCCTTGAAGGAAAATTGGGGACTGAAGAAGAGTCGCGTGACAAAAGGAGATAGAGCTGGAGGTGTTCTTGAGTTATGATATGTGATTATAGTTTATGCCTTTGAGACCTGTATAATAAATTACTCTGAAAAGGGTGCTTTCAGCCCAAGAAAGTGTTGGAGGAGAGTTTTAAGGCACCCAGAGAGAATGAAAAACTGAGGCTTGGTGCCTGCAGGGCACCTTTCTGCCACAAGGGGGCACTCAAAGAGGGCCTGACTTGCTGCAGTCCCCTTGAGGAAAAGCAGCCCCCTGCATGCAGCAGACCATTTTGCTAGGTTACTGGCTCACTTCATTTCAGAGGGCAGAATGCTGCCGACACCACTTTCTGCAGCAGTTGCTGTTCCTTTGGAAGTCCAAGCACAGGTCTGGAGTGATGCACTTTGGTTTGTGAGTGCTGATAGGATCACAGCATGATGGCAAGGCTTCTTTTTTCCCTTGGGAAGCAATCCTTGCCACCATGCTGAAGGCTTCTGTGCCTGAATTTCACCAGAAAAAGACCAGATTCTCCAGTACACCTTGGCTGCTTTTTACTGCTCCAGTGATGTAAAGCAGCTGGAGCATACTGATGAAATGGATCCAAAGTTCTTAATGCGCTGGATGGATTTCACTCAGCTACCTGTACGATGGGTTGTTGCCCTTCTTGGCTGCGTAGGCCCTTATCAGAGGGAGAATGTGAGTGCCATCCTGAAGGAAGGTGCTGTTAGAACTTCTCCAATGTTGTGTTTTGACTGGATTTCAGTCATGGATGAAATGATCCCTGGGTATATTTCCTGTATTAGTTAGCTAAGTGTCCAAAGGTCTTTTTTGAAGCAAGGCACAATATAATACAGCCTACAATGATGATGATTATAAGCAAGAATGTTTTGCATTGCATGTTAGACTACAGATATTCAGGCCCGCCTGTAAAGGCCAAGACTTTAAGAATTTAGGTGTATTCTTATCACTTAGCTAGTTACAGGTATATAAAAACAAAGAATCAAAATCTCTCTCTGCCTGTGCAGGGGCCTTCTCTCACTAGGATAGTCTGAGACCTTGTTCTTGGGCTCAGACCTTTGGCTACACAGCAGGGGCAGCCAGAAGTTTGGAAACAAACGGTCACATCCTCGCGTCCCAATCCAGTCACATTGAAATAAGGTGGTATTGGGCTGTTAGGAAGATGATCCTGCACTGGTAACACCCATCACCACCAGATAAAGAAACAGATCTTAAGATGGTTAAAGAAAACTTAGTTTGACAGTCTGGCAAGAAATCCCTTATCAATGGTTGTGGTTGTGAAACCCTCATTTCTATATTTTTATCTTTATGGTCCACACTTTTCTATTATTAATCTGTCTGGTCCTCTAATTGTTTCTGTCTGCTGCATAATTTAATTTTGCTAGGTGTAAGTTAATTAGGGTAGCGGGATATAATTGGTTAGAGAATTATGTGACTATGTTAGGCTTGGTTAGTTACATTTCGGTAAAATGATTGGTTAAGGCATCGCTGAGACTTACTATATAAATTGGGGTCAAACAGGAAGTGGAAGGGAAATTGGAATCATGCTTGCTAAGGGCAGGGAACAGGAACACAGGCAAGGCTCTGCGGCGTCAGAGCTGGGAAAGGGGACACTGGGGAACAGACTCTATCAGCGTATAGAGATAAGCCCGACTGGTATGAAGGGCTTTGGAATATGCTTGCTTGGAAACTAACCCCAATAAACATTGCATTGTCTACGCTTCGGACTTCTGGTCTTTTGCTGCTTGCTGTCTACATGACAAGAACAAGGGAAGTGGGAGGGTGAAGGGAAATCCTCCAACATTGTACATTGCTTTTTATGGTCAGCAGCAAGGCAGATAAGGAATACCCAGCAGAGGGAGGTGGTTGCATGTGGATATTTTGTTACCAGTTGTTGGCAATAGTTGTGTTGCTTTAATTTTGCCTAGACCTACCCAGGTCGGGGAATAAAAGATGCCATGTACATTTACTAAGTCACATAAATGATAAAAAGATTCCTTTGCAGCCCTCTGACCTGTTTTGGGGGACACTCCAATCCATCGTCATCAGAAATTCCATAGTTCACAGGCACGTTCAGGATCTCCCGGAACAATGACAGTTCATCTATGCTCATGTTGCTAAACTATCATATTTTATGGAAGAAGTTAATTAAATGGTGATTTGCACCTTCTCTGAACATTAAACATTTAATGCAGATGTTCCAGTCATTGCCTGAGCACTAAGCTGGGGGAATGGCTGCAAAACTTCATATTTCCTTAAGACATTTAATGATGTCAGATATGGCTATTTGCATATATATACATAAAGGGGCATATTTTATACCAACATTTATTACAAACAAACTGAGCTTCCTTCTTATCACTGCCTCAAGAATAAAAGCTGGGATCTACTGCCTGCAGCCCAAGGGCTGTATCTGAGGATGATTTGCTCCAGCCACTATTAAATTAATGGGGTCGTTAATGAACAAGTTTCCAGGAAGGCATTGGAAAGGAGCAGTTATCTACTGCAGGTTGGCTTTCCTGTAATGTAGAAGAAATTAACTGGTAATAAATTAGTAATTTGTTCTCAAACATTATTCCCCGTAAAGCGAGAGTAGAGCTGAGATATACGCTGCCTTCGGCACAAGTGCCATGCTTTAAATTATTTTTTAAAGTAAATAATCAGCGGGGGGTGGGAAGGGAGAAGAGGTTAATATTAAAGATTGTTGGCAGGGATATGACCGAGGTGAAGAGTGACCCGTGCTTGTAGTATATGTTCCTCGTTCCTGAAGTATTAATCTTCACGGGAGTTAGTCAAATAGAACGTGAGGTAGTGGTGGGTGGCTTGAATCATTTGTGCTCGAGTCAGGCCTGACCATAGTGCCATTCTGTTGTAGCAATAGTTACAATAGATCTTCCTGAGGGCAGGGTCCAGAGGTGAAAGTAAGCCGGTATGGTCTGGCGTACGGGCAAGAGCCGGTACGCCGTGCCAGACTGGACCGGCTTCTGCGGCAATTTAAAGGGCTCGTTTTTATAATGTCTCCTTTTCAATGGGAGGTTTGTGTGCAGAGGGATGCAGGATTGAGCCCCTCAACCTTTCCTCAAGTCTAGTTCTTCGGCGCCACTTGGCTAGACTTCCAGACGTGTATATTCATTAACACCGGTTGAAATTTTCCTAATTTTGTCTCCCCAAAATAGGGGTGGGGGAAGCAAACTTTTTGCAAAAAATGTTCCCACTTTTCAGTCAGCTCTAATATGAATCTCAGCCGTTCACCTGCTACCAACCATGCAATTGCATCTCCTCCTTCTGACGCTGTGTGCTGATTGAGGCATCACCATTTAAAATCAGCCAGTCCCCAAGAATTTGGTACATTCTGTATACCCCAGCCCAGAGCGAGCAAGGAAAAGTGAAGCATTGTTTGGGAGTGTTTCCTCAATGGAGTCAAAGGGTCCTGGTGAGCTTCATAAAGCAGGAACTTCTAGAGAGGAGGCGCTGTCTAGCTCCTGGACATGAACTATGGAAAAGCAGATTCAAACCCAGATTCTGGAATATTCTGAAAGCATCACTGAATGGGTTGAGAGTAATACCAGTTGCATAACACTTTGCCTCCATAGATCACAAAGGTGGGCAAGCCTCATTACACTCCTCTTACAGATGGGGGAATAGAGAGATAGGAGGTGAAATAACTTGTCCAAGGTCACCCTGTGAGTCAGTGGCAGAGTCAGAAGTAGAAAACAGCTCCGTGCCTCCATGCCCAATGCCCTGTCTGCAGTTTCACTCATAGAGTTTTGATCATAGAGTATGCAAGCCAATAGAGTTCGGAAAGGGCAAATTCTTCTGGGACCAGTAAGATCATCTTATCCTGATGGCAACTTGTATGTACTAAGTCCTTGTCTCAGACTCTTCCCCTTCAACTCTGAATTTCACTGAGACGATTCCAAAGTCGCCACCACACAGGCTGTCTGAAGAGGAGCAGAAAAGTAAACATGAGATATACAGCGCAAAAGAATCGGGAGCCTGATTCAGCCAGGAAAGAAATTTTGCTTGTAAAGTGTGTGGAGCCGCTGGGTAAAATCATAAGTGACTTGCAGGTTCTAGTATCTCTTTGAGCCCAGTAGAGGACCTCTCGTTGAACAGAATGAATAATGCTGGCAGCTTTCCACGTCCTACAAACTTGTCTGTCTTTTCTTGAAGCCTCAAAAAGCAGTATTCTCCAATTCACCCCTGTGGAGAAAATCAGCACCATTAAAGTCTGTCCTACTTAAGTGCTCGAATTAGGGTTGAGTTATGGCTAATATGTTAATAGAGCTTGAGAAACTGGGACTCAAAAGCTGGGACCAAAGGCCTTGTGCATATCTCTTATTAATTATCATCATCATCATCATGGTGGCACCTCCGAGCCCCAGACAGGGCCTAGGACTGCATTGTGCTAGGTGCTGTACAAACACACAACAAAAAGATGGTCCCTGTCCCAAGGAGCCTAGTCAAAGCCCCTCTGCACAAGAATAGCTTTCACTCTGGGATAAACTCTTCAGCTGTGCTGAGGCTCATATGTGACCTAATTAGTGATGCAACTAGGGTGATAGGTAGAGCTGGTCCAAAGAGTAAGGTGTTTTTGTGAATATTTAAAAAAAAATCCAAACTTTTTGCAAAGTTTTCAGAATTTTCCCATTTTTTTTATGAAAAGAGAGAAAACTGAACACTTGTGGGTTTTTTCTTTTTGATTTAGGATGTTTTTCCTTAAATTAATGAAAATTCCCCCCCCCAGCTTTTTTTTTTAGAAGAGAGCCTATTTTTGTTTTGAAAAAGTTTCAAATGAATAATTTCATGGATGCTGCTAAAATCCTTGCTTTGTTCAAACCTGTCTACCTTTGACTTGAAATACTAGAGGCAAATATGTGCAATTCCTTCCCCTGCCTCGCACTCCAGAATTTTCAGATCTTCATTTATTTCAGCTATTACACTATAAATTCATTGTCAGAAGAAGTTTAAAGCAGTTACTGTTGCCTATATGAATGTACAGTACCAGCTATGCTTTAATGTACACTAACTTTAGATCTGCTGGTCCTTTACCAACTAAGTTTATTTTTAGTGAATTATTTTAGCCTATGAACAATTGTTCACCGATATGCCACCATGCTGAGTTAATAAATTAATACAGGTTTCAATTCAATTTGTTTTAGCAGACTACTATTATAAGCAGTCTAGTGTAGCATGAATTATTGCTTAGGTTTATACTTAAATTCCTAGCTCTAAATGTTGTTGGACTCCTAAGTATCCACTAATTCCAAAAAAAAGATGGTCACCACCTGTGTAATCATTTTCAACAGAAGCATCATGGCTGATCACAATTTGAATCCCATGTTGTTTCACACTCTGGCACCTTCCCACGGGTTTTCTTCCACCTATGATTGTTTCAATGCAGGCACTGGTTCATTCCATCGTCTAGTCCTGGGAAGGGCTTCTTGACAGAACTGAGTGAGATGTTCTTTGCACAACCAACCCAAAAGCAAATGAACCTCACCTGGTTTCACATTTGTAGGCAAAGACCTTGCTCCTGAGAGAGACTGAGCACCCTCACATCCCATCCATGGCTCAGCATCTCTCCGGAGCGGGCTTTCAATACAAGCAAACCAAATTTGGGTAAGAAACTTTTTCAGACAAGATATTTACCTGCTCTTTTTTTTCCCCCTCCAGTTCTGCCAACCTGCTGGCCCAAGTGGAGCAAAAATTTTGCTTTGCTGGAATAGATGCAACTCTTTAGAGGACAAGTTTTATGATCCATGTGACTGATTCTGGTTTGAAATGAGATTGTTGTTTAAAGGCTGGGTATTATGAGTCACAGGGTAAGCAACTTGGGGTCCTAATCCATTAGACAGGCAGCATTTTCAAGGAGTCATCAGACTTGGAAGGGAGCCAGGACAGCCTAGCTTTCCTCATCACTAAGGATAAGATTATGTCACTTAAGTCACAGATCGTGTGATTTTTCAGAGCCTCCGTAATATTTTCGGCTTCAGCCCCGGGAGCCCTTGCCCACCATGACAAGCTTGCTGGACCTCACCCCCTTCCACAGTGGGCCTCAGGCTCTCTTTCCTCCTCTGCGTCCTCCCTCTCACTGCTGCCCCTCCCACCTGGTGGGGAGGAAGTCTAGGGGCTTGTCTACATCAGAAAGTTGCAGCGCTGGTGAGGGAGTTACAGCGCTGCAACTTAGGAGGTGTACACATCTGCAGGGCACCACCAGCGCTGCAACTCCCTGTTTGCAGCGCTGGCCATACTCCCGTTTTGTCTCGGGTGTAGAGGATCCAGCGCTGGTGATCCAGCGCTGGTAATCAAGTATAGACACTTACCAGCGCTTTTCTTGACCTCCGTGGAATAAACAGGTATCCCAGCATACCTGAGGAAGCCTCTGGTAATCAAACTGGTCTCCTTCCCCAGCTTGCTCTCGCGTTCCCCGAACCCCGAGCAAGCAGGTCTCCTTCCCTGAGGTTTGCTGGGTGGTTCCGGGAACGCGAGAGCAAACCGCGGTGAAGCTGGTCTCCTTCCCCGGTTTGCTATCGCGTTCCCCGAACAAGCAGGTCTCCTTCCCGGCGGTTTGCAGGGTGGTTCGGGGAACGCGAGGGCAAACCGCGGCGAAGCTGGTCTCCTTTCCCGGTTTGCTCTCGCGTTCCCCGAACCCCCCTTGAAGCCGCCCAACAGCGCTGCAGTGTGGCCACATCTAACACCACTTGCAGCGCTGGTTGCTGTAAGTGTGGCCACTCTGCAGCGCTGGCCCTATACAGCTGTACTAATACAGCTGTAACAACCAGCGCTGCAAAATTTTAGATGTAGACATGGCCTAGGTTTCAACTCCTCAAAGTTGGGAGTAAGGTGTTAGATCACTGGGATTCTCTCATAGTGATTGATAGGTGGCAGCTGTTAAATTCTGATCTGGATCTGGGTTCAAATTCCAAACCTAGCAGATTAAAGCAGGAGTGAATGTTAGAACAGACCTCCCTGGGTCACCAGTACAAAAGTTTCAGAACCACTGTTCTAAAATTTTGCATTGTTTTTTGTTTCTTAGTTCAATTATGTAACCAAAAAAAAAATCTACTTTTGTAGGTTGCACTTTCACAGTAAACAGATTGCACTACAGTACTTGTCTGAGGAGAACTGAAAAATACTGTTTCTTTTATCATTTTTACAGTGCAAATATTTGTAATAAAAAATAATATAAAGTGAGCAGTGTACATTTTGTAGTGTGTTGTAATTGAAATCCATGTATTTGAAAATGTATTCTATTGTTTAACAGTGCGATTAAAACTGCAATTAATCGTGATGAATTTTGTTGAGTTAATTGCATAAGTTAACTGTGATTAATTGACAGCCCTAGTAAATATGGAAAGAGCCAGCCTGGACCATGGTGGGATTAGTTGTACCTCGTTGCCTTTAGGAGCAGCCTGCTTTGTTTTTCTCTGGTTTGGGGTTCTTGTGTGTTATCATTCTTATTTCTTAGAATCCAGTCGCATTATGTTGCAACATTCCAGCAGGAGTATTTTTTACATTTGTATCCAACTTCTCTCTGTGTGCGTTATGAACATAACTTGTAGAGGAGCTAAACGCCTGCAATTCCTATAGACTTCAAATCTAAGCTCTTCTGAAAAACAGGCCCTAGATGTTTAAAACTGGACACCTAAAGTAGGGGCCACTTATAAACATTTTGCCTATAGCCTTTCTGAATTAGTTTCTAGATCTGTAAAATGGAGCAATAACACTTCCCTGCTGCATAATGGTGGTGTGAGGATTATTACAATAGGCCCCTGTTCAGGAAAGCACTTAAGCATATGCTTAACTTTATGTGCTTATATCCTATTGACTCCACTGGGACTTAGGCATTTAACCTTGACTGCTTTCCTGAATCAGGGCCATAACAATCATTGTTTGTTTATTATCGAAGTGGGGGCAGAGGAGTATATATTGTTTCCATCTTTCATTAAAATTTAGTTTTCCTGGATTTTCCAGCGGGTGTTACGTTTGTTAAGCACTGACTGCGTGCTCAACACTTTATAAGACATAAAAGGAAGAGAGGAGGTGCCCCAGGAGCTTAATTAGTTAATATTTGCAAATATGCTTTGAGAACTTAGGGCATGATCAGTCCCTAAGCCTGGAAAACAAAAAGTGCATTAGTGCAGCAATTAAGCATGAACTGTGTGGGATAGTCCCCTGAAATGTGCCTTGTAAAGTTGTACATGCCAGTAGCACATACTGCTCACGAGGAACATCTCTGGCACCATGCTGAATGCAAGGAAAGGCACACAGGGTAAGGAATCCTGTTGGTAGCCAGCTACACCACAGTACTATGACCAGCAAGGAGCCAAGCGAGCTTCGTGTTCATCATTCGCTGGGGATCATGGGCACAAAGAAGGGGAGAGCTGAAGGAAGGGTATGTCTACACTACAGGATCATTTCGAATTAACTTAAACCAGTTTTATTAAACAGATATTATAAAGTCAATTGCACGCGTCCACATTAGGTACCTTAATTCAGCGATGTGCGTCCATGGTCCGAGGCTAGCATCGATTTCCTGAGCGTTGCACTGTGGGTAGCTATCACTATAACTATCCGGCCAATAACTTCGATTTGCGGTCACACTAACCCTAAATCGATATGTTAATATTGATTTTCGCATTACTTCTCTCGTTGGGGAGGAGTACAGAAATCGATTTTAAGAGCCCTTTAAATCAATTTAAAGTGCATTGTAATGTGGATGGGTACAGCATTAAATTGATTTAACGCTGTTAAAATGGGTTTAACAGCGTAGTGTGGACCAGGCCGAAGACACGGTGCAAAGTGCTGACATTCTGCATGATGTTTGTGGAAAGGCTGGGAGCGGGAGGGGAAAAAGCAGCAAGGCTGCTAGACAGGATTGATCAGGGTAGTAATTTGAGATCAAGCATGCAAGCCTTCTTCCGCAGCCCTTCTGCTGAGGTGCTGCACTGGGCACAAGGCACATATCCAAAAGCTGGCCCTGACTCCTTTGGATTATGCTTCTCTGTGTCTGGGCTGGAAATGCATTGGGGAGAAAAGCCCTTAGAATCTCCGTTAGGGTCAGTGGCCATGCCTACTTTCTTTGGCACATGCCCCATCTGCATGCAGCTGCCATGTTCCCCAGTCTGATATGGGCTGCAATCAGGGAGAAGGCTAACAGTGCACATTTACAAAGGGATCTTTTAGGGGGACGTCACACCTCACTGGCATATGCTGTGCACTAGATGCGAGGATCTGGCTCTTGAAGTGCCCTATAAGAGCTAGACATGGGCAGCCAAGTGACACGAAATACTCTAGTTACTGTGTGACATGCTGGCTCAAGGCCATGTCCCTTTCCAGTGGCTGCGTCACGTAGATGATAGCCTGCTATTGTTGCCTGTTACTGGAGGTGTATGTTTTAGCTCAAGCGGTCAAGGTATGTGCATCTGATTCTGAAGGTAACAGGTTCAATCCCTGCTGGTGATATTTACAATTGAGGTCAATGGAATTGCACCAGTGATGATGATTTTGGCCTTGGACACTTAGAAAAAGCATGGGTCAGGCTGTCAAGTATTATTTTAATCTATGAGACTCCCTGAGCAAGCCAGAGAACAGCGTAAAGCGCCACTAAATTATTCTTAAAGTGGGCTTGACAACTGATTAAACATTTACCAGATGCGGCTCCAGTCTCGCCATGGGAAACAGCAGCTCGCACAACACCCTGGCATTGTAGGATTTACCGGGAGCAGATGAAGTCAGGTCCTACCATAGTTCATTATAATTAAGAAAGCTGGAATTGTGCTGGGCTGCGAGCTGTATATCAATGCTAAATGTCTCATTACCAGCATAAAATATTTATGTCCCATAGTCTTTATCACTAATGCAGCCCAGCACTTAATGTGTTCTGCACCAGAAGATGAATTCTGAGGAGAAAATTATCTGCTTGGGTTAAAGGGCTGACTGTGCTGCTGGGTGAAACTGCCTGATGCACATCACCTTGGTGCCAGGCCTGTCCTCTGAAGGGAAGGCAACTAATGCAGTCACAGTTATACATCATGGATCCTCATAGGAATCCTGGCCTACATGAGATTCCCCCTTCCCTCTGCTGCGTCATATCCCTGCATTGGTGCAGTTGACAACAGTTTGTGCCAGCCCCTGTTAACGAGCTGCAAGGGGCCTCTGTGTCCATTATGAAATTTGGACACTTAAGGTTGCCGTAACTTGCAAACCTGCTTCAATGAGTCTGGTAAATATTTTTGTAGGGTAGTCAGCACTCCCCTCCGTGACTATGTACTGCAGGCCAGGGTTTAGGGAGAGCCTTTGTGGTGGCACTAGGCAGCACAAGGCCATGTTATTCCATCTGAGGACTAGATGGAACCACAGGGTCTGCCTGTGTCCAGCAGCCTCTATAAAGAATCCTCTTTATTTTCCACACTGTCTCCGCTCTCGCAGCAAGGCTGTAACACGTGAGAACTGCATTTTTCTTGTATGCCAGCACCTATGCTTCTGGTCCCAAACCAGAGACAGGCTTTGCAGAGGCAGTGTGATAGGAACAAGAAATAAAAGGTGACCGATCTTTATCATAAAAAGGGCGAGAGCAAGTTCTGAACTGAGCTGAAGTACAATGGCTGTTTATAGCCTTCTGGAGGAGAGGAGAGAATGGTTTTTTGGTTTTGGCATTAAGGCACCAGAGTTGGCCTCTGAAGAGCTGTTCTGTCCCAGACTGCTTGTGGGACCCAAGCTGTCTTTTAATTTCTCTGGCCCAGAGCCTCAAAAACATTTAAGCTCCCTAACTTCTGGGGCCTCTGTGACTCAGTTCCCCATCTGCGAAATGAGGATAACAAACCTTCCTTTCTCCCACTCTTTGTCTGCCTTGTCTATTTAGAGTCTCAGCTCTTTTGGACCAGTCCACGATGGCTAAATACGTAAATAGTAATTGGGCCAGAGAAGGCACAAGTGTAAGAGAGAAACTGTAGTCCTGTGGGTCAGGCACCCCCCTGAGAAGCAGGAGACCCTGAGTCTAGTCCCCCTGTTCCACCATCTTTTGTTATTTACCCACCGTGAAATCGCTTCAGCAAGCTAGTTTAGGGAATATCCCATATCTCTCTTGAGTGGAGAGAGGCCACCTGTTCAACTCCTTTCTCCCTCTCTTGCAGAGCAAGGGGAATGGAACCTGCACCTCCCCTATCCCAGGTGAGTGCTCTAACCACCAAGCAAAAAGTTATACGGTGGGTGGCAGCGTGAGGTAGCCACCTAATGCATTCCTGAAACGCCTTAGGTGCCTAAAGGGCCAGGCTCCAAGCAGCGGGTTCCCATTCGTAGATGGCTAAGCTGCCATAGGCACATCCCTGCAGCCCAGGTTAGGCACCTGCTACCCTTAGTTGGCATCTTCCCTTGGCTAGCTTAGGCGACCCCTCGCCTAGCAGGCTGACTTTTGTGGACCACATGATAAGGTGCCTATCTCTCCCTATTTGTTGTCTAGGGAGGCTGGGCGCCTAACTTAGGCTTTGTGCATCACAGTGCTGTTCCCTCATATTTTTAGGCCCCTAAAAGTTAGGTGCCATTTGCAACACCTGAGTCCCTCTGTGGATCCCACCCTAGCTCTGATCTCCTCTGGGTTCCTTAGGCCCCACCATAACCCCCTCATAATAATTTTCTCTCTATGGCATGTTGATATATATCAAAATATGAGGCATAGGCATGGGCCAGATCGAGCAATGGAAGGTGAGATATTCTTGATGCCTGTCAAGAAACCAAGTGAGCACCCGCTGGAGGAGAAGATGGTAGAAGGGAATATGCCATGGAGGGGACACAAAGGTAGCCCAGCAGCAATGGCAAATAGTGGTGAGATTGGTGAATCATGAATGAAGGCAGCATCTACTCTAACATATGATAGAATAAAACACCAGGTGCCTCCCCAGCCAACAGCGAACTACTGCAAAAGGGCAGGGGAATGGATTGTCTTGCTCAGACTAGCTTTCCCAAGTGACTTGCTAAACTGTTAGCCTCAGCTGAATTTTAGTCTCAGACAGCCTGTGCAGCTGTTGCCAATGTACTATTTTAAATGGGGTGACTTCTTTTAAAATTCCAATTAGCAAGCGAAAAAATTTCCAGGGGGAGGAAGCAGGAGCCTGGAGGAATGTGGCGTGTATTTATGGCATTTACTTTGAAGATTAGCACCTCCTAGTAAATACATATTTACTAAAACCTCTGTGAATTATATTCCGAATTACTATTTCATTTGCATTGGTGCCGTATTTATTACAATAAGCTGCTTGTGTATTTATTATATTAAATATTGGGAGTGAGCTTGAGGAAGCTGAATAAATGTGCTAAGTAATAATGATAATAAGTATATAATAAGTATAGGAGGCTGCAAAAACATTGTCATAGGATGGAAATCAAGTCATTTCGTTCAGATCTTAGAATCTTTCGCTTTCATGAATGACAAGAAAAAGTTGCCCAGGCCCTGTATGCTCAGCCTCACCCCCATCTCTCCTTGATCTCTATATTCTTCCCTTTATTTTCTTCCACACTCAGCTTCATCCCTTCGATCATGCTGCCCCTATGCCTGGAATGACAACGCTAGCTTCATCTGCCTAGCGGTCTTTCTTTGGGCAATGTAGGCAGCTGTATAATTGTTCAGAGGAGGACATTGGTTTCTCAGGACCACATCTTTACCTTTTAGAGGGGTCTGCCTGCCTGCCTGTAGGAGGCAGATGCCATTTTGGGAGGCATTGCTGATGTTACAGCGGATACTCACACCCCAGGCTCGCTTGTGGAAACTTTCATTGTTGTTTGGCTGGTTCCTATCTAAAAGTCGGGTGAAAAGTGCGTCTGCTGGGTATGTGTTTGGGAAAGCATAAACGTGGCCTGGTAGCTAGAGCAGTGCAATGGGTCTGAGGAAAGCTGGGTTCTATTTCCAGCTGTGCTACAAGGTGATCTTAGGCAAGCCTTGCTATTCTGTGCTTCAGTTTCCCCATCTGTAAAATAGAGCTAATGACATTGACTTGATCTGTAAAACTCTTTGAGATCTACTGATTATAAGAGTCGTGATTCAAACACTTCCTTAAAACCCAATCTCTCCTCCTCTAATTTCCTCAATAATTTCCAAACTCTCCTTGCTCTTGGACTGTTGTCCTGTGGTTTCTGTCTTCCGTTTGTAAATTCTGTCTTATTTATACTGTAATCTTTCAGGGTCAGAGAATGTGTCGTCTTGTTTGTGACATGCCAGGTAAACTTAGGGTGCTATATAAATGTTTTATAATAATAATTCTCTAACCCATTGACTCATACTCTTACATATTTTTAAATTACTTTCAGCATAATGAATGCCAAATCCTGTATGCTAAAGGTCTTATACTCCGTTTGACGCACCGATGTCATTGGGACTTGTGTGCGTGTACACACACATCCACGCCAATATTTGTAATCCTAAATATTGTAGAAGCAGCCCTGCTACATGGCCAGTAAAGGATGTGAGTAATCTGTGAGTTCACTGGAGCCAGTTATCGTCCTGAGGAGTAAATTAGCACAGGCTGAGCTCTGCTTACTTCTCTGTGAAGGGAAGTTATTGCACCTGTGTCTAAAGCAATCAGTGACCCCGAGTTGTTTGAGAATCTCTGTTGGCCTTTGTTGTCACATGTTCCTCAGGCCTATGATCACTTTATTTAAACTCATCTGAACTCATTTTTTGCCAGTGCAAAGGGCTTTTGCAATATTATCTGAATGGGAAGAAAGGTTGGATGCAAGCAGTATTCCCCCGGACTTAAGCATGTCAATCTGATATCACTACTGTTTTGGAGCTGAGTTTCTGTCTTGCATTTGGATCTCTTGCATTCTCTGTGTGAGACCTCTGGATTGTAAAGGGACAAACACTCCTGGCATGAGACTCTCTGGCAAATAACAGGCCAGTGGTGATTAGGAATCTTTAATGCAAATAGTTCTGCAAGTGCTGAGGGATTTTTACTGGCTGCCTTCTTGAAAGAGAAGAAAATCTGCAAACGGGTAAGACTGTAAACCAGATCCATCAAACCTGATTATTACCAATTTGTGCCTTGAGTCTGTGACTTGGGGAGAGCTCATGCCTGTGGTTTACTGGCAGTTGTTGTTGTTAACATGTCTTCTTAGCTTGTAAGCATATGCTTAATGAGTCGTCTTGATTTTTTTTGTTGTGGTTTTATTTTTGTTTTCATAAGATTGTGTTGCCACAACCTGGTCAGCCTTGTTTGTTCCTCCTTAAATTCTATCGACCTTATCAGAGGCCCCTTTTGTGACTGGCTCTGAACTTTCATCCTGTTTCTAGCACTGAGTCTGCCAGCTAATCCCAGAGGAAAACATGGAGCGGAGAAAATGAGCTCCTCCATATACTCCAGCAATACTCCAAGTCAGAAGGGTGTGGATATTAAGGCCAGAACTCTCCAAAGTGGTGACTGGGTTGGGGTGCTTTAATTTTTGGGATCCTAACTTGTTATGCTGCAGGGCCTCGTTTCTAGAGGTGCTGAGTGTAGTCTGATGAATGGAACTGGAGAAAGAGGGTTAGATATCAGAAGGGACCTAGTTCAGGATGGCATCAGGGGCTCAGGAATGTAAACTGGAGCCAGAATTATTGCACATAAATTCTAGAGTCTCCATATGTAACGAGGGACATGCAGCATGTGTAATCAACATCTCCTTCTAGCTCTGCCTGCTCTGTCACGTCACTTATCGCTAATGAAACGCCCAGCACCCACAAATCCATTGAGGTTAATGAGAGCTGCAGAAGCCGAGCACCTCTGAAAATTGCGCCCAAGGTATTGTCTCAAGTTGCGCTCGCAATAAGCAAGTCACTCCAAATCAGAAGCCACTTTCAAAACTGGGGCTGCATGTACACATCAGTCCCAAACTTTGCTCTCAAAGGATCAAAGAACTCAAACCTTGTTCTGGAGCATCAACTAAACCTCAAACCCAGGAGGATCAGAATTTCCATAGTTGTGCTGCTGCTTAGCAGCAAAACTAGTGTTTCTTCTCACATTTTAAATTGGAATCCAAATGAGTACTTCGGTGCTTGCATGTCTCTTATGGGGCTATAGAAATGTTCCCTTTGCTTAACTGGTAGAATAGACAGATTCCATAGCTTGTAGGGGAATTAATATTCATGTTATTTATTTTAACATACTGCTCTCCGTTCCCCATCTTTTTGGGCTAACAAGCAATCATCTTAAAAATGCTGAGTTCGGGTGAAAATGCTACACCCTTCTCAAGGGCCGGGGGATTGATTTTTACCAATTAATGTGGAAATATGTGCAAATTACATAGTGGAAAATCAACACACAAATTAGTGGTGTGGTAGATTAAAAATACGGCTGTGGGAGGGTGTCGTTGGGATGCGAGTACCACTTGTCTAACAAAGGTAGTCTGAGGTCCGGTGCCATCTAGGGGTGCTATGGGTCTGAGAGAAGACCCTTGATAAATTGATTCCCATCACACGGTGGGTATTCTTCTGGAAACAGACTAGTTCAGAGACTAGAGTGGCCCCTAAAAGTCACCGCAAGCAACGAGCTCTGTGGAGTGGAGCCTCGTTAACTTCAGGAGGCTCTGTCTGGGGGTATGAATCCCCCTAAATCTCTCCTCCCCCGTGGAGCTCACTGCAGGATCAGGGCCAAAGAGAAGAATAAGGGTCTAGAATTGGGCAACCACTTCAAGGGAGGAATCATGAAGCTTATGAACAGGATGATCTGACGGGGTTGCCTGTGGTAGCCAGGGACTGGACTCAACCCAGGAAGCCCTTCCAGTCCTATGTTCCTATTCAGATGTATTGATAGATTCCAAGGCCTTTGATTATCCAGTGTGACCTGTGTAACACAGGCCATAGAACTTCCCCGAAAAAATTCCTAGAGCAGATCTTCAGGATAAAAATCCAGGCTTGGATTTTAGCAATTACCAGTGATGGAGAATCCACCTCAAACCTCGGTAAATGGTTCCAGTGGTTAATTACCCTCACCATTAAAAACTTTTCCCCTTATTTCCAGGCTCACTGTGAATCAGTACCCCCAGATTTGATTTGATGGCATTTATGATCCTTTAAGTTCACACTCTGGGAACATTCATGGAGAGATTTTCTGTTGCTCGCATGAACGTTTGAGGAAAGAAAAGGTCTTGCCCATGTTGTGTTGGTGCTTCAGTGTTACAGTAATCGCTTTTTTATATTGCCAAAAATATACAGTTCTATTCATTTAAAAGTTCATGCAAGAAGTGTTCAGGCAGCCATTTTGAAATCTTTTTCCAACATCTTAATTTGTAAATTGCTTCAGTCATCCAATCAAGAGGCAGAAACAGCAGCAGGGATCTCAAGAAAACCATCACACACCCTGCATAACAAATAATCATAGCGAAGGGTCCACAAATATCACCCCAAAGCTGAAAACTCTTTTCCTCAAGCCTCGGAGCAATTTTGAATAATGAACAAATCTTTAAAAAACAAAGTCTCTGTTTGTGAACTACTCCAATAGGAAAAAAGGTTAAATTTGGCGGAGTAAACTATTTATGTGCTACAAATGGTTGCCTGGCTCCAATCCTAATTCTATGCACCACTCATCCTAACAGCATATGTTATGCAAAGTACAGGATCTAAGAGCTTTAAGGTTACCAGAGATGTTATCCTACCACAGCCAGTAGACACACTTCCTCCTAATGGCAGATTCTCTGGAGAAAGCCTCCTTTGGCTGGTCCCCCCAGAGGCTGAATTTATTAACTTTGTGCACGTGTCGCAAAGTCCATCTCTGCTTGGTCACTTGAGGAATGGACAGGCTTGGGTGGGTTATTTTATTGGCCTGGCCAACAGTAACCAGGAACAGATGCTTCAGAAGAAATTTTAAATCCCTTGTAATGAAGAACTTGCAGTAACCTGCCTCTCGAGGAAGTATTTTCCTAACCCCAGGCAGTTAATAATTGGGTTTTATGCCCAGACTTGACAGACGTCAGGGCTCAGTAGCCTTGGGGCTCACTCCTGATCTCTTTTTCTTATGTTTCCAAAAGCTCATGCTTCAGAGTTTCAGCCAGCCACCTGTAGCAGTCAGGAAAGGATTTTGCCCCCACTTCCAATGTATTCTGGATTTGGGGGTTGTTGGGGTATATTTTTCTCCTTCTTCTGAAGCATCAGGGATGGCAAAAGCTAGAGATAGGACATTGGACAGGGCTCTGAGAGGGCACCAAGCATTCTCTCCTTTGGGTGCTTGACTGTCTGATCGTTGCTCACATCTCAGGGTCTAACTGATTGTGATGTGTGGGGTGGGGAAGGAATTTTCCCCCAAGTCAGATTGGCATTGCCGTGGGGGCATTTTCACCTTCCTCTGCAGCATGAGAGCGTGGGTCACTTGCCAGGATTATCTGGGTATATCTCACTTAATCATTTCCATGCTGTTGCAAGGGCCTTGGGCACAGGTGCATCTCAGTCCATTTTCTTCTCTTCCTGGGGCCCATATCGAGTCTCCTGTGGACTGCAGTGCTTTGCTCTCATTTTAATCGTTGGGTTTAGTGCATCTGTGATGATGGTGGTCTGTGATGTCCAGGAGGTCAGACTATATTATCTGGTGGCTGCTTCTGGCCTTAAACTCTGATTCTGACTTTAAAAAATATCACCATGATATCAGAATGTTTTCCAGAATTTGAGTATGCCATGAAAACAAGGGCTGATATCCAAAATAAAAGCTTATCCTAGCCTATGTAACTGGGTAGTCTGTTCTTGTTTATAATATAAAATCCTTCTAATCTCTTTGCTTTAGGACTATCATGTGGCAGAGAGTTCCACAGGTAGATTATGTGTTGTGTTAGAAACATGGTTTAAAATTTCTATCTTTCGGTGTCCTGGTGTTTGCAGTGGCTGTCAGCTTCTTGGCCTTGCTTTTATTGTCATTGAATACCTTCCTCTTCATAAGCGGATGTGTTCAGCCCTTTCCCTCCCAACTCCCTTCCCACCACACACATACACATACAGCCACACACACACCCACACACATGCTTAAATGAAGAAACTGTAAGCCTCTCCACCATTACATTGAAGGAACGGATGCATTTGAAATGCAGAAAACAGAGACAACCGACAGTCTTGCTAATTTTTACACTAATTTACACCAGAGGGAATAAGAAGTCTCTTAAATCAGATGCTAATTTTGTTTACTTAACTTCCTAGTCAGCAAAGTGACCTTTTGTCCTCGAGTAGGAACAAATTAGCTCAGAAGTTCTTTGTGGGGAAACTAGAGAAATTGCCTTAACCTGATACTGAATAATAGCCAATTAAATCTACTCCTAAACAACTCTGCCTTCGTCGGAAGTATATTTCAGATAAAGGAATGGAATGATCTGCCTTTTGTTTGCCACTTCATAAAATCTTTTCACGTAATGCAAACAACCCTAACCGTAGTGAGGCTGATACAGGATTTGCGATGCTCACGGTTATTGGTAAGAGGATTAGAGGCTTATTCCTGTTTTTTAAGGGAGAGGGTAAAAGATTCCTTGTTCCCCGTGCTGGAAGGAGAATAGATTTCCATGTTTATCAACAGCTGGGAAAGGTGGAGGATGTTTGAGGCTGTGGAGGGGGAAAATAGATAAAAATGGATTTTTGGTAGGTGAGATGATGTGTGTGCTGTGACTGTCTCTTATCCACTCACCAAATGCAATGTGCTTTTTGGTAAGACGATAAGAAGCTTATTCTGAAGAGAAGATGCTTTCTGGTATCCGTACAGAGATTCAGAGGCCTTCTGATGATTAGGAAGCAGATGAGAGGCTACCAAGGGGGTTGCTAATGGATTAAGAGTGTGTCTAGCGACGGGTTTGTGAGCTTGCTTGGCTCCAGTAAGAGGATGAGACCTCCTAGTGGAGATGTCTGCGCTGAAGCCTCCTGCTTCTTATTCAGTACTTGGAGATGGGGGAGGGGGGATAAGAGACTCCTTGAGAAGTTGGGCTGGAGGGGAGGGATTTATGATCCTTCCTGGAAAAAGCTCACAAAAGCTGACTCCTGGTGTTGATAGGCCCCTGTCCCCCATGTCAAGGAGACACTTTTCAAGCCAAAATCCACTGCAGGCATGCCATTGCTCCAATTCAGTGTCAATGACTTTGTCGCACGACCAGAGTATGGGTGTAAGCCAGAGGTGCTCCCAAGGACGTAGGAGGGCAGATTTCAAGCTGGTGATGGGGTAGATGGGCCATAAGCTGTGTGATCCCCTCATATTGCTGTCCGTTTCTGGAGGGGAGAGGAGTCCAAGAGCTGCACCAAGCCCCAGGGAGAGGAGAATCTGTTCACTAGTGCATCGGAGTTCTTCAGCAAAAGTTATTTAACGGTCGTCCTTAAGGCCCTCAGTCGTGGCTCAGGACCCCATAGTGCACGCACACACCACAAAAAGACTGCAACTGAATGCACCTCCCCAGCTGCAGCAGCTCCCGCTTCCCCTCTTCTCCCAGCCCTGCGTGGGTTGGGGCTATTGTCTGATACTGTGTGAGGGCTGAGTATGCCCGACTTAGAGTTGGGAGGGAGCGGTTCTGGCTCTCGGGACTGGAGAGGAGAGAGGGAGAAAGCACAAGGAAGAGGATAGAAAGAAAGGAAAAAATGGAGCCAAGAAAGGGAAAAGAGAAGGAAGAAATAAAACAAGGAGATCTGGTATGCCAGATTCCTAAGGATTGAAGTACAGGGACGCTGCAGGAGTGTCGGAATAAACCGCGGGTGATGAGGTTTGTGTGTGCATGTACTGATTTTGTTGGTTTAGCTGGGGCTTGGTCCTGCTTTGAGCAGGGAGTTGGACTAGACCTCCTGAGGTCCCGTCCAACCCTAATATTCTAAGATACTCTCACACATACCCCTGAATCTATGAATTGGAGTGTGGGGAGGGGGGAGATGGGATTTTCCTACTGTTGGTGTCATTCATCCCCTACACTGCATTGGTCTCTTGGGATAATTCATGAAACTCCTGTTTTAATTTTTGGCACAGTTGTGTGGTCCAAGGGCAGGTGGTTTCAGAATAATTTTCTCCATGGGATTTGGAAGGGGAGGTGGTAACTTCTCCATACCCACTATATGGGCCGGCTCTATTTATCCCTCTGAATACTGAACATATAGACTGTCTGACAAATATTTGCCTGGACTATTTCTACCTGCTGGTGTAGGCCTGATCCTAACGCTGTTCTGCCCAGCTGCAGCCTGTTTCCCTAAATTGGAAGACAAAATGAGTGGGAGTCCCCACTCAATATGGGAGAAGCGGAGTGGGGAGAGTAGAAAGCCAAAGCCATATGAGGTAATCAAAGGTAAACCTGTCCCTTCCTCTCTCCAGAGGTAACATTTCATTTCCCTAGCTCTAGTCCCTCTGTTTTGATGTAAATTTAATATCCCTGGGTTATAACAACAGAAAACAAAACAATTTTCTGCCATTTGTCACACAGTAAATGAAAGAGACAACACTATAGAGTGGAAAACATTTGATTCAGTGAGCTGTAAAGGAAGCTGTCTGTAACACAATGTTGAAGTGCTTGTCTTGAAGAAAATTGATTGAAGCAGCTGGCTGGAGGAAGAGAGAACTGGTATAGCCTCTCCCTGACCGTGCTTGGTACATGGAGTATCAGCACACTTAAAAGGTATGGGAGGGGTTCAGGGGAAGATTAGAGGTTAACTGTATCTAAAAGGGAAATCCATAACATAAGAAGCCTTGTTTAAAGCAGGATACTTCTGTTAGTTGGAAGCTAGCAGCTATCATTAGATATAATGGGTTTCCTCTGCAACTGGCATAGTAAAGAGGTGACTTCTAAACCAATATATACAATAGCTCTCCTTGTTGCATTGACAGCGCGTGACGTTCAACACTTTTCTGAAGCTGGTTATGTTGCCAGAACCATCTCATTTCCTTTGCAGAGTCGGCAGCATGAGCCCAGTTGAGGGCGCAATTTCCCTTCTTGGTTCCTATTGCAAGGATCTAAGAAACACAGCAGAAATAAATCATTTGGGCAGATGGGAGCCTTCCCCCACTGCAGCCCCCAGGAAGATGCTGGCTTTTCAGAAATGTAGATCCCGACACCATTCTCGGGCTGGGCCAGATGTGAGGTTGACCTGATCTCCTTGAGCTCATTCTTCTTCTGCCTGTAGGCACAGCTGGAACGAAAACCATTCACACCCCTTCGCCATTGTTGTCAATGCATCAACATCAGTTAGAACAGCAAGGCCCACAGTGTTCTTCTTTCTGTTCTGCACATTGCAATGAAATCGGTATTGCTGTCATTTGCTAAAAGCAATGGCTGGGATTTGCAAAGGAATATATGGGCCTGGGGCATCCTAATCCCATTTTAGTTCCTTTGGAAATCTCAGTCAAGCACGTGAAGCTCACAGTGGGAAGATCTGAGAGGAGGGCTCCATACATGAGAGTAGTGAAAAGGAGTCTGGCTTCTTGTTTATAGTAGCAGGTGGGGTCCCAAGAGAGTATTTGAGTACCTGGCCATCTGTCAGATCTGCACCCACTGTCCCTTAAAGGTCTTGACTGAAGTGACGTGTATATATGTAATTATAGGGAGAGCTAGTGATGCCACCTATAGTTAAGGTTGCCTGACATTTCCCAGTGTAAGCTTCTGGCTTCAGTTATTTAAAAATTTGGCAACTTTTAGCATTTCAGGCTCAAATTTTACCTCCTGGGTGTCTGCATCAGGCTGAACTTTTCTGGAAAACTTCAGCAAAAATGGGTCAGTTGTTTCCAAGAAGGAGATCAAGGAAAAATTGCTTATTTTGCACCTCCACCCGCCCCCCAAAATTTTTTTTCACTTTGTTGAGCGTCTGCCACCTCTACAAATCGAGGGCTTTGAATTTAGCGGCTGGGTCACCCTCATACCAGGTATGTGCCTTTTGCTGTTTTCATAAAAAGAACACCCAGATTTGGCCAAGTTACAAGCATTTGAAAAAGATAAATTAGCACATGCTCAGTGGAGACTTATTAGAGTTTGGCAGCTAAGTTCTCAGGAGATGTCACTAGATTTCTTGTGGGTGCCCACTAATTGTGAGTTCTCATTTCCTGGAGTCTCAGCTTGAGACCCTGGGATCTGATTTGCAGAAGGCCTAAGTAGAGATGGTCAGAAAATGCCCATTCACTGGAGTGAAATGTTTGGCTGAATCTATTGCAGATCTGAAGAAACGTTCACTGAAACACAAGCCGGTTTCCATTGGTTTGCTGGTGTCCCAGAGTCGACGCCTCCACTGCAGGGAGCCTGCCAGGCTCCAGAGCCCTGATTAGAGCTGAGGATCTCAGGGGTGGCTAGGTGCCTCACTATGGTGGGGTCTGTGCCAACCCCGAAGCTGCTGTTCCCCAGGCGTCTAGGCTCCTAGCTCTGCCAGGGTCCATGCCATGATGCAGGAAGCCTAGAACCCTGAGAGTCCTGGTTTGAGCCAGGGTTCTGGGGCAGTCCTGCTGTGCCAAGGGCTGCCAGGGCTTTCACACTCCTAGCTTCACTCTCTAGCCAGGGCTGGACAGCCAGTTCTGCAGCAGAGAATCTGGAAGCCCTGAGACCTACAGGGTTTGTGGTTTCATGTGGACTGCCAGGGACCTTGAGGCTTCCAGACTTTCAGGTCAGCTGTCACTAAAGGTTGCCCAGGAGTCTGGAAGCCCTGGGGGTCCTTGGCCCTGGGACAGTCCATATGGATGGGAGCTGCCTCTGGAGCTTACAGACCCTGGATGTCCTGCCAGCAGCTGGGTGAAACTTTTCATTTTTGTCAGTTTCACGCTGCTATTTGGTGAATAGTCAGAATGTCAGTTTCACACTGTATCAGAAACTCAGTTTTGGAAATCCTGAAACATGGAATTTTCGACTTGCCAAGAAATTTCAGCAAATTGGGTTTGGGTCCAATGTGAAACAAACCCAGATTTTGAAAACTTGAAATCTCTCCCGGAACTGGAAAATGGGGATTTCAGCCAGCTCCAGGCCTGAGCACTGGTAACTGCAACTGATGTAAATGCCCCTACCCCACCCCACAAACCTCAGCCTTACACAAACTCCCAGCACGAGAAGTGCTCAAATGGTTTGGCAAAGTTATAAGCAATGGGAAAACATGGATTTAGAAGGGAGGTGCCAGGCAGCCTTAGCTTTAGGTGTTGCGACCTGTGTTGCCGTGTGTGTGTGTGTGTGTGTGTGTGCACGTGTATACACACACCACACACACAGAGTCCCCATAAATGGTCCTTAGTTTATTATCCTAAAGGAAGAATCCTAAGCTGCTGTCTGAACTGCCCTTCGCTTCCAACATTTCCTCTTCCATGGTAACAACTTCTAGTGCCATAGGAAGACCGTCTTCCAATTACCATTAGAGACACCTTCTGCACCCTCTACATCCTGTTTCCTCCACATTCCTGTTGTCATCTCTAAGCCAAGGATGTCTGCAGGCTTCTGTGCATGCAGCACACAGGCCTGTCTCCAGTGAAAACCTAATGGCCTAACTTGCATAAATTAATCAATTTGATATTGTGGTCATGCTCGAAGGCTGGCTGGGACCCCATTGTGTTAGACACTGGCCATGGCCCAAGGAGTTTACCATTTGAAAGGTAGTGTTACAGATCCAGGATTTTGGCTCAATCCAGCCCAGGGAGAAGGGCTAGCAGAAGAGGTTCCATCCAGATCCAAAGTTCAGGTCTTTGCACATCCAGGATTTTGGTTTGGGCTAATGTCCAGTTGATGCAGTGCCCTGCTTATCCTCTCCTTAACAAACCCTCCAGCTCAGAGGATAAGCTAGAAATTTAGCTAGTTATCAAAGGGATCCAGATGCCAGCCAGTGGGATATGTTTTCCAGGCCTTGACTGGTATCATAGTTTGGCTTCTACTCCTGGGGGCTGGCATGAGATCAGGCTGCCAGTGGATTTATTTTTTAATAGTGCAAACTGATGCCCTAAACCTAGTGTAGTACTCAAGTTATTTCATTCATGGATATTGCTTTATGACGCTGATGTGGATTTTTATTATTTCAGAGCCACAAAATATGTGTCTGGTGTTTTTTTTTATAAGGGGGAAAAAGCAGGGAAATGCATCCTCTTTAAACTCTCTTCCTTGGTGTACACAGATACTGCCTGGCTGTGAAGTTACTGGATGTCCCCGTCTCTGCAGCGTCTTTGTTTCCCTTTTAAGGCCCAGAGCCACAGAGTGGTTGGTGGGAAGCTGTGCTGGCCCAGGGGGAACTCCCATAGGTGGTATGGCCAGTGGTTAAAATACACTGAAACAGGAGGAGGGGAGCTCTTTGCTTCACCAACAAATGGGATGGGAAGGATCTGTGGCATGAGTGCAGCTTATCCAAGCTGGGGAGAAAAGGTGGGAGCTTCTCTTTGCTTTTTAATAAGAAGTGGGAGATGTCCTCCCTTTCCTTTAATCCCTGATTGTGCCTGAGACAGGCCCATTGCCTCTGTGAAGGGGAAACAAGCATGCGCCACTGTCCATCAGCTCACTGCAGCTGAGGTAGGGTTCCATGGTACTACACCTCTACCCCGTTATAATGCGACCCGATATAACACGAATTCAGATATAACGCGGTAAAGCAGCGTTCTGGGAGGGGGGCCGGGCTACACACTCCAGTGGATCAAAGCAAGTTCGATATAATGTGGTTTCACCTATAATGCAGTAAGATATTTTTGTGGCTCCTGAGGACAACGTTATACTGAGGTAAAGGTGTACCTCCCTGCTCTCCTGTTGGGTGGTCCTGTGCAGAGCACAGGAACTTTAGCTGTGCCAACTGCTGGGGTGTGAGGTACGAATGGGATGATGCTTTTTTATACATCTCTCCTTGTAAACTCCTTCAAGGGCCAGGGTCAGTCCTGCACTATTTGTATTGAGAGGTATCTTCATGGCCCCAAAGGGAGGAAGAATTGCTATTTAGGCCAGGATTTTCAAAGAGCCTGTGGGAGTTAGGCATCCATCACCGATTGAAAGTCAGCTCGCATAAGTCCAGGTGGGTCGAGGGTCTGAACATGGTCACCCCAGCAGGAGGCTTGCTGGTGTGAATTTCCACATCACTGTGCCAGGGGGTGGGGGGAAGGCGAGGGAGTTTACGCATTCCAGTTCCAGATGAAGTTCTCAGGAGTTTAACGTCAGCAAAGGAATGATTTGCTCTTACAGTCCATTAATGAATTTCTGAAATAAGGAATTAATTACCGTCTGTCTAAATTAGAGCTGTCCTATCCTTTTGAGATCCATCTTTTTCAGTCCAATTAATTTTAAAAATTACTTTTAGAATCTTCAGTAGCAATTATAATTTATTTTACTTTAATATTATTTCTCTGATAAGTAATTTAATTTTTTAGATCGGAATCCACCTAATCTTGAATTTGTCACACAAACTCTGCTCTCTGAGACACTGTTTACTGCTTTTTGAGGTGACACATCATAACGCAGGGATAAGTCTTAGAAATACCTGTGCGTGTCTGTTCAAGGGAGATTAACTGAAATACTCTGTCCAGTGACTGGGAGAAATTCTTATTAATTCAGAACTACAAACAAATATTAGTTTAAAAGCTTTTTATAATTGCACTTTTTGTGCTGAAAAATGCATGTCTAATTCAGTTTTTTTTAAAGAAAAATAAATAGCCTTTTTTATGATGATTTGCCTTAGTTGGACAGATATTTAGCTGGCTGTTTTTATTAGTTTTCCTTTCTCAGCATGAAATGCATTAGCAGCTGGGAGATATTCAAATATTTTGTTTTATCAACACTCGTGTCTGGCAAAGAATAATAAATTAAATAGAAAACTTCTCCTTTCTGAATCCTAAATTTTACCCCTTTTTGCTTTAGACTTCTGGTTGTTATTAATTGTGTTCCAATAAAACCTTGAGGTCTCAGCTGAGAGCAGGATCTCATTGTGCTAGGAGCTGTACAAAAGCTTAGCAATAGACACACCAGTCCCAGACTGCTGACCATCTAAATAGAGATATCTGCAGTCTGTGAGAGGGGAAACAGAGGCACAGTGCCGAGACGGGAAGAGTTTTGTCTGAGATCCCACAGCAGGTCAGAGGCTTGGCTGGGAATAGAATCCTCTCTTGGTCACGGGGAGTGGAAAATGTACAGAATGCCAAACCTAGGTCTATGTGTTACTTAGTCACTGAGAATTTCCTCCCCACACCCCTTTTGAAGTGTCTCATTCTGAGATGTTCCCCCCACTCCCAGTTGAGAGATGAGATGGCTGAGATACCAGACTGGGCGTGACGAGATCTGGGTTCTGTTTCCATTTCTGCCAGGCCCCCTGTGCAACTTTGAGAGAGTCACTTCACCTCTCGGTGCCTGTTTCCTCAGCTGTAAAATCGTGATAACACCCAACTCCAGGGAGGTTATGAGGATGACTTTATTTGTAATTCTTTGTGAGGTCCTTGGATGGAAGAACCAATAAAAGGCCTGATTTCCCCCCCACCCCTCCGTCTTGCTCTTTGTGTAGTCTCTTTTACAGCCCATTCTGTGCAGGTGTAAATGACTGATCAAGGCAGTGGAGACTCACGCTCAGCGTGTTTAAAACAACAACGTGTGGAGCTGGAGGAAATAAATTTGCCACAGTTGGGGAGAGATCCCCTGGCTCACACAGTGGGTTTGTTTATTCCCCAAGAGCCTCGGTGAATTCCAAAACTTGAAATAAACAGCCAGCGTTAAATCCTCCCCCTGCTAAGCAATTTCTTTCACTTCTGAGATCTGCGCAGTTCTTTCTAAGTTTGGGTTCCCAAAACTGAGGCCTTTTGATCCACACAAAAGGAAACTAAAAGAGGTCTCTGCAAATCTCCTGTGAATTAAGCCCAAAGGAATCATGGGGAATCTTTCCATTGATTTTAGTGGACTTTGGACCAGGCCCTGAAGTCACGTTATTGGGGTGCAGAGGTTTCTGTTGCAAATAGAACTGTCTTTTCTTGTCTTAACTAACCATCAGGTCTCTGCGCAGAAGCGAGCACGGTTAACATGCTCAACAAGTCCTGAGCTGCCCCCCTGCATGGGGTAAACTTCAGCCAGAAGGAATCTAGTTTTCTTGAAATCTATACTGTATTGAATTAGATTGTGCCCTATGTTTTATGTCCTGACAATACTGGAATATTGCATTCAGATCTGTACGCTATACTGTCAGAAAAACTTCCTTGGTCATTTCACAACCATTTAATACTATAGTTTGGATTTTTCAATTCTTTCTATTTGTATTTTTTTTTCAGTTCCCACCTATGTATGGTATGAATCTTGGATTCTAAGAATCCCAGATGCTTAGCAGATGGTTAGCTTGAAAAAATAATCAAAGAGGCAGCAAAATTCTCTGTTCATGAGCTTCTATTTATTTCAATCTGGTGTTTTGCCTCACAACAAGACTAATAAGCAATTACTCTAGCATCTCAAATGCTTATGCAGTGTAAATGCATCTGTCAACCAGATTCAACATCATCAATAAAGCTGCCAAAGCTGCTCATAATTCAATGATATATGCTTTGAGCATCTTTTTTTAATATAATTTAAAGATTGCAGTCCTATAATTCCGACGTTATTTTGTATGTGTTTAAAATACCTCCAGCTGGAAAGATCCTTGCCTGGCATCACATAATCACCTCTGCCTATTTGGACAAGTAGGAACCATGCCATTTGGCTTCTGTGCCAGCACTCCTTCCTGGCTGGTTTTAAGCAGAATTCCCCACTAGGATTGCTGGTACTTTAAATGTCCTCCTAGGATTTATTGGAAAGTCTCTGCATTTCCTTACAGCCTATCTCTTCTGGTAAAATTCACCCCTGTGCAGAGAATCTGCACAGAAAGTGAATATCATTCTTCACTCCTTTGGGACACAGCAATGTTGACTGTCTTGTGTCCACTCACATCACCTGTGTCCCATTCTGACTATTGGGCCTACAAATTTACTCCTATTCTAAGTTCAAACGTAAGAAGACAGTGAAAGTTCATCAGATGTTACAGTAACCTATAATTTTTGCCTGCTTGAAAGTTAACCATGAAAAATGGGCTGAGTTCATTTGAGTTCATTTATTGAATATGATAAACAAGTGCAAGAGAACCAGACAGAGAAACTGTGTGAGCCCAAACAACCAGTGCCTCTGTAAAATAATAACCCCAAACCTCTCTATCCCTGATTAATGCTGGACAGTGAGATTTTATAAAACACATTTAGCTCTTGGGGACTTTGAGATCAATATCAATACAACATATCCCACAGCTTCCCTCCAAGCTGGCATTCCCCACAGTGCCCATCCCTGTGAAGAATTATTAAATGTCCTTTAAATGTGCGAACCAAACCTTCCTCTCTATCCCTATGGCTCATTAATCTAGTCTGATGGCAGCATGGTCTAGCAGATAGGGCACTGGTCTGGGAATCAGGACACCTGGGTTCCATTCCCAGTTGTGCTGCCAACCTGCTGTGTAACTTTGGGCAAGTCACTTCCCCTCTTTGTGGCTTTGTTTCCCTTTCTGTTTTTATTTATATTGTAAGCTCTCTGGGGCAGAGTCTGCCTCTCACTATGTGTTTGTACAACACCTTGCATAATGGGGTCCTGATCTCAGCTGGGGCCCCTGGTGTTACTGGAATAAAATAATTCTGACTGTATTATCTTTAACACTCACTTTATATGCAACATTACAAGCAAGAACTTGGACATGGAAAAGAGAGGCTGTCTCTTAGTGTAGGCTGAAGAGTAAATAGTCCTCTCACTCTTAGTCTCCATTGTCTCAGCTTCTAACCTCTGGAACTAAGCATATCTTGATGTCCTTCTCACTCTACCCCCAGAAGAAAAATCAAACTTATTATTTAACTTGAGGAAACCAGTAGGATACTGTAGTGGTTGTATTACCACACAGTTACAAAGCCATGAAATACCAACTGCTGAGCATAATCGTATGACTGTTCAGTGGCCCATGTGAAAAGAGTGGGCGGATATCTGCCTACTGGAAGATCAGGCTGGTACCAGTGTACAGAAGCCAGCATCATAATTGGTAACTGAAACCCATGCTGGCATTCTCAGCAAAGAAGCCTGAGAACGAATGGACCATGGCAACTGAGATCAGTAGAGTTACCCTAGAGATGCTTTTGGCCAAATACATTATAGTTTGGCTAAATGATGACACCAGGCAATATACCTGTATAAAGAGGCTCTTCCGACTTTTTCATTCTGCAGATAATGTGATGAGACAGATCCTTTCATGGACTCCGCCTCCCTTCCATATGCTCTAATACCCCACTACGTGGCCCTCCATATTTCAATCCTCAGACCTACCAGGAAGGGCTCTTTGCAGCCTACTTTTGAGAGCCAATGAAGAGAGTTAAGCCCAGAAGAGGAAGGGGAAATGGATTAGGTGGTACAAGATGATATAAAACTGATTGATGGGAAAGGAAAAATCAGGGGGAAGATCAGGAGGAAATTGCCCTAATGTTGACTAGACACTATAGAGTAGTCTCATGTGTAGCCTTAAAACTACACTGGGCCAAGCATTGAGAATATTCTGGAGGGAAGCATATAGCAGGATGGGCTAGAATGTAACTTGTGTTCACTCCTATTTCAGTCCTGGTATGGTTGTGCTAGCTTTGTAGCAATTGTCATGTCACAAATGCTGGATTTTGGCACTAATGAGTAACTGGACAAGAAATGCCAAATCTCTTGTTTTACACCATGATTAGGGGTAGCAGCAATGTGAGAGTTCATACAAAAGGAGTGCATTGTGCTGGTAGTATTTATATAGCGCATCCTAGGTCTTAATATCCTCTCTCTTCCAGTGCACCAGCGTTGATCAGAATTAACTCCATGGAGTTTTAAAGGGAGAGGAAAATCTGGCCCGCTCTGTTACCCAACCTCTTGTTCAGTCAGAAATGCCACAGTGGTGGAACTGCTGGTAGAGCCTTGCTCATTTACATCAATGCCTGGGAGCCCCGTTGTGAAGTCGTAAGCAAACAAACGCAGGGGCAGATCTCAGTCAGTGGAAATAAAATTCAGTTGAAGTTGGTGCTCCATTGACTTACTGTAGCTGAGGATCTGGCCCAAGGATAAGAAGCCAGGATAATGCAATGCAGAATATTCTCTGTTCATTTGTTAAGTATAGCTCAGTTTAGTTTATTTATGCTAAGACTTCATAGTAGCTACTACATGGCATCTTCCCAGGAACCATCAAGACCTGGGCAGACTGGCAGAGAAGCAGTGAAAGCAAGAAATAGGAAGACAAAACCCAAAACAAATCTGAACAAACTAAAAGCAAACACATGCACCAGGAACATGGGAGGCATTGCTATTTAGGCTATTTTCAGAGGTCTCTTTAACAGAGGGTATCTAAGCACCATACAACTGTCTTTGGCTGGGGTATTGTACTAGCACCCATCTCATTGTATCTGAGCACTTCCCAGGTTAGCGACACAGTGAGAGCACAGATGGACTTCATGATCATGGTGGAAAAGTGTTAGAAAAAACCGATAATATCCTAGAAAATGTTCTGCAGTATCTTGCAAAAGTAACACAGCTTTAGTAATAGAAGATCTCTCCACAAACAATTGTGCTAAGTCAAGTCTCTGGAGAAGGGGGGGAAACAGCTAATCTTGATCAATCTATGAGTTATATAGATTGGCAAAGTGTAAATAAGCGAGGTCCTACTGTATATTCCTTTGTGGGGTAATATCTTTAAAAATACCTTCTTGCCTTTAAGTTCCCACCGTCACATCGTAGGTTAATAAGTATGTTGTGTGGCAGACATTAGCTCAGAGTTTCTCTAGGGATTTATCCTGGGTCCTCTGCTATCATCAATCTATAGGCTGGTCTTGGTTCAATGGCTAGAGCATGAGAGTGCACATCTCCTGCCTCCCAATTTATCCCAGCTTTATTGCTGATCGGCTGTGTCATTCCATAGGTTCATTAAACAATGGGCTTAAGTTGCAGCAAGGGAGGTTTAGGTTGGACATTGGAATAACTTCCTAACTGCCAGGGTGGTTAAGCACTGGAATAAATTGCCTAGGGAGGTGGTGGAATCTCCATCATTGGAGATTTTTAAGAGCAGGTTAGACAAACACCTATCAGGGATGGTCTAGATAATACTTAGCCCTGCCATGAGTGCAGGAAACTGGTCCTCTCGAGGTCCCTTCCAGTCCTATGATTGCCTCCAGGGGGGACCAAGTTGTATCCCAGTTCTGCTAGGCACTGTACAGACCTATAATAGACAGTGCCCACCCCAAAAGCTTCTCTCCGTAAAGACAAGAAGTAACAAATAGAGTAAAGAGGAGTAACAACAATAGAACAATGTTTTTCATAGGCCAGCTGCAAGCACAACTGGTAAGTGCAATAAGCCAGCTGGCGAGGCAGGTTGCAAACCAAGGCATTATTATTTAATAGTATTGATCCCTTTTTGGTTTTCTAGTGTCCAGATGAGAATGAATGGCAAACTCTCCTTTCCAATCCCATCTGAATGAAGCTCCCTTCCGAACCAGTCAGTGCAGCTCTGTGCATTGGCCAGAGGGCTTCACTCGAGAGCAATACAATGTCTTCCCTCCCGAAGGACTTGCGTTGCTTCTGCAGTGCCCTTAGGAGCTGGCAACCAGTATTCCAATCTCCCCACACGGCACTGTGCTGCCTGATTGCCACCTTGGTGCTGCACTGGGTGTCCTGTAGCTCTCAATATCTAGGTGCTGATGAAATTGGTACTGTTGGCTGGAGTTTGTCCCATGCCTCCCTGCTGGTTACCCCCCAAAACAACTCTGTTACCGAGGCTGCAAACCCTTATCACCGAGCGGTTCTGGAATCTTGAGCTTTCATGTCACGTCCACCTAGAATGTGTCAATGGCATTTCATCCTCCCAGGGGCTGTGCCCAACTTCCCTGCTTGTTTTCTCACTAGGATGCAGAGGCAAACTTTTGTCGCCATGTAGCTAGATTATTGCAATTTATTGTTTCCTGGCCTTCCATCAAGCATTTTGTACGTGGTATTTTGCTGTCAGGAGACTCACAATCACTTGTATTTTCTAAGCATCATGTTATTGTGTTGAAGGGCCCTCTCTGGCTTCAAGTGAAACAGCTAATCAGTTTAAAAGAAACTATTGCTTGCTAGAATTTGGCTCCTTCTTATCTCTGCTACCTAACTCACATGTGCCCTCCTGGACAAACACTTTTATCCCACTCTGAGAAGTTATTGACTGTTCTTCCCATTAAGAC
This sequence comes from Gopherus evgoodei, assembly GCF_007399415.2. NCBI lineage: Eukaryota > Metazoa > Chordata > Testudines > Testudinidae > Gopherus > Gopherus evgoodei. The sequence goes on from NC_044337.1 coordinate 11,912,626, forward strand.
AGTTTTGTTTGAGTCAAGGTCCTCTGCTCATTTTTGCACATTCAGTATGTTAATAATTTACTCTGCTTCTGTTTTCTGGTATCCACTGTTGTGGGTTTCCCGTTCTGTTGTTTTTCATCATGCCTTATGCCAGAGTGTTAATAGAATACAGATTTCTGAACAAAGGGGTGCCAATGATTAGGGGGTTTTATTTTGGTTTTTTCTTTTAAAGCCTTCTCATGAATAAGAATCTGAATTTATCAAGGCCAGAGGCAATCCGACACAAATCAATTTCTCTGCTCCTTCAGCTGTCTCTGTTCCTGGAAAAACGTGAATCAAGGTACTTAAAACAAGAGACTAGGAGTGACAGCCCAAAACTAGAAAACCCCAAAATTGGATATAAAGTTGGATAGTGAGAACGGATGTCTTTCAACTCTAGGGGCCACAGTACAGCTCACCCACGAGGTTGGGGAAAGCCGTAGGGGTTAAAGTGTCTAAAGAAAATTGGAACAGAGGAATAAGTATGAGATCTACCTGATGGAACTGTCCTTTAGTTTGTACTGTTGTGTCCAGGCAAAGTCACCTTCTTAGGAATGCACCGTCAGAATTAAAATCTCTGCTAGCTGTGCAGTGAAAGGGGGAGTTTATATTGTAACAAAACCATGGCCATGTAGGAATTCACTTCAGTTACTGTGATGCACCCCAAGACTGTTTAGAACTTCTTGGTGAGATCTGGGACAGAGAAGGCTACTCATCTTGTGCAATAACTGAGGTTCTTCGAGGTGTCTCCCCCTGCGGGTGCTCCATTTCAGGTGGTAGTGTGTCCTGCCACCGTTGCTCAGAGATTTTCAGTAGCAGTGTCTATCTGGGTCATGCATGCACAGTAGCTGTCTCATGGCGGCATTGGCACCTCTTCTGGCGCACGTGCAACCCAACCCCCTCAGTTCCTTCTGAACTGTCCTCAGCCTGAGACAGATGCTCCTTGTGTGTCAGATGCCCCGGTGAGTTGCACATCCCTCAAAACTCCACTCACTGTAGTAACCTAAGGGCAAGAGCCAAGCTTGACTGTTCTCTCCACCTCAAACTAATTCTTATAGAGAAATCGCTCCAACCAAACCACAAACTTGGACAACAGATCTCCTCCTCCTCTGGGGCTCCCCATTGGCTTCAGAACCGACTAAAGACTGGGTTCAGTCCTTGAAAGTTTTGATGAAAAGAGCATTGATCTCTCCGCAGAGAGAACCACACAAAAAAAAGAGACCATCTCCTGCTAGGTCGCTGTCCTCGGTGCTGACACCACACAGTTGAGGCTCTAGGCCCCTCCAGTACCATCCGCACCAGGGCCTCTGCCGAAGCCAAGGCAAGAGACAAGAAGTAGAGGCATAAACATAGACATGCCTCCTCCACTGCACCGACCACAGCAGTGCGAGAAACGGCACCGAGACCCTCACTGACGGTCATGGTGAGATGAGGCTTAGAACACAGGCCCTCCCTAGCTAAAAGTGTTGGACACTGACACTTAAGACAAAGGAGAATTTCCATTAGGAGCCAGAACTGTGCCTGTGACACAACTGAGCCAATCAGATTTTTATCTCTACTCTACATTCTAATGAGTTCACCACGTTCTGAGTAGGGCGTGTCCAACTTCTATTAGCAATGCCTGCTAAGGAGCTGCTGGTTTTGAATGCAAATTAAGCAAGGCTAGCTGGTCAGATGGGCTTCAGAGATTATTATTCTCAATGCAATAACCACAGCAGAAGCTGGTATTGATTCAGATTCCTTTGCAGCCGCAAAGAGATTGCCGGTGCTTTAACAAACAGTAACCACTTGGCTTAATGCCTAGGAGGCTGGGACAATCCAGGTCCTTGCTAGATTATTATATTATCTCTGTTTCCACTGCCAGACCCCAGAAAAATCTCCATTTTTAGAGAGATTAGCTCATGACCTGGCATAAAATGCCAGACTGTTCCCATGGTATTGGGGAGAAAATAGTCTTTGTAAAGGTTATACTGACTGAACAGATAATTTAAAAACATAACCAAAAAAACCCAACCTCACGAATAAGTGAAGTTGGTTGAAGTGACTTTGTTTTTCTGGATCTTCTAGGCTAACAAATATTTGCAGTAGGTCAACGAAAAGGGGATGGAGATATAATATAGTCACTGGGGTTTTTGTCATCAGAACAGTTTTAAAGATGCACCTGCTGTTTCTAGTCAATGAATCCTTCACATGGTTGCCAAAATTATCCCTAGTAGGAAGGCAGTGGGGCTCCACGTCTGGTCAGGCACCTCATTAAAAGAGAGGCCTGCAGTCCCTGAACTCACCAGGGAGTCTAGGACGTCCTTTGCCCCGCTCTGTGGCAATTGCAGAAAGTGCTGCTGCTCATAGACTCTAGACTTGATTAATGAGTAAGGCGCTATTGAGCCAATGCAGGAATTCCTGGGTCAAATTCTGTGCAGGGAGGTCAGACTAGATGATCATAATGGTCCGTTCTGGCTGGAAAATCTGTTAACCACACAAAACTGAATTACAATCATACTGAAGTCACTGGGAGTTGGTATTTGCTCAGAATCCCTGGTGACTTATTTCAGTTCCTAAATGAGGGTCTGGTCTAGGTGCCTAGCTTTAAGCACCTGACTTTGAAAATGTTCTACTATGTCATTTGGAGGTGACACCTGTGTGATCTGTTGTGGAGCTGTGTGACAAAATGCAATCCAGCTTGTCTGGACAGCTCCCCTGCCTTCTGCCCACTGCTCCATCTCTACCATAAGTGCTGTGAAAGTTCCAAGCCTTTCTGCCAGCCACTTTGGAGGTTGTAACAATTTGTCACGCAAACTTTCTTTTATTTTTCCCAAATGTGGCACTTCTCTCAAAGTGACCTTGGTCCTGAAGTGCAGAGCAGGGACCATTCAGTCCAGAACCAAAATAACAAGTTTAAGATCCAGTGTCTTATCAGCCATTGGGATTAGAAGTAGGAGCTTCATAGCACTAAAGAACACCAAATAACTCCTCCCTTTCCAATCATAGGAAACGTTTGTTTCTCGGCTGAATATGTTGTGAGAGATCAGACCTTAAAGAGGCGACCTTCGGATTTACAGAGAAGCTAGCTGGAAAGCTCTCAGAAATGATCTCAAAACTTTGCTGATTAGTTTCCTTCTCCCAGCGAGGCCTGTGGATTCCTGGTACTAGGACTGCTTGGCTTTATAGCCAAAGGGATGCAAAGACTAATATTGCTAGGAACATTGAAAGCATTTTAAAATATTTCCCAGGAGAATGAGGTGGCACATATGGACTAGGTAATGGTGTGGTATACGTGTTTCACTGGCCCTTGTAAATAATGCAGCCCCCACAAACTCATTTGGATAAAAGCTTTGATCAAAGCTGTATTGCTTTAGGGAATACAGTCAAACCCTGATGCCATTCTTAGGAGCCTGGAGGAATCAATGGGATTCCTCATGGGAGTAAGGCAAGTGGGATCCAGCCTTATGACATTTGCCTGCATAACACCTAGCACAGTTGGCCCCCAGCATAACCAAGGCCTCTGATCTTGCAGAAGCACCTGATGTTAATAGCCATACAACCTTCGTTTTCCCCTTTTCAGAATGTAATTCTTTTGGAGGAGGGTTGTGGGAGGAGCAGTGGAGAATGCTGTGCTGGTGATTATGCTCTTTGCTTTTGCATAGAGGTGGATGGTGGTGTCTGCATGAAAGAAACTTGTGGAATGTAGAGATCAGTAGCCCCAGAGACTTCAGTCTCCTGTCTATAGAAAGGATCAGGCATGGGAAGTAGCAGTTACATGTAGCCACAGACACCACCCACTCGTGTACAGCAGGACTGGGATTTTCAAAGGAATTTAAGGGAGATAAGCACCCAACTCCCTTAGACTGGGATTTCCAAACAGGTATAGATACTTAGCTCCGCCCTGGAGGGAACACCTCTAGGGGAGTGTGGGAGGAGTTAATTCTCCCTGGCCCAGTCAGTCCTTGAGCGCTCTACCAAGATTACCAACTAGGGGAGCCTAGGGCTATGCAAGCCAGCAGACAGAACGCTGGTAAGAACCACAACTTGCCTTGCTAGAGCAGATCTCAGAGGGAGGATCGTAGCAGTGCCGGAGCTTGAGGATTTGGAGGGAGTAGAGCATTAAGCTGTTTCTCCAGGGAAGACACTTCATAAAATTCTTGTGTTGTCTCCGTTTCCTCATGTTAACTCGCAATGCAAGTTCTGCACCATGTTTGCTCATGTTACCAGGCCACACAGCTTTATCTTACATTTGATGTGGGGAAAAAAAGAGCAACTTAAAAATACATATTAGGGCCTTAGCCAGCGTTCTGTCACAACAGGAGAATTCCACTCAATAACACAGTTCTAGGGGTTGAAGTGTGATCTGGGTTTGTGTTTGTGTTTAAAGACTTTTTCAGGCACCAGAACTGCGTAGGTATTTTTGTTGCTGGAGAGACAAATATAATCAGTCTGCAATCAAAACTTGTCCTCTGTTATCCTGACAGTTGATGATGATGATGATGGATGGAGATGGGTTTAGAAGATCAAACACAAGTCAATCTGTACTGCAGAACCAACCACCTTAGATTTTTAAATGCCAGTGTGACATCTGGTGGACTCAATAAAGCAAGTCAGTTTAAAATCCCTCCATTGTCCCCGAACCCTCCCCTTATTTTCCTTCTTTATAGAATCATGGGCTTAGAAGGGACAGCAAGGGCCTTTTAGCCTAACCCCCTGTCCAGCTGCAGGATTTATAAATTAATAAGTTTCTCCTAAACTATCTTAATTTTATTCCATATTTATTTTGTGTGTTTCTCTGATAAGGGTGGACCACTGAGGTGAAACTTTAACAGGCTTCTCTTTTTCTAACCACCAGTATTTTTACACTCCTTCACACTAGTTTTCTGTGTGGAGGACTTTCAGAGGAAGGTAACTTTTTTTTAAATCTTTAATGTGGTGCATTGAGAGAACTTCATTACATGTTTACAGGATGTAAGTAAATGTTTCTCAAACCATGCAGATCAAAATCCCACCAGAGACTCCCAGAGACCATATTAATGATTGGGACTGTCATAGCTTTAGTGAGAATGCATATCCATAGATAGGCTGATACCAGCCTCTCTCTTGCCAGTTCTTTCCTTTTACCTTTAAGCCATAAAATATTAAAGGGGTTCTGGAGTATATGTGAGGCTGCTCCTGAGATTTAGGAGGAGGATGTTGCATTTATTGTTTGTCATATGATACCGAACATCATTTGGGGGGAAATATGAGAAAAGGAGAAATTGGGCTGAAATTTATGTTCTGGAAGCAAAGAACTTGCCTTTTTTATTCATGACAGACAAAATGCAAGATTGACACAGAATGGAGTTATTTAATTTCATAGTATGTGGCTTCTGCAGAATGTGAAATTTGCTGTGATTACTTGAAGCAAAACAAGTGTTTTGCATCATTTTGTTACTGGTACTGCCATCATGAGCAGCAGGAAGGGCCACATAAATTCAGCGCTAGGCACAGGGACATCCAACCATGTCCCACCATTGCACACAAATCCTCATGAACGTCAGGGAATACTTACATGTAAAAGCATGTGGCAATGGCTGACAGTTACTCCCATGCATCTTAACCATGCCCTTGATATTTGCACCGACTCCTTGCAAAAGGTTTTGCTCCAGTGGAGCTAGCAGGTTGGCGGGGGAAGCTGATCAAACCTTGTAGAAAAGAGTTCTCAATCAAAATCTGACTGGCTCAATTTTGAGGCCTGTTTTGAGAGATACTGGGCTGTTGATGGGAAGTGAGGGTGCTCAGCATATCTCAGGACCAGGCCTCTCCCACGAACATGAAAGCAGCTGAGATTCATTTGCTTTTGGGTTGGTTGCATATTTAGCTTTGCACAGTTCTGTCAATAAGCCCTAGGCAGGACTAGGCAATCATGGAGTGAACCAGTGCCTGCACTGAAAAAGCTGTAAGTGGAAGAAAATATGGGAAAGTTCCTGTGGAGGAACAACATGGGAGTTGAACTGTGATGAGGTACGATATTCCTGTTGAGAATTATTGAACAGGAATGTGGTGACTCCACTTTTTATTTGGAATTAGTGGCTACCCGAAAACCTAGCTCAAAATGTAGTTGGAAGCTAAGTATAACTCCTGGGCAATTCATGCGACACAGCATTTTATTAAAAAAATATAAATTGTTTGCTAAAACCAATCGCATTCAAAGCTACATTCATTTACTAACATCATGTATGGCAGATCTGTGAATAATTTTTCATAATTAAAATAAAACTAGAAATATGACAATTATCTGTATCCCCGTAGCATCTAAGAGTCCTAGGGAGTAGAACCCCATGGTGGGAGGCACTGTACCAATACAGAACCGGAAGATGGTCCCTTCCCACAATGAGCTTAAAATGTGAGTATAAGACAGGAGACAACCAATGAGGGAACACAAGGAAAGAGTGAGACCTTATTGGCCAGCATGATGGGCAGTGGTGTAAGTGCATCAGTGGAGCTAAGCATCGTTGTTTTTTGTAGGCATCATGGCAAGGGAGAGCTTTAAGGAGGGATTTGAAGGTGAATAATGAGATAGGATTGTAGTTGTTTCCAGGGAGCTCATGGGGCAAAGCACAAAGTTAGTGCTTTGAGATCCTCAGTTGGCAAATACTACAGAAGTGCAAAGTATTGTAGTTCATGTAAACAACATGACAATGGGTTGATCCACACCAAACCCTAGGAAACGGACATTCTGAGTTTTCAAAATGTTTCAAAATATGCTTGTTAGTGACAAATCTAGGGAATGATCTTTATACTTCTCAGCATTTTCTGTAATACTTCAACGCCAATAACTAATCTTCACCACATCCCCTTGAGGTGCACAGATATATATTCAAGTATCAGAGGAGTAGCCGTGTTAGTCTGGATCTGTAAAAGCAGCAAAGAAGGTGCCACAGGATTCTTTGCTGCTTTTACAGATATATATTATTGTCTTTAAAGGTTGAGAAACTGAGGCAGAAAGGTGAAATGACTTACCTAGGGCACCCATTAGTCTGGCACTGAGTCAGGCTTGGAACTGAAGACCCCCTGATTCCCACAGCTGTAATTGTACGACCACATACTGCCTCATTCTTGGACTTCAGTGTCCATTCTTAAGTCGTGTGTGTGTGTGTGTGTGTGTGTGTGTGTGTGTGTACACGTACATGCACTTACACACAGTCTTTAAACCATGATTTGAGGACTTCTATAGCTCAGACATAGGTTAGGAGTTTGTTACAGGAGTGAGTGGGTGAGATTCTGTGGCCTGCATTGTACAGGAGGTCAGACTAGATGATCATAATGGTCCCTTCTGACCTTAAAGTCTATGAGTCTATGAAGAATGAGGCACTCTATATAAAGTTCTTTTTCAGCTCAAAGGCTTTTTTACATTAGCATTGGGGGGGGGGAGAAATAAACTCTAATTACCCAGCTATTTTATGTGTCCTTCCAGCTGAAGGAGCAGGAAGGTGCATGGGAGGGTGGGTTTCTTAACCCTCAGAGGTGTCTGTGTGCCTTTAAGCATGGCATAATGTGTTTCAAACCACTTAGCTTTTACTAATCCCTAGAAAGTTCCTATTTCTCTCTCTACCTCCTCCATACAGAATAATGATTTTTCTTCCCTGCCAGCAGAGCTATGGTGTGGTGGCTGTGATGAAAGACTCAGTCTCACCTAGTCATTAGCTTTCACAGAAAATGTCCACCCCAGAGACTGCAGCAGTGGCACTTAGTTTTCCAATGCTTCTATTGGGCAAACGGTGCGGCTGGTCTTTCCCTTAAGAAAGAGAAGTTTGGTCTCCAAGACTACGTGCTCCTGGAGATAGTGCTGACCTGTGAGAAGACATTCAGACCGTCTCTCCTCTCGCCCCATTTGTGTACAATTATTGAGGTTCTCTGTCTCTCTGGCACGCTCTTCCTCTTTCTCGCCTATGCTCTTTCAGCTCCGTTCAATAATGCTCTGTGGAGACGACAAGCCATACAGTTGGTGCCAAAGTGTGTATAGGCAAAAGAACCCTGAGCTCTCAGTGTGATGTAGGTCCATGCACTCTCCTGCTCTACCTTAAAGCTAAATTTAGAGGTGGGACAGAAGGGTTAGGGTTCCTATGGGTAGGGCACTTGGAGCTAGGGTTAGAGTTTCTATGGATAGGGCTTCCCGCCCAATGGTTAGGGTTCCTATGGGAAGGATGTGGAGTTAGGGTTAGGGTTCCTATGGATAGGGCACTTGGAGCTAGGGTTAGGGTTCCTATGGGCAGGGCTTGCCACTCTAGGGTTAGGGTTCCTATGGGTAAGGCACTTGGAGCTAGGGTTAGGGATCCTATGGGTAGAGCACTTGGAGCTAGGCTTAGGGATCCTATGGGTAGGGCTTCCCGCCCTAGGGTTAGGTTTGGAAGGGCACTTGGAGCTAGGGTTAGGGTTCCTATGAATAGGGCACGTGGAGCTAGGGTTTGGGTTATTATGGGTAGTGCACTTGGAGCTAGGGTTCGGGTTCCAATATGTAGGGCTTCCCACCTCAGGGTGTGGGTTCCTATGGGTAGGGCACTTTGAGCTAAGGTTACGGTTCCCATGGGTAGTACTTCCTGCCCTAGGGTTAGGGCTCCAATGAGTAGGGCACTTGGAGCTACGGTTAGAGTTCCTATGGGTAGAGCACTTGGATTAGGGTTAGGGATCCTATGGGTAGGGCACTTGGAGCTAGGGTTAGGGATCCTATGGGTAGGGCACTTGGAGATAGAGTTCGGGTTCCTATGGGTAGTGCTTGCCACCCTAGGGTTAAGGATCCTATAGTAGGGCACTTGGAGCGACGTTTAGGGTTCCTAAGGGTAGGGCTTCCTACCCTAGGGTTAAGGTTTCCATGGATACAGCACTTGGAGCTAAGATTAGGCTTCCCATGGGTAGGGCACTTGGAACTAATGTTAGGGTTCCTATGGGTAGGCCACTTGAAGCTAGGGTAAGGGTTCCTATGGGCAGGGCTTGCCGCCCTAGGGTTAGGGTTCCTATGGCTAGGGCACTTGGATGTCAGGTTAGGGTTCCTATGGTTAGGGCATTTGGAGCTAGGGTTAGGGTTCCTATGGGTTGTTCACTTGGAGCTAGGGTTAGGGTTCCTATGGGTAGGGGTTGCCACCCTAGGGTTAGGGATCCAATGAGTAGGCCTCTTGGAGCTAGGGTTAGAGATCCAATGAGTAGGCCTCTTGGAGCTAGGGTTAGAGATCCTATGGGTAGTGCTTCCCGCCGTAGGGTTAGGTTTCCTATGGGTAGGGCACTTTGAACAAGGATTAGGGTTCCTATGGGTACAGCACTTGGAGCTAGAGTTAGTGTTCCTATTGGTAGGGAACTTGGAGGTAGGTTTAGGGATCCTATGGATAGGAGTTGCCACCCTAGGGTTACGGTTCTTTTGGGTAATACACTTGGAGATAGGATTAGCGTTCCAATGGGTAGAGTTCTTGGAGCTAGGGTTACAGTTCCTATAGGTAGGGCACTTGGAGCTTGGGTTAGGGTTCCCATGGGTAGGTAACTAGGAGCTAGGGTTAGGGTTTGAATGGGAAAGGCTCTTAGAGCGAGGGTTAGGGTTCTTAAGGGTAGGGCACTTGGAGCTAGGGTTAGGGTTCCCATGGGTATTTAACTTGGAGCTAGGGTTAGGGTTCCCATGGGTATTTAACTTGGAGCTAGGGTTAGGGTTCCCATGGGTAGGGCTCTTGGACCTAGGGTTAGGTTTCCCATGGATAGGGCCTTGAAGTTAGGGCTAGGGTTCCTATGAGTAGGGCACTTGGAACTAGGGTTAGAGTTCCTATGGGTAGGGCTCTTGGAGCTAGGGTTAGCATTCCTATGGATAGGGCACTTGTAGCTAGGGTTAGGGTAGGACAACACAGGAGCCCCATCAGTCCCACCCCCTCTCCCTGCCGTCATGGCTTAAGAGAAACCTATTTTTCTTAAGCTTTATCTGGCATTGAATTTAAACTGTTTCCCACACATTTTAACTTCCCATCCTAGCTTATACTGCTGCAAAATTGATTCAACTTTCTCATGGAGAAAAAGTTGGGGCTTTTCTACACCCCATCCTGTGTATGTTGCACCAGATCAGACTCCTTCAAGACCAGCTGTTCCCAAACTCTGAGGCATGCCTCCCTAGGGGAGTGTGTGAGACTGTCCGCGGGGGCATGGCGGAGCCCAGGCCAGCCCCCACAGGGTACAGGCAGGGAGTGCCACTTACCCCCTCTCCAGTCTCAGCTCTGCTCTGGTCCCACCCACAGCCACAATCCCAGCTCCACACCTGGCCCCATCCCCAGCCCTGCGCCAGCCCCCAGTCTCTCTTTCTCTCTAGCGGTTAATGTATAACAGAAACTATTATTCAATTTCTTTCTGTTTGTTGCAAGCTTTGTTTTCATTGTCTATGTCAGAATGTATTAAAATGCTTTGACTCTCTCTGGCTTAACCAGTTGGGCAGAGGCTCCTGCAGAGCACAATAATCATGAAGGATTGTAACCTGACTTAACAGCTGTGGATATTTTCCAGTTCATTGTTGTCTCCTCCTTCTTTTGCTATGGTACATTTAAAATATCCACATTCAGCATATGAGTGGTTTGGAGCATTGTGTCTATTAGGGACAATTCTGGCCTTTGAGGGAGTGGACTGGATGATCTAACAGGTCTTTCCATCTGTTGCATTTATCCCTCTGGGACACTGAAGGTTTGAGGCAGGATAATCTTGAGGTGAATGCATTGCACTGGGACTGAAAAGACCTGGGTTCAGTTCCCAATTCCGCTGCAGGCTTCCTGTGACATTGGGCAAGTTACTTAGTGTATCTGTGCCTCAGTTCCCCAGCGCTAAAATAGGGATTAAAAACAGTTTTCTCACCACCTTTCATCTCTGTAGATTGTTGTGTAAGTCCTCTGAGGGACGGCTCGTTTCTTAGTAATATGTGGTGACCGCCATCTTAGCCAGCACACCAATGACTGAACCAGAGACCTTCAGAGCATAGTGTGCATCTCTCTCCAGCTTGAGCAAAGGCATGAGACAGTATAGCTGGGAAGCTGTAAAAGATGCTCATCCTCTGTGTATCAGGCAATATTCAGGGTGATGTCTAGCACCCTGGCCAGAGGGTTAGAGCAGCGCAATGTGAGCGCCAATCTTGGTTGAAACCCCTCAGCACTGCTATAATAATAACTGTCCTGTCCTTCATGCCTTTCTGAGGAAACTGCCCCCACATCCATGGGAGCATTCACTGACTAGGCCTTTATTTGAATGACTGGATGAATGTGTGAACAGGTGAGACTTGGGCTCGAGGTAGCTTTTGTGAATATTAATATCGTGATTACTCTGACTCAGTAATGTCCAAGCTCTGGCCTCAATATTACCTGTCTTATGAGCTCATTTCTTACAGCGATAAACCATTCTTAAGCCAAAGAATCAGAACGAATTGGCTGTATATCCTACTAGCCATTTTATCCTCTAGGCCTTCCCCCTCTCCATTTATCCTTTCCCCCTCTTTCATATTTATTCTTTGATAGTTTTTTTTTTTCTTCACCCACTTTCCTTACATTTGTTTCCCCTCCACCCTTTTTTCATTCTGTTCTTAACTCTACCTTACTCTCATGTCTGGACTGTTCTTTTCTTCCCCAGGTTTTGTGAAACCCACAACACAGAAATGTCCTGGCTTTTAGAGGTGCCGCTATAACTCAAGCAGGGGTGTCTGACTCTCTTCAGTGGCTGATCCACCAAACAGGAAAAGAGCGTGCTACAGCTGCTGGATGAAGGACTTGAGTCCTTTATCTGGAGCAGTTAAAATCTGCTTTTAGCACTATGGGTCATTAAAGGCATTTGAAAATGAGACCTAAGAAGGGACATTGTTGTTCCAACCATCCACAATTCTGGTTGACAACTAGAAACTGCCACTGCTCCATCTAAGTCTGTCCAGTTAATGATGAGCTAAAATACCATCTGATACAACTGACCAAGGAGTGAAATCTCTACAGTGGGACTCCAGTGGGAGTTTTACCTAAGTCAGGATTAAGGGACAGGTCATGCCCCAAGTAGAGGGAGAGTGGAGGGGGGGAGAACCAAAGAAGGGCCAAATAAATCCCAGTGTGGGGTTTCCATGTAGGTGGGCCACTCCCTGAAGAGTAGTACCGATGTGTGGCCCTTCTAATGTGCAGATGAGGAAAATAGCCGCTGTTGAGATGCCCTAAACCCATGATAAGTTTCTCTGCCACTATTCCCTGGGACCCTGACTTCACAGAAGCCTAGCTTTACTGATCTCTCAGTGCCTGGTCCTCAGACACCGGCCCCAGAAGTAAGTAGGGGTAAGTGATGGGGCATGAACACTAACAATATTTCCCCCATGGGTTTGGAGATGTAAGAGGAAAGCGGCTATCTCCAAGCTCTGCTTGTTCATCTCCTTCAGCTGGGTCCCAAATTCCGGGGTGGGAGAAATGATGCTATTTAGAGTCAACCACCTCCAGTAAAGTTAAGCCATTTCCAAGGGCTTTCAGCACTTCCATGGGAAAGAGCAAGCATGATGCTGGCAGATCAGGTGCCAGCTCATGGCAAAAGCCCCGTGTCTTAACTGAACACTGACAAATACATAGCTGGAATCCGTCTGGCTCACCTGTGTTTTAGTGGTGTTAAAATAGGTATTAGAAGTCTAGGAATGTGTTTAGACTTTAATGCAGGCAGCAGCAACTCACAAGCGTTCAATAATCTCACTATAATATCTGTATCCCATCTTGTAAGGTAATATTTGAGCAGTTTTTATTGGGCACCTCTGTCACTGTGTAACTTACCAGACAGGAGAGAGATTAGAGGGAGGTGCTGATCTTCAACAGAAGGTGTTGTGTCCTTTACAACAGGCAAGGTCCAGTGACACCAGACTACTGTCAAACACTAAAGAGGACAAAAGACTTTGTCCGCTCTCCGCCCACTCCCCGTGAAGATGAATCTTGCAAGTGGATTCCTCCTGTCCCCTGAGCTTGAAGCTCAGAGCACATGGTAGAAGGGAGATAAAAAATGCCAAGCAAGGAATCAGTGATCTCTATGCGGGGCAAGGCTTTTTTAGGCATAAGCAAGAGATGCTTAGCCTGGGTTATCCCTAAAAGACACAGAAGCTTCTATAATAATCAAGCTCTATATTACCTTTTGACCTTACGATTGCAATGCATTTTTGTGTGTGTGTGTGTGTATAATATATATATATTCACTTGCTTTAACCTTGTAACTAAACTCGTTTCCTTTTCCTAATTAATAAATCCTTATGTAGTTTACTAGAGGATTGGCTACAAAGCGTTGGTGTTAGTGACTGGTTCTTTTGGGCATAGCCTGAATATTGCTGTGATTCTTGAGGTAAGGCAGGCTCAACTGTGTGGCAAGGGGACTGCCTGAGACTCCATGGTTAGACTGTTACAGTCCTGAGGAGTTTCCGCCTGATTGGTGATATCAAAGTATGGAACTCACAGCCAACCATTTTGGGGTTTGTGCCCTGCTTCCTAGCTGTCTGCCCTGAGACTCTTGAGTCACTGCAGGCAGCGTTACAGAAGGAAGGAGGTGGTTCTGGGTGTGAGTAAGGAGGTCAGGGCAAACCTTGGCGCACACTCTCAGGTCCTTGAGTCACAAAAGCTTATGTTATCTGGGGCATACCCCTGGCATGTAAAGTGTTTTCACCTCAGCTCCTAGAAGAAGAAACACTGCCTACTTTGACTGAGCTGTGATAAGTGCATGCAAGCATGTGGATAAATGTAAAGTAAGGCATACTGGAAAAAATAACCCCAGCTATACATACAATATGATGGGGGCTAATTTAGCTACAACTCATCAGGAAAAAGATTTTGGAGTCATTGTGGATAGTTCTCTGAAGACGTCCACGCAGTGTGCAGCAGCGGTCAAAAAAGCAAACACGATGTTAGGAATCATTAAAAAGGGGATTGAGAATAAGAAGGCAAATATATTATTGCCCTTATATAAATCGATGGCACTGCGTACAGATGTGGTCTTTTCATCTCAAAAAAGATACTGGCGCTAGAAAAGGTTCAGAGAAGGGCAACTAAAATGATAAGGGGTTTGGAACAGGTCCCACCTGAGGAGAGATTAAAGACGCTAGGACTTTTCAGCTTGGAAAAGAGGAGACTAAGGGGGGATATGATAGAGGTATATAAAATCATGAGTGATGTGGAGAAAGTGGATAAGGAAAAGTTATTTACTTATTCCCATAATACAAAAACTAGGAGTCACCAAATGAAATTAAGGGGCAGCAGGTTTAAAACAAATAAAAGGAAGTTCTTCTTCATACAGCGCACAGTCAACTTGTGGAACTCCTTGCCTGAGGAGGTTGTGAGGGCTAGGACTATAACAGCGTTTAAAAGAGAACTGGATAAATTCATGGAGGTTAAGTCCATTAATGGCTATTAGCCAAGATGGGTAAGGAATGGTGTCCCTAGCCTCTGTTTGTCAGAAGGTGGAGATACATGGCAGGAGAGAGTGATCACTTGATCATTACCTGTTAGGTTCACTCCCTCTGGAGCACCTGGCATTGGCCACTGTCAGTAGACATGTATCAGAGGGGTGGCCATGTTAGTCTGGATCTGTAAAAGCAGCAAAGAATCCTGTGGCACCTTATAGACTAAAAGACGGTTACTCACCTTTGTAACTGTTGTTCTTTGAGATGTGTTGCTCATATCCATTCCAGTTAGGTGTGCGTGTGCCACGTGCACATTCGTTGGAGATTTTTACCCTAGCGACACTCGGTGGGCCAGCAGGGCGCCCCCTGGAGTGGCGCCGCTATGGTGCCTGATATATACCCCTGCCGGCCCCTCCGCTTCTCAGTTCCTTCTTGCCGGCTACTCCGACAGTGGGGAAGGAGGGCGGGTGTGGAATGGATATGAGCAATACATCTCGAAGAACAACAGTTACAAAGGTGAGTAACCATCTTTTCTTCTTCGAGTGCTTGCTCATATCCATTCCAGTTAGGTGATTCGCAAGCCTTACCTAGGCGGTGGGGTCGGAGCGAGATGTTGCAGAATGTAAGACCACTGAGCCAAAGGCGGCATCGTCTCTGGACTGCTGGATCAATGCATAGTGTGATGCAAAGGTGTGGATGGAAGACCAGGTAGCCACGCGACATATTTCCCGGATGGGAACATGGGCCAGGAAAGTGGCAGATGAGGCTTGAGCCCAAGTAGAGTGGGCGGTGAGATGGCCAGTCGGAATGTGGGCCAAGTCGTAGCATGTCCGGATACAAGACGTCACCCAAGATGAGATCTGTTGGGGGGAGATTGGCATGCCCTTCATGCGCTCTGCGACCGCTACAAATAGCTGAGGCGAACGTCTGAAAGGTTTGGTCCTCTGGATGTAAAAGGCGAGAGCCTGGTGGACATCCAGGGTATGCAGCTGTTGTTCCCGGCGCGATGAGTGTGGCTTCGGGAAAAAGACTGGTAGAAAGATGTCTTGATTAATGTGGAAGGCAGATACCACCTTAGGGAGGAATGCCAGGTGCAGTCGCAGCTGTACCTTGTCCTTGAGAAATACCATATACGGAGGATCCACCATCAAAGCGTGAAGTTCCGATACTCGTCTAGCCGAGGTCATAGCGACGAGGAAGGCTGTCTTCAAGGACAGGTACAGCAGCGAGCATGTGGCTAAAAGCTCAAAGGGGGGGCCCATAAGCCTAGCTAATACGAGGTTGAGATCCCAAGTAGGGAATGGGTGCTTGACCTGAGGGTAGAGCCACTCCAAGCCCTTGAGGAATCTGGAAACTATGGGGTGAGAGAAGATCGAACTGCCAGTTTCCCCAGGATGGAAGGTGGAAATAGCTGCAAGATGCACCCTTATAGAAGAGATCGCCAGGCCCTGCTCCTTGAGGTACCATAAGTAGTCCAAGATAATGGGGACCGATACACCTTCGGGAATAAAGTCATGCTGGGCGCACCAGTGGGAGAAGCGCTTCCACTTGGGGAGATATGTTGCCCGTGTGGAAGGCTGCTTCCCAGCAGCACCTGTTGCACAGAGGTGGAACAATGCAATTCAGATTGGTTCAACCAGACGGCCGCCATGTTGTCAGATGAAGGGATTGCAGGTCCAGGTGGTGAAGCCTGCCGAAGTCCTGCGTTATGAGGTCCGGGCAGAGTGGCAGCGGGATCGGGGCTGCCAGAGAGTGGTCAAGCAGCAGGGTGTACCAGTGCTGTCTCGGCCATGCCGGAGCGATCAGCATTAGTTGGGCTTTGTCCCTGCGGAGTTTGAGAAGAACTCTGTAGATGAGGGGAAAAGGTGGGAAGGCATAAAATAGGTGACCTTTCCAGGGAATTAGGAACGCGTCCGAGAGGGAGCCTGGGGAGCAACCCTGCAGGGAACAGAACACCTGGCATCTCCTGTTCTCTCGGGAGGCAGAGGTCTATCTGGGGAAAGCCCCACTGCCGGAATACAGAATGGAGAATGTCCGGATGGATGGACCACTCGTGAGACAGGAAGGACCTGCTCAGGCGATCCGCGAGAGAGTTCCAGACTCCCGGGTGAAAGGAGGCTACCAGGTCAGTGATGGCCAGTGGAGTCCTGTTGGTTTCTTTCTTGGGTTTGTCTTGCAGTAGGAGGATTCTGGGTACACATCTGGCTCTGTTGATCTGTTTCCTTATTTCCTCGTGCGGGTATTGTAGTTCAGAGAATGCTTGGTGGAGATTTTGTAGGTGTTGGTCTCTGTCTGAGGGGTTAGAGCAGATGCGGTTGTACCTCAGTGCTTGGCTGTAGACAATGGATCGTGTGATGTGCTCAGGATGGAAGCTGGAGGCATGAAGGCAGGCATAGTGGTCGATAGGTTTTCGGTATAGGGTGGTGTTAATGTGACCATCACTTATTTGCACCGTGGTGTCTAGGAAGTGGACCTCCCGTGTAGATTGGTCTAGGCTGAGGTTGATGGTGGGGTGGAAGCTGTTGAAATTATGGTGGAATTTTTCCAGTCTCTTCTTCCCATGGGTCCAGATGATGAAGATGTCATCAAGACAAACCCAAGAAAGAAACCAACAGGACTCCCCTGGCTATCACATACAGTCCCCAGCTAAAACCCCTCCAACGCATCATCAGGGATTTACAACCCATTCTGGACAATGATCCCACACTTTCACAGGCCTTGGGTGGCAGGCCAGTCCTCGCCCACAGACAACCTGCCAACCTGAAACATATTCTCACCAGTAACTGCACACTGCACCATAGTAACTCTAGCTCAGGAACCAATCCATGCAACAAACCTCTATGCCAACTCTGCCCACATATCTACACCAGCGACACCATCACAGGACCTAACCAGATCAGCCACGCCATCACCAGTTCATTCACCTGCACGTCCACCAATGTAATATACACCATCATATGCCAGCAATGCCCCTCTGCTATGTACATCGGCCAAACTGGACAGTCGCTACGGAAAAGGATAAAGGGACACAAATCAGATATCAGGAATGGCAATATACAAAAACCTGTAGGAGAACACTTCAACCTCCCTGGCCACATTATAGCAGACCTTAAGGTGGCCATCCTGCAGGAAAAAAACTTCAGGACCAGACTTCAAAGAGAAACTGCTGAGCTTCAGTTCATCTGCAAATTTGACACCATAAGCTCAGGATTCAACAAAGACTGTGAATGGCTTGCCAACTAAAAACCAGTTCTCCTCCCTTGGTTTTCACACGTCAACTGCTAGAACAGGGCCTCATCCTCCCTGATTGAACTATCCTCGTTATCTCTAGCTTGCTTGCATATATATACCTGCCCCTGGAAATTTCCATTACATGCATCTGACGAAGTGGGTATTCACCCACGAAAGCTCATGCTCCAAAAAGTCTGTTAGTCTATAAGGTGCCACAGGATTCTTTGCTGCTTTGTCAGTAGACAGGATACTGGGCTGGATGGACCTTTGGTCTGACCCAGTACGGCCATTCTTATATTCTTATAATGGGAAGGTTCATGCCTGTGCAGGGGGAGGAGGAGTGGGTATAAACTGTTCAAGAGGCTTAACTCTCCAGTCCTCTGCTTTTGTGGGTTTGTGTGAGATGTGTATGGAGCAACCAAGGGTGGAATTCACAAGGGGGACTTAGTTGCCACCTAACTTTGTAGGCACCTAGATCTGAGTGGAGGTTTTGAGGATCTTTTGAATTTAGGCCTCAAACTGCTACTTTAGGCAGCTAAGTTTCTGCCAGCAAGGATGTGCCCAGCTGCCGCAGGCCAGTGGTCAGTGAACTCAGCTGGGTGATAGGAGACGCAAGGTCAAGCCCCTGCTCCATATTAGGCAGATGGAGGAGTTGAATCTGGGTTGCTCAGCTTCTGAGCAAGTGCTTTAACACTGTAGCGCCTTCCCGGTAAAAGGACTGCTCGGGCTTGCGCATCTAATGCCAGAGAGGGGTCACAGCTGTGGCTTCTGGGTGGAGGATGGTGCCACCCTAGAGTTAGGCACCTAACTCCCTCTGAGGGCTCGGCTTAGGCCACCGTCCCCTTCCCAGCATTTCCTACTGGCTAGCTTAGGTGACTCACCATCAGCCTGCTGGCTTCTGCGAATCCTGTCTTAGGTGCCCAGGCTCCCCCTACAATGCATGAGAAGGGTGAGGAGCCTAAGTGGGGCTGTTAGTGCCACTTGCGGGCAGGGTGCCTAAAGGTTAACCTCTACAACGCTCGGCCTGGGGTGGGACTCACAAGAGAGGGCTTGGGGTGGGACTCAAGTCTTTCTATCACTAGGGTTCACCCGGAGACTGGGACTAGGGCTGCTTGCTGTTTTATGTAACAGCAGAATAAAGCCACATAACTCGGGAGCACGTGGTGTTGAGCAGCACTGAGAAATTCTGAATGTCCAGGATTCAAGAGTTAGTGCCAATTTTTCAGTGTGCTGATTTAAAAAAAATGTAAAAATGCACCCGTTTTTGGAGATTCTCCTATTCGGGCTTTTTTTGTGGGCCTCTGACCCCTTTTGAGAAAGAACACCAGTTGAGTGCAAACCAAAGCGCGCATCTCCTGAATAATGCATACCGTGGCAAACGAGTTGAATACATTATCCGAGTACATTAGTCGGGGGGAAATAGAATTACAAATATCTTTCTAAAGAAACCACAGGATCACATTAAAAAGAGGCTGTGATGCTCTTATGAATGTATGTGGGGGGGTCAATTCAAAATTAAAGCTAAAGATTATGCAAGCACGTGATCACTGCAATGGTGGAATAGACAGTCCAAATGCCCTCTAAATTCACCTGATGTCAGTCTCTCTGTTCGTACAATTGTTAGCTTGCCTTGTATATATGGGACAAAGCCCAAAGGGGCAACACCCACAATTAAAATAGCTCTATCATTAGTCCTAATGGCCTCTGTGATCCTTCTACGAGAGAAATGACTTGCTTACAATGGGCAGCTAGCAAAGGATTTTTTGACGCCTGGTTTTGGAGGTGATGTTACATGCTCCTGGACTTTGAGCCAAACTCTGTCTCCCCTCCCCAAACGTCTCTTTAGTCGTACCTGCTGTGATGCGTCCCCAAGAGGGGAAACACAAAGGTGGATTTACGTGCCCTGTAATGGCTCCCAGATTCTGGGGCAGTCCGGGGCCTTGCTACAGCATTACTGTCTCTTAGACTGTCACCAAAGGCTGCTCTAACTCATGGCAGGTTCCCCAACAACTGCCACTGGGCGGCTAACCCAGACTATAGAGGGCAAGGTAATTGACCACACCCCCTCCAGCCCTAGCTATGCCCCTATGTCATACTGGGTAACAGAGCCCCCAGCGCCTTTCCACCTCCAGAATGACAAATGGGCCTCACCATGGGACAAAATCTTCCCCACTGTGACTTCTTCTTGTGCATCATGTTAAATTGGTGACATAATTATTCTTGACTAGCAAAAGTGGCAATATTTTACTCCTGGGGGAATTCTGTGGGACTGCAGAAAACGCCCTCCCCGAATTCCTGTGCTTCCCTGCAGAAAATGCAATGAGCCAGTGGCCTGTGCTCCCCACTGCCACACTGCTCCCCACGTTTATTTATTGACAAGTTTGCACACTATTTTAAAATTCTGCAAATTTTATTTTTGGGCACAGAATTCCCTTGAGTAATATTTGGAATACACAGCGGAGGTTGTGAACTCCCCAGAGACACCAGAGTGCCTGGGCTTCAGAAATTATTGGTGAGCTCCTCCGATTTGGAATTCATTCCTTATTGTTTTTTATCCAGGGCATCTTAATTTTGGCTCCACCTTTATTACGAAAAGAAAATCCCTGGTTGGTGGAGTGGATTGGTTTTTTTTTTAGTGTCTGAAGCAGCTTGTATTAACAAGGCTATATGAATAAGTTTCAGACTCACCTTTAGCATGAATCAGGAGCCATTTCAGGATAAAAACAGATGGTATTAGGAGCACAGAACTTTAGAAAGCTCTAAACTTGATGATACCACCCCCTTTTCCACGTAATTGAAGGAAGGGGTTGGTATTAATGCTTGCCAACTGGAAATTGCTCCCTATGCGATAGACCACACAGTCTGTTCCGGTCAAGGGGCTGGCTCCTCAGCCTGGTAACTGAGTTGTGCAGCACAGAGTGAAGAGGGCACACAGCATCCATCCAGATCTGCAGAACGGCTTCTTCCAGCCCGAAGACCCAAGCAACCCTGGGTGTGTGGGTGATATAGCAAAGCAATATACCCACATTTTTAGTGACTGGTTTCCAAGAGGACCATAATATGCTGCTGGCTAATGGAGCTGCTCTTCTAGCTCCTGGAAGAAGCCTCTGCTACAATATGACTGTCCCAGGTTCAAACTCCAACGCAGAAGGGGATCTCTGCATGTGTTCCCCTAATGCAGGATAAGACAAAGCTCTGCTGTTCTCCCTTGCACAGTTGAACCACACTGGTTAACAGGACATGCTAGAGAAGAACTATCTAATTTCTAACATGGCTCCTTCACTGAGCAGAGCTGATGGGGTGTGTGTTTGACCAACTCCAAACAGTGGTCAGAAATGAGATTGGACTTTGAATCTGTGCTAAGCTGCATATTTGTACATGCCCTTCCCCAGGAGCTCGGGGGGTTCTGAGCAAGGATGTATGTGTTTGACTAACATAGTCTCCATGTGGGTGCAGATGTTTAAAAAGACTTAGGTTTTATATAAGTACATGAGACAAACCAAGAGCCCTGGCACCAAACAGCCTATTTAAATGTCAGGAATTCTAATGATTAGGGGCCTGAGCCTGCACAGTTAGTAGGGGAAATTGGTGGGAGTAAGAAGTAGGACCAAACCTTTTGTGGTTGACAATTTCAAAGCAGCACTTCTTTGCTGAAGGGCAGGCACAGAGCTTCTTTTTCACAGCCTAATTTCAATGCTAGTTTCTCAAGCAAATGTAACATTGTGTTGCCATCTAGTGGCTGAAAAGGGAAGGCTTTGAAAAGGGTTAGGGTAACAGGAATTAAATTGAGTTGGAGCAGGATAAGGTGAGTAATCATGGCCCAGGACCCCACTGGGCGAGGTGCTGTATCGTAATTACTGCAGGGTTCTAAAGAGGAGAAGGGAAATGATTTTAAAAGCTAGGTTTTCTTTTTGTATTACAGTGGCACCTAGGCCCCAGCTGAGATCAGGCCTCTCATTCAGGCCCATGTTCAGAATTGCCAACAGAATCCAGGTCATCTAACTCCAGCCCAGTGACCTAGCTACCAGACCACGTGGCCACCAGGTCCTCTACCACCTTTGAGCATAAAACAAAAGCAAAGAGCACTCAGAAATCCAAGGACGACTTTAAATCCTTCTGTCTATCCCTTCTGTCTTTTAAAATGGTATGGGGAAAAGAAAATTTAAACTTGGTTCATATTAAACAAAATTAACACACCATAAGTTTTGTCTTTTTTGCAGCACTCCATCTGGTAAGGTTTTTCTTTTTAATTATTTTTAAACTGCCCCAATAAATTGTGTGTGCTTAAGAGGAACTTCTCATTAAATTGAAAAACTTTGATCTCTCAGGATCATCTCTTTTTAAAGCGGTAATGATATATTTAAAAATTTCCAGCTGACCCAATTTCAACAGCAGCTTTATTTCCTGCCTCCATCCAAATGCTAGGAGAGGCACATGTCTTTGGATGCATTCCTCACACCTGACAGAGGGAGCAAGGGATCAGGAGTAGCATTCTGTTGGGGGGAGTGGCAAGAAGTGTTAAGACCAAAGAAGCAGAGCATCTAGGGGAAGGGAAGGCAAAAAAGAAACATACAGATGGTGTGAATAAAAGCTGCAGGCAAACCAACAGCTCTGAGTGCACTATATATAGATGCCCAGCTGTTTTTCAGGTGTTGTAACTCAGAAACGTAGGATGATTAATTTTGAAAGTTGAAATGTACAGTGGATTTTGATTACATCTGAGTGTCTAATTTAGCTACTTAGTAAAATTAACCCAATGTTTTTAAAGAGATGTGAGCACAATAAGAGAAGTGCACGTTTGGCTATATGCTTTTTTTTCCTTTTGATTTGCAAAGTTTATTTTTAACTTTTTTTAAAATTTTTACAGTGTACTCCTATCAAGGCAGCCAAATGAGTTTGCTTCCCCCTGGTGTCAGCTAAAGACAGCAGCACTCAGGTTTTGTGCTTTCACTTCCCTCGGTGGGCTAGATTTCCAAGCACTCTTGAAAATCTGGCCCCAATTTTAGGTGTAGAGAGCTTGTCTCCTATTGAGACCCTTATGCAAAGGTCAAGGGTTTGGTTTTCTAAAACACCTGTGTGATGTAAGAGTACAACTCCCACTGAAAGTCATTGGTAAAAGAGAAACGCCAAGAGTTCAAGGGTTTATACCAAGAAATTATTTTGCTGCAGTTTTGTAAGTGAAATTGTGAAGAAATAAGGAGTTTTTGGTTGCTGTGAAGAGAGATGGGCCTCTGGAGACGTTCACATATGACAACAATGGGGATGTACTCTCTCTATAATGAAGTTAAACAGCCCCTGGCAGTGGAATACCCTCCACCCTTTTCAGCCAGTTCAGATCCCATGGTTGAAAGCTGTCACTCAGGAACAGCCTTTGGCAGGAAGGTTACAAGCCCACCTGCCTGAGAAAATTTGTAATCACAAGTTTGGCCCTTCAGAACTCATGAAGGACTTTTCCTCCCCTGTTTTGAAGGACCCACTGCATCCACCACCAAGTCCAGAGGGTCACATTGGCAATAGGGAGTGTCTGAAAGCCAGATTTTTATGATAGAGAGGATGAAAAGGAAAAAATTGTATTTTGCCACAATGGCAAGACTTCCTCCAGCACTTGACTGACTTCAGTCGAGCCAAAATTTCATCTTTGTATCTACTTTTATTACCAGTATCTTTTAACTGTAGTCCCTGTAGGACTAAAATCAATTATTTTTCCAGTTAATTGTGTGCCTTTGATAGCACTGTATGTAGCTAGTTACCTTGTTTTATTTGAACATTCAACACCGAGGAGAAAATGGCAGGAGTGCACATTAAGAGGAAGATGGGCCTGCTCTTGAGCCTGGCCTCAGCGACCTTTATAAATATCACCAGACACCCCTTTATAAATGAATCTTTTAAATTCAAGACCTGTTGTTTTTAGGGTTCATATCACAGAAGTAAATTCCCAAAATGTCTAGGTAGTTGAGTCCCTTGAGGTGACTGTAGAAGCATCCCTCCCTACTAATCCTCTTCTCAAATGAGAATAGGACTGGGACTAGTATGTCCATGGGAAAACATCCTTTGACTGCAGAGATGCTACAGCAGACTTGTGGAAAGCAAATTTACAAAGACTGAATTTTGTTCCAAAAATGAGGTCTATCCTGAAGACAGTCTGTGCCACCAGACCCTTCAATTCTGAAAAGGGAGCTGACCTCACACCTTTTTACTTAGTACCATATTCTGCACCACCTAAGATGCAGACAATTTTGTGACCAGACTGGGCAGTGCTGAAGACACAGCAGAAGCCACCATGGCAACTGAGTGCTCCTGAATTATTGGGGAATCAGGAACAGAGAGGTAGAGCAGGTCTGATGCCACCTGGTATCCTGAAGGGGTAAAGACAATCAGCGCTGATGCCACTGTTGTCAGTATCTGACTTAATGGATGCCCCATGGCCACTACTGGAGGTAGAGTATCTAACTGTGAGTTGTTGTTAAATGACCCAGCTCCATCCCACATAGACAAGGAATCACAGTACTGCTGCTCAGCACTCCTCTGAGGGGACAGAGGAATCTGTTACTTTTGGAATGGCCTCTATGCATCTTGCAAGACCTCTTCATTGGAGGACCAGTGGAAGCAGAACAATCTTTCTCTCTCTTAGGGAAATATCAGACCTTGGGCCTGGACCAACATCTCAGTATAGCTCTAAAACATTCTCCAGGATAGGACAAGCTGCAGATTTCCCTGGGGCCAAAGCACATCTCATGGCCTGCTCCAGAAGGTGTTGCTTAAGGCACAAGTCTCTTGGCACCTGTTTTCTCCTCTTGAACAATTTACAGATGGAGCACCTTCCTTCATATGCCCCTCGAGCAGGCCCCATAAACACTAAGTGTGTGGTGAGGAGTCACTATTGAGGACAGCTATCCCATATGACGGATAGTGTTTAAAAGCTAGTGAGGACATCCCACCAGGCTAAACCGTATATAATTACTACCTAACAAAAACCTAAGGATATTACTATAAACTACTATATAACAAAACCACAAACAGACAGAAAAAGCATGAGGTACAGTACTGCACAAAGGGGTCTGACTCAAGGAGCACATGCTAAGAAGAAACTGAGGGGGGTTGAGGCAGCAGTACTTTTAAATACCGGGGGGGGAGGGGCTGCTGTACCATGAGTGCTGCCCCTGCGGCTACTACTAAGCAAAGTTCTCTGCCGTTGGTGTGCTGGGCACCCCCATGTAGACGTGTGTTCCACTTGGGTAACCACTTGGAGAACTGAACTAAGAGGCAGGTGACAGAGATCTGCTTCATTCAATGCCAATTACCTTCTCTGAGTGATTACTGAACACCAGTGGGACAGGAAGGCTTCCATATTTCTTCTGAGAAAACAGGTGACTCAGCCAACAATTGGGAAGACTTTGACCACAGGTGGTCTCTGTTTAGATAGTGCTCCGAAATCTCTGGAGTTGCAAACAAAATAATTAACATGAACAGGTTTAACAAACATCTGATTTTAATTCACATTTTCAGACCTACCATCAGATTCTAATTGCTACTTTAGAATGTTAGCTCAACATCAGGTAGCTCTCAGCAAAATCCTTCATGCACATATTGACAATGCTTTAAAATACTGAAAGCTTCCCATAGTTCTAAAATCCAGTAATGTAAGACCTAAAGAAAATCTGTTAACCTGCTGCAAGTATTCATTGTAAAAGAAGTTTGGAGATGGCTAACTACCTTGACTAAGTCTTTTAGGCACTAGGAAATATCGTACCACAAGAAGAAACAGAATGCATCTACTTAAAAAAAAAATTACAGCATAACAAAAAAGTAAAAAATTTCAGATGAGTCCATTTTAAACACTTTCTGTACTTTTCTTCAACAGCTCCAGTACCTATTCATGTAATAAATATTCAAAACCAATCTTTACCCTATGTTAAATAAGTTAGTTATGTCAAATGGTGTCAGCTATTGAAGTGCCCAGAGAATCTTTTAAACCAACCAATATTAAGGCTTAAACTGCAAGGAAGCCTACACAATGATCACATGAAGGAACAGGCTTTATTAGTGGAACTTTCTCCTTCACAGAATCCTTTTCTTGTTGGTATGTGAAGCTGCTTTTTGATTTTCAGCTGGCTGAACCTGGTAAGAAAAGCATTTATTATAAAGTTTCATAGCATTTTAAACTCACATAGGACTTTAGAATAGCCCCCAAATCGACATCTTACGCTCTAGGGCCCTGATCCTGCAAAAGGACCATCTGCAAGCACAGGCTCTTACTTCTGCATGAAGACCTGCTGAACATAATACAATTCTTTATAGGAATAAGGAGCCTTTTGCATGATCAGGTTCTCACCCAGGCAAGGTAGGGCCAACAATAGAGTATCTAGATAAGAAAAAGCCCCCTCACCAATGATTTCTCAAAGCTAATGGAGGAATGATTCACACAAGACAAGAGCAGTAAAAGGATGGAGGGGAGTTGGTGGAGAAAGTGGGAAGTGGTTTACAAGCAGGGGAGTCATTAAAGGGTGGTAGGAATGGAAGAGTAGGACAGACAGGGAAGTTAATGTGCTATGGGCTCTAGTATGTGAAGTCTAAAAGTACTTGAAAAAAATCAAATATGAAAGGATTGTTGGCAGGGTTTGTTGTAGCTGTGTAAGTCTCAGGATATTAGAGACACCAGGTTGGTGAGGTAATTTTTTTTATTGGACCAACTGCTGTTAGTAAGAGAGACAAGCTCTTGAGCTACACAGAGCTCTTCTTCAGGCCTGGGAATATAAAAGGAGATGATTTAGAAACTCAAACTAATTTTAAAAGGTTGCATTAGCAAATGTCTGTTTGCAGAAGCTTTACCCAGTGGGTCTAGATTTTAAAAAACAAAGCCAACTATTAAGACATGTCTACGGCAGCACAGAATAAGATTTTCTTCATGAGCTTGGGCAGAAGTTAGGATAGGGCACTGGACGTTAGGTTACTGGACTGTGTCCTTGTGCTGATATGAACAACTGGATGAGGTGGAAAAGGATAGGACTAATAAGCTACGAAAGGCATAAGCAAGGAGACAGGGTTGAGCCTGATAGATAATGAGGCCGAAAATATCATATTGCCTCTATATAAATCCATGGTACGCCCACACCTTTAATACTGCGTGCAGATGTGGTCGCCCCATCTCAAAAAAGATATATTGGAATTGGAAAAGGTTCATAAAAGGGCAACAAAAGTGATTGGGGTATAGAACGGCTTCCATGTGAGGAAAGATAATAAGACTGGGACTTTTCAGCTTGGAAAAGAGGCAACTAAGGGGGGATATGATAGAGGTCTATAAATTCATGAATGATATAGAGGAAGTAAATAAGGAAGTGTTATTTTCTCCTTCTCATAATACAAGAACAAGGGGCCACCAAATGAAATTAATAGGCAGCAGGTTTAAAACAAACACAAAAAAGTATTATTTCACGCAACGCACTGTCAACCTCTGGAATTCCTTGCCAGAGGGTGTTGTGAAGGCCAATACTTTAACGGGGTTAAAAAGGGATCTAGATAGATTCATGGAAGATAGGTCCATCAATGGCTATTAGCCAGGCTGAGCAGGAATGGTGTCCCTAGCCTCTGTTTGCCAGAAGCTGGGATTGGGCGACAGAGGATGGATCACATGATGATAACCTGTCTGTTCATTCCCTTTGGGACACCTGCCATTGGCCACTGTCAGAGGACAGGATACTGGGCTTGATGGACGTTTGATCTGACCCAGTATGGCCATTCTTATGAGCCAGTTAGCCGGTAAACAAACCCTCATTATAAGTAGGATTGGCAGAGTTTGACTTTTTAATGTTTTTTTATAATTTTGACAGATGTTTGATACAAATTTTAAAAATGCTGAAAAATAATTTTGTTGGGAATTCTTGGCGGGTGGGGGGTAGTCATCAATTATTTAATGACAGTAGATATTGAGACTCAAAACATTAAAGCTTTAAACTATAAAACACACCATGTCAACATTTGCAAGGTAAATATCCTTAAAACAAATGCTAGTCAGTTCTCAAAGCAGCATTTTTCTTACCTAGCCTATCTGTACATTTAGAATGATGGAAATACACACACAAACCGGTGCAAAGTACGACAAATTGACATTTACCAACAAAATCTAAACCTTTCAAGCCTAATTATAATGTGCAAGCTAAAATTAAACATTAAATATTAAGGACGGTTTATTAAATGAATGTAACCAACCCTTCATGTTTACACCAGGCCAGTGGGAAATACAAACCAAACACCTGATAGTAATGCTGCAAAGTATATTACTAACATGGCAGTTTATATTAAATGTGCTTACAATAGCACAGTACTATGTACCCCAGGGCACTTAATGTAAACAGATTTTACTTACTTCTAGGTTTCCTCTAGCCTTCTTTAAAACATCATGGGTTAAAGCCACTGCAACGAGAGAGTATAGATTAGACACAATACTATTTAGCACTTACAATTCTCTCTCTGCATTTATGAGGGATAGCTCAGTGGTTTGAGAAGTGGCCTGCTAAACCCAGGCTTGTGAGCTCAATCCTTGAGGGAGACATTATAGGGATCTGGGGCAAAAATCTGTCTCAGGATTGGTCCTGCTTTGAGCAGGGGGTTTGACTAGATATCTCCTGAGGCCCCTTCCAACACTGACATTCTATGATTCTCTATGATACACAAAGTGGGCAAATGACCCAGCCCATCAAGGCTAATAGACCACCTTTTTCCCCTGGCCACTTCAACCTAGTTATCAAAACCTAGGAGAACTGACAGCCCTTGATGATATGTGTTTTACAAACACTGAGTAAGCTTATGATCCTGGGATGTGGGTATAATTTCATAAACAGTACACAGCAGCTAAGTGACTTGCCCAAAACCATAGGAGCAGAGCTAGAACTCATGATTGCCTATTTCCCAGGCCTGTGCTCAGTCCAGCCATCTATTCTGCCTGTTGGATATACAGAACAAAAGGATGAAAGCTTTTAAAATACTCCCCCCATAACAAGGACTAACCCATGTAATAACATGTCTATTGCAACACTGTATTTGTGCATTATTATTTTGCGCTGTAGTGATAACATGGATTCCCTGCCCCAAGAAGCTTATGACGTAAGGGCTTAATGCAGCCCCCATGGAAGTCAAAGTCTATGGAGAGGGGAGATGGAGCATGACCCAATTAAAATCAGTTCTATGGGACAGAGGGAAGATCTGGGGGGGGGCGGGGGGAGAAGGACAGATGGCAAAATATGTACACCAAGTCCTCCAGCATGAAGGAACATGCCAGCCTATATACCCCCTGGAGAAATCATGCAAGAGTGGCTTGTTCTGAAGGGTTCCAAGTTTTAATCTGGTTAGTTAGCCCCCGAGAGAGAAAAAGTCCTAAGAATGGGGTGGGGGTTGTTTGTATAAAGAACTGAGCTTTGAAATGCCATGTTAAAAATGTGAGTCTCTAAGCTCTTGGCTCAACTGCTCAAAAATACTGGTCAAGCACGAATTTAATATTCCAGTCTGAAAAAAAAAAAAAACAATTTAGGCAAAATAAAGATTTTTCATTACAATAATAAGAACCCACCAACTCCAAGGATACAGCTGACATGAGATAATTATAGCTCTGGCAGATTACAGCAATTTAGCTCTGCATTGTTACATGTTCAGATAAGATTTATAAGCAGAGTTCTCTCATCCTAAGAATGTGTAAGAGAGACCATGAGAATGTGCCTCTAAACATACTTAGGAATACTCAAGCTAATAGTGCTAGGGGACTTGAAGCAGACTGTAGACTTTTAAGGGTGCTCCCCAGCTAGCAGGAATTTGGATTGTGGAGAATGAGATGGAAGGCAAGGTCACCCACTTTGATCCCCTGTGATTTCTTGCTATTTAAAACAGGAATAATTAGCAGCTTCCTCTGATTCACCTATCTTCCTTTATGCATGGTCAGGAGTTTGTGGAGAGATGCAATTTAGAAACATTTCTGAAATTGCTCTAAAAGGCAACTGTAACTTGACATCCATAATTCCCATAATCAATTAAATTTATACAAAGGGACCTTGATACAATTTTCTGTAACACGGTGCTCTCTGCTCATAAAGCTGTGTTAGTAAATTCATTTTACCTGACAAAACTAGATTTTTCCAAATCAAAAATATTAAATTCCATACATGGACAGCATTTAGAGTATATGAAAGTAATAGTGAAGCTGCTACTAGCCAGGCAGCATTTTGCGTCAGGATATTTTAAGAACATCATGGCTTCATTTTATCAAGATCTAATTCAGAACAGGTTGTGAACTGTTTAGGGGGAAGGGCGGCTGTGTGTGGCTGGGTTAGCCTCAATTCTGCACTGTTTTACACCCCGTGTAGCCACACTACATAAGTCATTGGAGCACAGGAAGTGCCATCTCGGATAAGAGACTCCATCCCAAGGATATTTTTTAAGCAGACGAAATAAACTTTAGAATTCTTTTTTGAGTTAATCATAACTTGACTATTTAACTTCCAAAAAATTGAACAAAACAGAAATTTGGATTGAATAAAACCAATTTTAATGTCATTTGTTACAATGACACTTCTGAAAAGACTGCTCTAAACACAGCCTATAAATACTGAGCTGCAGGAAAAAGATGCATGCATTTTTTTTTTAAATGTTTGCGGTTTTGGAGCAGAACAACATTTCATTTCAATGATTTGAGTAACTCATGGTATTGATGTAAGGCCATTTCATACACATTTAGCTGATGATATAGAACATTTTAAATTCTAGATTAGTTACTCAAAAGAACATATATGTCATGCTGGAAGAGACTGGTGAGCCATCTAGTCCATGATGCACCAAAATGTGCTATAATATAGCACAGAGAGAGGGGAGAAGTGGCTCATTCCAGATCCCTGCTGGTAAATAGATGAGGTCCTGAAGCAGAAGGGTTGTAGCCCATAGCATGTTCACCTTGCATTGCGCAGCTAGCAGATGTAATCTGACTCTGCCAATGAAAGTGTATCTTGGGACTAGATGGGTTCCTCACCAATCGGACCATTGGTGGGTAACATCTAAACTTCTTTGCTTTAACTTTCACATTTAAAAAATCCCATAAAACTGTTGTAGAAAGGATTTACCTTTACAATTTTATAGCTTTATCAAATGCACTAGTGTGTGCACATGGGACTACAATTTTCTTAAGCCAAAAGTCTCCTTCCCTAACCCTAACCCTTCCCTATTGCCTACTTGCCAATCAGTGAGAGTTGTCAACAGAGAATCATTCATTTAGTGGCTTGGGGATAGTGGGGCTTAAAGCACAAATGGCAGGAGTAGGAGCCCCCCTATTGTAAAGGGATGAGCAGAGTGGGACTGCCAGCTTCTCTTGAGGGCTTGTTATTGCCAATTCACTGAGAGAGATGGGGAGGGAGCAGGTGGGGAAGTGGCAGGCATAAAACAAACAAAAACCACCAATAACTGTAAGCCAGTAACCACAGATCAGAGTTAAGGGTGTTGTAGTGGAGGTTTAGTTTGGGTGGTGAATGACACACATGAGTTAAATAGGGCTGGTTAAAGATTGTGCTCGATATACAATTGTTTAGTTGCTTTGTAGTGCATCTGCCATACCTGTACATTTCCTGGTTTTGAATGTTTGTTTGAGTTGGTGGCTGTACTTGTGTAATAGTTAAGGTTCCTGAATGGTGTGATTGTGTGTTGGAACTGGACTGTGTTTAGTGTTTGATACAACTACAGAATATGCAGTTCTGACAATTTTTTGGAAGGTACATTAAAAGCAGGTGATTTAATTCATGTTTCGCATAAGTCTCGACATGGCTGTTAGGAGAAACTAGGACAGGCCATAAAATGAAATTTCATTCTTATCAAGACTGCCATGCTTAGCAGTAAGCTCCCCATCCTCATCCTACTGCGCCCTCTTCAATTTTTCTGCAATCCTCTAATACGGTCTAGAGAGTTGACATCTCTTCCCATGATGTTCCACATGGTCGATTCTGCTGCTTGTGGCACCTCTCTTTGACTAGCAACTCTACCTGTTGCACATCTATCACAGTAGCTGGGAATAAACACATCAGAAAACTCTCAATCATTCTAGGTTTACTGGGACTCTGGCAGGATCACTATTTTGAGAGGTAAAGGGCCACAGAAATGTAATGATCTAGAGAAAACATTGCTTTCCCTTAATAGACAGTCCTTGCAGATAGGAAACTGGTACATTAAATGAAGTAACTCAACAGATTTGTTTTGACATTGAAGATCATACAACAATGGGTTATGGGTGAAATTTCACCCCATTACAACAGGCCTGCACAAGTCCCTACATGACACTTAAACTAGGGGAGTGACATGGTATATAGAGCTATGTGCTGGCCTGCCTTATGCACTGGGATGAATTTCTTCCTCGTGGAACAAAGACTCAAGCTTTATATAGCATATGCTTTGGAGTCCAGGAAGTATTTAACACTAGCTATTCAACAGCCCTTCAACAGGAGTAGTTTCACACAAAAAACGGTTTCTTCGTTCATTTCATTTCAGTTAGTTAACCCTCTACAGAAATAAAACAGAAGGTACTGAGGAACTAATAACAGATCATTCACTAACACTGATCAATGATGACTTTCTCCATGTTTTCCTTCAGCTGGTTCGTAGAGTGCAAGCGTTTGACAGTACTATGTAGCTTCTTCTCCTGCTCAGACAATTTCTTATGGAGTCTAAGTATTTCTGCTTTCATTCCTTCATCCTAAATTGAAAGAAGAAAATAAGAATTCTGAAGTCATTATATAAATTACAGCATATAGTTAACTGCAAAATAATTTAGTGAAAGAGCCTCGAAACTTCTTCATAGAGTGAATTTTTTCATGGCCACCTCCCCTCCCAATCTCAACTGTACCATCTGTAATCACAAGAGGCAACTAGAGCAACTCCTTGCACAGAAAACTAAGTTGAGGAAAGTATTTGTGCATTTTTAGTTGTTTTTAAATAAAGAGCAGAAGTAGCCAACGGTGTTAGCCTTTTCCCAAAAGGCTAAAACATTAATTGCATTAATCTTCCATTCCCATCAGTTCTTTTGCTCTCCACTGGAAACTATAAGGCAAGCCAATACCATGTGACTGGCAAGTGCTCAAAAGGCTACAAGTAGTCCATGGAGCAGAGTTGGGAAACCTGGTCTACTGTGTACTACTGCTTTCCTTTATATATAAATGGCTTTTAATCAGAGGATCTGAATGCATCATAACAGTGACAGGAGCAGTGTGACTGCAAGATTGTAAACTAATCTGTCCTGTTTATTTAAAGGCTTTATTTCCATCATCTTGGTGCGATTATTATCTTTTGGGACAGGGCTACTGAACAGAACGCCAAGGTCACTTGCCAGTGTCACTGATCTGGATCCTTGCACAAACTCCAGCTTTAAGTACAAGCAATACTTGCATTATGTGTCACTTGGTGAACTTTGTTTTATGTTTCTTGGAATTCTCATCCAGCATTTTGCTCCTCAGTGGCACTGATCACTCACTACAGCTCCTGCAGGATCACACAAGGTGTTGGGTGTTCAGTGCCTTTTAGGATCAAACACAGAGAGCCAAATTTTCCAAAAGAGCTCATTTCCCATTTCGGCACCAAAATAAGTGGCCAGATTTCCAAAAGAACTCAGCATGTTGGGTCAGGAGCTCTCTTGGAAATCTGGCCTCTATTCAGGTGCCCACCTGGAAGCTGAGCTCTCTTGAACATATGGGGACAGATTTTGAGCAGGCCTTGATCTTTATCATCATTGTTTGGATGTGCATGCAAATGAAGTTTTTTCTGTATTTGGTGTATTTTGAGAGACAGTGGTGTATGTATATAGTATGTGAATTTGTCTATACATGTGCAGAAATATACATGTATGTTCAGACAAGTATGCACAGTGTTGCACTACAGACTGATACGTGATAGACTGGCTGACAGACACAAACATAACATTTAAATATACATGGTACTAGCTGAGTTACACACCCCTTGAAGGCTTTCTGATAGCATCACTAACTACAGGATCACAACTCAAGTGATATACTGGAGAGCACAGTTTACATTTGTTAAAACATTGCACTATCTTTCAAAAAATTATAAACAAAAGACTGTTATTAGAAGAACCTTTGCCTTCCAACATGTTTATTTTTAGCAATGTTCTGTCTCTCTTTCTCTCGCGCGCGCGCACACACACACAAAACATTCAGGAGAAAAAATAGGTTTTAATGCCACAATTTGATTTTTAGCTTGAAACAGTTCAATGCTGAGTGGTGATATTGTGACACGTATCTATGCATTCCGTTTACGTCAGTTCCATAGTGCACGATTTCCACAGTGTAATCCTTTTCAGTTAAAAAGGTTATAAAAGTTGTTTTGGGGTTTTGTTGCACTTTAAAAAATGTTCTGTTTTAAAGATCAGATGTCACAGTGATGAAGGTGAAACATAGCCCTCTGATTATATCAAAGCCATGAGATAGGGAGCTTTTCATTAACTGGAAAGGAGATTCTTACTGCGTTAGTCTGATTTATATATTATAGTGAGTATGGGCCGATAATGGGGTGGCCAAATTTTTTCCAGCTGAAAGTCCATTTGCCTGGAACCCAAGGATAACATGTAATTTGCATAAAATAGAGCAGACGATAGCTCTGATCTTACTATGGATCGCCCCCCTGGGGTGACTGCAGTCCACAGCCTGCAATGCTTCATTTTGATCTAAGCAGAGTTGGCTCAGATCACGAGGCTATCACACATTTGGTCTTAAAGTCTTCATAGGCTGCAGCTGCATATTGAAGGTAGATGTGGCCACAGGCTGCAGCTTGCCCATACCTGGTTTATAACCTTCAAAATAACTTCATGATTCATATATGACCATCTTATGTAACTTTCAGAACAACCTCTGAATGGTTCATTGCTTTTGCCTTCACACTGAAACAACACTGTACCTGACTGCAGTGAGCAGTACTGTGGACAACTTTCATAGGAAGTGAAACTCTCCAGAGAAGTTTCAATAAACGTGCAGCCTCTTCTAAATTCTGCTGTACTGTGTGAATGTTTGCAGAAAAGTTATTCAGTGATTCCTGGTCGGGAACCTGTATAGTAGGATTAGAAACATGATATATCTATCTTTAAAACCTACATTAATTAAAAGATTATGAAAAAGGTATAAATCCAGTAGCTATGAATTTCATATTTAAGATGAAGAACAAAGCTATTGTGTGCCAGGATAAACTAATTTAATAGTTGAGAGAGAGTGCTGAATTATACATTTTTCAAAAATGGGAGGAGGGGAAGGGATTTATCCTAATCAATAATAGTGATTAATAATGGGCTACATTTAGTGCATTTGCTATGATGTGGAAAATACTTGGCTTCTCTTTTCCTCTCCAATTTGCATTTCATGGCATGCAATTTGAAAGTCAAATGACTCCAGACATCAATTTAAGCAATACAGATGTTTCTTCCTTAGCAGACCCTTTAAACTGTTCCATTTATTGCTAAAGTAACTAACAGAGCACATATAAAATGTCTTCCTCTGCTGACAGATGAGAAAACCAAATTGACAAAAATGCATAGATGTGAAATAAAGGGAAGAGAGGAGGGAAAGAATGCACTGGGAGCAAATGAATTACCAAAGTGATGGCAAAGTGGGGGAAGTGGGAGAAATGCATTTGTTCTGCCTTCCCACATCCAGCATGCCATGTGAATGCTTATTTAGCATTGTTATCTAACAACAAGCCTCCTGTCATATAAAATATCCCATTTGCTAAGTAGTTTGAAACTTGAGAGATGTAAAGCTTGGTGGTAGACTGCAAATTGTGAAAATTATTGCTTTTATCTTTACACCAACAAAACAAGTTACAATCATGCTGAGAGATTACTTCTTCAGTCATTATTAGTATCTTAACTAGGTCATCTGAAAATGTGAGGAACTTCAGAGAGTCTGAAGTGTCATGCAGACATCGCTATAGCGTATAAGCACACATACAATGCCTGAAAAAATGTTCAGAATTGTTATGGGCTCTACATTCAATGTCTTAACCAGTTTCATATTAGCAAAGAGAAGCACTGCGATTTTAACATGATATAATTATCTTCCCATTTTTTAAAGACCAGCAGGGATTTTCTACAACCTTAACGTAGGTAGTCTATTAACTGAATCTAGTAACGGATATGAACAGTGTCTGAGATTCTACATAGTCAATCAAGCACCCTTTCTTCTTTTGAATAAAAGGGAAAATGGTGAAAAACTCAATACAACATATTCCTCCTACAATATATCAAACAAAGTATTATGCTTTTTCCTTAAATAATCAAAATGGATTATTATATATAGGAGTATAGCCCATACATGATGACTCCATATCAGTATGCTACAACTGGAAGGCTGATGAGTATACAGTACAGTGTGTCTTGAAAGCTGAAACTTGACCAGTTGGGAAATTCCCAAGTTGTTGCTGCTGATTTCCCACCTATACTCAACTGATATCCCTCCCAAAAAGGGGAGGGGGGGAGAGATACTGTTTATTCAAAAATCGATTTCACTTAGTAAGCGATAATGACCACTAATATGTCTCAATCACAACTGCATGGAATCATTACAGGGCACAGTTAAGGCACCCAATCAACTTTAATTTTGCATTTCTGTACTTGGACAAGTTTGTATTTTGTTTAAATTACCTTAAACCTGAATTACCTGAGTTTGTAATACTCTGTTTCGGAATAATTACAAAATCCCAATGGGGAACCTAAATACCTAAGGAGTCATGGTTGAGCCACGAAACTGGGGCTTGAATTTCCACATTCAACTTTTCTTTGCTGTTGAAATTTTCAAAACTAACCGTTTCAATTATTTCAAAACAAAACGTTCAGATTTTCCTCTCCCCAGGGATTTTGAAAATTCTACTTATTGTTTTGAAATTTCCTGCGGAATGGAAAGTCTGACTTTCAACCAGTTCTACTTTCCACCTTAACTCCATTTTAACATATAATTAGAAATCAGATAATGAAAACATGAAGACAATATTTCCAATGTAATAAATCCTAACTTCTATTTTGAAGCAGTAGTTTCACCTGTGAGAGAGAGAGAGAGAGAGAGGTTAAAATTAATTTAGAGTCACAGATAAAAATGAGATTGTTCACTCAGGACTAGGAGGAGATCACTTGTCCACATCTCATTAAATCAGCATGTAGCTGACCATCTGTGTTCAGAAGGGACCTAGGAGTAGTACATGTCAGGGCTGAGGTGCTTTGGCAGAGTTGTTCAGGGAAGCTCATTTATCTGATCTATACGTTTTACAACACTATGCAAATTCATTTCCCCCGTTCGTTCTCAATGTGTACCTTTACTCCAGGTTCCAGGTTTTTCATCCCAGTGATCTCTCTAAGAGGAGCCTCCATTTCAGATACCAGCTTTTGCCCTTCTGAGATCTGCTTCCGTAGAGCATTGTAATCCTCAATCAAGCCAAGGATATGGCGTCCATTTTTGTCTGCCCACATACGATGACCAGGAACAAGACGAGGGGTGCATGATGTGCCAGTGGATGAGCTGCTACTGCACCGCGAAGAGCTGTCTAAATCATCTTTAGCTGCTAGTTGTGTCTCTAAAGTAGGGGGAAAATAAGTTTAACTTACTTTCACATTTTGAAAGGATCAGGCTTTAAAAATTAATTTATACTGCACTGAATCTCAAAAGGCAAACCTGGGATACAGAACATCTGCTTGTTTATGATGTTCTTGTCCTTGGGTGTACCTGCTTTTCCTGGTGATGCGCCATGTCCACAATTTTGTAATTCGCATACATTACTGCTTGGATCAGAGAATTTGTGACCAACCTCTATACATCCAGAACAGAAAGAGAGTGCATCAGTAAGCAGGTAACATACTTTCAATAGAAAGTTCTCATTGGTCCTACTCCCCAAATCTGAGTATCTCAGCAGCAGTAAAGTATTTCAGTCCCCATAAAGCGGAGCTCTCCAGTATTCAAGGCATGCATATATTTATTTCTCTAGCACATATTCTCTAAGTTCCTCTCAAAATCTAATCACTGGAAATGCATCAGTAAAAGATTCTCATCCAATCAACAATTACAAACCTTTCTCTGACTCTCCACAAAAAGTAAAGCACTCTGCCCAGCCATCATAAGATCTTATTGCCATCATCCCTCTCCCACCCCTCCAAATGCCTATGAGAAAAGACAGCCGCTGGAGCATGACCAGAAGGCTAAGAAATCCAGGCCTTGGTACAGAGCCTTCAGAGACTGCCCTGTCTGCACTCAAATAGTCCATATCTTGATCCTTCCCTCTCAACCCTCCAGTCTCAGCTGCGGCAGTCTGGCAGAAAGTAATGGTGTCTCAGATAAGCAGGTCTCTAATCATTCAGGCTGATATTAGTCAAGACCAGCATCTAGGACTACATCTAGAAATTTATCTAGGATCAGTGCACTTGTTGGTGTTATGGGCTCCCTGCACGACCTACAGTATTGTTCAGCAAGCGAGCAGCAACATTTCTCACCCACTTAAGCTTCTGAGTGGTCCCAAGCGGGCAGGCCCACGTAGAGAATGTTACAGTAGTCTAGGTGCTGACTGCACGCAGGGAAAACCCTGCACAGAATTAACATACTGGTTTTGCTGCATTCAGGGTCTTCCTCACCTGGGGATGGAATAAAATCTGCCACTGTCTTTTCTCATAGGTGTTTGGGGAGGTTGCGGGGATGACGTCCAGTCCATAAGTCAATGAGAGGTTTGTAATTGTTGATTGGATGAGAATCAGTGTATCTTATACAGAGTACAAGTAAGCTTGGGTGAGTGTGTGTGTAGAGCCCTACTGTTTCAGAAACTCTCCCAATCCCCCAGTGGTGGTGTAACCTGCTTTCTGTAGTGCAGCAGGGTGTTTAGGCAGCCTAGTATGAGGGAAGTTCATTCCTCGCCCCTTTATTGGGTGACTTGTGCCCACAGAATACTAGGGGAAACCATCTGTGCTCTCCTAAGTGCAGGATCCATGAGGGACATAGAGGAGCCAGGATCCTTGTGCCTTCTGTAGCCTCTGTGTAAAACACTTCACTATCTTGTCCCCTGAATTCTGATTTGTTACCATGCTATCACTGAATATCAGTGCAAATAAAGATACAATATTCCTCAAGGTATAAAGGGAACAACTGATTTATACAAAGACCAGCCAGTGCACTTACTGATCATTCTTGAGTAACGCACAACCACCTCTAGCAAATGCTATAGAGCTGTGCATTAAATAAAGAACCCCCAGGTAAGCAAAATTTATGGAAACTTAACCTAGTCATCCTTCCATTCCAGAGATCATCTGCAAACCTTTTTCTGAATGAAAAGGAACTGACAGAGGCGAACAGACAGTGTTCGTTTCACCTCTGCATGCACTAATAATTCTAAAAGGGAAGAGATTTGAAAAACTGATGGACAGCTCCCAAATAACATAGATGATGTCTTATAAGGCTTTAGGAGAAAGAGGCATCTTTGAAGAACAAGGCACAGATTTCTATACAGCGTTATAAAAGCAAGTATTGCACAGTACCGTTCATTCTTGTATAATGCTGTGAATCTCGTTTTAAAAGGTAGTTGATATTCACAGCTGACACTGAGGCCGCTTCTTCTCTCTTTTCTTTTGAAAGCTGCTCCTCCAATTTTTCATGCAAAGTCTTGTTTGTCTCTATGCTTCTTTCAAGCTGCACTCGCAAACTCTGTATTTCAGTCAATAGTTCATGTAAATCAAGTGGATTATTTTGATCTTTTTGGAATTCTTCATGTCCAGGATCCAAGATGTCTTTAAAAGAAGCACTCAACATTGTTAACAATTAAAATAACGTTAGACATTATCAAAATGCTTAGCAAGTAAATTACAGCCAGCTTTATTCTCAATATTAAGAATTAACAGTATTAAGATAGCGGTTTGACAAAAAAAAGGAAATCTTAATTGCTTCTACCCTCAAACAATTTAATAAGAGCTGAAAATTATTTTTCACTTTGTCCATAAAAGCTAATAAGTCACACGCCAAAAGCAAGATGATGCATAATAAGAGACTAGAATGGAAAGGATTTATAAACTCTGAAGTGCATTAATGCACAGTCGGGGGGAAGAAAAAAAAGGAATGGGTAATCTTGGCATGAGGAGAAGGGATGGAGTACAACTGATAGTTTTATTTCACACAAGGGACAAAGGAAATTGTGATCACCTGGCAATCAGAGGAACCAACCTGAAACTGACAAACTCTCAGGACACTGTTCTTCCCTTTCATAGCATGGGCAAAGCACAAAAAGGGCTTCCTGCACTCTAAGATCCAAAAAGGTTCTCCACCCATCAGGAAGGGGTTTGCAGCTGCATGAGGAGGAAGTTTGCTGTGATCCTCTAATTACATGGATGTTGCAAGTTCTGCAGAGAAATTTAGTTCTATCCTTGAGTCAACCCCTCTAGATTTCTCCCTTTGTCTCTTTGCATCTGGGGGTTCTGCTGCAGCTGGGCACTAAACCAAACTATAAAGGGGATTCCAGTAAATATAACATGGAACAGCATTAATTTCTGCAAGGATTTCCGTTGGATTTTAAAGGAAGCGTGCCACGAAAATTGGGGCTGCTCCGCACCTCCACCAATGTGAGGTTCATTCAGAAGGGTGTCTGCCCCCTTGCTCCTGGAAGGTGGAAGAAGCAGTCAGGTAGGTTTCATTCCCTTCCCCTATAGCTTTAATAAGCACAAGTGGGCAGGGATTCAATTTTACACTCCATTCAAAGGATAGTACCTCCAGCAGCACACTGTCCCTGACACAATGTAGGAGATGTTCTCTTAATACTGACTCTGAGGGAAGAGCGCCACTTGCTACTAAGGCTTTGTCTACACTGCCAACTGAACGACAAAACTTTTGTCGTTCACAGGTGCTCAGAAAAGCTCCCTCCCACCCCACCCCAAAAGACAGAAGTTTTGCGCAGGAAGTGGCAGTGTAAACGGTTCGGTGTCAGCGTAAATGGTTCGGTGTCAGCAGGAGCATTCTCCTGTCGACACAGCGAACCCCGCTTGTAGGGGGTAGAAGTATTTTGTTGGCAAAAGTGCCAACAAACAGCGTTTACCCTGTCTGACTTTTAGCCACACAGCTGCGTAGCTAAAAGCTGTGTAGTGTAGACAAAGCCTCAACTACCAACAGAAGCTGACTGAGGAGATAGCTGAGCCACTAGCGATTATCTTTGAGAAGTTATGGAAGATAGGAGAGATTCCAGAAGACTGGAAAAGGGCAAATATAGTGCCCATCTTTATTTCCCTTTTTATAAACAACCCAGGAAATTACAGTCCAGTCATCTGAACTTCTGTACCTGGAAAGATAATGGAGCGAATAATTAAGCAATCAATTTGCAAACATCTAGAAGATGATAAGTAACAGTCAGCATGGATTTGTCAAAAACAAATTGCGTCAAACCAACCTGATAGCTTTCTTTGACAGGGTAACAAGCCTTGTGGATGAGGGGAAGCGGTAGACGTGGTATATCTAGACTTTAGTAAAGCTTTTGATACTGTCTCACATGACCTTCTCATAAATAAACTAGGGAAATGCAACCTAGATGGACCTACTATAAGGTGGGTGCAAAACTTGTTGGAAAACCATTTCCAGACAGTAGTTACCAGTGTTCAAGGTTATGCTGGAAGGGCATAACCAGTGGGGTCCCACAGGGATCATTTCTGGGTCCGGTTCTGCTCAATATCTTCATCAGTGATTTAGATAATGGCACACAGAGTACACTTATAAAGTTTGTGGACGATACCAAGCTGGGAGGGACTGCAAGTGCTTTGGAGCTTAGAATTAAAATTCAAAATGATCTGGACAAACCGGAGAAATAGTCTGAAGTAAATAGGATGAAATTCAATAACGTCAAGTGCAAAGTGCTCTATTTAGGAAGGAACAATCAGTTGCACACATACAAAATGGGAAATGCCTGCCTAGGAAGGAGTACTTCAGAAAGGGATCTGGGAGTCATAGTGGACCATAACTAAGGTCAACAGTGTAACGCTGGGGTGTATCATTCTAGGATGTATTAGCAGGAGTGTTGTAAGCAAGACACGGGAAGTAATTCTTCTGCTCTGCTCTGATTAGGCCTCAATTGGAGTATTGTATCCAGTTCTGGGCGCCACATTTCAGGAAGGATGTGGACAAATTGGAGAGAGTCCAGAGAAGAGCAAAAAAAAATGATGGAAGGTCTAGAAAACATGACCTATGATGGAAGATTAAACAAACCTAATTTTTTCAATCTGGAAAAGAGAAGACAGAGGGGACATGGTAACAGTTTTCAAGTATGTGAAAGGTTGTTACAAGGAAGAGGAAGAAGAATTGAGGCTAGGACAAGAAGCAATGGGCTTAAATTGCAGCAAGGGAGGTTTAGGTTGGACATTAGGAAAAACTTCCTAACTGTAAGAGTGATTTAAACACTGGAATAAATTGCCTAGGGAGGTTGTGGAATCTCCATCATTGGAGACTTTTAAGAGCCGGTTAGACAAACACCGCTCAGGAATGGTCTAGATAATTAGTCCTGCCACAAGTGCAGGAGATTGGACTAGATGACCTCTCGAAGTCCCTTCCAATTCTATGATCACTTTCTGTAGCAATAATGGAGATTTAAGTAAAATCAAGGAAATACTGAATCAGCCCAACCCGTGTCTTGTTTAATCTCACAAGATCACAGCCAGAGCTGGTGTGGCTGCAATAACAAAGCACAGACATAACAGTGCATTTTATACCTGTTTTCCTTCTCCTTGCTTCGTCCAACTTTTCATACACCTTTAGCTCAACTCGGAGTGACTGCAGTAATTTGTCATTCTCAGACAGCTGATGTTGCTTTACATTCATTTCTGTCTGCAACCTGTTAAGTTCCAATGTACTCATAAGTCAAAGGTAAATTTTGCTTATTCATTCCTTTAAAATCTAAAATTTCCCACCCCTCTAATGTTCTCCCTGCTTCTTGAGTGTAATTATGCAGCTCTCATTAATGTTAATGGCCACTGCTAAACACATGCATGACACGCAGTGTTCATTTGGAGGAGAAAATAGTCAAACAGAGACAGGATCAGTACCTGTTTAATTCATTATGACTGCTGTAAATCTCGTGAGTCAAATGTCTATTTTCATCCTCCTTTTTGCCAATTTGTTTTTGCAACTTTTCATTTTCTTTCTTGAAGCATTCATAATCCTGGTGAAGATGTTCAATGATTGCATTCTTCTTAGAGAGGGATTCTCTTAACTTTTCATTTTCCTTTTGTTTGTCTGCAATAAGTAAAAATACAAGTCGATTGCAATTCCCACAATGTACCCAAACAACACTACTCCACAAATTCAACTTGTTAAGCACTGGCAGAGTAATAATGGAACTCTTGTGAGTTTTATGATTTTAGTACTCCAGTTTTCTAATGCATTTTTCGTAGATAAATGTGCCTGAATGGAGTGTAGAGTTTAACCCCTAGAAGACTCATGGCCCAATTCTAGGAGAAGCTGAGCACTACCCTCCACATGTCAAACACCCTCCACCTGACAAAATCAGCAGGAAAGGGGCTGCTCAGTTACTTGCAGGATTAGGCTCCAAGCGTGAGCATATACATCTTGAATGCTCTTCCTGAGTAGTAAACTTGTCTTCTGTGAAAGGGAAAAGGTATGAGTAAGGCCACTCCTACTTTTCTCGCTGTCCCATAATGAACCCTCCATCCCCTCCACTGAATGCTGAAATGCTCCTCTCCCAACACTATCTGCATGCATGCCATCAGTACCTTGCCAGTTCTCCCCTGCCTCTGACATGACCAGCCTCCTGAGCCATGTTGGCTCCTTAACTGGGAACTGTCAGTAGGGGCAGTTGGTCATGTTAGGAAGCCAGCACTGGTAAGAAGAGAGGAAGTTCCCATCCAGGGGTCAAGCAGGGAGAAATCGTTCCACCTCCCAGCCATTAGAAATCTTCCTTCCTCAGCAGAGCAACCTAGCTGAAAGTCTATGAAAACAGAAGTTCCCAAGGGTTTTTAAATGTATGGGTCCTAATCCTCTTCCTCTAGGATTCAAATACCTTCCATTGACTTCACTGGAAGTTACATTCTGCAGAAGGATACTAGAATCTCTGGGTAGTAGCTAGGGTCCAAAAAGTTAATATAAAAACTAGAATAGTAGATTCCAGTGATATTAATACATTGGTACAATCCTAGATCGCATACCTTTACACAGAGCTATAAGCCAACTATGAATACATGCTAGCAAAACAACACAGTGAAATAAAATACTGGAAGTAGAAATGGGGTCATGTTCAGCATGGTGTGTGGGGATTCAGTCACATGATTCCCATTCATATTCACATGTATTGTGACTACATCCTTTTGCTTTGCATTGAAAATAGATTGCATTGATTCAGAAAAATCATCAGGAGGTGCCCATAGGACTTCATCTAATACCACAGAAGGAGAGGTAAGGCTGAGACTGGATAGACACGAGAGACCAAAAAACTCTGCAGCAAGAGGTATTTATTCTCAAGATAAAAAGGGGAAGATGCCCACAAACCTTGGGGAAATTGATCCAGAACTAAAAATAAAAGGCAACAATGCCTTGCTGTGATGGTCATTACTTAGGGCCTGTCTACACTTACAGCACTGGAGGGGTGCAGCTGCCCTGGTTCAAATGTGTCGCTGTAGCACTTAGTGAAGATGCTACCAATGCTGACGTGAGAGCTTCTCTCATCAACACAGTGCTATCTACATGCCTGAGCGACGTAGTTAAATCAACGTACAAGTCTGTAGTGTCGACCAGGGCTTAGACACAATTTTTACCAAACTTTAGCCCTGACTTTAGAAACATATCGTCAAACAAAGCAACACAGAAAAGCAACACTAGCTTATGCAGTATGAAAGATAAACCTTGAGTAAACTGCTAAAGACCAAGTGATTCTAGATCAGAAAACGTGAAACTGGGGGAGAGTTCATGTGCTTCTTTTATGCGAATGGTCCAAACACCACTCTGCACACACAGAAAGGCATCTGACCCAAGGATTAGCTTTACATGCTTTAAAGAGTTTCTCGTTAAGGGGGCTGAATTACTTTTACTTTGTTGCTTAGAGCACATGTGGAGCTGAGAAGAGTTGAGAGCCAAGCTAAGAAAGTGCAAAGGGAAACT
This sequence comes from Gopherus evgoodei, assembly GCF_007399415.2. Lineage (NCBI taxonomy): Eukaryota > Metazoa > Chordata > Testudines > Testudinidae > Gopherus > Gopherus evgoodei. Next base: position 11,957,371 of record NC_044337.1, read on the forward strand.
GTGTTAGTGCTAGTCTGGATCTGTAAAAGCAGCAAAGAGTCCTGTGGCACCTTATAGACTAAACAGACGTTTTGGAGCATGAGCTTTCAAAATAATGGAACTGAGGTAAAGTGCTTGCAGAGGGAAACTGACTAGAACTATCCAGTTTTCCCTCTGCATCAGGCTCTAGAACCTTAAGGGAAATTAGCTGATTTCTCTTTGCAGCCAGCTCTGCCTGAAAGGAACTCCATTCAGAATGAAACTGAATAATTTTAGCCAAATTTCCTTTGGCAAGATCTTTAAACACAAGAGCCAGGAAAGTGGGCAACACCAAACAGGGGTGGAAGGAGAGAAAACAGCACAAGGAAAAGAGGAATGCGCACACATGCAAAAAAAGAGGGAGAGGAAATGAAGGAGGACACAAAGAAGGATAATGCTATGGGCAGAGAGAGGAGCAGCACAAGACTGCTAGAGTGCCGCTATTCCAACTCCTCCACCCCTATTATCCTGCGTTTGGATACAAAGGCTGGTCATGCAATTTCACGAGTAGGGAGAGCTGTGGAGGCAATTTAATGAAAGATATGTAAATATTTTGTTGTTTTCTGATTGGAATAAAAATGCATGGTGCTTTCTAAATTGCAAGCTGCTTCTTTAAAGCAGAATTTCGTATTTTACCTCTAGATCCTTTTGCGAGCATTACATTCAGAACTTTATTTTGCTTCCTCAGGAAATGAATTTCAGAAGTCAGGGAATTATGCTGCTCTGAGCCATGGATAAAAATGTTTGCAGAACCTATAAATATATCCATAAAAATGATTTATGAGTCATCTCTAGGTCAGTAAAGATTAAACTTTCCAGACAAGAACAATTTAAACAAAGCAGAAAAACATGCTATGAAAGATATTTATCCCCTACATATTTTGAAGGTTATCATTGCTGCAGACTGAAAGGCAATTCAGGTAAATTCTAAGTAAATCAAAGCTCCGCAGCCTAAGTACCCTCAATCACTGTGCTAACGTTACCAAAATTGCTAAATTATCTCTGGAAGATTTGGTATGCAACCATCTTCAGCACCCGCCAAAAAATGTAGTGCGACAAATTGCAAGAAGTCCTGTGAGACCATCACACACATTTAAATTGAAGTGTACTGTACTCAAGTTTAACATGTGATAAATTCCAGTACATCTCCTGTGTTCAAACTATATTACATTTAGCTATACCACCTCGGCTGAGAGCCATTCAGCTTCCACAAGCTAAGCAGAGTGTCCCTGCATTAGTATTTCCATAGGAGACCTTAAAGGAAAACCTAGGGTGGTGCAGAGAAGTAGTGGTATTGATTCTGTTGATGACATTTTGCTTCCAAGTTAATGCTGAATCACTGACCCAACATAGCGCTAAGGGAATGTGTTGCCAGAGTTGCTGTCCTTTGATTAAAAACGGAGATTCTTCCTGGCCACTTGTAGTCCTTAAAAATCCAGTGGCATTTGTACAAGTAGAGGAGTTAACTTTGGTTTCCTGGACAAGCCTGGGGAATCATTCTACCTCCCTAAATGCCACGTGCAGTTTGAACTGGATAGAACATTATTCAAATGCCCTACTATGATGTGCCATGTTCCACCCCCGGGGTGGCTACATTTTAATGATGAATGAAGCAATAGCCTTGTGTAAAACGTGTACATCTGTTTAGACTTGCAAAGCTCTTCAGGATCCACTGGGATTAATAGTGCTATTTAAAATATATTTTTATTGAATGGCTGACCCAAATGCTACTGCTTTAGCAACGATCAAGACAACTAAATGAGTGCCAGCTGCTCAGTTGATAAATAGAGAAATAACCATGTGGCAAAGAAATAGTTGAATGCAGGCAATGGATGCCTTTCAGCTCTAGCAATTCAATTTGATGTGCTGTACTTTCTCTGACTAACCTCCTTTTACTGCAATCCCAATTGAAGCTCTTAGGCACTACCTGACTGGGATGTGGTGTGCCATGACACACACTTCTGGTTGTTACTGAAAGATTCAAAGGCTCTAGGAGCCTGGCACTAACGGCATTTTACCATCTGTGTGTTAGAATTAAGGTAGCTATGTGAACTCAAAAGATTTTGCCTTTCAGATTTTAACAAAGCAATTCAACTTGAAGGGTCTGAACTTGATGATCTCATCTTGATCCCAATTTAATTTATTACCCATCACCCAGCTCTCATGTTAACTGACAAATTACACTGAAAGGCTCTAGAATCTAACTATTAGTTCTCTTACCCAATAAAGGAGAAGTGTAGCCCCAATAGTAATAAGGCCATGATCCTGCAATTAGACCCACTAGCACAGAATTCTGCACCTGTGCAGAACCCCACTAACTTCAATGGGGCTCTGCACAGGTCAGGTGCCTGGGTCTAGCTAGCAGACATGAGTGCAAGATCAGGGCCTATGATTGCAGTTACGCTGAGGAGTTTTGGTTAAATCATGTGTCGCAACAGTGAACACAAAAAGGGTTGTAAACCTTCTAGGTTTCCAAGGGAAGATTGACAGAGAGATGGGCACCAAAGAAAACATCAGCGAAGATAAATAAATATTCCCTCGCCCCCCAGACAAAAAGTACGCTGAGGTTGCAATTGAAGTATGACTGTACATATCAGTAAGTTGAGGATAAACAGACTTACTGTTATTACTATATTTAAAAATGCCAAAACAAGCATTAGAAACCTAGAAAATTCAGAATTAACCGTTCAACTTTTTAAAAGTCTAGCATTTGAAATGATGGAAATATTTTAGTCCTGATTTTAGTGAAAATTTCAGCTCAACTCTGGAGTCACTCCACCACCTCCATGATTTATAAGGTGCTACAAACCCAGAGGCTTCTGAGTACTTAAGACAAAGTAAATATTACAAACAACATGGTAACATGGCAAAACATGGCATACCTATGTCCATATCTAAAATATTTATCAGACAGACTAAAGTAATTCTTGGTATTAGAGTGTAGTGAATAAACAACTTGATATAAAATACATGATGACAGGCAGCCTGTTAAATTCAAGTATATGCTATAACTTGTTGGTTTTAAACATGTTTTTAAAACATGTTTTTATTTAATATCTTTATTTTGTTTTCCTTAAAAAACAATCTGTTTTAAAAATATATATCCCCCCAAGGCCTAAAACCAGTTTATGCTCAGCCACAAGTTTGTTTTTCTAGCCAAATTCAAAATTAAAAACACAGAACAGTGTAAAAATCTTAACCAAAGTGGCAATCATTATTATCTGAAGAGAGAGCACACATCTCTATACCCAAAATACATCTTAAAAGCAATAGGAAATGCTGAGAGAATTATGTAGCAGAAGAGGGGCTTGTTGTAATAAATAGCTACTTTTCCCATTTCTCTCCAGATTTTCCCTCTATGCATTGGTAAATCTACTAAAGTAGCAAGAAGACAGATGGAAGGCATAAGACAGACAGTTTATAAAGAAAATATACTTTCACTGAATGAATGGATGCCCTTTCCAGAATCTTTATGAAGCTGTAAAACAGTTGGAACTGTTTCAGTGTGGTTATTTCATGAGAACAGTATGGCTTTCCAGCAGCATAAATACTTCATGAATGAAATGGGTGCCTTTAATACACCTCTCCATCAGTGTAAATTATTCTTGAAAGCAAACTGCCATTTGTAGGTAGTATCCATTTAAACAACAACAGAAATGGATTATGGGGATGATGTAAACATAATTAATCTAATACTAGTATTAGTGAAACTGAGTACAAGGAAAGCATGCACGCACTTGTTGCCTGCTTCTGATACAATAATATTGCAGATTAATATATTGGTCTGGGGGAAAGTGTGGGGAAGGAGAATGAAAACAAAGCTATGTGTAGAAAAATATGCATTGTACCATATACTTACTATAAAAGCCTGCTTGTTTAAAGACTGGCTGATTCCTTGTGAAAAAACTTTAAAAATAAGCAGTCTGGTTTTCAAAGGTGCTGAGCACCCAAAGCACCTGCTGACTTACACATTTTCATACACTGACATTAGAGAGATCTGAATAAAAACTGACTTTTTAAAAATTCCATCCGTTTCTGCTGCGTATTCCTCAGTCAAAGTCATAATGCTGTTTTGTTAGGAAAGAACTTCTCACTGCAAGCAATTCTAATGACAAGCTGAAGATAGTGGACCACGTTCTCCAGTCCACGAAGGCCAGTTTGTGCTGCTACGCAGAACACAATGGCCTTAAAACATCCAGAGACTTCTGTGGAGAAAGTCCCCATCATGTAGGGGAATATCCACTGACACAGAGCTACTAGTGGCAGTGCAACCACATCCTACGCTAACCACCCGTAGCATAAAAGGGAGAAGAGGGGGAAAGATGAGCTCTATGATACTCAAACCTCAGCTAGAGTAAGAGACCCTGATGCCATCAGTGGCAGCAACCAGTGTTAGAGCAGGATTCCTCTTTCTCTAATTTATACCAAAGCTGGGCAGCCCTAAAATTAGGTAACTGCAACTGCCTTGTCTGTGCTTGGATACAGTGAAGGCTCAGAGCAAGTAACTCCAAAATGAAGACTATAAGGAGACGTGTGAGACATAAAGAAGCCTGTTTTTAGTCACATCAGCAATAAAAAACAGAAGACAAATCCAGAAAATCAAGGTTGTTACATGACAACAGCGCTGCCTAAAAGGGCTTTTCAATTCCCAGGATGAAATTCACCCAAGTCTAGAGAGCTAGCACAAAACCTTCCACAAATTTAAACCCTGTTTTGGGAGCGTGTGTGACACTGTGGGTGGAATAGCCATATGGGACGCTTGTACACTACAGAAGGGATCTCTGCATCAGGATTGGATACTTCATGCAATGGAGGAAGTCAAAGACAAGGGTCATGGGATCCACATTTATGCAAATAAACAAGCAGTGTGGTGGGGCTGCAGCTGCTAATCCAGTTCACTATGGAGCAGTGGCCAATGGGGTGGTTGAGTTGCACCCATATTGTACCTTAGCTTTGGGTTTTACCCCTCAACCCATCCACATTCCTCCAGCAGGGTTCAATCACTCAGGTTTTAAGCAAAAGTGTATTTCACTCTCAGTGAAATAAGGTCTTACCTTGATTTAGTTCCATATCTGTTACTTGTCGTTCAAGCTGCAGCCTCAATCTCTCATTAGTTTTAATGGAGTCTTCTAAACGTTGTCTCAGAGATCGAATTTCTTGAAGATGCTCCATTAATAACGCTAAATAAATCAAGAGTTCTCTTTTCATTTTGAGTAAATGATATTATTTTACAATGGGTACAGTATGTAGAGCAGTGTGTGAGATGTGGTAAAAGAGCTAGAAAATCTTTTACAAAAATCAGCAAGAGAGGCTAAATGAATGGTATTCACAGTGGGCCTTTTCAATAACTTACATGGGTCTTACTGAATTCTGTATTTAGATTTACACATTCCTTTCATGAACTTTTTATTCTGTGTTCTCAAATAATCATAGGTGCTAGTTTTAATCTCTTCTAAACATCTATTTAAAAACGGTATGTGATTAACTAGAAAATTGTGTAAACTGTTCTATTTATTTGGTAATGAATCTAAAGTTTACAATACAACTTCATTTCTAGACTTAGTATACCAATTGTATATGAGTTCCCATAAAACAACAGGCTGATCACTAGAGTAACTCAGATATAAAATAAGTCTTTGACATACACTATGTATAATAAACTCCACGCCTTAACAAATAAGTCTATTCTGTCTAGTTTCAATACAGTACCTTTTCCTTTTTGCTTTGCCATTCGACAATTCCTCTTCCTCTGCTGTATGTTTCAGCAATAGTCAGGAACTTATTGTTCTAATTGTGACTATCTTGTTTGTCAGTTTATCCATGTCATCTGCTTGTTTATTTTAAAAAATTTTCCCTAAACACCACACACAGTTTCAGCTGTTAAACTTTCATCTCTGTCTACAGCAAACTACTTTAACCATTGGTTGCACTTACTGAAACTATCCAGGTCAAACATGACACCACTTATTAATTATGCAGCACTTACAATTCTCAAGGAAACACGAGACTGGGTTTTATAAAATTAGAAAATCTGTCTTTTTTTTTTAATTTAATAATCTCTTGACAATGTCTGTTTTCCCTCATGACTTGTCTGTTTAAGGACCGTCTAGAGTACTGTACAAGATGACAGTCCAAAACAACAAAGGCACGAAATGTCATAGCTAATTTTGTTTCAAAGAGAAAATAGCTTCCATCGTTGTCATCTTGGTACGCATGATTACTGAAATTACAATGATTCTGCAAGATACTGGAAAGATGAAACAGATATACATTCCACATTATTTCTTAATCAGTTCCCTTATGAATTTTTTATTATCTAATTTCCCCCAATATATAGTAAATCTTCAGTGGGGAAAAAATTACCTGGGGGAAACTTGCTTGGCACAAGTGCCAGTTTGTCTTCCTCCACTAGGTCTTGTTTAGGTTCAGGTGATCCAATAGATGACTTTTCTGACATTTCAAAGTCAGACAAGCTATGAAAAGCAGATGGTATAGGTGACTCATCCTTAAGCTGCTGGTGCATTGTGGTGGTCGTCTCATTATCCCTTGTGTGTCAAGCAAAATATTTTTAAATGTACAATGATAATTATTGCTTTAGAAGCACAATGAATAGAGAGAGATTGGTGTCAAATTCACAGGATACATGTTTAGTAGCAGATTTTTAAAGATACATAGTGACATACCTCCACATAGAATCTAGGGTGAAATCCAGGCCCTACTGAAGTCAATGGGAGTTTTGTCACCAGTGGACTTCAAGGGAGCCAGGATCTCGCCCTTAAAGTTCATTTTCCGCAACTGATCTATTTTAAGTGCCTTTTGTGGCAAGGGGACTTGCAGCTACTTTAAAAATGCAGCTGAGGATTGCTCCAGCACAAGATAATCCTTTATAATAATTTAGGTAACTTCACAGCATCTGCTCTCCACACCTCCAGTGAAAGGGTGTTTTGAGAATGAAGTCGAAGAGCAATGCATTTTGGTAATAAGAATGGCCATACTGAATAAGACTAATGGTCTATCTAGTTCAGTATCCTGTTTTCTGACAGTGGTGGGCACCAGAAACTTCAGAGAAAATGAACAAAACTGGGCAATTAATTGAGTGATTCATCCCCTGTTGTCCACTCCCAGCTTCTGGCAGTCAAAGGTTTAGGGCAGGGGTCGGCAACCTTTGGCACGCAGAAAATCCACTGGCAGGCCACAAGACATTTTGTTTACGTTGACCATCCAAAGGCATGGCCTCCCGCAGCTCCCAGTGACCAGAGTTTGCATTTCCCAGCCAAGGGAAGCTGCAGGAAGCAGCGATCAGCACGTCCCTGTGGCCCGTGTTGCATGGAGTTGCATCCCTGACCATCTTGCCCAATAGCCACTGATGGGCCTATTCTCCATGAACTTATCTAATTCTTTTTTGAACACAGTTATACTTTTAGCCTTCACAACATCCCAAGGCAACGAGTACCTCAGCTAGTCCCTACAGTTCAGTCCCAGGGTGAGGGGAAGCAGAAAGGTAGCTTAAAGACACCTTTGCCAAACCTCTTCTCTCGGTTGTGCTGAGCATCCAGCTTCAATATTTATGCTTACATGCCCTAGTATGTTTTACTAGCATAAATAAAATTAGGATAAGTAATGGAGTCTTAGTAACCTGACACCTCACTTTAGTGGCTTTCTTGTTAAACCCTTGCTGAAAAGCGGGGAGAGAGAGCTTGTTTTCTATGAATATTTTATTAACAAAATGGATGTTAATGGAACATGTGACGTATAAGCAACAGCCATCTCAAAGAGCAACAGCGTTGAAGTTGGTCTATAAAACATGTAGGCTCTTTACCATTTAAATACACAACAAGTTTAATGCCAGTCTTCAATGGTACTCTTACCTTTGTGCTAATTCATAAAGTTTGGCAACTTCTGCATCCAATGATTCTCCTGCACAATAAAAAAATTTTTTTTTAAAGGAAGACAAGTGCACTCAAAATAATACTGGTTATCTAACCTTTTCCTCCGCATCAACGTATTTGAATAACTTAAGTGCTAATTGAACAGTGACCTGGGAAGCGCAAATAGATACCAGCCTATATAAAAAACACACAGTTGGTAACAGTGCTAAGTCTCCATGTTATTAAGCACAACTGGCAGTCCTGGCTCAAGAAAGGCGCAGAACTTAAATTCCAGAGGTCTGTACTGAAGGTCAGGATTGAAAACCACAGGCAGAACATCATTTATGCTACTGCTTTACAGTCAATTCTTAGTAAGCCGAATGTTCTTTATAATCCTATAGACCAGCAGTTCTCAAACTGTGGGTTGGGACCCCATTTGAATCGGGTTGCCAGGGCTGGCTTAGACTTGCTGGGGCTTGGGGCTGAAGCCTGGGCCCCACCACTCCGGGCCGAAGCCTGAGGGATTCAGCCCTCGAGTTACAGGCCCCCTGGCTTGGGCTGAAGCCTTCGGGCTTCGGCTTTGACTTCTTCCCTGTCCAGGGCAGTGGGACTCATGCTTTGGCTTTGGCTCCCCGACTTGGGGCGGTGGGAATCAGGCAGACTCAGGCTTCGGTCCCCCCTTCCTGGGGTCGTGTAGTAATTTTTGTTGTCAGAAGGGGGTCGCAGTGCAATGAAGTTTGAAAACCCCGGCTCTAGACGTTTCATTTTAATGTGTGGTTCAGTACAGTATCATTGTGTTAGATATACTGAACTGTCTCAGTTGTCAGTGACTTTCATAGTATATAGGAAACCAACTCTTGGTTGGGGTGGGGGGTTTAAAATATTTTAAAGTTTATGCACTACAAAATCTTCTGATTTGTAATGCAAGTATCTACTGAAATTACTGAATACATTCAATCTTTTGTTATATTGGTATGACACACTAGTTATAGCATCTTTTTCACATATATGGCCTCTTCAGTATGAGTAATCAAAGCTACAGCATGCTGCAGGTATTTTTAAAGAAGGACAAGACAGGGACCATTGTTTGATTGCCCACTGAATGCTTCAGAAGAAAGTCTTCTACAGGCAATTACACGAAAATGTTCGGGTCAGTGTCCTCATTTTAAAAGACTACCTCAAGTATATGCTTGAAGATAACTGTGCAGCTGACACCTGCAAAAATGCTGTCAGTTGACTGAGATACGCTGAGAAAGGCCATCCTTGAGGAGCTAGGAAAAAGAACTTTCTTGGTGGACTTTGCTTATCTTAGTATTTCTTCTTCTCTTTACCATCACTTTGTCACTCAAACTTCCTCAGTAACAAAGAATAAAGATTATGATAATGGCTATGGCACACTGATCCTTTGGGTGACAAATATCAATTTAATTATTATTTTAGGGAACAGTATTGCATTTTAAATAGCCATGATTTAAGGTGTAAATCTGTCTTTCCTTCACCGTGCTGTTGTCATGCTTATGTCCCCAGGGACCCTTCTACAACAATAATTCTGGATCTCAACACACCTTCGTGATTAAAATAGCCTACAAACATAAGGAACAATACACAAATGACTGATAGCTTCTGAGAGTCCTAGTGCTTGGATGTTCCAGGCACCTGTTCTCCAGCCTAATGCCTTACTGCAGCCTGGGTGCATGTGGACTGAGACTGGACTGACAGAGATCTCAGGGCACCCAAGAAATATCTTTCCAAAAAAGACAGACATTTTTCAGGTGTATAAACACTTATTCTTCAAAGTATAATCCAACCTTCTAACTGATGAAGGTTAGGGAGAGACTTCCTCTACCATCAGGTCATTCCACAATTGTCCACTACAGAATTTCTTGCACCTTCTCAAAGCAGCTGGTACTGGCCACAGTCAGAGACTAGATAGCCCATAGGTATGGCAATTCCTGTATTGCAATGGAAAAGCTCTACCTTATGTAAAGCATTTTTCACATTTATAAATGACAATCTGCATTAAAAGCACAAATCATTGGTTATGATTTAATGTACGTACAGCATTAAACAAAAAAGGCACATTTTTCAATGACATTCTAAAACCTCTGAACTTTTTATGGGCCCAATCCAACTCCCATTGAAGTCAATGGGAAGACTCCTATGAATACTTCAATGGGAGCTGATCAGACACATAAGCATGATTCAAAAGTATACAAGTCCTATATTAAAAAATCCTGGAGTCTATTGAAAGTGTCATTGGTTTTGCTGTACCCTGTGGCTTTAGTCCAAGTAGTTTTGGTTGCTTGGTGTGTTTGTCTTGTGACACAGGAACAACTTGAGATGCAAGGACCCAACTGCAATGACAACTACGAAGTTAAAAATCAAGCACTGCATGAGCACTAGAATTAAATCTGCCATGCAGTGGCAGGGACAGCAGCTATTTGTCTGCCGTTCTGACTGAAAGAACTGTAGCGGGAAGGTCCCACTGTGAGTGACATGAAGACAAAAAAAAGAAAAATGCACAGAAGTTGATTTCCAAGGCAAAAAAATTATAATAAAAATTCTTCTGATTTCAATAAAATTTTTATGTACCATAGACAACAGGCTAGGAAATATTGCAACATACCATATAGAAACTTCTTTTCCAGCTTCTCAAAAAGTTGCACACTTTGATTCAGCTGTTCACGAAAGCCCTCAGCAACATAATAATCAACATCACTGGCTTGAAGCAGCTCCTCAAAAGCTTTAATAAGGCTGGTCAGATGTTGATGATAGGTGACACAGATGCTGTGGATCTCTTTAATTTGCTGGCGTTGAAAGGAGAGCTCTCGAGCTTGGGAATGAACTAATGAATCATATCTGTGAAAATGAAATTCTCTCTGAAAAGACTGTTTTGACCATAACTAACATTTGTAATTCATTTTAGTTTTGTTTTTTTTTTAATTCTATTTCTAGAATTAAATGTGATATTATGTAAATCCAATTCTCTAAAAATGCCCTACAACAACAGTGCCAAAGATGTCTTGCCCTTACTACCAAGCTTTGTATTCATGCCGACAACTTACAGGTTATCATCCATTATGTAACTGCTTAATTTATAAGACAAGCAGGAATTGAAATGATGAATTCGCTTGTAGGCCACCCAAATACCCAGTATTAACCTACTTCTTAGAATCTGACAAACAGGCGAGTCACATGACACCTGAAGGAGCTATAATGAAATGAATGGGAAGGGCAAGAGAGTCAGATGGGGTCCACCTTCCTCTGAAACATCATGTCCTGTCATCTGCCAAAGGCAGGATTCTGGACTTTGTGGACTAATGGTTTCATCCAGTATGACAAATTCCAGGTTACTGTCTCCTATGTTTATTACTACAGATGTGATCATGCCAACCAACTTACTGCCTAAATTCTTGTACTTCAATAGGTAGGATATACATTTCAACTCAGGATAACTGAGTTTATACTGCACTTGTGGATACAGATGTCCACTTTGTATTGCAATTGTCCCTATCACTGATATGCTTCTTTCTGCAGAAGCATGTATCTCGGGGGAGGAAGAGACTGAAAAAGGAAAAAAAAAACATGAACAAAATATGGGGCATAAACAAAAACTATGACAGTGGGTTGCTAGAACATTTTTATTTCTGCTTGTTTAGGTACAGCATGTATAACTCATGTGTGGCTCAGTCACCTGTGAGTCATGCAGTCATACCAGATCCATGGCAAAAAAACTTTATAGCAGCCCATCCAATCCCATCCCTTAGATTACATAGTTAGCGCTATATATGTCATATGTGTGAAGTGTATTTTCTAGGATGCAAGTTCATATATTTTATGGAGCAGGTGGGTACTAACATTAAAGTGCCACATCAAGGGCTTGCAAGCATCATCAATCATGAATTATGGAGAAACCTAAAGGGTTGAAGATATTTCTGTGCTCCACCTGTTGCCATCCTAGGGGAAAGAGTGTCTTGTTGCTAAACCACAGGATTGGGTATAAGGAGATCCAGATTCTAGGATGGAGAGTGTCAGTCTGATTTGTGGATCAACTACTTAACTTTCTTGTCATCATTTTACATATGTAGAAACTGAGGCAATTTCCAAGCTTACAGGAAGAATTCACTGTTTTTTGAATTTCTTTTGTAAGGCTTCATTCATTAATTTCAATGTATAGTGCGTTCAGATACTTGAATGGAAGACACTACTGTATACAAGTGCAACATATTGTTTAGACACACAGCCAAGAAGGTTTCCAGGAATTTGGCAGCCAACTGCCCATAAAAGTGTTTCAGACTAATTCAGATTTGACATAGAATTTCCTTACTTTTGCCACAAAAATTAGAATGTGAGTGCTGCAAAATTCCAGGAGCATTGATTGTGGTTTATACTCATAGAGTTTAAGGTCAGAAGGGACCATCATGATCATCTAGTCTGACTTCCTGCACACTGCAGGCCAAAGAATTTCACGCATCCCCTCCTCTAATAGACCCATAACTTCTGGCTGAGTTACTGAAGTACTCAAATCATAAGAAAATAAGATTGACCATACTGGGTTAGACCAAAGGTCCATCTAGCCCAGTATCCTGTCTTCCAACAGTGGCCAATGCCAGGTGCCCCAGAGGGAATGAACAGAGCAAAATAGATAATCATCAAGTGATCCATCCCATTGCCCATTCCCAACTTCTGGCAAACACGGGCTAGGGACACCATCCCTGCCCATCCTGGCTAATAGCCATGGATGGACCTATCCTCCATTCATATACCTAGTTCTTTTTTTAACCCTGTTATAGTCTTGGCCTTCACAACATCTTCTGGCAAAGAGTTCCACAGGTTAACTGTGCGTTGTGTGAAAAAATACTTCCTTTTATTTGTTTTAAACCTGCTGCCTATTAATTTCATTTGGTGACCCCTAGCTCTTGTGTTATGAGAAGGAGTAAATAACACATCCTTATTTACTTTCTCCACACATCAGTCATCATTTTACAGACCTCAGTCATATCCCCCATTAGTCGTTTCTTTTCCAAGCTGAAAAGTCCCCATCTTATCAATCGCTCCTCACATGAAAGCCATTCCATACCCCTAATCATTTTTGTTGCCCTTTTCTGAACTTTTTCCAATTCCAATATATATTTTTTGAGATGGGACGGCCACATCTGCACACATGATTTAAAGACTTTAAGTTACAGAGAATCCACCATTTACTCTAGTTTAGACTAGCAAGCAACTAGTGCCCCATGCTCCAGAGGAAAAAGAAAAAAAACCCAGGGTCTCTGTCAATCTGACTTAAGTCATCCCCTCCCACAGAGAAACTTGCAAAAGGGAGAACCTCACTTGAGAAATCAAATAGGAGACAGCATCCTGCAGGGAAGATTTGTACAGGCCTCTGGAGGGAGAAGGGCATGTGACATAAAAACCATCATGGGAGGTGTAGCAGGGTGGACCCCTGCTCCTGCCCTGCAGGGGTTAAAAGCAGCCCTGGGAAGGGGGCTGGGCCTGGAGAAAGCAGCCTGTAGGCTGGGGCCTGAAGCCTGGGCTGATTGGGGAAAGTGGGCTCAGCTGTGGCCATGCTCCAATCAGGCCCAGCAGGCCCCTATAAGAGGCACTGAAGCCAGAAGGCCAGGACAGTCTCTCTCTGACTGGAGAGAGAGATAGGCCTGGCTGCTTGGGAACTCACCCAGGGGACCTAGAGGAAGGCAGGGCTGGGGAAAGGCCTTAGGAGCTGGGAAGCCCTAGGCCACCAATTCCCCAGGCTGCAGGGCCTAATTCTAGGCCTCCGAGGTACTGGGCTTGCAGAGGGACAGCCGGAGGGTGAGTAAAGTCCAAAACCCCTTTGCCTATAAGTGGCTGATACTGCAGTCTGCCCCAGGGCGTGGGGGCTAGACAATGACTGGGCAGTAGCCAATACTGAGGCAAAGTGGAGATAGTAGGGTGGGGTTCCCCTGGGAGGGGGGAGACCCAGTTAAAGGGGTGCCGGGGTCCAGAGAAGGTCCCGGGGGCCAGCAGAGGACAGGTGGATCACTGGCCTGCATAGGGCACTCCGGGCTGGGACCAAGCTAATTCCCAGAAGTCACCAGCAGGAGGCGCTGCAAGGGTGAATCCGCTCGTCTACACAAGGATGATATGGATGTATTAGAAGCAGTTCTTTAATGGTAGAAATAATTTTTGTTCTTATAAGGCAACTTCTAAGTAAAAATCTCTGTCACTTTACATTAATGTTAACGAATTTTAGCCTTCACCACTGCACTGTGGAGGTATGTAAATATGAATATCCCTGGAATTATCTCCTACAGTACTGGTGCTTGCACTTACTCATAGGGGCTGAAAATGTGTTAGCATTACTCACTTGGATGGTGATGTTTCTCTAAGTTTGTTTTGCAGACGATATACTTCATCAAGAAGATGCATATTTGCAATTTGCTCTCTTTCAAGTTCAGCCTCATTTTCTAATAATAGCTGCTTAAGGTTTTGTGATGTTTGTTCATCAGGTGTTTCTGCAGACTGTGAATTCAGGTTTTCAATGCGGATTTCATAATCCACTTGCTGATGTACTGTAGAAAATGTTTGGGTCTCTTGTCCATCAGTATCTTGCATTTGTATAACATGTTCTTCAATGGGCAATTCAGCATCATTCAAAACTATATTAAAAATATCACTGGACAAAAAAGGATTAGTAGGCTGCAAATGAAATATGAACATTTTGTACTTTTCAAGCTCAGACTTCATATCCTTAATTCTTTGTCTCAATTCTTCTAGGTCGTCTATGACTTCATAGTCATCAAATGCGTCTGTACTTGGTACACTCAGTTTGAGAGAAAGCAGACTCTTGGAACCTGAATTTGTTGTAGCTGAGTCAATGTCCTGGTTTTCCATTGAATAAAACTCTTTATTTAGCTCTTTCAGTGAATGTAGAATATTTATGTCGCTAATGTTATGAGGCGTTTCTGTTTCTGAAAATAAAAGGATTGTATGTGAGCATTAATATTTGACATTTGGCTCATAACAGCACTTGAACAAATCTCTTCACTTCCACAACAAGGGAATAAAGTAAACTGCACTTAGTTTGTATCTTTGACCTCATTATCTGTGCCCACTAATCCATTTTACACATCTAACATTCCAAACCTCCCATCAGCTTCCAAATACCAATTTCCAATACATAAAACCAGCTTTCTCCCCAAGTAGGGATTTAAAATTACACTTGTTATATTCCATTCTAGACAAGTGACTATTGCTAAGTCCAAAATCTTTCAACACACCAAGGTGAGTCCCTCAAACACAAGGCATTATAACGGTGATTTATAAGCAGACCAAAACACTTTTAAAAACTCCTTAAAAATTAATTTTATTTTTTCTCCAGCTCCAATATGCATACATAGCCAAGTGGAGTTTAAAGTCAAAGGATATTAAAAGATTACTAATAAAAATAGTAAGCTGGAAAAAGAAGGTCTAATAAGTTCTTTTTAAAATGTGGCCTAAATAAAATCCCTAATACTATGCAGTGTTAAAGATTTTATTGGTACTCATTTGGGATGCCATAAACAACTCACATTTACCTAAGCCACTCATGGGTAATGCCATCACCAAAGATTCATGCCAGTACAAATTTTATACATAATATGTGTGACATTTCTGGGGGTAGGGAGAGTACATATAAGTAGCTAGGGGACTGGAGTTTTCCAATTACCAGGAAACTGAGTCCTACTATCAGGCTAGCTCGGCAAAAGCTCACCAGATTCTTTACCTCCCTCTTTCTGGAGCAAGACTAGGGCCCCTAACACGTATATTCTGGACAAGTATAACATACTGGTAAAGCCAAATTGTTCTAGAAGCAGGGCACCCAAAGCATAAATCCTATGATCTCAGTGGCAAACTGTCAGATGGAAATGAAGAAAAACCTAAGTCTGGAAATTGCTGATAAAATAAAGAAGGATTCTGAAGGACTGGTGACAGATCAGTTCTGTTTTCCTTAGATAGTGTGTATCCGGCCCTTTGCCTGTACAAGCCAACTACAGACAACATACCGTGAAGACCCTATAGCAGGATTCGGCAACCTTTCAGAAGTGGTGTGTCGAATCTTCATTTATTCACTCTGATTTAAGGTTTTGCATGCCAGTCATACATTTTAATGTTTTTAGAAGGTCTCTTTCTATAAGTCTATAATATAACTAAACTATTGTTGTATGTAATGTAAATAAGGTTTTTAAAAAGTTTAAGAGGCTTCATTTAAAATTAAACTAAAACGCAGAGCCCCCTGGATCAATGGCCAGGACCCGGGCAGTATGAGTGCCACTGAAAATCAGCTCACATGCCGCCTTCAGCACGCGTCCCATAGGTTGCCTACCCTTGCCCTATAGTAATTCCATTTAGTGTGAAGGAGTCTGTCAACTGTTCATACTGGCTTAAGGCTATCACAGAGTTTGTCTAGTTTCTTGAGGTGATAACAAGGAGGTTCGACAGCCTCCTTCACAGAGACTGGAAATAGGCAATACTGACAGGAGGAACAGCACTGTAAAATCCCATTGTTCACCAGTGGATACATTCAGAAAGGATCTTTCATTCTAATTTGTTAATCCTGCAATGTGCTTAACACCATCGACTACCACTGGCTTCAGTGGGCATCAGGAGCGCCGGCAGCCTTTTTGGCGCCCTAGGTGGTGGAAGGTCCCACCCCTAAAATGGCACCCCCAACAGAGGCAGCGGAAGGTCCCGCCCCCGCAATACTGATGACGACCGCGGCGGCCAAACATCCGGCCGTCGCCCCCCAAATGTTAGCGCGCTAGGCGACCACCTAGGTCACCTAATGGGTTGCGCCGGCCCTGATGGGCATTGCAGATGCTCAGCATCTCACAGGATTGAGCTGTAAATCAATCCAAAGTCTCACTCAATGGACTCCTAAAAAGAATGGAGTGGAATGGATATGGATGCCTGAGCCAAGAATGAGCACAAGCAAATAAAAATAACTCTGCAAGCTGAATCCAAGGTTGAGAAAGAAATTAGGTAATTACATTACGCTATCTATCCCATGTGCACAGAAGGGCAGGATGATCCTCTGCAATTGCTGCATCTGCTTACTTACGTTGTTCAACATTCTAAATGCTATTGAGTCACAAGACAGCAATACGCTTGAGCAAACGTCATTGCACCGGGATTCATGGGGAGATCCTGAGTAGAAGAATAAGATACATTTCTTAAGAGTTCACTAGCTACTCCTACTTATCCTCCACCAGAAAGACAATCCTCTGTGACTTTGCAGTTGGTTGCTGTAATGATTAAGATGTCCCAGAAGGTTGTGAATTCAGGTGAGGAACAAACAGCGAAACCAGATGAATTCTTAAACTCAATAATCCTGTCTTCACATAAATGTCCTACGTACTGAAAAGAATATGAGGGAGTGAAAACCAGACAAATTGGAAGTAGTATTGTTTTTAATTAGAATGCTTGTTATGGTTTTTCACAAGGCATTTGCTCTTTAAAGCAGAAACTGCTAGCACACTTTAATGTACCACACACAGGTAATAAATGTATATCCTGCAATCTCTTACTGACTGGCTTCAGGGGGACTACACACATGAGTAAAGTTAACCTGAGTGAGGGTTCCAGAATTAGTTTCCTACTCAGCACTCTGTATGCAACTAGATAAAGAGGTCATTCAAGCCCTCTCAAAAAGACAAATGGATTATGAAGAAGCACGTAGTACATGGAATTAACCCCATTTACATTTTCATTGAGTGATTCAGTTAGGTTTCAACTAAACCAAATGCCTTCAAATAATTCAGATAAGCAGAATGCTATCATTCTATTGCTTCCTCCTTGCATTTCATAGCAGTGTGGCAAGAGCACACTAATGAACCTATTTAATTCACCGAATAGATCAGAGTAACTGAGGAGGTTTGCAGTACAGTGTTTGGGAGTTAGGCACACAACTCATTATTTTTTATTGGAAACTGTGCTCATAAATCCATGTGACCTTTCTAAAAACATAACCCGTAAGATGCTACCTTGGGGACCATTGTTCTATACTAATTAAGTAAACAATTGCCCTTTTTTACCATTACTTGTTGGTTTTAAATATTATCTGTAATTATTTACAGAAAACAATATATTTTAGGATTAGTAGCTTTCACAGTGCTGCTCTCTCATTATCACTTTGTGTCCATGCTCTACCTTGATTGGTTCTCTGATCCGTGACCATCTTATTTTCATTTTTGTCATGAGTATCAAATCCAGCCGCCTGCGAATCCACCGGGATCTCTTTGCAATCCATTCTGACCAATGACTCAGCTAAAGAAATGTAAGGAAAAAATAAAAACTTAGCTAAGTGACCTTAGAAAAGAAAAAAGTAGGATAGTAAAACAACTGATGGGGCAACAATTCAGAATGGGGAAGTCACATAAAGAACTCGAGTAGTAAACATAAAAACACAAATATGCAGATCATGTCAAACAGTCTAAGCACATATTTTTCAGATACATAAACAATCAAGATAATTACTATAAATTTGAATGTCCAAGGCTTCCTACCCCAGATGAAGATCTTACCACAAAATTCTGCATCACATGATGAACACATGCAAGCAGTCAGTACACTTATTATATATTCAATTGATTTTTAGTGTTTTATTTTTTATTTTTGGGGTACGTTTACAATGAAGATAAATAATTTCACCAATTTAAGCAATGAGTCTAACTTCATTCTCTACAACCTTTGCGAGCCCCAGGTCTTGGGATTCTAGCAAGTGCAGAATACTGCTTCCCATATTGGCATAAATAATTGAGTATAGGGGACGAAAGGACTGCAACCTTCCAATGGCTGCCCTTTCATTTCAGAATCCAATATAAAGCTACGGTACTTTCATTCTTAAAATTCTCCATGGAACTTTACTCCTGCCTACTTCACAGACCGTGGCTTAGTAGATATAGCACTGGATTGGGAATCAGGATACCTGGGTTCTAGTCCTGGCTCAGCTCCTGGCCTGCTTGGTGACCTGGGGCAAGTCATTTCCCTATCTATGCCTCAGTTTTCCCATCTGTAAAATGGACAAAATGATGCTTACCTCCTTTGTCAAGTGATTTGAGATCTATTAATACTACTACTACTTTGCTCTTATCTAGTGTTTTTTCATTAGTAGGAGTGGGATAGGGTCCCTTGTTCCAATTCTACTCCCTTAAACACTCACAAGCACTTGGGCCATCGCTGTCCTTTTCCACAACATTACTGTTAGGGAGAGAGCCTTCTACTCCACAGCTGTTCCCTTGTAGAACACACCATACTTTATAAAACTCTGACTCTCTCTCATTTCACATCCTTAAAACATCTCTCTTCCCCTCTAGCCATGCCTTTCCACCATCCCAACTTATTGATTTTACAGCTAAATGTACTTTTTCACCATAGGTATTTTGTTTATGGTTAGATTTAAATTAATCTCACTAAACTGGAAAAAAAAAATTGACACCGTGATTGATCAATGGTAAATCAGATATATTCACATATGCAACATGAACAAATACAAACTACAACTACTCATTTTCCCCCTGCTGATACTCACACCTTCTTGTCAACTGTCTGAAATGGGCCACCTTGATTACATTGAACTCATTAGCGCTACGAAAGTGATTTTCCTCCCTTCCTGTCAACTGTTGAGAATAGCCCACTTATACCTTAATTCAATTGGCTCATTAGCACTGACCCCCCCACACTTGGTAAGGCAACTCCCATCTTTGTATATGCTGTGTATTTATATCTGCCTCTGCATTTTCCACTCCCTGCATCTGATGAAGTGGGTTTTAGCCCACAAAAGCTTATGCCCAAATACATTTGTTAGTCTTTAAGGTGCCACAAGGACTCCTCGTTTTTGCTGATACAGACTAACACGGCTACCCCTCTGAAACATGAACAAAAACAATGCATCTATACTTTCATCTCTCCATGTTTCCCATTAGGCTTGGAATCATATAAATTAATATTTAGGGTAACCCGTATTTATATAAATGTGCTATGAGACTATCATTTATTATGTATTTTATGCCATGTATACCATGCACTTTCATTGCATACCAAGTTGCATTATGTTCTGGCTGCAAAGACAAATCTAACAAAAAAAAAACCCAACACTAAGTATTCTTGGGATATATATTTGTCCCCAAGCAAATTGTAAGATTAAGCAGCATTGTATATATGTAAACATGATCTGTTTTTCCTTTCCACTATAAGAAAAGAAGAAAATATTTCAAGCAGTACGAGATGTTATTTTATCTGCTCTTTAAATGCAAATGTTTATTTACCTCTCACCAATACTCTTTCTTCTTCGGCCTTCTCTTGCACAGTTTCAATTACAGATCCGCACAAAGATAACTCTTTGTGAAGTTGTTTGTTTTCTATTTTACGTTCCTTCAGACCTTCATCAAGTGCCATGAGCCGGTGCTGCAGATGCATGTCTGGCTTCTGCGTGCAGGAAGTTAAGGGAATGTTTCCTAATGATCTAGATGATTTTAATGGAATGGGTAAACGGGATTTCTTGAATGGATAAATGAAATCGCTCTGAAAGATAGATGCAATAAAACATGGGGTTTGGTAATGGGTATGAGATACTGGGTAAGGGGAAACAAACAAGATCACCAGGAAAAAATACTAGTAAAACTTTGTGCATACCAATTAAGTGCTATATTATGTAATCTTGGAAACAAGACAGCAATATCCTTGCAAAGAATTTGAGCAGTCACAGGGAAATGAGATCTCTTCCTGGCCCAGAACCTTACGATTTTCTAAAGGTAAGTGCTGTTTATGAATCCAAAGCCCCGTGGCCATGTGTCTTCTAGGGCATGGAACCAGGACAGAAGATTGACTGTCTACTGGTAAAGGCCTTTAATCTAAAAGTAGATCTGTTAAATCTAGACTGTGTGCGCCTTTGAGGAATATATACCCATCTCATTTGTCCTCTCTAACCACTAGTTCCTTTTGGGTCTCTGTGCCTTTCCTCTAACTCTTTGTTTCTTTCCACAGAGAATCCTCTCAACCCTCTGCAACAGAGGTGGGTAAACTACGGCCCGGGGGCTTCATCCGGCCCTCCAGCCTGTTTAATCCAGCCCTCAAGCTCCTGCTGAGGAGCAGGGTCTGGGGCTTGCTCTGCTCCCGCACTCCAGCCGGGAAGCAGGGTCAGAGACCACTCCACCCATGCGTGCCAAGTCTCCCAGAAGCAGCAGGCTGTTCCCCCTCTGCCAGCTCCTATGTTTAGGGGTCGCCAGGAGGCTCAGCGTGCTGCCTCCACCCCAAGCACCGCTCCCACAGCTCCCATTGGCCAGGAACTGTGGCTAATAGGAACTCCAGGTGCGGCACCTGCGGACGGGGCAGCACGTGGAGCCACCTGGCTGCACCTCCACATAGGAGCTGGAGCTGGGACATGCCACTGCTTCCAAGATCTGCTTAAGGTAAGCGCTGCCTGGAGCCTACATCCCTGACCCACTGCCATGCCCTAACCTCCTGCCTCAGCCCTGATCCCTCTTCCTGCATCCCAACCACCTGCCACAGCCCAGAGCTCCCTCCTGCACCCTGAACAGCTCCTTTCTGTTCCCACCCCAGAGCCAACCACCCCCAACCAGAGCCCTCACCCCCTCCTACACCCCAACCCCAATTTTCTGAGCATTCATGGCCCACCATACAATTTCCATACCCAGTTGTGGCCCTCGGACCAAAAATTTTGCCCACCCCTGCTCTACAAAGTCCAGAAGGTATTTACTTCATTTCCTCCTCTCTTCACCCCAACACTGCTATTGTAGCGTTATTAGATTTTTTGTTTTGTTTTAAGTCTCGTAATTAATAATCTATTGACACATTTTCATCCTGGCACCTTTTGGGGACTTTCCCTAAATGCGTCCTAGTTGTCCAAATTGGAGAAGCGAAACAGTGACAGTGAGATCTCAGAACTGAGAACTCTCACTCTATGCTGATGAATGCTACAGAATTGTGTGCAATAATAATAAAAATCAATAATAATATTTTCAAATACATCTGATTTACTCCTTTTGTTATGTAGTAGCTCCACCAGCATCATGAGTGCTGTAATTTCTTTTATTATTTTGTATTCTGCAATATTTTTCCACATTCATTTCCTAGCAATTATAGTCTTTGCTTGTTATTATTTTAAATTGTGTAAGTTCCATTTTCCTAATGATACACTCAATTCCTTTGGTACATATGAACACAATATCACTTGGAGGCTGGAAAATAAATCCAGTGCTGATTGTTTTTTATTAAAATAAGGAAGCTAACAAAAAAAAGTGTTAATAACCCTGAACTTTTTTCAGTTCTATGTTAGGGCTTGATCCAGAAAAAAATAATGAGCTGCTGATACTGCTATCCCAGAGAAACCTCTTAATCAATACAAACACACAGGCTACTCCCTATGCAGAAGAGGTTACAAATTCTCTATTAGTAGCCCACAGTACCAAAAGTTGTGCTTGTCTGTTGCACGAGGGCTAAATCTTCAAAGTGGCCTCAACACAGCTTCTAAAGTTGCTGATGCAACTATACATGTATACATTTTTGTAGACACATTTTTTCACACTAATGTATGCACAATTTTTCTAGTCATAAGCTATATGCATGTGCAGATCAGGCAGTTAGGTGTCCAACACCTGACTTACACATGCAAATGTACTCTGCACTCAAAAATTAGAGTACCCAGTTTTAGAGGCCAGCTTAGAAAATGTCGCTGTACTTGTCTAAGAATAAGCGGCAATGTAAAAAGTTCATTTAAAGCAGAGGACTCGACTCAGGACTGCTTGTTGTGAG
Organism: Gopherus evgoodei; assembly: GCF_007399415.2. NCBI lineage: Eukaryota > Metazoa > Chordata > Testudines > Testudinidae > Gopherus > Gopherus evgoodei. Next base: position 11,980,047 of record NC_044337.1, read on the forward strand.
ATATTAGGAGTCTCTTCAATTCTCCAGGCCTAATTCTCTGCCTAGACTTAAAACAGTACCAAGTCAGAATGGTATACTTTCACAAACACTTTACATTCTCATGAACAACTATACCAACTAAAAAGGCAGTAGAAAATCAAGACCCATAAGCTATAATTTATTCACCTGTAAAATTGATACAATATTTACTGGTATCAAGTCCTGGGAGATTTGAGGCTTAATTAATTAATATTTCTAAAGCACACTGAAGCATAGGATGAAAGGCACTGTACTGTAAGTACAATTATCTTAAATATATTTGGCACAAATCCCTTTTACTTATTTTTCAAATTACATGAAAAACAAGATTCACTTCAGAAATGAAATACACTTTTCTCATCTCTACGTCTGCCCTGAACTGTTAAAAAGGGAATCTCAAATAAACTTACTTTATTTGTTCTACTTGTAACAGAAAGGCTCTCATGCTGCTCACCCTTCTTATATGCATTTTCCTGTTGAGGTTCTGCATTTAATCTTGAGTATTTTGTTTTTTCTTCTGAGGCGCCTCTTTTGCCTTCATGTTTGAGTCTCATGACATTACCCTCTATAGTCATTGTTTGTGTAGCTGTATCTTTCAATTCCACTTTTAACAATTCAATATCCTTATTAACCTGTGGAGCTGTATCGGGATAAAGCTTCTCTTTTCCATCAGAAGTTGATTTCAATTCTACTTGCTGCTTTAAGATTTTATTGACCTGCTTGAAATGTCTCAGTTCAGCTCTTAGTTGAATAATCATTTGCCTAAGATCTTTTTCATCCTTATTCTCTATATCTTCACTTGAACAGTCTTGCTCAGTTGTGCTCAGATGATCTAACAGTGCAATTACGATTTTCATTTGTTCTTGTCTGCTTTATCCAGGGAGGAAAAAAAAATACATGTTTTGCTTTTTTGGTTTATGAAAACAAGAACACCTCCTAAGGAACACTTTTGTAGAGCCATGATATACTGTAGACTCCTATGAGATTCCAGTAGATTTAGGGCAAAGCTTCTCAAACTTTTTCATAGAGAGATTGTCTTGTGGATAATTCCCTCTCCCATTTGTGATCATGTAGATCGCATCCCCTCCTCCCATTTGTGATCATATAACAAACCTGTGGAAACCACAGCAACTGCTTACATAAAATAAAATCAGGACGGTATGTAGGGCCAGATCTTCAAGATCTTACCCTCCCTTATAGGCATCTTAATGAAGTGCCTATTGGAAACAAGGGAGCTGCTGAGTGCTGAGTTCTTTTGAAAAATCTGGGCCTTCACATATAGTCAGCTGTCTTTTCATAAAATGCAGAAGCTGGAAAAAAGCAGGAGCAGCCAGCAGAATGTGACAGCCTTGCTTTCCACAGATCATCAGCAAGTGTTCCATAGATAACCAGTGGACCAGAGGTCACAGTTTGGAAAGCTGTATTTTAAAATGAAAGAGAAGCTAAACCAGGGACATTAGATTATAAACAACCCTCAAATTCTACAGCTGATTTAATCTGTCCAATCAAGAACAGTTTGTGCCACTAAACATACAAACAGGCACTTAAAAACAACTGCATTTATACAGCTGACATTTGAATGGAGGATGCTAACTACGCTTTTTATGTCTTTTTTTCTGGCATCTAATACCATTAATGAGAATTAAGTTACCCAACAGCACAGACTCATCATAGTCAATCTGTTAATTTATACTAGGACACAGAAAAGATTGTACACAAGAGTGCTAAAGATGATTGTGAAAGAATTGCTCATTACCAGACTCTTAAGTAAGGTTAAGAAATAAAACAACATTATATATTCATCTTTTAAGACAGTAATATTGTCTCATCTGCCACTCAGTATTTTCTTGATGACTAAAATCATTTACATTTCCTGGCTGGCTTGAATAGTAATGTAGAAACATAGGACTGATTGAGTAGACCCAACTGTAGAACTGATTTCAAATGCAGAAGACAGCTGTTGGGCTTGTGTAGCTGCCTATAGGCAGTTTAATGGCTTGCCACATGATGGATCAGAGTTTGGGCTTTAAGCTCCTGGAGGTGGGACCACTGAGAACATTGCATGAGGAAGGTAGCTCACATCACATCACTTTGCTGGTTTGCTAAAGGAATGATGTTGATGACCTCTGAAATAAGTCATTGTTGTATAGCGTGTTTCACTCGTGGGGGCTGATTTTTTTTCTATACCTGTACAAAGCACAGCTTTGCCAGTATAGTTCCAACAGCAGTAGGAGTGCTTTGTCCCATAAAGTGTTCCTAGTGCAGACATGGCCTTAGTTCCAACTCAGCTACTCACTGTGAATGAGTCATTTTCACCAATTTGTGCCACAGTTTCTCCTTCTGTAAAGTGGGGATAATCCTTACCTACTTCACAAGGATGCTGTGAACCTTTATCAATCAGTTGTATTGGTAAAGTGCTTTGAAATCTTTAGATGAAGTGAAAATTATTATTAACATTATATCTTTACTGCTCTTTTGGGGGTGCATGCTGAGGAACAGGTAATTATTTCCAGCAGTCTTTTGTCTGTAGATTTTCCTGTGTGACCAACTAGAGTAAAAGGATTGCATGGAGAGTTCTATACTGTGGAATGAATTCAAAGCTGCAACTCACTTGAGGTCTCTATTTGAAGTGAACTGCACAAGGGCAGACTGAATGACTCGAAGTTCACCTCCGCTCTGAGAATGAATGCAGCCAGAGAACCATCGGAGGGCCATCTGCTCTTATTTAACATTAAATTACATATTTTTTTTTAAAATCAATTTAAATATACCCTCTTCTAAAACTCGTTCTTTTGGTGTGTGTGTGTGTGTGTTGTTTTTTTTTAAAAGGAGATTTAACGTGTTGTTGAAAAAGCTAAAGGAATGATGCTGCTGTAAAACAGTCAGAGCTGTAAACTTCCTTTTCAGTGATGTCAGTAAAAACAAGTATTCTCACAAGCAAGCAAAACAAGCTCACCGATCAATCAGCTACAGTGAAAGGTACTTGCAGTTAAAGGCATTATTTTATTTCCCACCATACTCTAGCCTCAGCTTCCAGCCTAAGGCCACAGGGGCTAAAGAAATTCCTATTGAAGGATACAATGTTGACTAGTGGCATATTTAAAAGCAGGGGACTGAGAATCAGAACTACGGGGTTACATAGGCTGCTCTACCATTTTTGAATAATCTCGGGCAAGTCACTTCTCCCCAGTTTCACACACACAACTTCCTTATACCAGTGCAATGTTTGGGGTTTTTTTCCATTTAATTCACTGTGTGAAGAGTGCTTTGAGATATTTGGATTAACCAAAAAAAAAAAAAGAACACAATGTATTATTATTATTTTAGCCCTTTAACACTACCAGTCCCACATCCTGAAAAAGATCAGTTCCCATAGTAAGGCTCTATGAAGCAATACCTCTAAAGAAACTTTTCTTGTAATGGATTTTTCATAAGGATGTCTTCCCACTGATAGTATGTTTCGTAATTACTTAATTGTATGATAGACTGAGATGGCTCTGAAGGAGCCTTGCCAATCTCTCAGGTAAATTAGACAGTGCATTATCTAAATTCACTTTAGCAAAATTACTTTATTCTCTCCTCAAATAGAAATACTGTCAAAAATAGTGTCTATCCCTCAGGCTTACCTCGATTCAAGTACAGATGTTCCATTTTCATTTAAAAGAGATGTGAGCAGGCTCGTCTCTTCTACTTCATGTTCACCCATCTCGATTCTGCCAAAGTGTTTGCCAGCAATATCATGTTCAAACCGAGGCTTATTTGGATTCCTATAATGTCTATCTTTGCAGACGCCATCTGAATAGTCTGAAGGAGAGATCTGTTGGGGAGAAAATTGCAAATGTTTTCTTATTATGCAGGTATGCAGTTCTATTATGTTCAGGGCTGCAATCTTTGATGGTCTTAATCTACATTATAAAGCAGTCACAGACATTCAACTTACTGTTTATTAATACAGGAACTAATGAACATCAGTTTGATATGGTTAATTCATAGAGATCAGCTGTTTGGCAGTAAGAAGATTTCCCTGATAGTGTTTATCTATGAATGTTCTCCTGGCTAATGAAGCTGTTGGTACGTGGCCCCCATGTTGTAATTCATTCCATGATTAGTTCACATTTGAATCCCGTGTCTTTAAATATAAAATTCTGCCCTCTGATGCCCATGTGCAGGGCCAGTTAGTATGAATGTCCATGGGCAGAATGTGGTCTGAAGTGTTTAGAATGACCATGCTTGTATGTGTAAAATTGGGTTAGTTGACTAAAATTCTCCATACATATGGCCATAGCATGAATCAGCTGTACAACCTATCTCAGAAGCCATAGAACTACCAAAAGCAGCAGAAACCATTAGAGGGTACATCAGTCAGCAACCCAAACATTTCAAACTGCAGTAATAAAAGACTTCTCCGATCAAGTATAAGATTGTGAAGAAGTGAGAAATACAGCAGGCCAGTGCGAATCTGCAGAAGCAATCTGGTTAAAGAACTCAGCAGAAAGGGAATGACTAAGAATCAGAGCTGGTTCTGTAACTACTCAGAAGATGAGAGTTATGAAAGGCCATTTCATAACTGTGGTTTGGAACATCTTGATGCACACTCAAAAAAACTAATTTTTTAGTGTTTTAAATGGTTCCACAGCTTACAAAGCATGGCACGCTTAAGATCTGCAAAGACTATTTCATGAAGCAGAGCTATTTTTCTCTGAATTAGTAACCTCCACAGATCCACACTCAGGATGCACACAGGGGGCATGATGCAACTCTCATTTATATCAATGGGAGTCTTTCCATTTATTTCAATACGATTTAGATTGGGCCCATTCATGATGAACCCTGTTGACTTTGGAGCCATTAGCAATGAGAGATTTAAGTACATGCTTACTACAAGCTTTTCCACAAACAATGAGAGGCTATTTATATTGTATCATTTACCTGCATATCCAGATCAAGAGGATGATCCAACGGCAACTGAGGACATGCCTAGATAAGTAGGGATATGTAAAAATTATAAATTTTGAGGCACATCACATGGTAATATTTAAAAAAAAGAATTTTGAACTGAACAGAAAACACAGTATTTATCTTAGTTATGTGTTTTTCACAATCTACTATATCTCTTTTGAATACCAGTAAAAAAGGATGGCAGATTCTAGGACCCTGCACAGGAATGGAGGTTTTCTGTTGAGTCACCCAAATATCAGGTGTTTGAAATCTATACGAAGATACACAGTAATTTTTGCTCAGTCATAATAGCAGGTGGATCTTATTAATTCCAGACAAGCTTCGGGACTGATTACACAGGCCACTAAAGACAATCAAAAGACTCCCATATACTTTAAGGGGCTTGGGATCAGTCCCTTTAAGAGAGGCTGAGTATCTCTCTGGATCAAAGGGAACTAGGGACTGGGACAGAGAAGATCCTGCAGGGAAAAACCTATGAACAGACAAACTCGAGGAGAAAACTTAGGCTGATGTTTATGATTTATAGTTATTTAAGCTAAGAAAAAAATCAAACAGGAAAAGGTGTTTGCATTATATCCTGTGAGAGTATCCTCTGTTCAGAGCATGGAGGAGACTCTACCTGCTTACAGGGAATTGCAGAGGCTAGACTTGTATACTCTAAACATATAGCAAAAATCAACCCAGCTGTATTATATCAAGTTAAATGGCTGTAATTGTGCACCCAGAATATGTAACTCTCTGGTAAAAATATTATACAATGATATTGACACAATCCTACCTCACTGGTCCTCTCAGAACGTTGACAGCTCTCTGCATTCTTATTGTCAAAATCTCCAGCTTGCGTCATGGTTTCCTCTGTTCTTTCAAGAAACTATATAAAGTATGGAACGATGTGAAAATGTAGCACAAAAATAATGTGGTATGAAACATGCATAAATAAGTCAGTGACATGTCTTAAAAGAAAAATAAAAAATGCCTGTAATACAAAGTAACAAACATTAGATTAGATTTATCCAGTAAGATCAAAAGGGAGTTAATACAAAAACCAGAAATAATTCATACATAGTACACTGAAATCTGAATTTTTACATTCCCTCACTGCTGCACATCCTTCTGAACTGTACAAAAATGCTAATTTAGCCCCTTTCTGCAAACACCTTTCCCCCTCCCCAAGCCATATTTCCATTGTGTCTGTCGTATTTTTCCATTTAATGATTATTTTTATTTCCTACTATTTTATGATCTTTTTCTGCATTCATGAAAAAAAACAACCTCTTGCTAAGCAGGGCAGACCCTGTCTGGCGTAACAATAAAAAGATTTACTATTACACTGTAGACTAAATACTGCTTTGTCTTTCACTGATGTACCATGGGGAAGGAGGAGGATGCCGGGAATGTTTTCTTTCCCCATTTCCTACCCACCCCAGGACCCAGTCAGAATGCTGCTGCTAACACTCCACCAGTAGAGAGACAGGAGGAAACCCACTATCTAGTGTTATCCAGTAGCACTCCAAACCTCCAAACGGGTTGGCCAGCCAACCTGGGAGCAAGGCCAGGAACCCCTTGCATTGTGCCTGTTAGAATTCAACAGCAGGAGTGACAGAGGCATGCAGGCAGAATGCTCCCCCACCACAGCTCAGCTCCCCTTACCAGTTTGCCTCTGGCAACAGACGTCAGAATTTAATCTTTTGTCTAGAGGCATCTAAAAAGGTTCCAATGACAACAATACTAATTTAAAATGATTAATCGGACTACATCAAGGGGCAATATTCTGGTAAGTCCCTGCAAGAAACCCTCACACAGCAACTGGAAAGTGGGGAAGGAATTTTCCACCGAAAACTTGACTCCCCTGCAGTGAAGTCATTTCACTATTCTTTGAACAGTGCCTCAGAGTAGAACTCCAGGAGAGGCTTTGGCCCACATTTTTGTTTATATACATCTAAGTTCAACAATGGTTTCAATGCACAAACCCTCATATAGTTTATTTATGTTCCTGATTAGAATGGTTTTCAGGGCCAGGGAAGAGAGAGAGAACATTGGGCAGAATATAAGTACCCAGTAATGCTGCTTTTGCAACATACACACCGAATGTTTAGGGCATTTCAGCAGAATGAGCCCATTCTGTGGTATCGATAGAGTCTTATTCTACAGCAACACCTCTCAGTAATTTGATTAAGAGATTTTTGTAAAGGAACTTTGGTGCTGGAAGCTCATTAAGAAATGGAAATGAGACACGGGAAAATCTATTACCTGTAAGTAGCATTTTCTGAAGGTAATATTGTCTATCTAATCTACAGATGATACATGGTATTGGGAGAGTGGATTCACAGCTCTATTAGACAAGGATTTTAGTCTTGGAACAAGGCTATAATGTACATGCCTTAAAGGCAGTAATATCGCACTAGTGCATCTAACAGTCAGTTCCTTTCTGACCTAGACTGAAGAAAAATTACCTTAAATTCAATAAAGACAAAAAGGCAGATTCTTAAGCATAGCCAGGGGGGCAGGTGTTCATTGAGCCCTTGGGCACACAGCATTTTAGAGATGCACTGGGAGGAAAGGAGCTGATGACTAAAAGTAGTGCATGTTGAATTTATAGCCTTGATGCATGTGCAGGGCAGTGCTAATAGTTATGACGTGAAGAGATAAACCTGCTTCCCCGATGTGTCAGACTGAAGAGACAAGGCTCAAGGCGTATGGCTCTAGTCTCAGATTAAGAGAATTCTAAAGGTGTACAGGGGATATGTGCATATCTTTTTCTCTATGAGCAGTGGGAAGCGTATAAGTGGGTTTCTTACTGTGACTTGTTTACCATGTATATATGTACTAGCAGTGAATGAGAAAAGCACTTTTGCCTTCTACCTCCCAGCAAAGTAAACCACGCTACTTTTGTTTACGTGTGAATTTTAAGTATTAATTTAAAAAAACAAAATAATAGTGGGAGCTGGATGGTGCACTGTATTAGTAGTTTTTCCTTTATCTCTAGAACCCTATATTCAGATCCTGGTTTGGGTCTCAGGTTTGAATTAATTTGGTATTTTCATCCAAATCCTCATTTTCAGCAGTCTCAGAACTGGAGTAACAGGGATGCTACATATCAGGATTGTGATGTACAGGCAAAGTTGTGCTTTGGAAAAGCTTGTAATTTGTCTGACTGTAGCCACTGACTTCAGTGGACACTAAGCTTACTCACAGATTATTTACAATTTAAAAATTGGAAAATATTAGCTAATTATAGCATCCAAAAATGTATAACCAGGGTCTGATTTTCAAAATGAGGCTGTAGGGCCAAGCTTTATTTTTAAAGCTAGTTAGATTCATTTATGCTCATACTTACCTGATTTATACAGCTTCCAACACAGAACCACAGTCTTTTATTAATCAGCATCATTTTCTGGGGTTCATCCCCTTTCCAGGCCAATATATGAATCCATAAGTTATTCTGCTCACAATGAAACTTTTACATTTACACTAAACAGACTGTAGTATAGCATTACAGCAACTGGTTGCAATTTGAGTCTTTTGCTGCTAAAGTCTCAGAGATTGAAAAGAAACTTTTTGTGCTCCAAGGAATACAATCTAATGTTCAACAAAATATTAAAAGAAAATAAGTGGCTTAACACCAGGAGGAAATCTATTGAGAATAAACTGCCTATTAAAAATATTTCCTTAGAGACTGAAAACCTTGAGAACGTTTTTCCTACCTGAACCACTGATATGCTTGGATTGCAAAGATCCCTGGAGCCCTGAAGGCTAGAATCAGTGAAGCTGCTTTTCTCACAGAAAGCACATGCTCAGTGGACAGTGCAAAAACAGCTCATTTATCTTTACACCACCCCACTTTGGAGCCAAGAAACAGACTACTCGGAGCTGACAGTCTTTTGAAAGGTGCCTTGCAGAGGATCGAAGGTGCAGATTTATCTGGTCTGAATTCCAGTTTTGTTAAAGAAAAGAAAGGTCTGTACATTTTAAGAAGCACTCAAGAGGGCTATACCTTGTTATAACCTGCCAAATTTCATACGGAGGACAGACACTAGTGTCTTCTTAGCAGTGCATGCTAACAGATACCAGTGCAGCACCAAGACCAGCAGAATCCAGTATTTTTCTCATTTATTTTCAGTTTGTAAAAATTCACCAATCATGGCCCATAGCCCAAAATCACGAAGCAGGTCTTTTACTGACAGGACTGATTATATGGCCTATATAAACCTTTAAAATGAAACACACTGGATTGCTGAGCCTTTAACTTTGGGGTTCAATAGTACCTTAGCCACTCTGGCACTGACTTGAATAGCATTTTTTACTTGTCTCCTTGCCTTTACCACCATTTTACACACAGGTTATTTTACAAAATTTCTCTCTTATTTATTCTAAAGCTAGGTCCATATATATAATTCTTCAGTGAATGGCCTTTCATGTTCCAATTGCACCAAGACAAGCACAGGAGGGCACAATATTCTTGGCTCTGATATTCTTAGCACATAACCAGTGCTGCCACTGGCATCAAATGTAGAATCAGTGAGGGGGCAGTGCCCTCTACAGGACTGCTAAACAAATTGCGGGAAATATATATATGTACTAACCCCCATTTTTAAAATGTATATTTTACCCACTAGACTTTCAGTGCTAACCTAGTTATTCTATAAATCTGTATGTTAACTGGTTTTTTTTAATGAATGTTATCCCAAGAGTACCTAAAGCAGTACCTTTAATTTATAATTAAAAATAAATTTAAATTAAAAGTAACCTGAGAGGCCTGACTTATATGACAAAAAGCAAGGAAATTTAGTCCGAATTTTAATAATTGTCTTTACAATTCAACTGCAGCATAAATGATAAACTCATCCTCTGCTGCCCAGGGATCTGTGCAGCACCTAGGCAATACATGCCACACGGCCCGCAAATGAGTTCAATACTTAAACACAACTGGAACGTATTATTTAAACATTGCATTTTCTGTTCTTTGGGTTTAAACAGATTTAGAAATTCAAGATCGAATATGCTGGTCACACTCGTTCTTTTTGCTCTTGATCTCATTATCATTCAGTACGTAGTGCACAGGGAAGGTGAAAGTAAAGAAGCAAAAAGAAAGGTATTAGCAATAGCATTTAAAGCAAGAATAATCTACGACAAGCCATGAAAGTGAACTGGACATGTACACTATTTCCCTTATCTTCTTGTATAACAGGGCAAATATAGGGACCCAATATCCAGAATCTTTTCCATCAGACTGTGAAGCTGCTATGCAGTGGGTACTTTCAGTTTGATGGCTGAATCAAAAAAATAGAATCTAGTTTTGAATGGAAACTAGATTTTGTATTTTCTTTACTAACAAACAAAAAAACAGAACATTTTTGCTTGGGTTGAAAAGACATTTCATTTAGAAAATGTCAGGTTCAAATGCCATTGTTTCAAAAATGTCAATTTGAAACAAAACACAAAAATGAACCACTTCAGCATTTCCAAAACGTTTGTTTTCAGGGGAGGTTTCAGCAGAAACTATTTGTTAAATTTGACCCTAATTTACAAATAGTTTTGGTACCTTAAGAAATGCGTTTTTTGGAAAATTTACTATTTGCCGGATTTTTGATTTTTTTTTTTTTAAATTTCCCCAGTTCTACTCCTAATAAACCCCAGACACGGGCAAAAAAATAGAGGACCCAATGCTCCTTCCCCTGGATGTCTATCAGCCCAATCTTCCACAACTCTGCCCCCTTCTTTGTACACTGTTCTGTGTTGCACCGATCCCTAAAACACAGGTTCCTCTCCTCTATGCATAGTGAAACCATCCCAATTGTGTTGCCAGAGGGACCTACGTGGCCTTGGAGATGGAGCAGATATGATCTACACCCTAAAAGGACTGCACATTGAAGTAAGAACAGTTCTCAGATAGCTGAGGAATGCATAAAGCAGCCATTGAGAGATACCTAAATGTTATGGAGGTTGCAAGTTTCTTCGAAAAATAAGATCAACCACTCTTACCTGCAAATTTGTAAAATTAAAAGATCTTAGAGCCAATTAATATTTTAAAATATATGTTTTCTTAAAAATCAATTGAAAATATTGCCGAACACTAAAAATACTTTGGGCCTGATACTCAGTTGCCCTGCATCTTGTACAGTTATTTACATCATTTTAAAATGGAGTATAAAATATTAACAGTCTGATCTAGCAGTGTCTTACACCCACTTTGCTTTGATATAAGTGACCGTACAAGGTGCAGTGCAACTGAGAATTAGACACAATATTTTAATATAGAGATCCTACCTCATTCTGGTTTATTATTTTCAGTGTTTCTTTCCCCTGAGTCTCTGATCTGGAGAGTCTAAGTTGTTTTTTCTTTAGCTCTTGGTTAACTGAATGCAGGTCCTTAACCATCAAGATGAGTTCAGCAACCTAAATACACACAGGGAAACAATCAGAAACTATAAAGCTCTTCCTAATACACAAAGAACCAGAGAGATTTAAATTTCTTTAGATAACACTATACAATATGTTAAACTTCAGAATTATAACATTAGTTACTTCCAATAAAGCTTAATGCTTCCATCACTGCCCAAGGGATTGTATGCATTTGAACCAGTAACATTATACAAATATATTAGAAGCAGTATCCAAAGAATGCTAATTTGGAATACTTCAATGGTGAAGCTCAGGTTTCAAAATTCACTAACAAGAAAAAAGTTCAGGTTCTATCATGCCTGCAGGTTGACTGGGGAAAGAGTTTGACACAAGGGAAAGCTGTGTTACAGGAACGGAGCAGCAGCATTCACTGAGAAGCATTTAAAAATAAGGAGTCTGAGTCTCCAATCGATCATCATTTCTATGCCAATATAACTTCATGGAGTTGCACTTATGTAAAAGTAGCGAACCAGAGTGGAAAATCAGGTCCCAAAACAGTTTAGCAGACATTAACAACCTACAATCACCTAGCATGTCAATGTCTTTTGTTAATCAGTGTGCCTAGATTTAGAGCCAAATATATACTTCAGAGACACAGGAGGTATGGTCTAGTGGTCTGAGCATAGGACTGAGAGTCAATCTAGATTCTGCCACAGACTCTCTGTATAATCTTGGACAAGTCACTTAATCTTTCTGTGTTTCAATTAACCAATCTTAACGGCAGATCTATTAATACTCACCTATCTTTTCATTGGCCATGATTGATGTGAGGTTTCATTAATATATATTTACAAAAGGATTTTGATATTGAAAAGCATTCTTTAGGATGAACCCGTGCATTTAGTGGTTAAAATACAGGATGAGGAGAGAGAAAGATCTGGGTTCTGTACCCTGTCACAGCCTTGATGTGTCACCTTGGGCAAGTCACTTAATCTCTCTGTGTCTCAGTTTCTCCTTCTACAGAATGCAGGTTATACTTCTAGTCTACCTCACAGGGATATTGTGAGTCTTAATACATCAAATCTGTCAAAGCGCTTTGAGATCCTTGGATGGAATGTGCAACAGAAGTGCAAATCATAACAATCATCACCAACATCTTTTATTATTATTAAGAAGGAATTTGTGAAATGTTCTGCTTTTGGGAGGCTTACAAATAAAAGAATTGATTTGGGGTTTATACAGAGCCAGACAGTTTAAGGCCAGAAAGCACCACCAAATCATCTAGTCTGACCTCTTGTCACAGATGAGAATTTTTAAATACTTTCAGAACAGCCCAACTGTACCTAATTGATCAAAATAGTTTTATGTGGGAGAGAGATAGAAAAAACTATAAATGTAGAAGAGTTAAGCCATTAAAAACAGTAAATAATAAAACAGATCTATACCTTTTTTTTAAGTTCTTCAAGAGACAGATGGTCTACCTGTAGGTTTAAATGATCGTGCTCTCCTAGGCAAATACTCATATAAGATGTTTGATCTCCACAAAAAGAAAAGGTTTCATCTGTCAAAATAACCAAGAGTGGGTATCATTTCAGATACATTACACCTTTATATGAGAATATCACACACAAATGCAAAATAAGGACATTTTAAAATAAGTGCATACTACAAAAACTGTAGGAACTATAGAGTTAAATGTTTCATCCCTCACACTAAGCTTTCTGTTTAATTGAAAGAACTTTCCCCTTACATTCTTTTGTGCCTCTGACATCTAGACATGCTGTATTTTCCATGGTTATCAGCATGCACTGTGAATCTAATTCTGAATTATAATTTGCATATTTAGCACTACATTTAGAAATAATTTTCACTGAGGAAAAGTATGGTATGAATAATTATTCTGTTTTAGCCAGAATTTAGTGAAAATGAACTGTAAGTCCCAATGGTAAAAGCCAGCTTAAGTAAAGTTAGTGAATTTTAGTTTTCCATTGGCTCAACAGACAGAATAGAAGATAGCTGCTTATTCCTTTCTTACATAACTGTGTTAAGTGATTTGTATTTATGCAAACAATGAAACACCTGTTCATATCCAATACAGCACACAGTAAAACTATTTATATATGGAGGATGTAATCCGTTGGTTAGAGTAGGAAAGAGACATCTAAGTTCTATTCTTGCGGTTGACAGGTCAGTTCGTAACTCTGGTGTTAATATCTCTGAGGATTTACTGGATTAAAAAGCTCTATCACAGTGGTTCTCAAAGCCGGTCTGCCACTTGTTCAGGGAAAGCCCCTGGTGGGCTGGGCTGGTTTGTTTACTGCTGCGTCTGCAGGTTCGGCTGATTGCAGCTCCCACTGGCTGTGGTTCGCTGCTCCAGGCCAATGGGGACTGCGGGAAGCAGCGTGGGCCAAGGGACGTGCTGGCCGCCCTTCCTGCAGCCCCCATTGGCCTGGAGCAATGAACTGCAGCCAGTGAGAGCCGCGATGGGCCAAACCTGCAGACACGGCAGATAAACAAACCATCCCGGCTGCCAGGGCTTTCCCTGAACAAGTGGCGGACCAGCTTTGAGAACCACTGCTCTATCATGCTTCAAGGAAATTCCAACATAATAAAACTGGCTATTTTTTTTTTCTGCTTCTGAAAATGCATGTCATGTTGGTAAGAATCTATCCATTTCTCTAAACAGAGGCTGTTTATCAAATATGGTGATAGAATTAGATTCCATCACCAGGAAGTGATCCCATGCCCATGAAATTATCCAAAGCCAGGGATCCTTGACTTCCGCAGAGAAAGTAAATTCTGTGGATATGAAATTGTAGGCAGTTTGAAATGATCACTGCAGCAGAATTGCCACAGAATTACTAACACTGGCTGCAGGAGAAGATAAAAGCTGTCCCTATACCCTGAATGCTGAAAGCCACTCAGTTACAAATTCCCAAAGCGATGATCAGTGTAAGAAAACAGACAAAAGATCTTTTTACACCTTTATCTACTTTCAACGTTTTCTACACAATCACAACAAACTGAGCGTAATAAAACCAGTTCTCTTGTGTGCAAAAGATAAAGGACCGGACCATGTTACCACACAGACAAACCTTCTCTGTTTTTTGTGTTCTTAATTTGATCCTCCAGCACCTTCCGTAGATTCCGATTAGCTAAAATATCTTCCTCCAGTTGTTTTCGCAACAAAAAAATATTGTTCAACTCTGTTTGCAAGCTATTTATACTAAAGAAAAGGAAGAAATCAGAAAGTTTTAAATATTTCTTTTACGTTTCAATTCAAAACTTTTAAAATGTTTTGCTGTGTTACCGACCACAGCATCTTTTATACATCTAGGCTTCCATACGGACTCTATTCCACAGTAGCAATCATTGTTTTTCATCATACACTTATCTTACCTTGATGCATAAAATAAACAAGTCCCTACATAGCAAGATGAAAATAAACCTTTATGTCTATGCCACCTTTCTAGTAGTTTTGAGAACTATTATTTGTAAGTCACCCTGACCAGGGTAGATATATTTTACAGGCCAACTTCTAAATAATTCTTTTTTAGGACAATCAAAATCACTAGCTTATGAAAAGTACATCCAGAAGATATCAGTAATATGCTATATTGATGGCCCTGTGTATTCCATCATACTTCAGTCATGGAAATTGTGGCAAAATCCACCCCTTGCCATAGAATTTTTCTATAGAAACTAAGATTTTGTTTAAAAAAAGAGGTATCTAGCCTTTATGCTTATAAAGATTGTGACACCCTGGCAGCCCCTTATTCACCACTGCTATATAATTAGGATATATTTTGCACAAAGTATGCCTTGTGAGGTATCATTCTAAAAGTCTTGCTCTGCTAGACATTAATGTCTTGTTGGATTGTATGTGCTATCACCGTATGTGGAGTTATGAAGTTTGGCTAGATATGTGTTACTGAACACACGTGAGGTTGAAAACACCCAAAAGCAGCCTTTCAGGTACAATAGTAAAAAGGCCAAACAATGTTAATGGATTGTTAAGGAAATGCGCACAAGCACAAGGATTACCCTAGGAACTGTGTACACAACAGAAACCTCTCAGAGATAGCACTACACAATGGAAACTGTTTGACACAGGTCACAGCAAAAGATCTTTCCAGCAGGTGGGAAGAAGACATCATGATGGTACCTCACTTGCCCTATAACACCACATCCGGAAACACCTGAGCAACAAAGACTGAACTGGGGGAAGTGGTGGTCCCAGGCAAAGCCAAGGCATTTTGTGCCTTGAGAATCTAACAGCCTGTTTATCACTCAGGGTGAGAATTTGTTAATTCATATCCTACTTATTAAACTCAGTTTGCGGTTATGTTTATTTCCTAGGTAATCTACTTTGATCTGTTTGCTATCACTTATAATTTATCCTTTTGTAGTTAATACATTTATTTTACGTTTTAATCCAAACCAGTGTGCATTTGACTAAGGTGTCTGGGGAAAATCTCAGCTTGGTTACCACAAGTATGCATGGTCTTCTTCACACTGAGGGAGAGGTGGACTGGGTGTTAAACCATATTCTGGCCAGATTTGACCAGGGCAGGATGGTACTGCTTTGGGATCCCAGGCTGGTGCTTAGAGCACCTGCACGTAACTTCAACTGGGTGTGTCCCTACCTGTGTGAATGCTGCTGAAAGCGAAAGCTTGGAAGGCTTTGTAACTTGTCACAGCAGCACAGTGTGAGAGGGAACCCAGGCCAGTGGGTCACAGAGGGCACAGTGGTACCCCAGTTCAGGTGGCACCCTGAGAGGAACGAGTCACAAAGATAATCTTGAAAATGTGAACCAAATGTAGATTGAAGTGTTGTTTTTCTCTAGAAAAATAGCTCTGAGAAGTATAAATTGTCTCATTTATCTCAACGGGGGGTTAACTCCAAAACCTAAAGATGACAATTTAAGTGTCAACATTAACTAAATTAATTACAGAGTATTTTAGCAGGAACATCCACCTAATGTGCTTATCCTAGACTCCCAAACTGCCTCCCATTCCTCCTGAATGTCAACAGACCCAGCTGTCCCCTATCTAGCCGAGAAAAGCTTCAGTTTACTCCACCACACCCCTCAGCATTTTCAGTGATATGTTATGAACAATTAATTAAAAAAACCTTGGAGTATACTGAAAACGAAACAGCTTAAAATAATTTGAATTCGATATTAAAACAACAGGGTGTTACACACTAATTATATATTTATTTTCATATTTAATTCATGCAGAACCTCAATATTTTAATATAAATGAAGCTGCTGCAGAATTTCCAACCTACTGCACCAACGTAGCTCAGAATCCAGGGTCATTTCAAACAGAATTTAGGTCCAGCTTGCTGGGGATTACACTGGGGCACATTACACTTGCATGAGTGCAGTAGCATTGCATATAAATGCATAGTAAATAAAATTGTTTCAGCAAAACTCATGCTATTAAGGACCTGTGTATAAAAAGATTTTCATTCCATCTTCCAACAAAATGACAAGCATGTTGCTGTCAGTATTTTTTCCACAATGATTGCTTTAACCAACTCTCCCTCACTCAAGAATATATTCTGAGAGAAAGGTCTCAATACTATTAAATGCTCAGCAAAAATAAAACACATGTCTAAAAGCTAAGTAAGCGCACTTCCATTTCCTCTTCAGAGCTTAATGCTTTTACTGGAAAAAAGCAACAATTCCCGGCTGTGGGGAGACAAAAGAGATGTGGTCATGGCTCTGAGAAAGGGACTCTTCCAAAATGTAACCATTAAAGTGGTTTGGAATAAATAATGCCTAAAAAAAGGGGACATTATCTGCATTATCTGCAGGGCTTACCTAGTAGCACACTGGACCTTCAGGTTCTGGCTTCAAGGATTTAAAGCAGCATAATCCGATGTACACGGCATTGGACTGGGGGTCAGAAGACCTGACTATTACTCCCAGCCCTTCCACAGCCTCCCTGTGTGACCGGGAGCCAGTCATTTCCTCTCTCTGTGCTACACTTTCCCCATCTATATAAAGGGCATGATCCTGCTCCCACCGAAGTCAGTAGCAAAACTCCCTTTGTCTTGAACACTGCAGGATCGAGCCCAGTGATATTTCCTCAACTTTGTAAGAGGCTTTGAGATCTATAGATGAAAAGTGCCACATCAAAGCTAAGTACTGATTATTAATATTACACCTAATCCCTGCAGTCTTGATACTAAAAAAGGGAGTTTCAGTGTTAGAAGTCATAACACAAGAACTAGGGGTCACCAAATGAAATTAATAGGCAGCAGGTTTAAAACAAATAAAAGGAAGTATTTTTTCACACAACACAGAGTCAATCTGTAGAACTCCTTGCCAGAGGATGTTGGGAAGGCCAAGACCATAACAGAGTTCAAAAATGAACTAGATAAATTCATGGAGGATAGGTCCATCAATGGCTATTAGCCAGGATGGGTAAGGAATGGTGTCCCTAGCCTCTATTTGCCAGAAGCTGGGAATGAGCAGCAGGGGATGGATCACTTAATGATTACCTGTTCTGTTCATTCCCTCTGGGGCACCTGGCACTGGCCACTGTCAGAAGACAGGATACTAGACCGGATAGACCCTTGGCCTGACCCAGTAGGGCCATTCTTATGTTCTTCAAATGAGATGCTAAACCAAACTCTCTTCTACATGGGTCAGCTGACTATTCAAAAAGAAATCAATAATTCCATTACAGTAGGGAATAATCCCTGTTTTCTGACCACTAACTCCTCTCTCAACAAAACAGATTCTACTGTCTAAGGGCATGTCTACACTAGCAAGCTTTACAGCAGTTCAGCGTGCATGTAGCTGCTTTATGCTGATGGGAGAGCGCTCTCCCGTCGGCATAACAAAACCACCTAAACAAGTGGCGGTAGCTATGTCCAGCAGGAGAGTGTCTCCCTCTGGACATAGCGCTGTGCACATAAGCGCTTATGCTGGCAAAATTTATGTCGCTCACAGGGAAGCGGGGGGTGTCCCAGCCCTGAGTGACATAAGTTTTGTCAACATAAGACGTGGTATAGACATGGCCTAAAGATGTATGTGAGCGATTGTGAAAAACATAAAGGCTATCATGCTTTGCTACGCACTCATTCCACCGTCAAAATCTTATCTAACTCATGCTTTGTAGCACACTTTGAAATACCTTAAAGAAAACACATACTATAAAAATACAATCATGTTCTTTTTTAAACTTCCACAAAAATCTACTTATCACCTTTGCTATAAATGTAAAGTTAACGAAGGAATTTTCACCTCCCACACTGAGATAGGTAAGTATTAACTGTATTTTAAAGAAGGAGAAACTAAGGCACATTAGGCCAGATTTTCAAGAGGACTCAGCACCCCGCAACTCACACTGTGATGGTTTGGGTCAGATTTTCAAAAGACCTGGACCCTCAATGGGCTAGGTTCTTTTGAAAATCTAACCATTCATTTTGGTGCCCAAAGAGATTGTGGATACAATTTTCAAAAGCCTCTAAGTGATTGATTTTATGGGAGTTAAACTCACAGGCACTTTTGAAAATCCCTGCAGTGCATCTTTAGGCATCTAAATACCTTTGACAATCTGGCCCTAAGTGACTAAATAATTTTTTTTAAATTTTACCCTAACTGACTTGCCCAGAGTGACACAGATTTCTGTGGCAGAGCCGAAGTTAGAACCCAGATCTCAGGTCTTCCATGCCTAGGCTTTTGCCACTAAACAAAGCATCCTCTCATGATTTATTTATTTCATTTTACAGAAGTATTAAAAAGGTGCCCTTGAGATAAGTTGCAGTACTTGTATTTTGATTTTTACATAACACACCACAAATCCCCCAGCCCCTTGAGCAATTCGCAATCCCAACTGCTATAATTCTTCAAACTTCAAATGTTTGGAGGGAGAAAATGAGTCTTCCAACAAAACCTGAAAATCATCAGATTGGGCTATTTTGGACTATACAAACTAACCCACACATCCCCCCTTTTAAAAAAGAGACATTTGGGGCCAATGCCAGCCCAGTGTAAAATCCATGAAAATCCACTGATTTGACAGTGGAACTGCACCTTCTTATCCAACTTGTAGCAAAGAAGAGTCATCATTTACCTGTCTGAGTCTTTCAGAGTCTTCACTAGAGTAGAATAAATGTGCTGCTCTTTTCTTAAAACAAGAATCAACTCTTCATATTCAGATTCTTTTTTTTCCTGAGTTAAAAATAAATTCATATTAATCCAAGAAAGTGATTTTAAGTGTGTGCGCGTGCGTAAGAAAAATATATATATATTTTCTAGAGATGACAATAATGTCAGTCTCTGCTTTTAAGAGAAGGCAAAAGAACAACTAGTGCTGGAGCAGCAGAATAGAATCAGAATTGAATCTGAAAGCTATTCGTGCTACTTAAAAACAATTGTTATTAAAGAAGGCTAATAGTGTTCTGTTACTTACTTACCATAAAACAGTCACATATCTAAGCAGTGGTTCATTATTTTTATCACAGTATACAAAATAAGCTTCCTACCCCCCTCCCATCCCCAGCCTCCTCACTTCCAAAAGTTTACACACTAACAAACCAGGGAATGATTTGCCAGGCAGGTATTTTGAGGGTTTCACGCTCCACTACAGAACACTGCTCAAAAAACAAGCACTGACTTTTTGATTTCCCCTGGGGCTCTCCACCCCCACTCCACCCCAGGCCCCACTCCCACTTCACTGCACTCCTTCCCCCAAGGCCCACCCTACCTCCATTTCTTCCTGCCGCACCTCTTCCTGCCCCCGCTCCTCCCTCTCCCTCTACCCCAGGCGCTTCCTGCCCGCAGCTGAACAGTGGGAGGAGCTGATTGGTGGGGCCCACTGACAGGTGTTGAGCACCCACTAGATTTTTCCATGGGTGCTCCAGACCCGGAGCACCCATAGGGTCGGCATCTATGGCTCGAAGAGTACTTGCTGTATTTTGGATAAAATTAACTTTCTATTGGCAGGGGATTCTAGCAACAACTGGTCTATTACAGTGATTCTCAAACTTTTTTTTTTTTTTTTTTTTTTTTACTAGTGGTCCATTTCACATAGCAAGCCTCTGAGTGCAACTCCCCCACTCCCCAATCAATTAAAAATGCTTTTTAAAATATATTTAATACCATTATAAATGCTGGGGGCAAAGTGGAGTTTGAGGTGGAGGCTGACAGCTCGCAACCCCCCCATGGAAGAACTTTGCAACCCTCGAGGGGTCCTGACCCCCAGTTTGAGAACCCCTGTTCTATTATTTAAGAAAAGGGATTGTAAATGGCTGACAAAGACTGAACATGTCAGAGATATGCATCCATTGAGTCAACTTCCTGAACAATCAGCCTGATTACTATGAGTCAGATACTTAAATATCTGTTCCAGAAAAACAAATTATTTACCTTTTGAGAGCAAGAATTGCAGGCATGCTGTTGTAAAAGTATGTGCCAGTATGTGCCTCAGAGAGATTTCTATGATTTTTGAGTTCTCAGCTGTCCCTTTCAGCAGGTGGCATACCTGCTGCCAGCAACATTTGCTTGCAGTTACTACATAAAAATATCTGAAATATCAGAAGTTTCCCTATGCCCAGAACAGGAAGTAACTGGAGTAGCTGTGGGATATCAGTTGGCAAATTTTGATTTTCTAATGGTAACCAACCACTGTATTTTCTGGTCTTGTTGAGGGAGAATAACAACAACTCCTAGTGCCTGTAATCATCAGTTTTCTTTTTTGACCAAAGATACAGAAAGCAAAAATCAAATCCTCCAGCTTTGTGGAGAAAATTAAGAGTTGATCTATTATAGCAACATACATTTAGAGAACAAGAATTAAAGGTAATTCTGTCTTCTCCATATTACATCCACAAGCTTGGAAACTACATTCTCCAGAGACACTTTATCATTAGTGAACAGATCATTAACAGAGGAGAAACCTACACTGTGGATTTCAACCAGCTGTTAGTACTCCAATTACAATCCCAAAGCAAAGCATTGCAACAAGGACCCAGTTACCGTAGAACCTCATTAATTCATACTAATGATGCGAAGAGTCGTTACAAATTACTGAATTTTTCAAATTAACAAAAACAACCACTACAAAAGCAGGGACATTTGCAGTTTACTTTTCATTATTTATGCTAAAACTTCATACTTTGCAAATATTCAACATTCAATTCATTCTATATTTTGAAAAATATTTTGATCCACTCAGACCTCTTTATAGGAATCTGTTTAACAGTGCTTACTAAGAAAAGAGGATAGGACATCATTTTAAAACCATAAGATCTTTTGGAAAGGGGCTATGTTTATATATGTTTGTACTATGCCCTACCACAGTAGTGGTCCTCTCCTGACTGGGGTCTCTGGTCAATAGTGCAAGATTCATATGAAAGGGTAATTTATATTCACAAACAACGACGTATTCAGATTAGCAAGATCTACTGTATTTAAACAAACATGGTATAATCAATAAAGTAAATACAATAGGAGGTAGCAGAGATGCTGACTCTCAACCAAAATCGAGTGCTGAAGACTAAAAGGGTAAATCTAGACTTCCAGTGGATGGTTAAGAGTCCCCAAAAAGTATCTTGTGAAAGCGTATAGGAAAATTAATTCAGGTTGCAAGACATACAGCGTCATACCAAAACTTTGGAATTGCAGTGTGTCAAGAACAAACTCTTGGCATGGAGGTCTGACAATATATAGACCATGATTCACATGGAAAAGTTTGATCAGTGAACCAGTGGCAGAAGAAAACAACTTAAAATGACATTCCTGAAGCTTTAGTCTTCTCTGGAGAAATGCCTAAGGACTTTCATACATCAATCTTGTTTGAAGCAAAAGTACGATCTTGGTGGAAAGGATGCAGAGGTGAGGGAATATCCTTCTCTGAACAAGCAATATCCATCTTTGACAGCACAATTAGAAAAGGATGTTCCATGTCTGTGTTGAAAGCTTCCTCACCTCATTGGCTGTGGTCATTATCGCCAGAAACAAAATCCACAGAGCAGCTGGGCTGTACAAGTATGTGAGGAGTTCAAGGGAAGGCTTCATTAGCTTAGAACTGACCATCCTGTATCTCCTAGTACTGGGAGATTTCAGCAGAATAAATCCCTTATGAATACCAAGACCAACGCTGTTAGAGAACTGAAACCTAAGCAGCATGTATATTATTACTGAAACGGCACATGTAGTTCAGACTAGAATAGTTTTAGGAGATATGAACACAAGCCTCATGGCACCAGTCAGGACTCTCACCAGTTTGTTGTGACTTGTAAATTCAACTAGCTAGAAGTTAGATCCAAATGTACAAAAATGTGAAGAAATGTTGTTACTTTTACATTTCTGAAAATCAAGAAGGATGAAGTGATACAGTATGATCCACCTTCTCCTTTTCTGTGTACTATTACTGTCACTCCTATATAAGGTGTAGGAGTGAATTATTCCAAGCAAATCCCCAACGGTTCATGAAGAGTAAGGCAGATATGTAACCTACATCCTATCCTAGACTACTATGTTATCGGAGTTATTGAAACATTAAACCTCTTGACATATAGTGTTAGGGCAAATACGTTAGTGCAGATAGTTGCAAGACATGTAGGATAGAAATATTAAACTTTCACTACAAGACTATGTAAGGAGGCAACCTAACCCATTCAAGTCTGAACGCATGTCTGAAAATCCATTGCTAAGTAGAGATGCTAGAGGACTTGGAAGGCTATTTCCATCTAAAGATTTCTTAAATGGCAAGTGATGGAAGGAAAGGATATACATTTCCACAGTAGGTAACAACAGCATAGTCACAAGAGTATCCCATTTCTTCATGTAAGCAAGACAGTTTTCTAACAGAATCTAAGTCATTTGGAAACGTCTGCAGGTTGAAGTCTGAACGATTGAGAGGAGGCTAGAACCTACGCTTCCCTCCTGACTAACTCCTATGTGACTAGGCACCCAGAAGTTGGCAGCCTCCTCCAAGATTGCACTGAAACGGGCTCAGACAAACCGTGTGGAGCCCTTAGGAGAGTGGCACTGCCAGATATCACCGAGTCCTCTGTCTAGAGAGGAAGAATGGCATAACAACTGTTCCTGTTGGTTACTCTTCTTGGTACATGTTATATTCAGAACGGTTGGAAATGCCGTAAGGCTGAGGGCTTGAAGCATCAGTCTAGTTTTTCTGCTCTGTAAGGCAGAGCTATATATGCATTAGAGGTGTTACTCCATTAGAAGAAATTCCTCTGTAGGGGAGTTAGTCAATGTGTAAATGCACTAACTATGCCCATTTCAATCATCAGGCCACGTGCAGGGTAGTGAATGAACGGCACATTTAAGTGTGATGATGCATGGACATCAACCTCAAAAAGATGGTTCTTTTCAGTAATAAGCTCACGTCACCAAAATCAGGAACTGAATCACCTCCTTGGTAATGCATTTACAACTTCAGCTTCAACAGGCTGAATGCAATGATTGCAATGCGCTGATCACAATTTAATAGACAAGACTTGTTTAAAAAACCAGGTCAACTGCATCACTTTCCATAGTCACGATGACTCAGCAACAAAGTGCACACCGCATCAATTTCAATAGTTGAGACACGTCTGCAGTACTGCAGCCACTGCCTCAATGCCCATTCTCAGGGCACACATCAACAGCTATCCTCGAGCCATATCAATAGCTTTGGTGCATTGACTATAATTCTCTGACTACAGCAAATTAAACACCAGAGTTGTATGCACACGGTATTCTTCAATTCCCTGATCACACAGTACTAACTCTCTAAATAC
This sequence comes from Gopherus evgoodei, assembly GCF_007399415.2. NCBI lineage: Eukaryota > Metazoa > Chordata > Testudines > Testudinidae > Gopherus > Gopherus evgoodei. The sequence continues at coordinate 12,004,132 of NC_044337.1, forward strand.
TGAAGTAATTATAACAAAAGACAAACAATGAGCTTATGACAGGATTTGCAATGTGCTTTGTGCCAGCAGAGACGTCAGCTTTACCATGGGGGTATCACCTAACGAGATTTCTTATTTCAGCATCAAGTGTTGTATAAAGTAGCTCACTTTCTTGGAAAGGTGCATTAGCACAGAAAAGCTACATTCCAATAATTATACAGATTTTATTTACACCTACAAAATCAATTTAGACCCCAGTTACTGAAGCACGTGCTTTACAAAATGGGAACCCTGTTTTAACACCAGAGCCCGGAAGCATATCTAAAGGATTGGGCAAGAGCCTCATCTCATAAATTCTGTTGCTTTTGATTCGCACTAAATTGAACTGCAAAGTTGGAACAACTGAATTAAAATACATTTGTGTGACAAATGGCCCCACTAACATGGCTGTGTGGCGAGAATGGGGAAAAGGGCATTAAGTACAGAAACAACAAATATTTTCAAAATTACATAGAAGTCCATTGCATTTCTGCATTCCCTAGTGGTAAACCCCACAATGCATCATTCTGAGACTTCACAGATATCGGAGGAGTCAGCAGTTGCATGACTAACCTAATTACCAGAGCACACATTCGCTCTCACTCCACTAGCTCACTACTGTGGCTCACGAATCCAAACTTCAGTTAGAACCTGCCTTTTATCTCCGCCATCCTGGCCAAGGCATCCAGCAGTGCTTCAGATGAGCTGCTTTAAAATTTATCTTTACTTTTTGAAAGTAAAAAGATATTAAAAGCTAAGTTGCAGCACCTCCCAAATTAGTTTCTTAAACTTTAAAGCAGCAGCTAGGCTAAAATATGGGATTTAGTGTCTTGGATTTATTGGTGATGAGATTCCAACTGCGCACTTGGCTGGGAGACGGTGCAGCTCTGTAACTTCATCAAAGAGGCCAAATCAGCCAATGGGAACACAGCTTTGGATAATCAGTGTCCAAAGATGTACTATTAATATGCCATTATGGGCTCTTCCAGGGTGCGATCTTAGACACTGGTGGAGCTGAGAGGAGAATGGGTTTTGATTAGGTATTGTTCTCAGTCAAGGAGTGAACTAGCACAAGAGAATGGATTAGTGATTAGAAGTTGGCATTGGGTCATTACTATGCATAGCTCCATTTGTCATTGTTCTCGTTTCTGGCTGTACACCTGTATGGAATGGTAGGGTTGAAAAGGGGGCAGTTAGTTTTCATTTTCATTAATTCTATTTGAGTCCACTATTGTAGCATCTTACTTTTTCCTCATGGGGGCAGCTATGTGAATGAAGTGTAGTCAGTTTTGTTCGATGTGTTTCTCTTGCAGAGAACTATAGAGGCAAAATCTCTGACTTTTCACAGGTTTTATTTTTTCTGCTTATGGGTTTGCCGCATACTGTAGCCAACACTGATACGTTTTACCACCCATCCACTAAGTCCCAGCCTGTGCTTATGTGACCCCTGCTAATTCATTTTGGGTTTGCCCAGGGCAAATGGTGGTGTTACCCTCATAGGGAATTAATTCAACAGTCTACATAGCACAGCAGGTGTATGTCCTTGAGCAGGTTTCACTAATGAATGGTACACTGTGAAACAAGTGAAGTGATTACTGCTTCGTTATTTGGAAGTGGCTGTGCATTTCTTGTTGATCTATTTAACTGGCCTTTTGGAGATTTGAATTTAAACAGTTCTCGGAAATAATAGGAAAAAGACAAGAAACTTAATGTGTGCCTTCAAATGAAGCCTATTTGTTCTCTACCTGCACATGATAAAAACACTAAAAGAACAAAAACATACATTGACAGAGACAGTAGGTAATGTCTCACAATAGGATTAAAAACTTACACATCTGTATGCGATTGTTTTGCTGGTACCAGAGTACTATATATAGTAACCAAAATGTATATATTGTGATTTTGTATTATGACCTCAGGTTTCTGGCGACATGTATAAGCCACCCTAATTCTTCTTTATATTGTCAAATGAAAAAGACTGCCACGTTATCTATCCATCCTCCAGTTCTCACCACATGTCCCCACTTCAGAAGTCTCTGTACTAGTTTCGTTTTTAACTTAGTATAGTATTCTTTCCTTAAATCTGCCTTCATTTCCACCTACATCTCCTGCCCCAATTGTACACAAAAGTCTTACTTGACTGCTCCTTTTCTCTCCTTTGCTCACTCAACTTTGTACACTCTTTCCTCTTCCCTGTTAGAAGTACACCAAGCTCCCTTCGCCTCCTCCAGTAACACGTCCAAAAACCTAAATGTTCAGTGAAATATTCCAGCCATAGTGACCATACAACTATCTGTTCTGCGTTATACAGAATTTTGCCTGTTTATGCCTTCACATTTTAAATTGTTTGGGACACAGACTTGTATTTTCACATAATTCACTAGTGTTCGGTGCAGAGTATGCTTATGATACTATGTAAACCAGGGGTAGGCAATCTATGGCACGCGTGCCACCTTCGGCACACGAGCTGATTTTCAGTAGCACTCACACTGCCTGGGTCCTGGCCACCAGTCCAGGGGGCTCTGCATTTTAATTTAATTTTAAATGAAGCTTCTTAAACATTTTAAAAACCTTATTTACTTTACATACAACAATAGTTTAGTTATATATGATAGACTTATAGAAAGAGACCTTTTAAAAACATTAAAATGTATTACTGGCAAACGAAACCTTAAATTAGAGTGAATAAATGAAGACTCGGCACACCACTTCTGAAAGGTTGCCGACCTCTGATGTAAGCAATAATAGTAATATACACTTTTCAGACTACGAAGTCAGCTATTAGAGAAAATATATGATGAAATGATTAATCAAGTGCTGGTTTCTTTCCTCCTGCCACATAAAAGTTTCATCAGTTGCACAAATTATAATAATCCTGAAGTGAGTTAATTTTAATGGGTTAATCCTGGTTTACACTGGCTAATTCCATTACCCTAAATTATAATGGGTTGATTCTATTACCCTATGTCACTGTTTCTCAATTTGTTGATCACAACCCCCAAGAGGTCAAAAACGGTCACAAGGTATTGAAAATAGTATTATGTTTCAAAGCAAAGAAAAACTCACTCCCCTACTCCCTTATCCTTCAAGGTCATGTATTCTTTCTATCCATCTTGTCTTTCTAAGAACCTTGACCTGGACCAACTTGGTTACAAAAGCACCGCAAACAGCGTCTTGAAACACACACAAAGTAGAGCCATTGTTATCAAAGATACACTTTTTACTCTTACATAAAATAAAAGACCCCTTTTATAGTATGTTTTTACCCTCCAAAATAAGGGCTGTGTCAACCTGAAAAGATTGAGAAACACTGCCCTATGCTATATAGGTTCATTACAATTTACCTGATCCTACCTTTTTGAAATCAATGGGAAAATCCCCAGGGATTTCCAACAGGAGGCAGATCAGGCCCAATGTTTCTATTTATCTGTAGAGGCCAAGGTTTAGTGAAACTTACCTCCAACTCTTTGACAATCTTGATGATTGACTGCTGAGACTCGGAAGCACATTTTTCCTTTATTAAGTCTTCATTCTTTAACTCAAGATCTTCTTTAGCTTTTAAAAGGTTTTTACACTTCTTAATAAGTTCTTGAAGTTCTACATCCTTTTCTTTAATTGCTGCATCGAATTTCTAGCAAAACAAAATAATGCATAGAATGAAAATCCTGCAAAGGTTAGTATTACTAGTGCAAAAATCAAGTATCAGAGGGTAGCCGTGTTAGTCTGGATCTGTAAAAGCAGCAAAGAATCCTGTGGCACCTTATAGACTAACAGACGTTTTGGAGCATGAACTATCGTGGGTGAATACCCACTTCCTCAGATGCATGCAGAAGCTCATGCTCCAAAACGTCTGTTAGTCTATAAGGTGCCACAGGATTCTTTGCTGCTAGTGCAAAAATGTATAACAATTAATACAAACTTCAAAAGCAACTTATTTCAAGTACATTCTTTGTTGTCTGGTGGAAAGTCCAATGTAAGACCACAACAGGAGAAAAAGATAGCGTATTGACCCTCTTTGATTGCCATTAATGTCCAAAATGTTCAAAATTCTTTTATATTTAAATAGTTAAATTAGGGAGCATAAAAAATGCCAAATTAGCAGCACTGATACACTAAAGGATGATACTCAGTTTGGGCTCAATCCTGTAAGATGCAAACACCCTCAATTCCTACTGACTTTGCTAGAGAGAATCTTTTATCCATAGAATATCTTTAAGCACTACAGGTATCCCCAGAGCTGCCCAACAATGTCCCTTAGCCCCGGTTTGAAGGGAGTTCCTCATAAGGATGAGAGAGCAGTTCAGTATTAATACCCATTCCTTAACTTCTAGTTTCTGGGGAGCAAACTGAAACAAGTTACCAAGGGAAGGTGTGGAATCCCCATCACTGGAGGTTTTAAAGATAAGGTTAGAAAAACACCTGTTCTGACTTAATGTGAGAGGATGGACCTGGTGACCTCTCAAGATCCCTTCCAGCACTACATTTCTATGAACACCCTAGATGCTTTGGGAGCTTTTAAAGCACCTTGTTACAACAGCAAAATCTCTACATGAACACTGGCAAAGCTTCCTCCCTCCCCCGCCCTAAATTTCATAAATCTGAATAAGAACTCCTGTTGAAAGCCACACAGCTATGTATCTATTCTGCAAATACAATATTATAAAAAGTAGAGGATTATCATGAAAATCAACAGCAATTCCAAACAAAAATGAGATTTTGTAATCATTCCTCATACAAAATCAAGTGATAAGTTTTCATTTTTCATTTCAGCTTAAGTCTACCTACCTGAAGCAATAGATCCTTTTGACTGACACCGTCTGTTAGTCGCTTGATAACTAGTTCTTGACTCTGCAACTTCTGATTGCTTTCACTCAAAAGAATATTGTAATGATGTTCCACTGCTTTTTCTCTCTCAGTCATTTCACCATGTAATTTCTCTAGCTGATTTCTAAGGTCCTACAAAAAGATGAAATCGAATATTTAGAAAATCAGCTTCATAAAAAACTTGAGTGACAACCCATGTTATTAATTTAACTTTCCATTGCTTTAAATTACTCCTATCACTGAATGTTCTAAAGAATGTATCCAAGTCACTGTCTTTCTTTTAGCATCTTAAGAATAAAGTTTAGGCAATAAAACTTTAAGAGTGAGGTGTCAATACTGTCTTACATTAATCTATGGTATTATTGTCTTAATGCCTTTCCTTCAGAATGACTGGACTCAAAGCCAGTAGAAAATCTCTCTCTCACACACACATTTTGTCACTGTCAGTCAGCATGAACACTCATTTCATAAATCAAAGCAATTTTATGCCTTTGCCAGAAATAGGAGAAAATGGCTTAGTGGTAATTCAGTTTGTCATCTTTTCCTTCTTTCATTCACACCATGGAAATCCTTGCACTAAGGTTATTTTACTGGTTGCTCTTGCATTAACCAAAAGGCAGAAGTGTTAAAACTTTTCCCTTCCCTTTTGGCATGAGCTTTAGACACCAACCAGGGAAGAAAAGTTAGTCTTGTGATTAAAGCACTGGAGTGGGCTCCATAATTGCATCGTGTGTGACCCTCACTTACTCTGTGCCTCAGTTTCCCATCCATCAAATTCATGTCTTTCTATTTAAACTGTAAGATCTTCAGCACAGGGACTGTCTCTAACTGGATCCATGTACAATGGCAAGTATAACGAGACCAGAATCTTGGTTGCTGCCTCTAGGCACTACTGTAATACAAATACTACTACCCCTTATTTTGTCAGAGAGACAGTCACAAACTTCCATATGTTCTACCTATTTACGTTCCTAATTCTCCTATCAATCATTTCCCTTGTCTGTTTGAAGTCCTTCATCTACAGGTGAGGCTACATGTGGGGTCAAAAGGGCGCATCCGCATCAAAAGTCTTTGGGCAAAGCGCGTTTCAAACATGTTCACTTTCTAACATTTGACCACTAAAGGGATCGAACCTGAAAACAATGGAACTATATATAGGAGAGTGTTTGCAGAATCAAGCACCAGCACAGTGTATCTTATTACTGGACAGATTCCAGTCACAGGATGGAGGAAAGCAGCAGCACAGGACAAGGGAAAAAAACATAACAGTAATTTTGTTTCTCATAGTCTTCCTCTTCCCCCATCCTACTTCCAGCATCAGTCATCAGTTGATTCCATGTAAAATTATCTGTTTATGCTGATTTTGCTAGAAGTTTCAAGAGTAAGAAGGGAAGGAGGGGTAGCTTGTGCCTTGTAGTGGTCATGTTTCTATATTGGTCTTGTTTGACAACTCTTATTTCACAGTAGAGAGCAAAAATACTCAATGCAAGGATTGTATAATAGAAAGGAAGAAGATACCAACAAAAGAGCCGTTGTCAAAAATTGCTTTGATGTCATTTAAATTATACACTAGTTTGCGTTACTTTAACCGTTTTTAAAATCCCGTAGAGCCAGATGAGTTTTACGGAACACTAGCTTATCTTTCATTACTAAAGAAGTGTGTGTGTTAAATACTGTATGTTCTAAATATTTTGCATATTGCACACACAGTAGTCACCCATAAAGAACATTTATCCAGACTGGTATCTAACGCATCACAGTTACTTCCTATTCTAAGTATAGAGAAACAACAATGGTTATACTTTATGGGCAATCTGTTTATTAAGTTGTGTGATTTTCTTGACTTAATCACTTGCTTAGTGCAAATTCACATCAGACCCTTATTATTTTGTTTTGTCCATTAAATACCAATTATTTACAAGTATCAGAGGGTAGCCGTGTTAGTCTGGATCTGTAAAAGCAGCAAAGAATCCTGTGGCACCTTATAGACTAACAGACGTTTTGGAGCATGAGCTTTCGTGGGTGAATACCCACTTCCTCAGATGCATCTGAGGAAGTGGGTATTCACCCACGAAAGCTCATGCTCCAAAACGTCTGTTAGTCTATAAGGTGCCACAGGATTCTTTGCTGCTTTTACAATTATTTACACTGCCTTTTGCTTTACTTTATTGAGCTTAATATTGGCACTCACTTTAAGAAATCACTAATAGCCACTTCAGACCCCAAATCTGCAAACTAACTATAGCAAGTAGTCCAGCTGAGTTCAGTGGGATTACGAGCTTGGAGTAGAGACTATTTAAGTAAAAACTGCAGGATCAGTCCCAAACTTTGTGTTTGCTGAAGGCACTACCACCATCGCTCTCATACATACACTCGTCCTCAAATGCATGTCCATTTCCACCTAGTTAGTGACCATTAATACAGCTTCAAGGGTAGAGACAGAATGATCTTTTTGAGGTGGTATGAAATCTCATGACTGTAGCTGCCTTTGTCTCCAAGTTATGGAATTCCTTATTTGGGTCACATCAATCAGATTCATTTGCAACATGTAAATTTGCATTCAAGGCCTAACTGAAGAGCTTTGATTTTAGTGATGCATTCTATACCTCACACCTTGACTTTAATTTTCGCATTTTTCCCCCACTACATTTGGAGACTAACTGAATAAATTATCTTCATTTTGGTTTAGGCAGCTAAGACTTTAAACACTTGTGATCTAACACTCTCCTAGAGCCCAGAAAATTATTAGCGTTGATAAACAGAAGTCAGAGATAGCTTCATAGAGAGAAGTCACAAGCAGCCATGGATAGAAAAGAACCTTTTTCCTCCTCCTTACATGATGTAAAAAGCAGTACTTGTCAAGAAAGGGACAGAGACTGCTTCCTCCCTGGAGTAACAGATATTAATGGCTAAGGGGAAGGGGGATATTGAATGGCCAACATGTAGTGGTTCCTCAACAGAGAATGTAAAGGATTGTGTGTGTCCATCTGTAGAGACAGTAGTTCAGCCCATGAGATTTCCAAATCCCTCCTAGACTAAGCCATGACCGGAAGTGAAAATTATTCTCTTTGCATAGGATTCTATAACACACAAAACCACCCCTCACTACAGTAGATTACTTTAATAGGAGAAAGTCTATTGGTTTCTATACAGTGAGTTGCATGGATAATATGGTAGCTACAGCCCTTTACAATGCTTTCTGCCAACCTCTGTCTCAAGGGATTTTTCCTATGATTAATGATAGTTAGTTAAACTTAGAAAAAATGAATGTGAAACATTCTAACTAATATTGGTTGAACACAGGAGTGAGCGCCTCCCTGTCTTTGTCAGATGGGAAACAGGTTGGTGAACAATTAAGGCTTGAAGCCTCGAAACCTCTCTTTCAGTTTAATTTCAAGAGGGAAGAGCGAGTGGTAAATTCTGGCTAAAGAGTTATTGTGCACTTCCCAACCAACTGATCAAATATGACTATAACTGAGAAATATACCTTAATTGCCTGTATTTCAAACAGGGTAGAATAGCTGTTTAACATAATTCACCATTACAGCTTGAACAAACTCATAGATTTTGAATTTTACCTAATATTGAGATCACGTATATACACACAGACAGTTGATGCACCTGATATTTAAGACATGTTGATCTTTATTCCTGGTCATTCTATAAGAAGCAGTTTGTTAAACAAGGTGTATCTCAATAGTTGATTGTTTTAGCAACTAAACTATCCAGAGCTGATAATGTTGAGATACTGTCTCAAGATAGTTCCCTCTTAAAGACAAAAAAAAAAAAAAAAAAGATGATTAAGTGAGCTAATATATAAGGCTGGGGTGGTATGTTCTTTTGTTGTTGATGTTCCTGTTTTGTTTTTAATGAGCTGAAGCTAGCTAACAATCCATTGAACAAAAAGGATATGAAAGTAGGATAGAGTAGCCATTTTGAAGAGAGTCCCTAACTCCTATTCATCATAAGGAAGATCTTAATGATTTATGTTGATGGTTTGGATGAACAAATCCCAATAGTCTTTCATATACTAAACTTAACTGATCTTTTCCACTTTTTCCAATGCACAAGCCTACCCCACACTCTATCAAAATACATCCTTGATCATTCTATACTGGCCAGGTCAGAAGTTGGGTGGAGGCACCCCACATGGGCCTCTCTCTGACACAGAATCCCACCAGCTTGTTTTGATATTGTTACTTACAGAAATAGATTATTATGATTATTCTGTGTGAAAGGTCACTAAAAATATCCCAAACACGTAAAAACAGGAAAGAGATGAAATGGCATCTAACTATGGATTTGGATAAGGGTTCCTATACAGTTCAGATCCATTTTGTTAGTTTTATGTCTATTTAACTGTATGCCAGTCCATCTGAAAACAGCTTTTTTAAGGCTGCTCACATAAGATGTTAGCATCAGATTAGTGAAGTGGTTTTCTGTTTCTCAGAGCAAGATATTCTAGCACACATTTTTACTCCCACATACCTTCTGCTCAGTGAGCCACAATTCATAGGCAATGTTAGATCCAAAATGTACTTGCAGCTCCGAAACTGAAGCAGAGGTGGTGAAACTACCTAAGAGTAGGAGTAGATCAGGGATGTAATTTTTAAGACTGCTCATCTTTTGGCAGGGACACTTTTCCCCAAGGAACTTAATCACTTACATGGAACTTGGCTATAATTGAGTCAGACAGACTTCTCCAAGGGCTGTAACTATGTGAACCCCCACTCAAGCCTGTCCTTCCTGTACACATTTATATTCTAGCTCCCTTAAGAGAAGATGAAGGTTCTGGATAGAGAAGACAGTTGAAGATAAAATACTTTAAAATCAATAAAATGTGCTTTTTATGGCTGTTGTAATAACAGGAATCATCCATTCTCTTTTTTTTCTAACCTCAATACACAGAAGAAATTTCAAGGAGCAGCAGGGACAGAGATTCTGCGATGGCAAATGAACCGCACCTGAGATCAGACTGAAGCTATAACTAAAATAAACGGATATTGTAGAGAAAAATATATATTGTTTATACAGGGAAAGAGACCCCTCTACTGGATGTAGACAATACTGCAAGAGGTCTACTGCAAATTTTGTATGTAATTGGTACAGTGAGAGGCCTTTAATAACTGGAGAACAGTGCCCCCAGAAGAGAACATTTAACAGTGGCAGAAGCTGCTCTAATACAGAGCATAACCTCATCGACACCTTCATATAACCAGCCTGTCACTATGTAACTATACACCCTTTAATAATAAATAGTTCAGTCTGTCTATGCAATCTTTTTTGTCTACAGATGCAAGCTCATTCTGTCTTCTGTGTAAATCAACATGGCTCAATGCTTAAAGGCAGCAATAGGGATTTTTAGTGAGTTGACCATGCTCAATGGAGAAAGCTCATCTCCTTTGTTTATGCTGTTGCCAGAACAGAAGAACCAGCCCACACTGAAGTAGCGGGTGAGAAGACTAAAATAAAATCCACGTGAGAAGACATACAAGTAGACGAAGTTGTGCTTTAAGCTAGGCACGCAGAACGAGGCACAGCTTTTACTTAAAATAAGGAAAGAAGGAAACCTGCTCTTTCACTTTGTTACAGGAGCCTGGCTTTCTGAAATAGAATGTACTAGTCTAGACAGGAAAGCAAGGTGAAAGGTCCTAAAGTAGAGAGCTGCAGAGAAATTAATAAACAGACACAGCACTTAATGCTCATTTTGGATTGTGAGCAGCCAATCTTTTGTTAATGAGATTTTTACAAAATAGAAACGGAAATTGAAAAGTACAGAATTTACAGAGAACAAGATGTGATGGTAAAAACAAGCAAGAATTCAGCTCAAGGTTGTAACCCTTAAATAATCTGCTATCAAACAACAACAGGGCTGGAAAGAAAAAAAAGTTTAAAGGTAGGAGTAGTGTAATTTAAGACAATTTACAAAAGATGTAGCCTGACAGATACAACAAAATCATCATAAATGTACACTACTAGATAAATTAGAGATTCTACCTACAGGAAGATTGAGACTTTCTAAAAATTAACTTTTTCCATTTACCACTTATTTACTGATTTTATATAGGACTCAGAGGTCTTTAATTAAAAATAAGATCTGAAGAACATGCCCCAGTCAGTTAGAACTTAAAAGATACACCCCAAAAACTTGTCTTAATCCTCTCAGCCATGTCCTTCTGAAGACTGATTTTGGACACTTGCATTTAACTTTCAGAACGATTCAATTGAAATTTAAAGAGTGCAGAAGTGAATATACGAGAAAGGAAAAACATGCTAGAGTAAACTTCATCCACTATTTAAAAAAAATAGAAAAACGTGATAACAACATTAATGGTTTTGTCGCCTCTGCTCTTCTGTAGCTGTGCTTCATCCAGTTCCCTCTCCATTTTCTCTCTCTCTAGATTCAAATCATTCAGCTCTTGATCAGTCCTTTTAATCCTCCTTTGTAGTTTACGGTTCTCCGTATCTTTTGTAAGGTTTTCGGAACGCAGCTCTGCTAGGAGGGTTTCTTTTTCCATCAAGAGAGCTTGATAATCCTCAGCACCCTAGAAGAGGAAGCAGCATCCATAGTTTGTACATGTACTTTATGAAGCTCAGAAGTCTACCCTCCTGCCCATTTTTCTTCCCCTTTCTCCCTTCAACATTTCATTCAACTTGCAAAATTCAGTGCAATATCAATTATCGAAATAGCATAGGAACATTACCTTCTTTGGGGTAATTAAGATAATTTTCAGTGTAATAAAGGCCTTTAATGAGATCCAGGTTGGGATAACAAGTAATTCGATAGCTAAGATTTAGACAATAAAAGTTGAACTGCAAAAGAGTCTAGAGTGAAAATAAGAATAATTTTGGGCTTTTGGAAGTGATAATAGTACATAAAGTTTTTGACATCCAGGTCATTAGTTTCAATCGAGGCTATCAGGGGTGACCAAGTCATAAGCATGTTGTGCATATGAACTGGAAGGCAGTCAGTGTTCACTTCAGATCATATATGCCACTGTAGTTGGCCTCCTTGTTAATGATCACAGCAGAAATGATAATGAAGGACTGGGCCATGCAGCTTGATTTACTGACTGACCCAGAGCAGAGGTCCCTTCAACGCAGTGTTGAAATTATCTGGAAAGATAATGAGGGGAAAGGTTCGCTTTGCCACCCACCAGGCTATGTTGGTTCTGCAGACAGGAGAGTTTAGTTTTCAACTTTATAAAACTAAAACCTCACAAAACCGAAAGTTATAAAAGGAAGGGTGGCCGGACCGTATTTCACTAAATGGGACTCTACTGGTATAAAACTGCAAGGGTTCCAACGGGTAAGCCACATATCCATTCAGAGGCCAAAAGCTATCTGAAACAGAACTGGGGATAACAGTTTATATTTACACCAATTTTAGTGTGTTGTTAAAAAAAAATTTTTTTTTCCATTTCTGAGATCAATTTATAGAGCAATATTAATTTTTAAGCTAACAGCTCCTGTTTCATTAGATTGTGACTGCTTCAATGCAATTCAAAGCAAAAATGCCAGCAGTCACTAAGATTCAGGCCATTCAGGGTATATCTACAAAGCAAAAAAAGCCCATGGCTGTTGACTCGGGCACATGGGGCTCAGGCTGTGGAACTGTTTCACTGCTGTATAGACTTCTGGGTTTGGGATGGCATCCGGGTTCTAGGACCCTGCTGGATGGGAGAGTCCCACAGCCCAAGCAAGCTCAAGCCACAGGTTCTTCTTTGCTGTGTAGACATACCTCAGTAGCGTTGGTGCACATACATTAGCACATGTAACACTCCTGCGTTTCTTTCCACAGAGATCAGGAAGAGAAGGAACCTCATGACAGAACATCATTTTCTGTTTTTAATGAGTGTTATTTTACTCACTCACTTTGGGAATCTGTGTTTTATTAGTTTTTGGATTGAAGACAAATGCACAAACATAAAAAGTAAGATATGATGTTTGGTTGTGTGAACTATTTTTAAGTCCAATATTCATTTTACCATAGGCTTCCTGTTCCATAAAATGAGCCCTTTATATTGCACAAACTACCATAAAGTCCTTTTCTCCTCTGCACACATGGAAGTTATTAACATCCACTGTTTTATTACAAACATTCCACTGTTCTAAAATAAACATTTTACACCTATTACAAAAAACCAAAACAAAACAAAAATGCCAAGTCTCACACACCCACTCCTAGTCTGCTAATGAAAAGGAGACAGCTATGTGCCGTCACCACACTTATGGAAATGCAGCACAAAATTTTTCACTATCTTCCCAAGTGGTCTCATATACGTGAACAGAAGAAACGACAAAAGAACTCTGCAAAAACCCTCAAGAAAGACTTCTGTGGCAGATGAGAAGTTACCCAGCACTACCAGCTGAGAGTTGAAAGAAAAGAAAGAATTTGAGTGGCTACCATCTTCCCTGGAATGGCCCACAGTAGTGTCAACACTTGTGAGATCATCAACAAATTTAAACTGATCACTGGACTTTACCAAAGCTAATGATTTTTTTTCTTCCTACACTAAATAAGAAAGCTCTTCATCACCTAAATTATGGAGTTTCTACCCATGCCTCCATACGATTGGAAATTTATGAAAATCTATTCTTATTTTACATTGAAAGATTACTTTTTAATTTAATTATTCATTCTCACAGTTGCTATTAAGAAAAGAATTGAGGAACAAGAGAGTAATGGGACACCTGTACTTTCAGTGTTCCATAATTTAAACTGAATTACTTTAGGCAAATTTGCTTAACAATTACAACAAGTAAACATTTTAAATTAGTTTTAGTTTCTTCACCCAGTGCACCTTCTGCATGAAAATATCGAAAAGCAATTGAAATTGTTTGTATCTTACCTTGAATTTCTGGATCTGAGCTTTGTGTGTGGCCTCTCTTGCCTTAGCCAATGAAACATTTAGATTTTCAATTTCAGAATTAAGTTCTTCATTCTTTAGACAAAAAGAAATAGTCATGGATGCATGAATACAAGTATCCCCAAAGTGACAGTGTCAAAACAAAGATCTTTCTAAATGGGCAGAGCTGAATAATAAATCATCAAATTGTTTATTTGTTCACCCAAAAGGTAAACAAAAAAAAAGGTATAAATCACTGAAAATGCCCAGCTGAGCTTTATATATAAAGAAAGCAGTATAATATCTCTACATACAAGTTTAATATAACGTGTGCTGTATGTCCACAATGTTCCACAAATATCTGAAGGTGGCCCCCCATTACCCTGGCTTTTGTTAATATTAAGCTCATTCTCACCACACAAGGTATTATAAGCTTGTGCCTTTCTGCCAGCTCTACAATTGCTTCAGAGGATTCAGTAAGCAGCTCTCTTTTCCCATCTCTCAAGAGCAAGTGTATCAGCTCAGAAATGTATCTTTTTTCCATGGCCATTATCAAAACTCCAGCCAGTACACTCCGATTTCAAGTAGCAAATATGACTTACAGTCTTCCACAGAACTATTTGAATTTGCACTACAGGCCTGCTCCAAGGCCTACTCAAATCAACTGAAAGACAGTGGCTTCAGATGGATTAGTTCCAAATTACCTGGATACTTCTAACCAGAAACATACAATCAACATACCTCTTTTTCCTTTGTTTTTAATGCAAGAGTTAGGCCTTGAATGGTTTTATCCCTTTTCAAACCATTTTTCTTTTCAATACTAAGCTCATCTTCCCTCTCTCGTAGTTCTTCTTGAAGAGACTAAAGAGATTACATTAGGTTGCACTAAGTTTAAAAGTTCATACTAAAATACACCATAAATGCGCAGTATGTATTAAATGCACTAGCTCATGCAGTTCTTACGTCTCATCAGTCAAGCCATTAAAGCAGACTATAGACCAACCCTAAGATGTCTCCTTACAGATCTGTGACAGGAATATGATGAAGGAAAGCTGATCTACCAGGAGGGCATGAGTATTAAGCATACTATCTCAATATTTGATGAGTTCTCCTATCTATTTTGCTGTTTGGAAATAGGCTGAGCCTTTGCTTTGTCTCTTAATACAACAAAAGAAATTTTGCCAATGGTTCTGCATTAATCCAATTTGAATTGCTAACTCTTTATGTCTAAGAACACATACAAGAGAAAAAAAAACAAAAAGACTCCCGACATATACGTTATAAACGTTCAAAGAGAAACAAGTTTTAAACATACCTGGACTTTTTTTTCAAAGCAATTTCTCTCGTTTCTAAGTTCCATTTTAATAGCCTATAAAAACAGAATAGTTGTCACTCTGAAGTAAAAATACTGTAAGCTTTTGGGTACCATCATTAATCATTAAAAATCAGAGAGTTAGTACTTCATACACAGACTTTCTTTTGGAGCTTGTTAAGAGAAGTATGCCTCCAAACCAAGTTAGTTAATAAAATTTATAGCTATAGGACTCCAACAACATTATTGACAAGACTATATTGTAGACTTCTAGAAAACAACTTTCCCAAATGAGATCTTTCTACAGAATTGCACTATGGAAAACTAAAGAAAGCCATGTTCCTTGATGACACATGACAATTCTGCTTGACAAGTTAACAAAAATGCATTTTTAAAGGGGCGGTTGTCTATGACAGCAGGGCACACTTATAAAGTCGATTTACTAAAAACTGCTCCATTTTAATTAAGACTTTTGAGGGGGTAAATTTTCCCCAGAAAAGAGAGAGATAAGCAGCAGCAACTTATACTTTTACATATCTTTAAGACAGGAGTTCTCAAACTGGGGGCCAGGACCCCTCAGGGGGTCACAAAAGTTTATTACATGGGGGGTCGTGAGCTGTTAGCCTCCACCCCAAACCCCGCTTTGAATCCATAATTTATAATGGTGTTAAATATATTTTAAAAAGTGTTTTTAATTTATAAGGGGGGCTGGGGTCGCACTCAGAGGCTTGCTATTTGAAATGGGTCACCAGTACAAAAGTTTGAGAACCGCTGCTTTAAAGAGGACAGTGCAGTAAAGGTTATTTATTGTACCAGTAATACCAGTCAAATCTCTCTCTCTCATCACTATTACACCCTGAGAAAAGAATACTGTTTCTAAGGTAGATATAGCCACAGTCACCAAATAATAAATGAACTGATTTTGGCCCTCATGCCATAAACTGATTTTAAAAGAACTATGTTAAGCCTGATGAACCTCAAAAACGATATTCCTGATCAAATCAAGCCAGGGTAGATCAATCCTCATTTATGGTTTGGAGAGAGCCTTGAAGACGTCAAACTAGCCTTAAGACCTGCTTCTGTTTTTCCAATGTTCAAGATAGTGTTTGATTTTCTCCACCAGGCACGTAAAATAGACAGGTGACTGGTACATAGTTCCCTCTGTAGAATTTGGGGGTTGGTCTTCTCTATTTCCATGAGACCTGGTTATGCCTACCTTTACTATCGAAGCCTCCCATCCAGACCACAACAGTGAAGAGATCATTTTAACTGTCATGTGACATTCTGTATTACATAAGGAGAGTTCTCTGTTAAAGGGGAAAGCCTTAATAAGAATTACATGCCTATTGGCTTCAGCTCAAAACATCTACAGGATTATTTTTGGATATCTATTATGAGACAATGACATATTATGGTTTACAGAATTGTGTAGAAAACATAAAATTACCCCCCAACGATGAAAAAAAACTCTGCGATGTGACATCTAAACAATGAAAAGCACGAAGTGTAGTAGTGATCAACACTGGCTGCCAAAGCTACAAGGTGACCAATGAAAGGAATTTGGGATGGAGACGTTATAGGGTGGAGGCGGCCTCTAGTCACTTATTTACAGTTATCCTTAAAAACTTTAAAATCCTAAAGCACGTGAGATCTGTAACAGTCAAGTTTTCAGTCAGTCAGTTTCCTCACCTCTATCTCACTATCTTTTTCATGCCTCAAAGCAACAGTAAGTTCTCTGATTTTTTCTGCAGGTAAGTTCCCATCACAAGATTCACTTTGAGACTTTTCCTCTTCAAGGTGCTGAATTATAGCTTCTTTACTTTTCAGAGACAGAGTCAGTTGCTCTATAAGTCTAAAAAATCACAAGATGTGGATATTAATTTTGCATCATCATCTAAAACTAAATACCAAACCACTGTGGTAGATTTTATGGGCAATCTTCCATATGAAAAAGAGCACTGGTAACATTTTGGAAAGCACTCTCAAGTTACCAACCCCATCTCTTTCCCTCCATAGTAACCAGAAAACTTAGAGCAACCAACTAATAGATCAAATTATCTAAAAATAAATTTTTTATTTTTTAGTAACAATACTCTCTTCAAGTACACCTCTACCTTGATATAACACTGTCCTCGGGAGCCAAAAAATCTTACCACGTTATAGCTGAAACCACTTTACACTGAACTTGCTTTGATCCGCCAGTGTGCGCAGCCCCACCCCATCCGGAGCACTGTTTTACCGCGTTATATCAGAATTCATGTTATATCGGGTCGTGTTATATCAGGGCAGAGGTGTACTGGTAAGAAAGTAAAATGCTTAACCCTTTCATCCTAACATTTTCCACATAAATTTTAGAGAGCATTTAGATATAGTAATCTTCAAGAGTCATCAGTACAGACCACTTCCTATCAATTTCCATATTACACAAACAAAGTAATGAATGGCAGAACATGTACATATTAAAATATAACTGGAAGGAAGTATGTAAGCTAGAGCACATTAGAGTCCTAATGTCTCTGCACAGAATGGGATGACAAATGTCAGTTACAGCCCCTTCCTTAATCAAGTGCTTGTATCACATCTAACTTGCTTCTATTGATTTAATAAAATAAAAATAAAATAAAGACACAACACAGTTGAATTTTCAGCCCCATTTAACAGCAGTTCCCAAACCACTGTCCATGGACCACTGGGAGTCTGAGTTCTTCCTGATAATCTACCAAACAAAATCTTTTGATCAAATAACGGAGGGATTGGGAGTACAGGTAGGTCCAACAGACACATTCTCCAATGAAGTGGTCTGCAGACTAAGAGCTGGAGATCCACTGCCATGTAGCAAAAGTGGTGGACCACCACCAGTGTTTGGTGGAATAACACTTTGAAATGAAGCCTCCCATAGTTGTGGTTGTAATTCAAGACTGAAGTTCCTAGACTCTTACATTGTCAAACCCATGCAGAGTGAATATTTCAGCCCTTACAGTAAACTTTCTCCATTAGTTCTCAAGTTTTCTAGGCCCACAAGTATTAGCACTGATCCAGCATCCAAGCATCTATCCCTAGTAGATCAATGCAATACTGGACCATAAAAATTGAGACAGACATTCTGATCACCCTGTTCTCCCACACTTTAGCAGCTGCTCTCATACAAGCTACTAGAGTTAGAAATTAGCGCTTTACCCAATTTGAACATCTCAGGAATTATCAAGCATTTGTTGTATTCAGTACAGCATGATTTAAGGTAAAGTATCAAGACTTATTAGGGCAAGTTAATGACTTATGCCACTAGAGAGTTCAGATTCACAATTTTCCAACATTTATATCTGACAATTTATGAAATATCACACCTAAACCTGTTATTAGTTCAGCAGTCTGTTTTAGACACTACTTCAAGAACACACATAGGAAGTTAAAGGACTCGGACAAATGTTAGTAGTGTGGACCAACTGTGCAGTTTAGCATCCAAGAATCGGAAGAGACATTTGTTACAATTAAGCCCATGAAGACAGAGTTTAAGAGCTCCCCTAGACTCTCACTGACAATTGAAAACTTTTGCCAGGACCTCTGCTGACTAGATATACATTTTTATCACAGATATTCACAGAACCTATGAAGTTTTAATTGTAAAGAGGAAAAATGCACAGAAACTGATATTCCTCCCCCTCCCTCCCTGTCCCCCCAAGTTGTCTCTATGTTCACATTGCCTCGTGGTCACCAACTCATGATTCAGGCACTTTTCATCTCCCATTAACTCAAAGACCTCCAAAAACTGACCAAAGCATCTACAGTCCAAACTGCTGCACAGTATTTTCTATTCCTGCTAGAATTACTAACCTCAATGGACATGTCAATGGGATTGACTAGCATGTGAACACCATGAAAGCAGGAAATGGGTACAAACATACAAATCATACCCCCCCCCTTCAGCAATGGCTCAATAAGCATATTATTCTTGCACACAGACAAAAAGCAATGTGGCCACGAACATGCTTTAAAGCAGTGCATGCGTTTCTAGGTCACATGCCCTTACCCATTCTTCATTTTCAGACCACATTTAAGGCTCAATTTTCCTGTGAAACGTGTAGCTTGTAACACTGGTTGCTGTGTCTGTTCAACAACTCATTTTACAACACATGTATTAACGCTCCTGGATCTCAGATATATCTGAGGGTAGGATCAAGCCCTTAAAATCTATTTCTTATTGACTGGTTTGTTTTTATCACCTTTTAATAATTAACATTTTCCATTAGTTAGCAAGATTACCAATAGAAGTCCGACCTGTCTTTTTCTGGCAGTTCTGTAATACTATCCAGCTCCTTCAGATGCGTATTTGTAACTCCAGAGAGTTTTTGTTCGACAGCCATTCTTAGAACTTTCTCCCTCTCTGTCACTGCAAAGGCTTTTTCCACTTCTTCTTGGGCAGCTTTAAGATTCTGTACTCAAAATAAACAAGCATAAGGCATTGGAACATTAAAACCCAATGTTCAGCAAGTTCTTCCACACTACATTTCCCTTCTCAGCATTGTATATGGTTAATCATTAAGTTTAACAACCTCAACATACTCTGCACCTCTAGTTCACCCTTCACTAAGATCTGCAAGTGCTCTGTAAACATTAATCAATGAACCCTCAACATGCACCCGTGAGTAATGAGTATACAATCTGCATTTTACAGATAAAGAAAATTAGGTATAAAGAGGTGAAGAGACTTGCAACAAGTATGTAGCGGACCTGGAAACAGAACGGAGTTCTCCCAGCTGCAGTGCTTTGCTTTTTCCACCAGATAATGCAGGCATATCCTACAACTCTTGAACTTGAGAAATAAATATTTACAATCAAAAATCAAGGAGATGTTAAATCAAGGAAATGTTTTACTCTGCAAAAGATCAAATCGATAGTCATAGCTATGAAGGAAGCAAGAAGTGCCCTTTCCAATATATATTGTCCGCACTATTCACCAAGAACTGCAATCAGCACACGCTGTCCACAGAGACAATTTTCTCCCCAACACCAGCCAAAACATAGGCAAGATCTGTAAATACTCACCAAATTCTTCAGGAATTTTCTGATGACGTTGGCTGTGATAAAGAGAATACATACTCTCCCAGAGTACATGAAGCAACTGATCTTAGTCGTTATGTTGAAAACAACCAAGTGGCTGGACCACTGTCTAACATATCCTGTAGCCATTTCCCCAACATTGTCTTTGTTTCCCTATGTACTTCTCAATCTTCCTTACTTCTCCTATTCTCGCCTTTGTGCCTTCTATAAGCATTGCTCCCTATGCCCAGAACAGTCTCCCTGTTATCTGCCAAGTAAACTTATCTTTAATTCACTGGTGGGGGGGAGCACCTCTTTAGGAAATCTTTTATCATTAGTAATGCCCAGACCCCTCCACTCCTGAAAAGTTGTTTTACGTCTTGTGTGTGTTTACTTTTAAATCAAAACCTCTTCAGGACAGAGAACATGCCTTGGCTATGTCCTTTGAAGCTGTGTAAATTTACGGTGTTATATAAACATATGACTAATAATATTCCTATGTTTGTCTGATTCAGAAGCATAAAGAAAATTAGCCTCAGAGGCCCACACAATTCTTTCCAAGTTGTATGAAAACACTAAAATAACCTTGATATGAGAATATTTGCCAATCTTCTGTTTGATGAAGTTCTAGGCAAACAATGGTCTGATGGATCCCTTTGGCATAGAGAGGATTCTCTCCACCCACTGACATTAAGTTAATAACACCAGTGAAGTGCAAAAGAACACTCTGAGAATATAAATGTTAAGACTCCAGCAAACTAAGGGAAGGTTGGAGTGGCTGCTATCCCTCTGAAGGAGCTCTCTCCGTCTAGGGAAACTACTAAGTCATCCCAACAGAGACCACAATCCTGAAGCTCTTAACAATACCTCTTAGAGTATCTCTTTTTTCCTGAGTGGGAGTATACACACCTTTGGAACATGTCAGTATGCATCAAGTATACATCTTTTGGGAAATCTTTTCTCAGAGAAGGAACTCGCACCCATGCACAAAATCTCACCCTCCTGGACAAATTATACAAGTTCCAGGTTGTGATATGTTATCAATATATGCTGAATATATATTTCTGGAACTAAGTACATGCATTTCCAGCAAAGGGCACTTAATATAAATTTGTTTGCTGAGTGATTCTGCCTCCCTTCCTGATGAGAAAACACTTTTGTTTGAGGAGGGAAGAGCGAGGAAGAGACGGTCAGAGAGCTCCCAATGTCTGGCCACTCAACTGTGAACATATGTCCCAGAACAGCAGGTTTTATCATAAATTAGTTGGGAACACTTGGGCAAGCCCCTTGTTAATCCTTCAGAACCATATCAATGACCAGTATTTGGCAGAGGTAACCCGTCACTGACGGAGGAGTTCAAGAAAGTTTTGCTAAGATATCTTCTCAGAGAGACACAAATTAATGTGCTACCAGACTCCTGCTGCAGTCAACACCTGGCAGATGAGATGTCATAATCCAATTCCCACCAGCACCAAAGCAGATACTGGAGTGGAAGGCGAGTGAGCAAAATACAAAATAGTACCTCTCAATCCATCTTTCTAGAAATAGGTATTGCAGGTGACCTGTCACAACCCAGTCACATATACTGAGCACAAACTTTAGAAGTCTCCATGTCACAGACTCATACCGGTATATAAAGGTCTCTAACACTAGAGTTATTGGACCTGTAGAAAAACACCACCTCTTGCAGCATGGTTATCACTTTCCTAACAAAGCAAGGAGACTTTGCTGGCAAGACCTTTCAAAACCCAATCCCTCACTACCCCAAGTATCACAGATAACCTTTCACCTCTCCTGCAAAAGCCTACCTTGCAAGAGATGGACTCCCCAACCCCAATTAGGAGGTAATATGCCTTGTTCTAAACATACCCAAAATCCATTAGAGGAGTAAGTACTTTGTGGGGCTCTGCCCATCTTCCACATTCTGAGATTTAATAATATTTGACAAAGCTTCCCCATTCATGGCATTTATTGTATTTTTATTCTGGCTATTTTTCCAGTGAAGCTGAAACAGCGGCTCTGAAAGCAGCATTTAAGCAGGTCACAGTGCTAAATATCTGAGCTGAGAGCACAAAGGCACTAGGGAGCTCTGCACAGCAGAGTCAATAACTAATTCAATTACTCTTCAATATTGGAGACTTGCCTCTTCCAAAAGGTTTATTCTGCTGGTGAGAATTTCTTCCACTTGTTGTACTTTCTTACGAGCCTCTTCTTTCACACGCTGTATTTCAGCATCACCACCTTGAGCCAAGCTCTCAACTGCTTTACTGCAAGAACAAGATGTAGAAATCTCCACATTTAAAAGAGTGCGGATCATGCTCCTAATTAGTGCTTGTACTTTTGAGAAATAAGGTAATTGGGCATCTTTCCTGTTTTTACATAGGTGACAGACACTGAACTAGCACGATCAGATTATGGCTGCACAGTATGGTGCAGTTAAAGCATGGGCACGCAGATTATAGGGGCAGAGGGATTCCAATGTACCTGCATGTTCTGTATGTTACTTTAAGGATTCAATATAAATGTGTACATTTATAGAACAATGATTGGGGCATTGTCTCTGCTTGCTGTAAAGCAATGAGAGTTCTCCACACAAGTCTTGTCACAGTTGATAAGAGCCGTTTATCACATTTATATAAATTATCAAAGAAATGATACTCTCTTGATGCTTTTAAAGCTTCAAAAATTATCTCAAGCCTCTGGCAATGTTAAATTTCTACAGAACGCAGCATTACAACCAAAAAGGAACTAGTTGAAGGGTACACATATATATAAATCCCTACCCAATTCTCTTTTCCCTAGTTTTGAGTGCTTTTTAAAAAAAGACTCAAGACTTTGTTGGTGTTTCTTATGTAATGAAGTGGCAATCCTACCTTTATTGTGCTTTACCTATTTTTCCTCAATTCTGCTTCCTATCATGAGCTTCAGTAGTGCACGCTTCCCTACACTGACCAGCAATATGCCTTGACAATGATCTGGAGGGACCATATTTAAGGGTAATTGGGCAATTCAGTCTTCGGGGCCACATTAGAAATTTGGCCTCTCAGGCTGCCAACGAGAGGACTCATTAGTGACAATTTGATACTTTGTGAGGTGAACTACACAGAGACCTAAATTCATTGAACAGATGCCACTTAGCAACTGTTAGATAGTAACAGCTTTCAGTCACTACCAACCTGGATTGGTTATCAACCAGGCACCTGGAGGTGAAGAGTTTTATATCCAATTACCAGTCCTCCCAAGCCATCCAATTTTTCTACAATACGCATCTCTTCCAGCTTATACATAGATACAGTAACATTCACAATCAAGAATCTAAACAACATACTGATAAAGTCAGAATCAAGTTAAATATTCACTGGATAATACCAGTTGGAAGAGCTTATTCTAATCAAATTTACTAGCAACCCAGATTTAAAAAAAAATAATAATTAATAATGAATGTGCACATTTTTTAGATTTTTGAAGAACGGAAAGTGGCATGTTTCACTTTCAATCAGTATTGAACTAACGTCCCACCACTGCTGACAATGACACTTCAGGTACCATCTTTTGGATGAGATATCAAAGCAGATGCCCTGTGGACAAGTGACCATTAAACTCTGAGGACATCTTCATCTTTTACAAGTGTTGGGATGTTAAGCCAGTCCCAAATTTTGGCAATTACATTCTATTTACCTGAAAATACTCCTGGAGGTTCAATTCGATATGATATTCTTCACTGCCTATTCTAACTATGTAATGGTCCTTTGTGCTTTTAAACAATCACTGCATTTCACTCCAGAGATAAGTGAAGCAATTTCTAAACATGAGTTTGCAAAATCCTCAGGGATCCTCATATACGAAGGTACCAAGATGACTCATTATATAGTTCTTGGCAGTCCTAAATTCTAGAAAGGTTGCAGACCCTTAGAGAGACAACATACTTACGAGGCTTTGATGAGCAGTTTTTCCCTCTCCTGCAGGTCACGTTTCAGACTTTCTACCTCAACCTTCAGCTCAATATTCTACAACACAAAGTTAGATGACAAAATGCCACACAAGCCAATGCAATGCAAAGTTCACCCTGCACATTGATTACATTTTCCTGTAATAGGCAAAAACAAATTCAAAAACAAATTAGGTGCAGAGTATGATGGAAATAGGAAATTACTTCCAATTCTTTGCCTTCAAAAGAGTCTTTATTTTACAAGACTTGAAAATAGTCTCAAAAGTCTCTAAAGCTTCTTAAAAATCATAATATTAAAACGCCACAGTATATGTGTCACACAACAACATTAAAGACTATTTTCCCTTTTACCATACTTACAAGAAAATTTGTCATTTTTTAAAAACATCAACCCAGTTACCTTGAGTTCTTCACAGCCATACAAGCGGTTTTGCCTACACAAGCTATTTAGGGCATGTCTATACTACAAACCTAAGTCAACCAATGTTACATTAACTTACAGCCACCATATGTCCACACTACCCTGCTTGGGTCGCTGGTGCATTTCCTCACCAAGAGCATTTCCACTGACCTATGAGGTTCCAAAGAGGCTGCCTCCTCTGACCTGCCCATTCCCCAGAGGGAGCAGGGGTAGGAGGGAAACTGTCCAGGCCTTCTCATGCCCTTCCCCCCCCTCCCACCCCAGCTCCCAGCTGGGAGCAGGATCCCAAGCCACCTCGGCTTCTTGGCCCAGCTCCCAGCTGGGAGCGGGGTCCCAAGCCGCCCAGCTCTCCAGGGGCTTTCTTGTCACTTGACGTCTCCTGTAAGTACCATAGCAGGAAAAATAACTAACATTCAGAAGATGTCTGTACGACATTCAGGTGGTGTAGGTAGCAGACTTGACCTTTCATTTTCTTCCTGCTATGACTGGTCTGGGAGATTACATTGTGAACACTAACCATCAGTGATATAACTGAATGAGAAGACTCCAATAATCACAAGAACAAGGTATTTAAATTAAGATTTCTGAGGAGAATGATGCTCTGATTTATTGTTTTAATAATTCAATTGTTCGTTAGCTAGTACTGAAAAATTGAAGTTAATCTTTCATATTGTATAAAGGTCATTTTAATCCCTTTATAATTGCATATAATTAGACTGAAGAAGTGAAAAGAACTGGCAATACTGAAATTTCCAACAAAGGATGAATATCCATTTTTCAGACAGTAGAAATTGTTTGGAAAGATACAGAGTTACCTGCAATGATTTTAAATACCTACAATTTTGTAGATGTCTTCAGTTGGACCATCAAATTTCTGCTGCATTCGCTCCTCCAGAAAATAGATACGAAGCTTTAGGTTGAAGTTTTCTTTTTTCAGGTCAGTTATTTGCTGTTTAAGAAGAGAAATAAACTATGCCACGTTTCACAAGTAAAATTGATATTGTATTTGTTTTAGTTCTTCACAGTGCAAAAGGCAAAGTAATAAAGATCACAAATTAACAGACCATGAAGATATGAGATGTTAAAAAAAAAAAGTCCCTACTTAAAAAGTTATCCAACAATAGAAATGGAAACAGTCATCTTGACACCATTCTAGTCAAAAGTAATAAATTAATATTCTGCAAGTACACTAGAATTGTGGGACCATCTCACACACTCACTGCCCCCAAACTATCCTCCCTTAGGCTACTTCTGACATTCTAAACCTCTGAATAGCTTTCAAATCAGCTGCTTCACCCCTTACATCAATCCAAAGAGAGAAAAAGAGACCACCATCTTTTTCCTCTTCTCCATTATCTGGAATTCCTCTTGCCTATCAACGCCCCCCCAAAAAAACACACTGGGGCAAGATCCAGAATAGGTAATACACTTGCTACTAATTTGGGACTGGATAAGGGCCAGTATCTTGAGGTTAGAAACACCTGCTTTCTGCTTACCCATGGACAGCTAGGAATCTATTCCACCCACATCACTTCTAATACTACAGCTCCCCACAAGGCCATGAGACACTGGCCCTTAGGAGAAAAAACAGCTATAAGATAGGGGTTTTTTTTCAATACAACATAATTTAGCATGACATTTTACAGACCAGAAGGGAATGTCCCTGCCCCCAAAGAGCTTACAAATCAAGTATTAAAGCAGCCTGGCTTTACAGACAAAAGAATTTTAAAAAATTAGGTTTAAAATACTTTTGTAGTAGTTATTTTCCTATAAAAAGGAAACGAACAAAATACATGAAAGTGTGGAGTATAAAGGTTTTATTGGTAAATGCTTGGAATGTCTCTACATCAATCTTCAGGCAAAGCCAGGAGTAAGTCTGGTCATCCCAATCGAATGCCAATGAACGCTTTATCCTACAGAGTCACATACTTTACAGTACAACTGTTAGCGTATAAATACACGCAGGGTATTAAAACAAGTCATCTTGTACCTGTGTCCTTTAACAATTGTGACTTAACTTTCCCAATAGGAAGAAGGCATATTAGTTAATGATTTCATTAAAGAGAAAGTCTCCTTCTAAATTTTTTAAGAGGCCAAGCATGAAACATTTATTCAAATAAAACAAGTGCCTCCTGCCACCTGCTTTCTGGAGAAAGAAACTGAATATGTAACTGAGCAACTAATACAATATTTATACAGGCTTCTCCAGAATGACTGTTGTGCAGCTTGTAAAAAATTATTAACAACACAATTTTTTAAAAGATGATTAGCCTGTAAAAGTTAGAGTTTTTTCCTCAAAAATAATGAATTCTGAGCCTAAAAATGCAATCTCTTCCTCTAGGCTGAGTCGTTCTTGCTCACTGAGTAGCCTCATCATTACTTCCACAAGTAAGAACCACACAAGGGAGCTTGGGTTTTCAGGACTGGGCCAAAAGTGGAAGGTTATCTACTTTATCAAACTTTGGAAGTCTTCACTCCATGGTACTAAAAAGCAAAATGAATGATCACAAAGAGTGATAGAGCCAAAGCTTGTCTACACACCAATTTAGTTGTGTTGTTGCATCAATTTAGTTAGACCAATGCAAATCTGTGGGAATACACAAACCAATTTAAGCATTCACACACAAAGTTGCAATGATTTAATTAAACTGGTGCAACATCACACCTTAGTTAAACCAACGCAACTTTGTGTTAAGACCAAGTCCTAGAGCAGTGGGCTCCAAACTTTTTACCTTGTGCTCCCCATGCTCCTGTTTACACCCCTCCGAACCAGAACTGGTAACAGGGACACGGATGGGGATAAAGGGACCAAGGCTGTGGCCACAACTGCGGGTGGGGCCAAGGCTGGGGTCAGGGCCAGGAGCAGAGCCTCAGCCAGGAGCCAAGCCCAGCAGCCAGGGCCAGGAGTGGAGCTGGTGACTGTGCTCCAGCTGTCCCTCCCGCAAAACTTTCCTCTGGGCCCCCTTAGGGGGCGTGCCCCACAGTTTGGGGACTTCAGCCTTAGAGCATACGAAGATACTGAAACCCTCTTTTGCAGTAGTCTCAGAAGTCAAGAATTTCTCATATAAGCGATGGCTGTAAAATTGGACCCTGAGGGACCAAACCTGCTCACTTTACTCAAGCAAGTGGTCCCACTGAGTTCAATCTGACTATATGTATGAATCATACAAACAATATTTATCACTTAATTCTTTAAACTGCCAGCGGATTACTCCAGGTTGCCATTATTTTAAATAGCTCGGCCAATAAAGACACTGAAGTTAAAAAACATATGAACGTTAAGTTATGTTAGTGAAACTTTTTTCTAGTCCTACGTTCATCACATCTGCAGCACAGAGAGGAGCTAGGGCAATATTAACAGTTTTGGAAAATCCATCCTAAGTGCAAACAACAATTAAAATGCAACAATAAACTAAGAACTTAAAAACACAAATGCCAAACAAACTCAGAGCAAAGGTAATTCAGTCATACCCAGACTTTTCAGATCACATCATGCAGTTAAAATGACAGCTCAATAAAGCCACAATGTAAAATGTGAGCAAGTTAACACAGCTGTAGGAATTTTAACTGAGTCTCCAGTTTTAACTTATTTTTCTTTAAAATTTCCTTATTTCAAAATGTAAACAAAAGGAAATAAACCCAACAGGTTTCTTCAGATAAACTGACTCTGCGATTCAAGTACAATCTATACAGCCTGGTGCCATACGACAGCATCAGTAGGGAAAATAGCACTTGTCCTTTTCAATTTAACTGCAATTCCACTTTTGCATAAAGCCACTTTTATGCAAAATGACATCTGTAACCACAGGCTGTGGTTTCACTATACAGTAACAGTTCCTGCCAGCAGAGGCCATTTTCCAACAACTAAACTGTAGTTAAATGGTTGAGAAGAAAAACAAAACAAAACAAAAAAACAGTCCTTAGCCACGTAACTAGACATTCCTCCTTTCCGCTTACCAGCGCAAAGTAAATGGGGAAAGGACACAGTTAAAAAGTCTTTTTCCTTTCTCTCATTTAACCGCATTTCCAGTTGCGCACAAAAGCAAGCTTGGTGCAAAAATTCCTTCTGCTGCAAAGAAACCAGACCATACAAGCACTTAAATTCCTATTTCTATGCATGTTCAAACTTCAGACTCTACACCCTAATTCCTTAGGGCTCAGAACATCCTGTGCACCTGCACAAAGAGGGAAATTTCTGTGCATGAATCTCCCCACTGTCCACGCATGGGTCAACTGTCTCCTCTGCTCTGTTCTTCCTCTCTCAGACAGGTCAGGGACATCACTCACATGGAGAGCAGCATACCATTCCCCTCACATGTCCTACAGAGAATCCACTGAAAGGTTAATGCAGCCTCAGGATGCATGCACTGCAGACAGTAACTTTTCTTCACAGCTGCTCTACATGGAAAGCGGCAACATCAAGAATTATCTGTAGCTTTGCCTAAACTAGGATTTAAAGGTATGATGAGATCACACTTCTAAATCATAGTCTAGACAAGGTCTGCAGCTGCCAGAGAACTGGGAGTGGAGAAAAGACCCCTATGAAGGGGATACCTGCAGCCAGCATGGAGGCCCATGCAGAGATTGCCCTAGCCTCTAGCAGAACCCAACATCGATGAGGACAACCTTGAGAATTTGAGGGTTCTGAACCATAGGGAGGAAGGATGGAAATCCTGCGCCTGTTCTGTAGGGAGGAAAATACAACCCATCCCTTTTTTCCTCACATGGAGTCATCTGGGAGAGACTCCACAATGGGAATCTCATGGAGTTTCTCCAACAGCACTTTTCCATGGAAATGGACAATCTGAATCTTTAAAGTTACCAAGCCACCCCAAAGTGATTATTCCTCACTGGGTAGTCACATGCTGTGTTTAAAATATTGAACTGATCTGAACGCAAAAAACAGTAACAGTTGTTTTAAGCAGGTTATTCCTACCCCATCTGATATTTGATGGCTCAAAAAACAGTCAGACAGACAAGGAGTTTGTAACAGCTTTTGTCAAAGCTTTCCAGAACAATGCATGTTTGGACTGACATCAAGCCTGTGAACAGCCCAAGCCTGAGAAAGGTACAAGAAACTGAAAGAAGGATTTAGAACGGAGATAAACACTCAGCCATAACAATGCTACAAAACGCAAACAATGCTAAATTTTTAATCAGTTACACATTTTAAAAGCATATGCCCTAAAAAGTAATTAAGTCTTCTCTTTTGAATACCAGAAAAATCCTACAACATATATGATGGTTTAGTTACGCTACAACCATTCAGAGATCAGAAATGGGCAGCTTTATTAAAGACTGCTAAATAATTTATTCAGTTGGAATCCCTCACATTTGGGAAAGTGGCAACCCCTCACCCCCACATTTTCACAAAAAATGTTCATGATATTCCAATGAGCTCCAGTAAAAAGTTTTTCAAACCAAATCTGACAACAATATAATTCTGTTCCACATATTCTATCAGTTAATATGACATTGCCTGTTAAGTCAAAAAGGCATTTCCTTATTTGTGTTACAAACACATTTGGCTAGTAAATCTGATGGCAGAAGGTATTGATATAGCACTCAGCCGTTAAAAAAATTATGCTGTCCCTAAATCAATGCACATTCAGTAATTCTTTGAAATATGAGGCTGCCACTGATTCCTTTTAAATACAATTATGAAGTCAGACAAATGCCATATATTGCATTGTACAGATATGCACTAATACTATTCTTTAGGAGGAGTTTTGAACACCGAGCCATGCCCATTGTTCTTCAGCAACTAAGATGGGAAGTTTGCTAGCCCTAACACCAGGATTTTGCTTCAATCTTGAAAGTTACAGTTCAAAAGTGGTGTTAATCATGGACTTCAACAGAGTTATGCTAATAGACACCAATTGAGGTCTTAGCCCAGAGTCTGCATGCATTTATTTATGGATCCCCATGAAGTTATTGTACATCTCTGTCTTGTCAGTAATCAGTTCCGCAACTCGGTCACTAAATTTTACATTACAAATTTACTTACATTTTCATAATCCTTCATGGTCCGAGCTCTGGTTGGTGAAATTGCATCTTCCGCCACATCCAGTAACGCTAGACATTTGAGAAGACAATTAAAACAGATCCAAATACCAAAGGATGCAAAGGTACAATTTTATTTGGAAGACGTAAAACGCTTATTTTAATATCAGAATGTATTAAAAGCATTAAACACATTTGTCATTTCATGTCCCCTTTTTACATTATGGACTAAATGAGTTATGACAAAAAACAAAAAAATCCAGACAAAAGGTATCATAAGCATTACTGTATAAAGGTGTTGAGCACCAGCAACACCCATTTAAATCAATGGAAGTTGAAGGTGCTTGTGACTGCACAGCACTGTCCCACACAAGATCAAGACTTGCATACATGGACGATGTAGCAAAGAAATATTAACTACTTCTCTGTGTATTTGGATTACAAATAATGAAAATGTTTCTCTCCCATGTACTCCTTCTGCAAGAGTCAAAATTTATCAAGGGATGCAAATATGGCACTAAGGCTGCTGTTAACATACGCAAACTTTAAAAAGAATGGGAAAAAAGGTTCTATACAAAAGATTCCAAGAAGCCAAATAATACACAAAATGTTACATTTTATATTCTCTCTCTCTCCTTGAGGTACCAAGGTCAGAGTTGTCACAATTTAGAGGAAATATTGAAATAAGTACTTTCAGAGTTATCAAGTAATTCTATATACTCTAAACAGCCTTTCAATATTCCCAGGAATACCAACCAGAAGCCTTCAAACATGGAAGATTTGATTAACCTGATGAGATATATAGTTCGTAGAGCACCTACAGTAACAGGACCACAGTCATACTGCAATGTAGGTATATTTCTTATAACTGCTTGCTTTCATATTCAATATTCTTCCAGAGAAGGTATATGTAAATTGCTTTCAGAAGTTAGTTGAAATTCAGTCTACAATATATTTGGCTAAATACATAAAATAGTGGGCAGAATAACATTCAAAATACAAGGCCAAAAACTGGCTCCCAGGACACAAAAAATTGCTATAATTGTGCATTATTAGTTTTCATAGAATCACAGAACTAGAAGGAACCTTGAGAGGTCATCTACTACAGTCCCCTGGCAGGGGACTTGTGGCAGGACTAATTATCTAGACCACTCCTGACAGGTGTTTGCCTAAGGAGGTTGTGGAATCTCCATCATTGGAGACATTTAAGAGCAGATTAGACAATTTATTCCAGCGCTTAACCACCCTGGCAGGAAGTTTTTCCTAATCTCCAACCTAAACCTCTCTTGCTGCAATTTAAGCCGATTGCTTCTTGTCCTATCCTCAGAGGTTAAGAAAAACAATTTTTCTTCCTCCTCCTTGTAATAACCTTTTATATACTTGAAAACTGGATTCATGCCCCCTCTCAGTCTTCTCTTTTCCAGACTAAACAAACCCAGTTTTTTCAATCTTCGCTCATAGGTCATGTTT
Source organism: Gopherus evgoodei (assembly GCF_007399415.2). Lineage (NCBI taxonomy): Eukaryota > Metazoa > Chordata > Testudines > Testudinidae > Gopherus > Gopherus evgoodei. The sequence goes on from NC_044337.1 coordinate 12,036,015, forward strand.
TCTAGACCTTTAATCATCTTTCTATGGACTCTCTCCAATTTGTCCACATCCTTCTTGAAATGTGGCACCCAGAACTAGACACAATACTCCAACTGAGGCCTAACCGGTGTGGAGTGGAAGAATTACTTCTCGTGTCTTGCTTACAACATGCCTGCTAACCCATCCCAGAATGATGGTCGCTTTTTTGCAACGGTGTAACACTTAACTCATTTTAAGCTTGTGGTCCACTCTGACCCCCATATCCCTTTCTGCAGTACTCCTTCCTAGGCAGTCATTTCCCATTTTGTATGTGTGCAACTGATTGCTCCTTCCCAAGTGGAGTACTTGGTATTTCTCCTTATTGAATTTCATCCTATTTACTTCAGACCATTTCTCCGGTTTTCCAAATCATTTTGAATTTTAATCCTAAACTCTAAAGCACTTACAACCCTCCCAGTGTGGTATCGTCCACAAACTTTATAAGTGTACTCTGTATGCCATTATCTAAATCATTGATGAAGATACTGAACAGAACCAGACCCAGAACTGATCCCTGTGGGACCCCACTGGTTATGCCCTTCCAGCATGACTGTGAGCCACTGATAACTACTCTCTGGGAACGGTTTCCCAACTAGTTTTGCACCCACCACTCCATCTAGGTTGCATTTCCCTAGTTTATTTATGAGAAGATCATGCAAGACAGTATCAAAAGCGTTACCAACATCAAGATATACCACATCTACCACTTCCCTCCTATCCACGAGGCTTGTTACCCTGTCAAAGAAAGCTATCAGGTTGGTTTGACATGATTTGTTTGAGAGAAATCCATGCTGACTGTTATTTATCTTCTAGATGTTTGCAAACTGATTGCTTAATTATTTGCTCCATTATATTTCCAGGTACAGAAGTTAAGCTGACTGATAGGGACAACCCAGGAAATTACCTATTTATTTCCCTTTGTATAGATGGGCACTATATTTGCCCTTTTCCAGTTTTCTTGAATCTCTCCAGTCTTCCATGACTTCTCAAAGATAATCATCTATGTTACTTCAAAATATATATTTCAGGCTGCATTTTCTCCCAAATCTGCAGTAAGATGAACACACAGCCACCACACCATAAAGCAAAACATGCTGAATTACTATCCCCACTCAATACAATTCAGTAATACTTGATGGCAATGCTTTTTTAAAAAACATATGTATAAGGAATCTGCAATGCGTAACTGGACTACAGCTGGAAAGTCTGGTGAGAGACTTTCACATGATATCCCTAAAACAAAGCACTAAGTGAACAACCATCATCTTCTGGTTGATGTAGTTCAGGAACAGATTCTGAAAGCTGCTAAATGTCTTGCAGGATCAGGACTTTAAACAACAGCAGAAACTTAATATGTTGGTATCTTGGACTAACACCAGTTTCTGCAGCAATAGCTTGAATTTATAAAGTTTGCTGGTTTTCTTAAAAGGAACATTCAAAAATCATATGTTGCAAAAATAAAGATTTATTTGCCTCTGTTACTAACATCTATTAAAAGTGAATAGGACTTTCATGTTTACTTTTCACTATTTATGCTCTTTGTTAACTTTTGACATTTCTACCAGCTGGGTAATTAATTGAGTTTCACTTTGCAATCAGTTTCACTTTCAGCTTTTCAGGGCTGCAATATCTGGATTGCAAATGCTGTGGGAATGATTAATGGTTTGGAAAAATAAGCGATTATCACAGGGACATTACAGAAATGTTTCTATTGGTCTTCAGTGCTGTAAGAACAAGTTAAGTCCCTGTAAATAAGATTTTTATCTTTAAAACCTAATTTTGAAATCTCCTAAAATTAACATTAACATGTTCTTGATCACTTCCTTTTCACCATCACATGTTAGCTGCCCTTACCTCCACTAATTCCCAGGCCAATGCGAGGTTCATCTCTGGAGACATCTGACAGTCTGGAAATACTGACGCTGTGAGACAGGAGGCAAATGCAGTGATGGAAAGATTAGAAACCCCACAAAAAGTCCCTCCTCCATAAATATTTCCAGCATCAGTCCCCCACAGAGTACGTGATAGATACCGAGAGGGAGGCGAGGGATTCAGGTAGCAGCCTAGCACCCCTTCCCCAATATTAGACCCGACAAGATATCAGTCTCCCCCCGTGTCGAACCCATGGGACGGAGGAATACAGCATCCCTGCCCCAGGGTGAGACCCAAGCAACAGCAATCTCCACCAAGCTCGCACTTGGGGGATGAGGGGCTTCAATGGCGAGCACCCCCGCCCCCATATCAGAGCCAGACCAGGGAAGGGGGGGGGGGTAATCCCGAGCGCCTCTGCCCTACATGCCAGCCCCGGGGGGCGTTAATCCCGAGCGCCCCTGCCCCCCGTATCAAATCCAGCCCCGGGAAGGGGGGTAATCCCGAGCGCCCCTGCCCCCCCCCGTATCAAATCCAGCCCCGGGAAGGGGGGTAATCCCGAGCGCCCCTGCCCCCCCCGTATCAAATCCAGCCCCGGGAAGGGGGGTAATCCCGAGCGCCCCTGCCCCCCCCGTATCAAATCCAGCCCCGGGAAGGGGGGTAATCCCGAGCGCCCCTGCCCCCCCCCCCGTATCAAATCCAGCCCAGGGAAGGGAGGATAATCCCGAGCGCCCCTGCCCCCCCGTATCAAATCCAGCGCAGGGAAGGGGGGGTAATCCCGAGCGCCCCTGCCCCCCCCGTATCAAATCCAGCCCAGGGAAGGGGGGGGAATCCCGAGCGCCTGCCTCCCCCCGGAGATGGGGGCGTGAATCCCGAGCGGCCCTGCCCACGCCAGACCCGGGGTGGCCCCCATCGCCCCCAAACCAAACGGTCCCAGGCTGCCTGCCCCGCTCCGCTCCTACCTGCCGCTAAACTCCACGGGCAGGGTGAGGTCCTCCCCCGGCAGCGAGTCCATGGCGGCGCCGAGCCCTGCAGGGACCCTCCAGCGGCGGCGACTCGGGTTGTTATTGTCCGAGTTTGGCGGCTTCGTTGGAATTCAAACGGCCGCGGCCGCTTCCGCCATCTTGTATACCCGACTGTGAAGTCGCTGAGGCCGATCTGGAAGGGCACGGGCGGCGGGTACGATAGAAATCTATGGGGGTGCCGCCATCTTTACTGAGGGCACAGGCTGGATTTGTCCGGTCAACGCCATCTTGACTGAGGGCAGACGTTGCGGTGAGCACGAGCAGCCGCGTGGAAGACTAAGAACAAAGGAGGCAGTGAATGCTGGCAGTCGCCATCTTGCGTAAGGGCAAAAGAAGGGGCCCTATGAGCAGCCGCTACACTTAAGAGAACAGAAAGGGAGGGTGTGACCAGGCGCCATCTTTAGTCAGGGCATGAAGGTGCGCGTCGGAGTCGCCATCTTTATGCAGGGCACAGTTGGCGCATGAGGTACAGTATAGTGTGGAAATGGTTAAGATCCCACGGTGTGTCACACACTATACAGCTCTCTAAGCTCACTAAGATACTACAGCCACTTCTGGGGTGGAGAGCAGCCCCCAAGGAGCATGCAGGGCTTTGCACCACAGTGGGGAGAGAGGGCTACCTCCACCCTTACCTAGCCGGCCCTGGAGTTGGTAATGGCCCACATGAAGCACAGGACCTGGGTGGGGCCTGCTTCTCAGAGCTGTTGAGCCCCCTCAGATGTTGAAAAAAGGGAAGGGGACACAATGACTAGACAGCAAATGTGAAAAATCAGGACGGGTTGGGGGGTAATAGGAGCCTATATAAGAAAAAGACCCAAAAATCGGGCCATCTGATCACCCTAGAAGGGGAGTATCTCTGAAAGTGAGGCCCTCAATGTCTCATCCAGCCCCCCAAATAGGGTTGCCAACTTTCTGACTGCAGAAAACTGGCTACCCTTGACCCGCCCCTTTTCTGAGGCCCCAGCCCTGCTCACTTCATTCGCCCTCCCTCCATCACTTACTCTCCCCCATCTTTGCTCACTCACACACTCATTTTCACCGGACTGGGGCAGGAGGGTAGAGTATGGGTGGGGTGAAGGCTCCTGTTGAGGGTATGGGCTGTGGGCTGGGGCTGGAGATTTGGGGTGCAGGAGGGTTAGGGCCAACGCGTTCAGAGTATGGGAGGGGGCTTGGGCTGGGGCAGGTGGGTGAGGGCTCTGGCTGGGAGTGTGGGCTCATGGGGAACCAGGGATGAGGGGTTTGAGGTACAGGAGGGGACTCAGGGCTGGGGCAGGTGGGTGAGGGCTCTGGCTGGGAGTGGGGGCTCATGGGGAACCAGGGATGAGGGGTTTGAGGTACAGGAGGGGACTCAGGGCTGGGACAGGTGGGTGAGGGCTCTGGCTGGGATGTGGGCTCTGGGATGAGGAGTTTAGGGTACAGGTGAGGGCTGGGGCAGGGGTGCAAGGGGTGAGGGCTCGAGCTGGGGGTACAGGCTCCGGCGTGCAGCCAGGGATGAGGGGTTCAGGGTGTGGGAGGCACTCCAGGCTGGGGCCGAGGGAGCGCGGGATGGGATGCGGGCTCTGGGATGGAGTTTGGGTGCAGGAGCTATAGCTAGAGAGATTCATAAATTCATCAGGCCTAAATGGAACAGTGTGATCTAGTCTGATCTTCTATATAACACAGGCCATAGGACTTCCCTGAATTAAATCCTGTTCGAATTAGTGCATATCTTTTAGAAAAACAATCTTGATTTAAAAATAGCCAGCCATGGAGAATCCACCACACCTCCAAGTAAATTGTTACAATGACTAATTACTCTCAATGTTTTCAGCCACCTGTTATACCTTTGTCTGCTAGGTTGAAGAACATGTTATCAAAATGTTGTTTGCCATATAGGTATTTATAAACTGAACAAGCTACCCCTTAATCTTCTCTTTGTTAAATTATATAGATTATGTTCCTTGTGTCTGTCACTGTAAAGTGTTTCGCAATCCTTTAATCATTCTCATGGCTCTTCTCTGATGGATAGACAGGTATTTTGTGTAACATACCTAATAAACAAGTAAGTATAAATCATACAGCTATAATTCCATCTAAAAGATCTGGGGCTATTGTATACAGGATATGGTGGGCTAATTATCAGTATGGCAAAAATCATGTGATCGTATGTAGTTACTAAAATCCCAGGATGGAATTACAGTAATAATTTCAAAGCTTTTTGTTATTTTAATAGCTGTCTATAGTATAATATATGGATCTAAATCCAAGAGTTCTACTTTCATAATAATTCAGCCTGCATATTCTTAAAACATAAGAACATAAGAACAGCCTTACTGGGTCAGACCAAAGGTCCATCTAGCCCAGTATCCTGTCTACCGACAGTGGTCAATGCCAGGTGCCCCAGAGGAAGTGGACCTAACAGGCAATGATCAAATGATCTCTCTCCTACCATCCATCACCATCCTCTGACAAACAGAGGCTAGGGACACCATTCCTTACCCATCCTGGTTAATAGCCATTAATGGATTTAACCACCATGAATTTCTCCAGTTCTCTTTTAAATGCTGTTATAGTCCTAGCCTTCACAACCTACTCAGCTAAGGAGTTCCACAAGTTGACTGTGCGCTGCGTGAAGAACTTCCTTGTATTTGTTTTAAACCTGTTGCCTATTAATTTCATTTGGTGCCCCCTAGTTCTTGTATTATGGGAATAAGTAAATAACTTATACACTTTCTCTACATCACTCATGATTTTATATACCTGTCATATCCCCCCCCCCAAGTCTCCTCTTTTCCAAGCTGAAGAGTCCTAGCCTCTTTAATCTCTCCTCATATGGGACCCGTTCCAAACCCCTAATCATTTTAGTTGCCCTTTTCTGAACCTTTTCTAGTGCCAGTATATCTTTGTTGAGTAATAACTTGGAAATAATTGTTCTTAAATTGATTTGCTTGCCCAGTGAAAAGATAAAGGATAGTCAGAAAGTACTGCAGAAGAACTAGTGTTTTGCCAAAAATAATTTGCTTAACTATACATTGCATCATTAGCATGTGTTTTGTAGCCATAGGGGTGTTACCTTTTCTCATTGGGTGTGTGCAATTTCTGTTAGTGCTTCTTTCATGCATCAAGGTAGATAATTGAATACAATTGAAAGGTATAAGAGTCAATTTTCAAGATTATCTACTCCAGAAACATGCATGGTATATTTCTTCAAATGGATTATTTTACCTTTAAAAAAAATCAGAAGAAGGTGGCCACCTCGTATGGAATTCTATATTTCAACATTTTTACATTTCATGATAGAAACAAATTTGTATTTATTTAAATGTATATGTAAGATTATCTCAAATTTGTTTTTATTTTAACTACATATAATATTTCCAATTTAGTTAGTGTGGCATACACCTGTGCTAACTTGATCAACTTCTTCATTAAGCACAGCAGCATGCTGCCTATGCATTAGGTTAAACTGTCACACACACACACACAAATTGTACAGTAACAGAAATGAATTCCCAGCCCAAAGTCACTTATATGGTCCCTATCGCCATAGTATGTGAGTGCCTCACAATCATTAATTAATTAATGTATTTATCTTCACAACACCTATGAGGTAGGAAGGTGCTATTGTTCTAGAGATGTTTAATGTTTCGTAGGAAGCCAAAGGCAGAGCTGGGAATTGAATGTAGATCTCTCAAGTTCCAGACTAGCATTTTTACCCGTGGACCATCCTTTCTGTCTTCTTTGTCCTATCTTTATTCTAAGCAGCATATACAGTAGTTGCTTTTTATATTTTGTTACTGAAGCTGGAGCTTTCCAACAATCGCAGGGCTGTATTCCATTATAGCATCTGATCTTGCAAACATTTATATGTGTTAAACTTCTTCACATAAGTATGCCTCCTGAAGTCAGTAGAATTATTGAGGGCTATGAGGGATGTGTGATACAGGAAAGGCTTGTGTGTTTGGGATTATTGTGTCTGGGTTGTGTGGATTTGAAAGGGTCGCAGTTGGGCTCTGGGTTGAGCAGTTGGTCCAAGTAATCTACCATCTGTGCAGTCTCCCTCAAAATCAATGAAACTGTTGCATGCAAATAAACTGTAGAGTAAGGGTAGTGATTGGTTGAGTTCTCTCTGATATCACAAGGGCCTTGGGCTGCTGGCAGGGCGTAGATACATGCCTTACTGTAAGTGTATGCTATATGGACATAATTCATAAATGTCTGAGAATTTAAAAAATGGATGGTAACAGACTGCAAACCCCACTGATGATTCAACCTTGTCATATTCTGAATTAAAAGAACCCTCAGCCATGCTTGTAGCTGCTTCCATCGCTTCTTATTGACTCAGACATTTTAGGCTTCAGAGTGACATACTGAGTGACATTCCTGGATTATATAGAGATGTTTGTATATTTTAAAAGATCTTTAAAACTTTCTGGTGGCATTTGAACATTCATCTGCCCTATTTGTAACATACAAACATTCACCTGCCATATTTGTAATGTAGGACTAGACTAGTGCATGAGTCAGACAGTGAAACTGTTAAACACGAAACGGACTATTCTACTTCCCTTGTCCACATTTTTTGGGGCAGGAGGAGGGAAGACCCCAGCATCGAAAACAAAAAGGTAAATACTTACAGTTTAATGCTCTGCAGTATTACCTGTAAGACGAGGAAGTAACACCTGAGTGAGAGATGCTTGCCTAATTCACGTCTGCTGGATCAGACCCATGTTTATTTATTAGATTCTTTTTTTTTTTTATTTGGACTGTTGGATTTCACTTATTCACCCTAACCAGCTGGGCTATATCAATGGGTTTCTTAGCTCTCCAAGACAGTCTTAGAATTGGGACAAGCAAGTGAGCACGGACTACAGTACTTTCACCATCATTCTGGATTGCCATTCCTCTCCATGTACATACAACTACTTTCTCTTCTAAGACAAACTGAAAGCCATATAGAAGCCTGTAAAAAAATCACCCAACTTGCTAACACATGTTGTGCTGTGGGGCTTCTCAACCACAGGTACATATACCTCCACTGCTGCTGTAGGCTTCCACTCCCTGCCTGTCCTAAACTTACTGCATTGCTGTTGCCCAATTCTCATTCAGTTGTACATGTGCAGACACAAAACAGAGCTGGGGTTACAGTGCACAGAACTGATTGGGAAATGTCAGGCAATGGCTGGCAGAGCTGAGGACTTTCTCTCTTAACTGGGTGCAACAGAAAATCTTTGGTGCTATGCAGTTGGGGTCTGGTCCGATGAAGTACTGAGGGCTTTGAACTCCTGTTGACTTTGATGTGAATTCAGTGTGCTCCTTACCGTGTAGCAGTGGGACCTATGCTGTGATGCTTTCAATTGCTGCTGGTCTGAAGTCAGTTTCAAAAGCAAGCCTCCCATATGGCAGCAGGACCTAATAAGGCCGGGCTGGTTCAAAATTTCTTACGTAATATTAGGATGGATATTAGAGAGTTCTTCTTTAAATGTGTGACAGTCTGTTTACTTGGTACAAGAAATGAGCCAATTATTGATCTTAAATGAAGAACTATATATATTATTGGCTAATTATTTAACATTGTTAATGTTAATCTGATTAGAAGAAGGCAAGTCATTAACTGCTAGGGTGACCAGATGTCCCGATTTTATAGGGACAGTCCTGATTTTTGGGTCTTTTTCTTATATAGACTCCTATTACTCCTCACCCCATGTCCCGATTTTTCACACTTGCTGTCTGGTCACCCTATTAACTGCTTATATATCTGTATGAATGGCATATGGCATTATATCAATGACAAACAACAACAAAAGCGGCAAAGAGTTCTGTGGCACCTTATAGACTAACAAACATATTGGAGCATGAGCTTTCGTGGGTGAATACCCACTTCGTCAGATGCATTCACCCATGAAAGCTCATGCTCCAATATGTTTGTTAGTCTATAAGGTGCCACAGGACTCTTTGCCGCTTTTACAGATCCAGACTAACACGGCGACCCCTCTGATACTTAATCAACAACAAATCTCTAGGCAATGCAATTACCTTTCAAGTGACATAGGCCAGTGCAGCGTATGTCCTGCAAGAGAGACACCCTATGTTTCTGCAGACACGTACTGTGTAGCCCCATTTGGCATGCAAAGGGATAACTCTTTCTGATCAAACAAAAAGATAAAAAACAATCAAATGGACCATTAACTGGAGTTATGGGCAATTTCCATGAGGTTACTGCAATGTCTATTTTACCAAATCTGTGGCAGCACCATAAAAGTTGTGAAGGAAAAATATGTATTGTTTTGAAGCAGTTAACAACTTGCCTTCTGCTAATCAGATTAACATTGCTTAGCCTTATCTTAAATAGCAGTATGTTTGAGGAGATTACAGTAAATCCTCATACCAAGTGTAGTAAGATAAGGCCCTGAAACAAACTCTTGTATCAAAGGCCCAGTCTGAGGCTTGAAGCCTGAACCAAAGCACTTCCAGGCATTGCTAAGCAAAAGCTGGGCTGTAAGCCAGAGGCAGTCCCCACTCACAGAAGTTGGCAAGAAGAGGGCTGCTAGAAGCAGGTGAATCCACACATAAGTGCTAATAAGAGGGACTTGTGCCAAGATAGCATCAGAACACTCCACAGAGATAACAAGGAACAAGCAAGTGCATCTTAAAGACAGGATCAAAAGGACAACATGCTGGATAGATCTATTTGAAACAACATGATCAAAGGAGGAGACAGCACTCTAATGAATCAAGGGGCAGTACCTCAATACGTCAGTAGGGATGAGTAATCTGTCCTGTAACTGTATAAAAATAAGTCCTGGAGTGCACATCTTTTTCTGGCCTAGGGGGCAGTGGAAAGTCTGCCACTGACTGAGCCGGTCCATTGCCAGGGGGCACAAATTCGTAGTATGTCTTGTAGAGTTTCTTGTTCTACCTTAGCCTCCAATGATAGAACAAGAAACAAAGGGCTTAAACTGCAGCAAGGGAGATTTAGGTTGGACATTAGGAAAAAGTTCCTAATTGTCAGGGTAGTTAAACACTGGAATAGATTGCTTAGGGAAGTTGTGGAATCTCCATCGCTGGAGATATTTAAGAGTAAGTTAGATAAATGTCTATCAGGGATGGTCTAGACAGTAGTTGGTCCTGCCATGAGGGCAGGGGACTGGACTCGATGACCTCTCGAGGTCCCTTCCAGTCCTAGAGTCTATGAGTCTATGAGTCTACGGGAAACTATTACAGTGCTTCGTTTGACAATAAACCTGGCTTGGGTTTCTCGTACCTTCCTAGAGTCTGTGGTCTTTGAGCGTTCTCTCGGGGTTTGCCATATCAGCTATCTGCGCAGAACTGGGGCAGCACACAGAGGGAACATGCATGCAGCCGACTGTTATCATCGAACAAGAGCAGAGCACCATACCGGTAGCTACTGACAACACCAAGACATTGTATTGGAAAAGCCTATCATCCATCCTACTCTGGCTGAGCTCTTTGCCATTTCAGAAATGAAGTACAAAATGAAGGAGAGCAATGGAGACCTCGTCACTGCACATGTGATTATGTGGATCCACAGGCCAAAGGCTCAGAGGGACGAGTGCAACAGGTGCACACCTCACTACAGCCCAAGGGTGGTTGTATCAGTGGCAGAATAATTGTGCTTATGCTTAACCTCTTTACCTGAGCTTTCCTCAGAGGAACAGGATTTGCTGTAGTGTTCTCAAGACACTCCATAATGAGCCTGATCCTCTCATTAATAGCCTGGTCCTGCTCCCATTCAAGTCAAGAGCAAAATTCCCATTGATTTACAGGATAAAACCCTTCCACTGCTGTAATCAGGAGTAAATTAAACCAATAAAAGTGTAGAGAATAAGAAACTTAAGCCCTTCATTTTTTAAAGCCCCAGTTCAGTAAAGCACTTAACACATGCACACATTCTGAATTCCCATTACGTTATCCCCATTTCTTAAGTGCTTTGCTGAGTCACGGACAGAGTGTGTCACAAATAACATTCAGTGGCAACAGCAGTCTTACCATTTGGTATTTACTTCTCCATTGTGAGTGGGAGTTAACTTCCTAACAATGACAAATGAGAAAGAACTGTAAAGGTTCCAGAGGCAACGCTATAAAAATCTTTTTTGCAGCTATAAACAGCCTTTTATAAATCATCAACTCCTCAGATGCAGATTTCAGAGATATCTGGTCCACAGAGAGTTCCTTTGAAGATCCCAATGCAGATGTGGATAACACCCATGATAGTATGGTCTTCTCTAATTTAATGCCAACTTTTATGCCAAAATAAATCTGTATCAGTATTACACCCCTACAGTGAGCAGAGACTCATTGACTGACAAGGTATTGAGCTGAAAAATTAGTATGTTAACAAGAACATAAATAAAAATAAATAGTCAAAAGATTTCACAGGGATTAAAAAAACAAAACACTGTTAATATGACAGAGTATGAATTATGTTAGTAAATGTTTGGTGTTAAAAACACTTCAGGTATAATTTTGATCTCACTTATATAGAGCAGGAATAACTTCATTGTCATGAACAGAGTTATTGGTACGAGGTCACATTCAAGCCCTCAGGACTCAATCCAACTCCCTACTGACTTCATATGGGACTTGGTAGCAGCCCTTTGACTATATTTAAAAACAAAACAAAAGCAAAACCCCAGGTGGCTTAGATACAAATTATATACATTTTATTCATTTTAAATAACATTCTTCTGTATAAATTTGACATATTCAAACCATACACAGCTTTTTTAGAAATGCATTTGTAAGCTTAGTATATGCTTAGAAGACACCTTATTTGGATGTGTTGCAAGCCTGCTGGATTTTAGTTGGGAGCAAGTGTAATTTGAATGTTTTAGGCCCATGTTTTATTTTAATTGGAGACATAAATAGCAGAGTTTCTTGGAAGCTAATTTTAAAACTTCACTTTAAAGAGAAATTTTGTTGAGGCTTCAATCTTAGGTCCTCATTTTAGAAGAGACTGTACCGATTGTCTGCCACCATACTGGATCGCTTATATTGCATTTAACATTTGGAATAAAGATACTGTACATCAGAGGTCAACTGCCCCAGAATGCCATTACAATGGTGAAGAGGCTCCATCTTGCCTCATAAATTCCTTCTGAGGGTCTAAGTTTATTTTGCCTGGACCAAGGGAGTGACTATTTCAATATATGATACCTCATGCTAACTCCCCAGGCCTAACACTTCATGCAGTTATTTCTAGCTATGATGGTTCATGAGATACAAGACCTTAAATTCATATTAGCCCCATTATATTTTTGTATGTCTGCCACATCCTGTATTCAAAGACCAGCATCCTATCTTGTGATCCAGCCAGGGTGGCCCTGTGCATATTATAAAGTTACTGTTTTTCCCTTCACCCACACCATCAGAGGAGTCTTTTTGTTCTCAGGTACTTGACTAGGATTTCAGTTGCCTCATCCAAACCAGCAGGGGCATGTGCCAAAAGGGTGCTCACTTCCCATGACATGAGCATAAGATCATTACCATTAGGAACAGCAGCCATTGATCTTTCACAATCATATTTCTCTGGACTGCCATGTCCCCCTATTACTCCTTTTTCACCATTCACACATAGCTACTGCATCATACCACCCACTGTCTCACCCAAAATGAATGCTGTTGTCCTGCAGGACTGCATACTATTTGGTTAGCTGCTAGCAGGTGGAACAATGATAATCACCAAAGGTGTGGGTATCTGTAGTAGGAAGGTATGATGACCAGCTGGCCTAGTGGTCAGCTCATGGCCGTATGGTTTCTGCTAGTCTAGTCATCCCAGAGGGGTCTGAGCTGCAGCCTCAATCACCTACCCCCTCATGCTCTAACTGCTCCATCACCATTCAGTCACTACAAAGGGGACAAGGCAAAGGGACCCAGGCTCATCCAATCCAGCAGGTCTCAAACCAGGGCCCTTGGAGTTTATCAACTTGTCCTGCCAAGTTACTGAGCTACTCCAAATTACATTCCCCCCAGGTCATTTCCCACCAGTCTGGAGCTCTTCAGTTTGGGGCATGGTCACTGCCTTAGTAGACTCTCCTCAGTCTCTTAGGGCTTTCAACTCCCAAAGATCAAGTAGGGGGCCCTCCAAGTCCCTACTGCTAGAGCAACTTTCACAAAGCTGTTACCACTCCTGGCAGAGCATCAGCCTCACTTCCTGGTTACTACATGCAGACCATACTCCATGGCCTACCAGTCTCCTTTTAAACTCTTTCTCCACTGAGAACATGCCCTGCACCTGTTGAGGGGTGGGGCCTCCCAAGTCCAGAATCACTCTATTGCCTGCCCTGGTTCAGCGTGATGCCTGTAAATGCCATCACAGTATCAATACTGATACTGCAGCCATCTGTGCCCAGTACCCTCGATGCCCCATCCCTAAACTTGATGATTAGCCTCTCCGCTGGCTCTAGTGCACCGGTGCTGTCCTCTTCCTACTTATCCGTGCATGTTCCAAGCTGCTGCGGAGCAGACTCTGCATCCCAGAAGCTCCGTGGCAAGTTATAAAATGAACAAAACGACAGGAGGCCTTTGGCAAGCTAAGGTAGCTGCCGGTGGACATTTCAGGCAGTGCTATGTCAGGGTGCACGCTAAGCTGATCAAGAGATACAGCTAGCTCATTTTCTTCCTCTCTTTGTAAAGATGCTCAGGTATGTGGTTAACAGAGGGAATACAAGCAGGCTCCACTCCCCAAGATCATAAAACTAGGCTGAACCTCAAGCAGGGGAGTTTCTCTTTAATCGTGTTCTGATTTCTTATTCAGTGATTCATCTTAGCAGAAAGACATGACTGACTGCAACTATTTTTGTTTCTTCTGCTGAGTCATTTCACCCTCCCATAGGCATCCTCCCTAGTGCCTCACTTCTGTGATGTTTCCACTCTCTGCTAGGCTGAGGTTAGTTCCAAAACAAAGCCTGCTATATGACAGAGTATCCCTCCACAGTTCCAGCAAGGTCAGTCCAGTTTTGAAAAGTTTTATGCAAGTAGAGTCCCAAGGAAAGATTCAATTGACTTCTGGAGGCTTTGGATCAGACCTCCAGGATGTCTATGAGATGTTTTCTCAAAATTTGTGAGATCATTTGGCATCAGAAAGGATTCCTAAATCCTACTGCTCTCTCACTATTACAAAGTGTAGGGGGAACTGACCTCGTCACTCCATCAAACATGGGCTGGGATACAGTGCCTTCATATTCATTTCTCTTGTTTTGCTTTTAAAGCAGAAAAGGGCCAGAACCAGAACTACACACCCTCATTTTCAATGGTGGGATAGAAGGGGTCAGTATCTGAACTCAGAAGCAAACTCTGCAGCTGGCCACTCTCTCTACAATGGGAGAGAACCAAAAACCAGGATCTGAAATCCAAATGAGACGTGTCCCATCCCTGTGATAAAGTAGCCTGCAGGCTTTCCAAGGTTTCAGGAAGGAAAATTCGGTAGCCGTTCTCTTCTTTGCAAACTCTCCTCAAGCTCCCCCAAAAGACTTCGGACAGGCCACAGTGCTCGCTCTTTCTTTGCCTGTCAGCATTATTGCTCTATGAACTATTTCCAGAATCTAAAAGGGGGGGATCACTAAAATCGCCTATGAAAAGTTACTTCTTTCACTGTGTAAAGCTCAGGCAAGTAGATATTACAAAAGGACAATGCCAAGTAATTACAGTTTTTAGTCATTCTCTCCATTGTCATTAATCCACTCTTCAAAAGCTTTGTGTGCAATCCTTTCTCTTTCCCCCCCTTCTATTTTATCACTTAAAACATGTCTGAATGACTTGAATCTAACTTCTTATAAACTTAGGACCTCATCCCAAGCCCACAGCAGGGAATGGCAGACTTTCCATTGACTTCAGCGGGCTTCAGATCCGGCTTATCCATGGTCTATCACACCCTGCTATCACTATTTTCCTTGCCCTTCATCTCAAATTCCCTTTGTTACGTTTACTTGTGCCACATCTTAAATTAGACTAATATCTTTGGGGGCAGGGATTGTAACTTATTGTGTGTATGTACAGTACTGAGCACAATGCATCCCCTACCCTGACTGAGGTCCTTAGGCACTAGTGGAATACAAACAGAATAAATAAATTAAATAAATAAACAAACACTATTCTCCTTTTCCACTCTGTTTCTGATAATGCATGAGCCAACGATAGCTCAACTTGGTTAACTACCTTGTTTATCAGCAACATTGTTTTTAAATGTTTGCAAAGCACCACCACCCACACATCACAGCTGTATAGGTGGTGTCAGGGCAGGTTAGGAGAAGGGCTTGATTTGTGACATTAATTGTATTGATTTTCATAGGACGTTAACAGTTTGCCAAGCTCAGAAAAAAAATCAAATGATCCCATTTAAACTCCATTAAAGTGAATGGGAGGCTTTCCATTGGCTTTAATAGGAGTTGGACTGGGCCCAAAGACAGCCTGTGAGTACAGTGAAAAGAGTAAGGGAGAGAGATTGGATGCGGCTCTTGAAAAGGACCATGTGCCAAGCTGGTGCTTGTGAAGCACGCTGAAGAAGGGCAGGATGGAGCTGAGGTGCTCCATGGCATTATTTTTACACTGCGCAGAGGCAGACAGAATGCTTCAGGGGTCAACGAAAGGAGCGAAGTGTCCAGTGCGCCTTACACCTGCTGGCAAAAGGTTCAGCATATGCTCCCCCATTGCCTGCTGCCAGCTGTTAACAGGACAGGAGAGGGCGTCTATCTAGGGGTTATGGCATGCTGTTAGGTGTTCTAACCAGCTGCTCACAGGCCGTTATGGTCAGAATTCTTCCTTGGTGGTGCATGGATGTATGTTCACCATCCACATTACACCTATGTGTAGGAGCCTGTATTCAGGCCTACATCTTAGAGTCACCTGGGGGGACAAGGCGGCATCCTGCTTCCATGTGGCTATCTCCATTCTGCTGAGCCAGAAAATGTCTGTCAGCTGTTAACTGTGCTCCCTCTTGTAAGAGCTAATCTGTTTCTGCACAAGAACAGTAGGACTTTGCATAACCAATGGACCTTTGTGTATTTCTTGGCAACTGAGGCTCCTAACTCTCCCCAGCATACAACAGCTTAAAGCTACAAGAACTTCTAGGCATAAATTGCTTGACAGCGTCTATATAATTTGTTTTTTTAACTAGAATTTTGCAATGAAGAATCTGATCTGTAAACTCTTAGGTGACGTCCTGGTTCCACTAAAGTCAATGGGAGTGTTGCCATTATCTTCAAGTGGGGAAAGGCAAAGCTCAGCACCTCTAAGAATCCTTGATCACACCAAGCAGTCTTTATTCACACGAGCAGTCTTGTGGACTTCAAAGGAATTATGCATGTGAATAACAACAGCGCATGTTCATCATGGTTTTCAGGATCAAGTCATAAATAATTATGTATTTGTAACAGCATGTTTGCATTTTGTGCTGGCACTTCACAGCAAATTACCAAATGTTACACCTGATCTCTGGAAATCGACTAGTCTCTATTCATAACACTATGGGCCATACCTTTAAAGGAGTTGGGGAGTTTGAACCGTTACAGATAACGAGTAGGAAACAGACAACTTTAAAAAAATTTCAGTGATATCAGAAGAAGAACTTTAAATGATGGGTGTTCGCCAGAGGCCCAGCTCCAGCAATATTGCCATCTGATTTACACAATTTTAAACAAACTCCATATTTTTTTTACAATGCCACTAACCGCTGTACAGATAAAATCTAGATGATAAAATATGACTCATGATTTTTTTTTTTTTACAAATAGTTATAAATACTATGGAGAGAAGATATATTACATTCTATGTACAGAACACACCATTTCTATCAGGGTAGGATACTAAGCCTAGCTTTTATTTGTACATGTGACCCTGAGATGTCTTGTCTTCCCTTGTACAGTATGTATACAAGTTCATTAACTCCTTCTACTGAAAGTGGATTTCTGTGTTTTAACAGTATCATCACTTTGTATGAGAATTCAGAAAGGGAAGAACAGTGATCTTTCTCCCCCCACTCCCAGACATTTTCATGATTGACTGTTTCTGCTTCCCAAATTGTTGGAGAACTGAACATGGTGACTTTAGTATGTGTGTAACATATACTCATTTAGAAGTCTCTTAGCAGTACAATGAAATGAACATGATTTCCTTTTTTATATATAAAAACACAAATTCGTACCAGGAAATAAAACGAAGTCTTTACAAACGTCTATTTTCTGAAAGTCGGCTGTTAATTAAACAGGCTGCTTTTCAAAATATAGGCTACTGGTGTAGGCCACCTTAGCTTGGCTGGAAGTCAAAGTAGCTTTAGATTAATCAAGGGGCACTGGCTACTACCCCCCTCCATCTTTTCATATAAAAATATACTTTAAGCTCAGCATAATTTTATGTAAAGTCCTTAGCAATGAATTCTATGGATCGTCATGGAAAACAATACACTGAATGCATTTCATAATTTTACCTGAAATTCATATGCACTACACTCCTTTCCTGCTCAACAGCAAGCTACGCCATGTCCGATGTAAAAGAATACGTGGGTAGCAAATTCCTTTGCTTGGAACCTTGGTACAGATTTTGATACCCCTTCAACGAGGATGGTAATTTTTTAAAGCCAACTTTGGAATAGCTGGAGTGACTCTTGTTTTAAGCTTTATAGTTATGCATGGGAGTTGTCAGCGTCAGCTGTCCATTTGGTGCCACTTCATTTCCGTCTTCCTCCAGTAAGCCTGAAACATCAGCGTTGGGTATGCTGTCATGGTAGCTGCTAAAACTAATGTTGTCTTCTTTGAGCTCAATGGTCCAAAAAGGAGCATTAAGTTTTCTGTTTTGATATTCACGGTACATGTAGACAGCACCCACAAACCCCATCAATAGGACCACAACAATGATAATAACTGTCAAAATAATGATGTTAAATTGAGTCCAGGAGACGTCTGCCAATGCAGAGGTACTATTGTCAGAGGAGTTGATAGGAAATATAGTCTGCACAGTTGTTGGCGCTAACGTACTGTTTATCACCGTAGTTGAAAATGATGTTGGCCTGCTGGTGTTAGGAGCAGCAGTTATAAACCCTCTAGATTCAGGACCAGGAATGACTTCTACAAATAAAAATGAGACATGTAAATTAATTCACACACAAACAATAAAATACATGGTGAGCCATGACTGCAGAACAGGAAATAAATGGCTCTGCCTATAGATCACTGTTAGTATGAGAGCAACAAACTAAAATTTTAAGGTCAGAATTGTTCAGGTCCCATTTACACATCAAAATATTTGGCCAGATGTTCAAGACAGCTCAGCGCATTGAGGGCTGAGTTCTTTTGAAAACCTGGTCATAAGCATCACAATGGGAGCTGCTGGGTGCTGAGAACTTTTGAAAACCTCCTCCTTGTTTGGGTGCCCAAATAGGAGCTGAGCTCTTTAGAAAATCTGGCCCCGATTGTGGGTGCTCTGCTCTTGAAAATCTGGCCCACAAGACCTTGATTACTCATGATGAATTCAAGTCACTCCAAGTGCAACTCAACTGGTGAAATGTTGGCTCCATGAAGTCAAAGGAAGTTGTCCATTCAGTGGAGCCAGGATTTCACCCATACAAAAGGTTTTCTGAAGAGAACTTTTACTAGTAGGGGCTGAGAAGGAGAATCACCTCTGAAAGGCTAATTTGGTACAGGCAACAGGAGCTGGGGATGCTCAGCCCTTCTCAGGATCAGCCCCTAAGCGCCAGCAGTAGGGAAGTGATTATACTTTAAAGCCCAGGACTTAGAGGTGGAAAGATCCCTAACCAGAACATGTTACAACTACACAGAGGATTTAGAATGTTTCTGCTCCATGGACCTAGTCCTGCTCTCAGCTACATCCATCCCACTCTATCCATTTTAATGTGATTGCCTGAGCGAAACTAAGAAGAGAATTTGGTCCTGTCTATCTTAGGTATTTTTATACCACCAATCACTGCAGTACTGAGCCACTGAATAAAGTTCTTAATAAAAAGCTATTACAAGTTACAAAAGGTCAATCTCAAATAAGGTTCCCACACAAAACAGTCTAGTTAGAGGACAGTTAAGGTTAAAATATTGTTGACAACCTAATTGACTAGCCTCAAGCTTCCTTATCATATACGTATTAAAATATATGCTAGCCATTAGACACGCTAGAAATGCACAGGGAAGGTATCCACCCAGCTCCTCTCCATCATATAATAAATGACCATTGGCTCTCACTCAGACCAATTTCTACCACCACTCAACCTTAGCTTTGTCTGACTAGTGGTTTAATTAGACTATGGTGCTGATGGCGTTGCTGTGAATGTGCATGCTGTTTGGAAAATGCACGCTGTTGGATTTATAAGTACAGTACAGACCCATTTACGCACAAATCTGCTTAACACGTGGTAGCACCATGCCTCCCAGTGCTACCTATTTAACAAGCGAGAATTGTTAACACGCAGTACAGGAACTTGATATGTAGTGCTACAGATTTGCTCACTACCTCACTGACACAGAAATCAACAGGAAGTGTGGAGTGGAAATGTGTTGTGTCTTTACTGCTGATGGGGGGAAGAGCAGGGGGGATGGGGCAACAACGTTAAAGCCCAAATCCCGAGTGCTTCAAGGATCCTGCTTTAGTCTGCTCCTGTGACTAAGCAAACATAAAGGATCAGTTTTCGTGAGTGGCTACTTATTTTCGGTGCTCCAGTTTTCTCAGTATCCAACCTGAGACTCCTTAAAAGGTGCTGAGCATCCACCCCATGAAAACTGGACCCCTTTCAGTTGCCTCAAGTTGGGCTGCCCAAAATTGAGGCCTCCAAATTCACTAGTCACTTCTGAAAATCTTGGCCCTAAAATCTCATGGTCGAGCAACATTCAGCCAACAGGGAACAAAAATGCAGATCTTTTAAATATTAACATGGAAAGGAAAACAGGTGTCAAGGAAACACAGTAGCTGCCTGTGAGCCGGGAGGGCAGTATTTCCCCACGTCAGTAGTCAGCTCTCTCCCCATGTCATTGAAGTGGCAGGAGAGATGCAGGCTGGAAAGGGTCATTCAAAAACAAAAGCATGTATGTTACTATGGAACAAGGTCAGCCAGTCCCTGGCACACAAAACCAACGCATCAGAACGGATGGGCCAGTGTGAAACTGCTATCTGCAACCCAGCAGACAGCCATACATAACGTTACAGCAAATGAACATTCAACTTTCTACTAATCATCTCTCTTCCCCGCACAGAAAACAATCTTGCAGTCTATCCGTTCAGGAATTAGTAAGAGAATGAAGGTTACATCACCCTATTGTAGTATCTTTGAATTAAATCTCTTGGAACAGCAGGGATGATTTTGGTCCTGATATGTTTTGGAATTCTGCACTCTCCTTCCTATGTACAATCACATGTGCATGGAGCCTGCAGTCTATCTAGTGGAGCATCTTACTAACAACCACTGGGAGAAGAACTTTCTACCATTTTATTCAGGGCTATATTGTTATAAGGTAGCCTCTTCATTACCACCACACACCTGAGAGTATTAGATGCAATGAGGATGAGGAATAAGAGGCTTCAAAATCAGGCAATAGTGATTTCACATCCCTGCTCTGCCACTGGATTTGGTGTGTGGCTTTGGTCAAGTTGCTAACCGCTCTGTGCCTTAGTTTCTCAGCTACAAAGCGGAGGTGTTAGTTCTTGAAGCACTGTGTGTTATGATAAAAAGCCTTTATAACGGTGCCAAGCCTGTAAATCCCTACTGACGTGAGAAGTGCTACTGAATGTAGTCAAATAACGCAACACACCGGGGGGTTAGGAGTTTACATCCAGCTCTAGAAATCAGGATACAAACCAAATTATACATAATTTTTTGTTTCAGTTTATTTCATGATATTTCCTGCCACAGTTTTGGTGAACAGATGAATTACCGAAAACCCCTAGATGAATCTTCAATTCACAGATTTTAGAGCCAGAACAGATCATTAGATTATCTAGTCTGATTTTCTGTATAACACAAGCAAGACGAATATAGTAGTCTCTCTTTTTATACAGACATGCGCACAAACACGCATGAAAATACACACAAAAGTTCACTGCAAGAAAGGAACTTTATTAAATATTTTTCTGTGCCGAAACCTAGAAGATTCTGCTCTCCCGCAGCCAGCTGTCTCAAGCTATAGAGAGAGCTGTCTGTCAAGAGCCATTTCCAGAATGCCAAAGATTAGCCGTGCGTCAGAAACATCATGCTGCTCCTTTCAACGCAGGCAATGTTCAGACAGGCTCTTGGTAACTGAAAATGAAGCTTGAGAAAACATTATAATGGCTACAGGGGGAACTTTCTTCTAGCTTCCCCCTTGGATTGGCCCTTTTAAAGGAATGAGTTCCCATGTCCACCTTGGAAGATGCTAAAGCTGCTTCATTTTGAACAGCAAATCCCTCCAGGAATAAATATACCCAATATTCCTTCCCCACCCCCAGGCAGCTTGCGTGTGTCTGATCTGGTTAGGAAACACGGACATTGATTCAAGGAGAAGCATTTACCTTTCTTGGTGCAGTTGGCTCCCTCCGGGTCTCTGACATAACCTTCCTGACATTCCTCACAATGGAACCCGGCCGTGTTGTGGAGACAGCCAATGCATTCCCCTGTGTCTGGCTTGCACACCTTGGGTGACTGCTCTGAGTCTACATTCCCGTTACATTTACATCTAATGCAGATGCTGTCGGAATTGTAAAAGCCATTGTCACACTGGTCGCAGTTCGGGCCAGTGTATCCGGCTTTGCATCGGTCACACGTTGGAGCGTGCTGACCAGGTTCTGAAAAAAAGAGATATCACATATATGACTGAATGAGCCCTGTAAAAGAATGTTCCTTGTACCACTTGCATGTTTGCTCTGCATCACACTGATTTGCAGTCAGGTTCTAAAGTCAATGGGAGATTGCCCGTGTAAAAGCTGAACGCTTATGTCTTTAAAATGTAAGCGCCTTGCAGCAGGGACTTCTTTCTGTTCAGCCCTGTAGATCTATGCTGCCACATAAAAATAAAAACACATTTTTAGGTTTCTAAATCTTGGTGCCCAGTCATTGAGTATAGTTAGCATATTTCCAGTCAGTCAATCAGAGATTACTACTACTTCAGGACACATCTGTCTTGAGTGATGGATTGCATGGAGCATCTGGCTCATTGGGACTACACCATGGAAGTTATGAATGGACAAGAACTTTGTAGATCATCTCAACCTGGGGAAGCGGGACGGGGGAAATCACAAGGCATTGAAAATTTTATTACAACCTAAAGCTAAGGTTACTCCCCCTCACACCATTTACCTTAGAACTCAAGTATTCACCATCAACCTCTTGAAAACACACACAAATTACTAGGCCTAGCCTTGTTATCATTAATACATTTCCTTATTCTTGCTTTTATAGTAAATGTACAGGCATCACAAAAATTCAGTCTTCAAATAAGGGACCAACCACCTACTAAGTTTGGGAAAAACTGCTCTAGGCCATCTCCCTACTAGTGCAGGACTGATCCCAATAGTTTGTTCTCTAGCATTTTGTCCAAAATTAATTTGAAAATCCCAAACAACAGGGCTTCTGTCTCTCTTCTCTTGGGAGTTTCTTACATGGCCAGGGCCAGCAGCTTAAATTTCCTCCCTGATTAATTTCATCTCATCACCCCTTTGCTATCTCTCTAGTAATGAGGTGGCAAAAGCTCAAAGCTACACTGCAAAACCTGTAAGGCACAGACATCTTCACAAGCCCTGCAGCCAAGCGAAGAGCACAGATTATTTATGGCAGGTCTATTTTCTGTGTAGACTGTGTGAAATTTACCCCTGGTCAAAGGGCCAGCATGTTGCCTACGCACTGCTTCAGTTCCACTTAAGCAGGAATTAAGGGTTGCATAGGCTTGTTGCTAACTTTCTGCAGAAGGATGAATTTCACCCACTGCTGATAACACAGACTAGATGTCTTTTTGTCTGCAAGACAAGGCAATAGTTTCTTGCTCTCACAAGAAGCATCATAAATACTCCAAGAATACAGTCAATAAATCCTGCACTCCTAAATGTCACATGTCACTTCCAATAACACACTCCAGTTCCCATGAAAGAGGGATTCAAAGGCAAAGCTTACAAACTGGCGCACTAGGATAATCAACTCTGAGTACAATTTAGCTGTGAAATATATTGAAAGAAGTTGCTTTCACTAGCATACAAGAAGAGCCTTACTTATTTGGCAACTGCCTGTAGATGCCACTGTTGAACATGGGCAGCGGTTACATTCGTGGCTTGGGAGGATGCTTCTAAAGAAGCCCACCTTACATTTTTCACAGTGGCTTCCTTCCGTATTTCCTTGGCAGTTCAAACAGGTGCCTAAGAGACATCAACAAAAACAACAGACAATTCATTTAACAACAGCAGAACATTTTATCAAGGATATTTTTAAATATCTACATCGAGAGAGAGAGAGAGAGAGAGACAGACACACACACACACACACACAGAGATCTATATTGCACAGCCTAAATGTTCACAAGTAACTAGTGATTTTGGATGCCCCTTTTCTTAGGGTTAGACCTAAGACACATTCAAAGGATCTGATTTGGAGCACCTAAATACTTTCTGACCACCAGTCACCCCCTGCCCCAGTTAGGCAGTCAAAAACATAAGCACCCAAAAATCACTCGAAACTTTTGAAACTGTAGGCCTACCTATACTAATAAATTCATGCAATTAATAGTAGTCCCACTGATTTTTGGTGCCTTGGGAATACCTGTAACAATCAGTATGATGGGTTAAGGCCCTGTAAGGATCACCCTGGGGATGTCGAGGACAGCTCCCTTGATTTCTGCTGTACACTTGTTCTATCACTGCAATGTCACTGTTTAAGTTAACCAAAGAATTCAGTTAAAAGTCTATGTTGCATCTGTCTTTGGCCTCTCTGCCAATCAAAATTCATTGACACCAGGCTCAATCCTAATGCCAGTAGTACTGCTCTCAAGTTTCGGAGATTGGGCATGCGATGCAGGCTGCAATGATAGGAGGACATGAGGCGAAGTAAGAACTCCCTTGCACAGGTTACCCAGACCTTGGGTCTGAGTGCGTGGGATGTGGCTCCATTCCCAATGCACTGACCAGCAGAGCTGAGCCAAGGCCATGGGGGAGGATTTGGTGTTGGTCTAACCCCCTGGAGAAATGCTGGGGGAGCAGAGAAGGAATTGGGGTTCCTGAGCCAAAATGACTTCTCTGGGGTGCTCCTGGAACAGCAAAGCAACACATTGCCTCTTACTAGAGGCTATACCCTTGTGGCATGATCTAGCCCTTTGTCAAATTCCATTTGATGTTACTGCAAACAAAGGAAGCAAATCCTGCTGGCAATATAAATGCAGCCCCTATCGAAAGCTCATCCATCAACAGGAACATCATCTGCTTCAACAAGCCTCCTACTGAGGGATGGAGGTGACCCAGGGGAAGCTTATTTGATTAAATCCCAAGTACAAGCCTCTGAAAGGTAAAAGCAGCCTCTCCGCAAACCGGGATGGTGCAGAACAGCGTAGTTCCAGAGCGCTCACTTGCTGTGCTAAGCTGTCAGGGTTCTGCGGGGGATGCTAGCATCAGCAGCAACCAGGCATATAAAATCCCCATCAGGTTCATGTTCAGACTAGAGTTTAAACACGATATAGTTCCTTGTAACATCAGTCAAGACTGTTCAAGCATCATGCAAGCCCAGGTACATTACATTACTCTTTGTCTTTCTTGCTGGTGCACCAGCAACCCTGGGGACTGGGAGTCTCCAGGCAAATACAATTTGTCCTGGTATTTGATCTGCCGACTAATGGGAGAATGACTAACTGGTTGGGTATTGCTTTTTGAAACCACCCGACCATATGGAGAAGGCTGGCAGTGACTAAGGGTGCTTGCACTGCTCCATAACTCAGTCTTCTAGTCAATATTTGCTTCTTGTGCAGTGGCCTGTATGACTTGAACTGGTGGTATCAGTAGGAGAGATGTCCACACGATGGAAACCACCACCTCCTAATTGCAACCTCTTTTGGCAATCTCACCATGGAGACCAATGGTTGAATGAATCATGGAGAGTCAACTATTAGAGGGGGATCTCACCTACTCAGCTTTGAGGCACTTGAGTTAGACTTAGCTCTCAATTATGCTGCCCTAAATCTGGAGTAGCTGCACACGTTTTCTGTACAGATCTGTCCATTTCAAGACCACATCCTTTCCCATCAGCAGGAGTTGCAAGCATCTTCCTCTGAAATACTCCAACTGGCTGCGTTGCCACTGGACCAATAGGTCACTCAATTGTACAAAGCATCCTAAAGGTTTTGGACCAGGGATCGCTTTCTTCTCTGTGGAAAGCATTAATATTTCAGAACAGTTTTGATTCTGATTGCACCTTTCAAGCATTAACTAAGCCTGGTGGCTCCTCGGGTAGGTAGGTGTTGTTACACTTATTTTACAGATGAATACAGTCAGACACAAGAGAGGTGAAGTGACTTATACAAGGCAGTATGTGTAAGAATAAAGCCCAGGATTCTTGATTTCCAGCCTGCCTGCTCTAACTACTTTCTCTTTAACACACTAAAACCTAATGAACCCGTATCCATACAACATACTGTGAGAAAACATCCTTTATATGAAATTCCGTCACATTATCCAACTGGGATTTGTCAGAACAATGTAGGTTTTCAATTAGCCACAAGAGGGAGCCCACAACACAGTATTAATGCAATAGAAAAGTTGGCATTGACAAGGAATATACACCTTTATATAAAGCTGGAAAGGTGAAACAAAGTGCAATCTCTAGTTCATATCAAGAGCTACAAGCATATATTACTTGTTAGAAATCAGATCTAATTTACTACCTGTTTTTCTGCTTCAACGATAAAAAGGAAATGCAAGTAAAGAAAGAATAGGAACTTTCTACCATTCCATCATAGGGTACGTCCAGACTACCCGCCGTATCGGCGGGTAGCGATCAATCCCCGAACGCGCTCCTGTTGACTCCGGAACTCCACCGGAGCGAGCAGCGGTAGCGGAGTCAACACGGGGAGCCACAGACGTCAATCCCGCGCCGTGAGAACCCAAGGTAAATCGATCTAAGATACTTCGACTTCAGCTACGCTATTCACACAGCTGAAGTTGCATATCTTAGATCGATACTCCCCCCCCCCCGAATGTAGGCCAGCCCATAGATTAAACTAACAGTAATACGGTTAGGCTTCAATTCTGCAATCTGATCTATAAAGACGACCTTTGACACTCATGGCAAAGGGTTTTGCCTTCATAGACTGACTGCTTAGCTGGTTTTTTGTTCTCTTTTTTTGGTATGTAATTTCATATCAAATACCTAAAAAACACACAAAGGCTCTGACTCAGCCAGGCACTTCAGCACACCTTAACTTGAAACATGTTCTTATGTCCCATGACTTCAATGGGACTTAATCACATACTTAAAATTAAGTATATGAGCCAGTGCTTTGCTGAATCAGGGCCACACCAAAAAAAGTTCTAATATCTCCTAGATTTCCCATTAAATTTGTTCTTCTGTAGAAAGCAACGAGGGTGTTATCTGCTGAGACTTAATTCTGCGACTGTCAATATTGACTCTGTGTCTTTGTTAGAAATGCGCAGACAATGTAGTAATAAATACTAGAACAGAGCAAATAATTACAAACAAATCATTCATTTGATTAATTCTGTGTCCTTCTGCTCACAGGCTGTTGGCAAACAAGCTGCAAACTTCTTGAATTCATTGCCTACTGCTAACTCATGAGACAAACTTTTGGTGAGTTTTATTTTACACTGTGGCTCATCAACATAAGTTTGAATTTCAACATTGGACCTCTGCTGCTCAGCCAGGATAGGTCGTGAAAGTCACATGATATTCTCTCTCTTTGGGGTTGTGGTGTGAAGGGACCCAGAAAGGCAATTGACTTTTTTCAGCACAGAAAATGTGTTTAAATGGACACAATGTTCAAGGAAAGTCAACACAAAATGGACAGGAAGCAAATGCATTAAAAACCAGAAACAAGTATGAATGGCCCATTTCTGCAGCGCTCATAGTGTTATTTGTGACAATACAGGTTGCATTCAGCCAACACCTGAATAATCCATACTTCTGGGGAATAGAAGGTACAGAAATAAGTAAGCTCTTTTGGGTCAGGATTGTCTTTTGGTATAGGGTCTAGAACAATGGGGCCCTGGATTCCTAGTTGGAGCCCTAGACATAATAAAGGCTCAATATTGCTGTCGAAGTGAATGGCAAAGCCCACACCAACTTCAGTGGGAAGAGGATCAGATCCAAAATTATCAAGTTTGTGGTGCAAGTAGATGATTTTATGCCCTATGCACAAGTACAATTAAATAAAAGATACAGATCAAAGGGTTGAGATTGGAGAGATTATCTTCTGAGGGCTGTAATATTTCGTCTAATTCTGGTTGTTGGGCTTGGTGTGCAGATGGCTAGGTGGTATTTAGTGGCCTCTGTTACACAGGTGGTCTCTTCTGGCTTTAAACTCTATGACTCTAAATACAATGGCAGAAATCAGGGGACAGCTGACTACAGGTACATCTACACAGGAAGCAGAAACGCACATCAGCAAGTCTCAGAGCTCAGGTTTATAGACTTGGGCTGTGGAGCTAAAAATAGGTGTGTAACTGTTCCGGCTTGGGCTGGAGCCTGAGCTCCGAAACCTAGGGAGGGACCCAAATGTCTACACAGCTATTTTTAGTACCGTAGAATCGAGCCACATGAGCCTGAGCCTGTGGACTCCGTGCTGCAGGTTTCTGCTTGCTATGTAGATGTACTCTAGAATAGATGGTAAGGACCCAAACCACCACTCAGTCACCACTGCAACCTTGCTGACCTCAATGAAGCCTCACCAATGTTATGGAGGAGAACTTAGCTCTAAGCGGTCAGAAGTATTGTACCTGTTAAGACATCACAGCTGTTGGAATAGTTATTGCACTGGCATGGTTCACAGCTGGTTTGGTTTACCCAGTAGTATCCATCATGGCACTGGTCACACTTGAAGCCGGTTACCCCAACTTTACACTGGCATTTTCCAAAGCTGCGAAGAAAAAAAACGCAAGAAATTTAAATGTGCTACTTGACGACTTGGTAACTTCTGTTCTCTGTCTCATGGGTGCAATGCTCTCCTTCCCCAAGGGGGAATCTGTTCCTCTAACAACGTCATGAACATGCTGCAAATGTTCACCAGAAATGTAACTGCTGGAATATAAAACACAAGGGAGTATTACTGGAGTACAAGACACCTGTACTACCTCATCGAGTTCATGGGGTTGTGTGGGTGTAACTGCGCACAGAATTTGACCTTGTATTAGCTTTCAGTTCACACTTTATCATCTGATAATGGTCCGTTTCTGAGCACAGCAACGCAATGACTCATCTCTCCCTTTGAAAGAGCTCTCTCATTGACTTACACATCTCTAGGTATCAATAAGCAATGGATGACCCTTGTCAGACTGTGAATTCTTGAGGACAAAAAGACCGTCTTCCTCCGTGACTGGAAAGCACCTAAACCATTTGGGGCACTACTGCGATGTAGCAGCAAATGAAAGATGACGACCACAGTTCGGAGTTGGAGTTTGGTTCAGGTAAGTAACCCCCTAAAATCAGATGCTTAACCAAAGCTTCTACAAACCTCTTTGAGAGTACAATACTGGACTTTTATTCAGTATCTCAGCATTTGCTGTGCCATCCTAAACAAACATCAATTATTCTAGACAGTTCTTGCAGGGGAAGAAGAGGCAACTAACCGCATCTATGAAAAGCCGATTAACACTAACAGAGGCTGAGGTCCAGAATAGCTAGATGTACTATTTACGTGTTGTTTTTAATTAAACACTGTAGATTACAGTGTTTTTGGACAGTACCATTTTAAAAAATTAACATACTTTGATATTTCTCTTGATAGTTTGCTTGCAAAAATAGGAAATACCCAGAGCACCCCTCCCCCGCCACAGAGAGAGAGAGAAGGAAAACACACAAATCTAGCCCATGGCTAAACAAAGAAACACTTTCAAAATATGAATTTCCAACACGTTTAATGGACTGATTACAGAAAAGAGCAAGAAATATGTTTCATTAGCCTCCCACGTCATATCAGGAACTGCAACCGGCAGAGGCAGAATTTAAAGAGATGCTGTTAGGCAGCTCAGTCCCAAAGTGTAACTTTGGCAATAAAAACAGGGTTTCACAAAACCTAAAGTTAATTGAAATGTTTCCATGATGTTTAAACCCAAAGCAAATTTACATTTGAACATTTCTCCTGCATGATTTGCAGCACAGAGCTACAGTGTGATGGAGCTAACAGCTCTGTAGAAAACAAGACTGATTAGACTGATGGAGTCGGAAAGTGAAACCAACTAGACATGTCATTCTAAACCTATGCCATAGCAGGACTCCCTTTCCCCTCTAGCTGGGACCTCATCTCATCTACCAATACGGAAAAGGGCAGAATAGTTTTGATTCCCAGGTCAAGAACCCATGAACTAGTCTAGCCTCATTGTACACACTGACTGAAATGCATCGGATTTATAAGCTAGAACTCATCTGAGACAGAAGAGAGAGGAAGCTTGCAGCGATGGTTAAAGCACAAAGCTAGGGGTCAGAACTCCTAGATTCTATTATAACACACACACACATATATATATAAAAATAAAATAAAAGGTACTTATATGACCTTCATCTCCCTGGTATTATGATACAACTCTTATCTGAAGCAGAAAAATGGCCACTGAAAACAGCTGAGGCGAGGAAAGAGCAGTTTTTAGTGTCAAACGTGTTACGGTGTATTCTTAACATCCTTTGGTTTGAGCTTGTCATAAGCAAGGATCTACTTATGGTCCTGGCAAGTTGTAGTCTTGCATCAGTTAAGAACAAGATGATTGCAACAGCGGCGTTGTGTCCAGCGTGCAGAAGATTACAGGAGGTTTATTTATATAGCTGAGGTTGAAGGAAGTAGAGCATGAGCCTGACCACAATGTGGTTGGAAGTTACAATTTTGAGGGATTTAATAAACCTAAATCCTCCCATACTGACTCTTGCCAAAGGAAGACAACTTGCAAGGGACCATTCAAGACGGAAATCCATTGTACACGCCACCATGGCTACGTCATAGCCTTTTCTGCCCTCCCACAACTATTCTGCATGGACAGAAGGCAGCTCTCTCATCAAGAATGGCAGTAGTTGTGGGAAGGGGAAGACAGAATAGGCCAGTGCTAGCCAGGGCAGGCATGAATGGAGAGGGAGGAAACAGACCAGGTCTGTGAGGGGGACTGGAGCAAGCCCAGGGAGGGCTTAATAAAATAAAGCAATTTTGAACTGGATCATCAAATGCAGTAGGAACCTGAGGGAGGCTAAGGGGATAACATGTGACAAGTAACCCTCCTGCCCCCAACACACACGTTGCTCCCCTAGAAGAAGGATGGTCTTGCTGTAAGGGGGCTAGTGTGGAACTTTGGAGCCCTTTGTTCAATTTCCTGTACCATCACAATCTCCCCATGTGACTTTGGGCAAGTCACCTGATCTCTCTGGGCCTCACTTCCCCACCTATAAAATGGGGGTGACAGCACTTCCCTATCTCAAGGGGATTGTCAGTTGAAATACACTGGGGAGCGCTAGGAACTTGGCTATCAGGGAGATGCAGCAGGAGAGACACATGGTGAGATGTAACCCTGGTGACATGCCGAATGCATTTCCATCTTGAATGGTCCTTTGCAACTCTTCTTCTTTCGGCAGTATGGTTTTTAGGTTTCTTAAATCCCAGTGGCCATTGCTGGAGTAGCATAAAGGAGCCATAATGCAAAGAAGAATTGGCTCCTTTATGCTGCTCCAGCAGTGCAAAGAGGCCATAAACTGGGTGGATATGGCCCCTGGAGAATTTCCCTTGATTTAGAGGTCAGAGGAAAAGGGGAAATACTGGTGCTAATCCCAGTTTCTGAAATGGCTCCTTGTGGACATGAGCAGCCAGGTGCAAGTTAGAGGAGTCCAAAGGCTCAAAGACAGGGTAAGTGCAAAGTGTCCCCATCCCTCTTGTTCCTGCACAGGGCATAGCTCAGTCATAACAGGTCCTTGTCACTCTGCTTCGCTGATTATCTCTGCCTTGTTTCAAATTTCAGCTGAAAAACACATCCGTTTTTCTCCCTGGCTATTGCTGATTTCAAACTGAACTCTAACCAGGTTTAACTCTGGACAGTATTCGGAGATGGTGTACAAATTAAGGGCCCAGTCCTTCATGTGAGTAGTCCCACAAGTAAGAGTTTACAGAATCATTTCCTAGAGCTGTTTCAAATTTAGTCTCCTGGGCTCGTTTCCCTTGATTCTGGGGCATTCCCTATTTTCTCACCTTAATACTGACCAGGCATTTATTTTAACAGGACCCTCCTCCCCAGCAACCTCTTTCCAGCCAGACTCCTGCTTCATTTTAAACAAAAGTTTTTTTTTTCCCTAGGACTCCTCTGTACTTAAATGCAGTGTTCTTGGGACAACACCCATGGATTTTACTTGTTAAATTAAAAATAGCAGGATAGGAAGTTATTTTTAAAAAGTTTTGGAAAGTTTGGTATCAGTGCTTCTCTAGGAGGACTTTTCTCCACATTACACATGGCATCGAGCCAAGTCTTGCATGTGTAAGATTAAATCACTCAGTAAATATAAAGCGTTGCTTGTGGTCACTGCTTCTATAGCATAAAGCCTTTACAACACTGCCTTTCAGAGCTCCAGCCCAGTGAAGACTGTTGAACACTTTTCGAAGCAAAGGTCAATGGTATAAACACACTGAAATCACAAAAAAAGCCCTGTTACTAGAGCAATTGTGCCTATAAAAAAATCCAAAGACTTGAAAGAAAAGACCCACAGTTTAATACTTGAAGAGTGAGAACTGAATTGGATTTGCAGTACAAGCCAGGAATATTTTGGGGAGGGGGACTATTAAGACACAGCAAAATAAATTGGTTGGTTACTATTTCAAATGATTAACCACGCAGAAGCAAACAATTTTTTAGCTCTCGGCGTTCATGCAGTGGAGGGCCCTGTTGGAAAATCTTGATTTCTGGTACCAAAGGGTGGCTGCCCGCCTGGGATTCTATTTGCATCTGTGACAGTACATACTTTATGCAGGGTGCATGGATTTTACAATGCACCCTGTAGTCGGATACCACCTAGTGATTCAAAAAAATTCTTGCCATTGCAAGGCACAAGCGCATTTAACAGTCCAATTTGGGTCCCGAACAGCACGTGAGCATGGCAGGGGTTTAAAAAGTCTGGGGCTGATGTGCCATTGCACTGTATGCTAGGAGAGCACAGAGATTTAAATGGAGTCACCTTGATGGAGAAGGAGAGTAGCACAGAATACGGAGCCTAACGGCTGCTGGAGAATATGGTTTGGGAACACTCCACAGGCTAGATCATCAAGAACCTGGTGCACCAGGATTAGAATGAAGGAAACAGCACAAGTCAGAAGGAGAGGAACACAGAAATATTACTGTGTGTGGACATTGTTCTCAGACGATCTGGACAGATAAAGGAGTGGAAAGTCTGTAGGGCAATCGCCAAGGGGTGGAGGGGTGGGACGTAAACAAGATAAAAGACTTGCAGAAAAGAGAACCCCACACCAGAACCAGATGGGCCTGTAAAACATGGTTTGGTTTTGTTTCCGTTCACCAGGGCTGCATTCTAGCCCCCAGAGGGAATGGCCATATGGGATGCAGGAAACCCCACACCTCTGCAGATTTGCCTCCGAATCATTCCTTGAGGGGCATGGATGCCCTTCTCCCACCCACCCCTTTTAATCAATGACAAGGGCTCAGGCACCTAGAGAGAGCAGAAGCATCTGAGGATCTTTGAACAGCTCCGTGGGCCAAATCATTCCATTCAGGAGCTGGGTTGCTAAGTAGCCCACACTGGTAATGGCAATAACACGATCCCCTTGTTGACAGCACTGGAGGGTGAAGTCCCAGGGCCGAGGGGTTGCTGGGTAACCATCCAGGACCATTTTTCTGGCTGTCAGCTGGCTACTTGGAAACCTTCCTGGACACACAGGGACCATACTACAGAGAGCAGCTGATCCTATCTCCTTCCCCTGATCCTACCCCACGCCATGTCCTGAAGCTGCAGAGCACCTTCTGATTAGCTGCTGCCACCATCGCCACCACCACCACCACAATCTCTCTCATCTTGTGATTTGTGCACTGTGCTATTCTCTGCAACGCACAGCAGAGACCTGTCTGGGGACCTAAGGGCTTGTTAGGAAAAATAACCTTAAAATATCGGGCTGGCTGAGATGTGAAACGGGGGCTAGAGGTGTAACTGCCAGCTGGGGTATACATACCCATGCTAGCTCTGATCAAGCCAGTGTGCTAAAAATAGAGGTGCAGCCATGACAGCATGAGCGAGCAGTGGGGTGAATATGATCCCATCTGACAGTTGGGGCAGTCAACCCATCCTATCACTTACACCACTGCAGCTACCCTGCTGTTCTTAGCACGCTAGCGCCATCATGTAACCCAGCTGGAAATTACATCTCCAACTCCAGTGTAGACATACAGGTATGTCACACTGTGATCCATACATCAGGCAGTACAATGAACCTTGATGAGACTCCTATTGCTGTCAGTGGGAGAGTTTCCCACATCAAAAGGGCCTTCAGGCTGTGATGAGCCCAGGATAGATGAGAGAAGGCATGAACATGTCCTAAGTAGCTGTTCATACAGTATAGTGCTATGGGATACAGAAAATCAGTGTCAGAGGGGTAGCCGTGTTTGTCGCTTTTTAAAGAACCAGACTAAGAGTCCTGTGGCACCTTATAGAGTAACGGACGTATTGGAGCATGTGTCTGACGAAATGGGTATTCACCCACGAAAGCTTATACCCCAATACATCTGTTAGTCTTAAAGGTGCCACAGGACTCTCTTGTCACTTTTTACAGAAAATCAATAGCGAGTTGTAATAGTTTGGGTTTTCTTTACAAGCGAGGAATCTCTGTGAGAGTCCATTTCTATAGGATTTTTTTTAAATACATTTGATAGCATTCGAGAGCAGGGGTAAAATTCTCTATTCAATTTTCCAGGACATTTCAAACTGCCGATAGAAAAGTTAGAGACAAGGTGGGTGGGGTAATATCTGTTATTGGACCAATTTCTGCTGGTGAAAGAGACAAGTTTTCAAGCTGCACAGAGCTCTTCAGATCTGTGTAAGCTTAAAAGCTTATCTCTCTCACCAACAGAAAATGGTCCAAAAAAAAGATTTGACCTCAACCACCTTATCCAGGGACCAGCCCAGCTACAGAAATGCTACACCCAACTCTAGCAGAGTTATCATTCTAATACTAATTTGTATGGGACATTTTCATGGCGGAACATCACCATTAATACTTGCCATGGGCATGCTGAGCCCTAACACAACCATCATGACCTATAGATTGATTTTCAGCTTAGTTAATTGGGACATTAACAGATAAGGAAAAGAGCAGAGGAGCCATTAGCACATGGTTTACTTTCATCTCCTTGCTTCTCTGGTTCCATTAAAAGCCAAACACTTGCTCCCCAGTGCTAATTTAATAACACCTTCTGTGTGCCGATTCAGATGCCAAAGAAGCCCCAAGCCCATTATGCAACCTCACTGAGGGCTCCTTTTGTGGAAGGGAGAAGAAGGATGGCTTTATTGTAGCAAACATTGAGTCATTGTGTGAAACATTCCTTGCTTTGTGCCAGTGGATAAAATTTGTGTATATGGAATCCATCACCGGAGCCGGAATACTTAACAGCTCTGAAAGGGCATTTTATAAATGTCAAAGGGCCAGCTCGTCTGGCCAAAAGTACCGCCTCCATAGAGCCATCTCCCCCACCCCAGGCACTGGTCACCCCCTCCCTGGGGTCAGGGATATGTGGCTTCAGAGAGGGGGGCCTAGGGTACTGGCATTGTGCTCTACAAGCCCCATGGATAAGCCAGCTGAGATAACGGAGCCTGGACTGTCTTAACTCCTCCACACTATTAATGGGGATCCTAGGAGCATCAGTGGCTGGGGAGAGGAATGACAGTGCTTCTCCCGAGGAGCCATGCTGTCAGGGAGATGCAGCACAGTGACCCTGAGCCAGTGGAGAAGATCCAAGGAGACGCACGAGCCTTTGGGATAGAATCACTCCGCACTGCACAGGCAATCATCCTCGCCCGACAGACTGATTCCGGGGGAGATTCAATAGAAGGGGTCTTCCAAGGTTGTTATTGTTTGTATGATTGTAGCACACAGAAACTCATGAATCAGGACCCAGTTGTGGCAGGGAACATACAGAGTCAGAACAAAAAGACTTTGCTCCAAAGGAGGGGTGACCCAGGCCAATTACCCCTTTTCAGGGCTCACACAAACAGAGATAAGGGTATTCAATGGCAAATAATGAAATGCTATTAGACAATAAGCAATGCAGCTTTGAATGGAAATATTTATGGTGTGGTGAAAAGTTGCCCGGGAGTAACAAAAGATTTGTCTAGGCCAAGTTACCCTGTGGCCAGCTGGAACATAAATCCACAGGCCACGAGTGTGCCATGTACTAATTGTCTGTGTGGATCCTGCTACCATGCACTAAAAGCTCCCCAGTGCACTCTGCTCTAAAACGGTATAATTCACTGCACACTAGGAAAAATTTAGTAGGCTTTGGCAGGATCCATACAGACAGTGTGGCATACCAGTGCGCTGTAGATTGACATACGGTAATGGTTCACCTAGATAAGACTTAACAGCAGCACTTGATCTTTAAGCACCTGATCCTGGATTCCTTGCACGCTGAAAGCTCTCATGGGGGCAAATGGGAGTTGGGGATGCACGAGGAATGTAGGATTGGGCCCTGGAGCGTTAGAAGTGGGACATTAACTTGCTCTATTTAGGGATATGGGGCCAGATCCTCAGCAGGAGTAGTCAAAACTGACCCATGGAGTGACTCCAATTTACAGCAGCGGAGGATCTGGCCCATGGTTTCTTTAGTACTAGTTACCTGAAGTCCCTGGGATTGCATCAGCGTTAATACAGAGGAGAATTTGGCTCCATGTA
Source organism: Gopherus evgoodei (assembly GCF_007399415.2). NCBI lineage: Eukaryota > Metazoa > Chordata > Testudines > Testudinidae > Gopherus > Gopherus evgoodei. The sequence continues at coordinate 12,071,950 of NC_044337.1, forward strand.
TTTTCTACACTCGGGCCACGTCTACACTTAAACCGCTACAGCGGCCCAGTTGCAGAGTTTCAGGGTAGACACTCGCTACAGCAGGGGAAGGACTCCCCTGACACTATAGTTAATCCACCTCCCCGAGAGGCAGTAGCTAGGTCAATGGAAGAATTCTGTAGCTGGGTTGACCTAACGTTTAAATGTAGGCCTGGCCGGAACATCTGATTCTCCTCTCATCCACTGTTTCTAAACGAGCATTAATTTTCCTTCACAAACTGGAATGAGCAAGAAGAGAAATAGCCTCTAAGTGTTATTCGCCCCATTGTGGATCAGAAATTGAAATCTCATCGCTCATGGGCCAGGTTAGGGCCCTAACCACTAGTCTATCCTGCCGCTTAATATACCAATACCACGCAGAGTTAACGCAAAAGTGACTGGCTCACACGAATACAGAGAATGTACGTATGTGAGCCTTTTTAGTCATCTTTTCTGGATATTCAGTAATCAGAAAAACAAGGTTGTGCCTTTTGGCAAGTTTGTCTGGTATTGTCATCATTATTTTTAAAAACACCCTTATGGCAAAAACACAATTATGCAGATGTCCTGCCTAATGAAGTGTTTTTGCAATCAAAGGGAAGGGCCCCAAGATTGTAAAAGTGCTCTCTCCTTCTGAGGCCTGGAAGCTGCACTGTTACAGCCTTTAGTCTCCTATTAAGAAAAAAGCATTTCTGCAAAAATTTTAGAGTCGGATTTTGACCTTCATTAGGGCAGTGCAAATCCAAAGTAACTCCACTGAAGTCTGGGGCCCCAACCAAGACCAGGGACCCATACTAGACATTGTAGGAACATGGAGTAAGAGATGGTCACTACGCCAAAGAACTTACAAAGAACAGGAAGAGAAACAGAGGCAGAGAAAGGTAAAATAATTTGCCCAAGGTCACACAGCACAACTAAGAATAGAAGGTAGATCTCCACCATCCCATACCAGTGACCTAGCCACCAGCTCACCATGCTCCTGCTCCCTAGACTCCAATTAATATTTTATATTGAGGATTTTAGAAGTCTTGATTCAATATTTTTAAGAGCACTGATTCATCTAGCAGGTGAGGTGCAGCTCTAGGGTAGAAACATAGGAATGGGGAAGCCTGCTAGAGGGAAATAATAGCATTTCTTAGAGGCCACAGCTGCTGCAAGAGAGGGTAACAACCGGCAATTTTCTGCGGGAGGAGCCATCGGTAATAAATTGCTTCGAGGGAAAGAAGTTTGTGAATTACTCCTGTCAGCAAACAGAAGTAATATCCAGGTTCACAATTTACTGACTATGGGGAGTTTAATAAGCTGTAAAAGATGAGAAATCATAATAGATACTTAGCTAATTTAAGCACAGAACAAAACATACTCTTAGCCACTTTCCACTGGTTTTATGTTGCCCACATGCAACGATTTCCATTAGAAATAAAAACTCGTTTATTCACAGAGGTGCTGACAAGGCATTAGTTGGGAGATGAACCATCACTTCTCCTCTGCTAGTCAATAAACATGGGAGCAGTTATTTTAAAAGAAAAAAAATAAAGGTTTGGCCTGGGTTTTTCTAAGGGGCACATGGGAGTTAAACGCTCAGGGCCAGAGTTAAAGGGATTTAGGCACCTAAAAATGCAGAGAGGTGCGTAGTAGGATTTACAAAAGTGATTATGTGACTTTCAATGGCAGTTCGGTTCCTTAGGTGCTTTTGTAAAACTAGGCACACTGGGCCCCTCTCTGCATCTTTAGGAACCTAAATACCTTGGTGAATCAGGCCCCCGGCTCTCAATGCCCAACTCTGCTAGGCTCTTTCAGAAATGCCAGGCTTTGTGTACAGATCATGCCAAACATAAGGCTGGCTGAATCCACCAGTAACATCAGCAATGCTGTTTCAATCCATGGGAACAAGGCGGGCAGGGTCAGCGTCTCAAAGGGAGACCCCTACACAGAGGGCACACACAGTGCCAAAACTGTCCATCAAGTGGAATTCCCCTTTCAGAGTCAGTGCATCCTCTGCTGCAGGGGACACAGTGAAGTAAAAATGTTCCTAGGGAGGTTCCATTTTCATGCCCTTTACTGGGCATACAAAGCGTGAGATCCCCCTCCGGGGGCAGAACACCTACACTCTGGCATTTACAAGCATACATCACAATTTCTTTTTAAATGGTACAGAATGACAAGATATCCCTCCAACGTGATATACCCCAAGCCTAAGGCTACATGCACAAGCCCTGGGTATTTGCTGAAAACCTCTACAAATTCAGCTTTGAATACTAATAGCTCTGTTAGCTAGACAACTGAATGCTCTATTAGCTAGACAACTGCATAACGAAGCAGGGAGATAACAGAATGCTGTGCAGTGCTACAGTGCATTTCAGCCAAGGATCTCAGCCTGGACTTATTAAGCCTCACAACACCCCAGTGAGGGAAGTAAAGATTGCTATCCCAATTTACAGATGGGGAAACTGAGGCATGGAGAAGTGAAGAGAATCTTCCAATGTTGCTTGCCAAATCAGTGGCAGAGCCAGGACCAGAACCCAGCAGACCTGACTCTCAGTCCCTGCTTTAATCTTTAAGCCTTGTTTTCACTATGAAAAAAAGGTGCATTTTTAACCCAGGTCAAGTCAATCCTTGGGAACTAACCAGTGTTATTAACCTAGTGAAGGCCAGATTTCTATTAGCTGGTTGAGGTAAAGGTTTAATAAAGATTAAAACTACCACTGCCTCGTCTTCACTAGGATCATGACACAGTTTAGTCTAACATGCACTAGCTTAACATGCTTTCAAAATACAGCTATTTTTCCAAGTGAAGTCACAGCCATATACATCTCTTCCAGTCTCTAATGGCTTGTCTATGTGGAAAGTTATACCAGGATAAGATATGGTTCGAATTTAAACTGCTGTAGCTGCACCAGTATAACTCCCTGTGTAGGTAATTTTACTTTGACATAAGTGTGTCTTTTTATGGTTTAGTTTATGTTGCTTTGGAAGTGGTTAGGATAAACAGAAAAAAAGGCTCTCTTATTCTGGAGTGAGTGAGTGTCCACATGGGGAGTTATACTGGCACAACCATAGTGATATAACTGGATATGTTTCCTGTAGAGACCAGCCCTGAGTTGACCATCTTTTCCCATGTCCTAGTGAAGGCAGCACCATTTTTAACCAGGAGAATTCAGTACTTCCCCAGGATTTCCATACAGTGAAAGGGTAACCTCAAAGGAAGCCCAGAGCTGTGGCTTCCTAAATACTAGGTATGTCGACCGTGGAGGATTTCCCCCCACTGTATCAGCTGTGAAGGATGTGGACAGCAAAAAGCCTGGCAAGGAGCAGGTCCCTGGCACAGGCACGAGGGAGGGACAGTATATCCTAGCCAACTTAGCCTCATCACATTGGAATTACTCCACGGAGGCCCCAGAGCTTCCGCTGCTCTGCACTGACCCATGCTGCTAGTAGGAAGGCTGAAGACAACCTTTCCCGCCTTCTCTCTTGGTTCCTTTCCCAGCTACAGAAAGTGGGAGATTAGAGGTCAAGCAGAGGCCTTGTGACGGAATCTCAACTGCTTTCACATAATAAAAATACAGGAGCCTATGAAATCTATTCAGTTTTTAAGTAATTGATTCAACCAATCCAAGCTCAGTTAAGTTTCTTCAGGGTAATTTATTCCCTCGGCCAAGAAACAGTGCCCAAGACCCACCTGAGTGTGCCAGACAGAACCTTTAAAAACAAATGGCAAAGCTCTTCTGATTTGCTACACCTGAGCATGCAGCAAGAGACGCAGGTTGTCTGCGATGCTAGAGGAGGAAGCTGCTGCATCCACGGAGAAGGGGATTTTGTTTTGCGCTGAGGCCAGCGCGACACAGCTCTTAATTCCTTGGGCAGACAGCTCCACACCCAGAACTAGCAGGGTGGATGTAAGGTGCCACCTCTGCCTGGTTGGTGCTGTTTCAAAGTCCACTCTAGTCACACAGATGTTGGCATGGAGACAGTTTACACAGGTGGGCTAGTGGTTTAGATCCTAACCTCCGAATCAAGAGACCTGGGTTCTAGTATAAGCTCTGCATATGACCTTGGGTCACTCACTTTACTTCTATGTCCTTCTCCTACCCTTTGCCTGTCTTTTCTACTTGGAGTATGAGTTCTTCAGAGCAGGGACGGTCTCTTTCTATAGGTTCATATAGCACCTAGCACAAGGGGGCCCGACTTCAGTTGGTGTTCCAAGTTCTACTGGAACATAAACAGTAATAATAAAAACAGAATTTTATCCTTGATGCTATAGTCCCATAATACATTCAAATCACCAGATTATGTTTTTAGAAAACAGTTTGCTGTAATAGCTAAACAGAAAGCAAAACATTGAGGCAAGATGACATTTTAACAGAGCAAAATTAAAACCAGTTTCAAAACAACTCTGAACTGGCCAGTGGGCCATGTACGGAAACACATCATCCCAGAGGAGACAGTGCTGATCTCTACAGATAAACACATCGAAAAAAGGCCATTGACTAACAGCAGCAGAGTCCATGCATAGTGACAGCACTGTCAGGTCAATGTTTACTCCTAAGATCAACCCAATGCCTGGGGAAATGGTTTTTGTTTTGGTTTTTTTATTCTATGGTCTGTACTGGAGGTCTAGTTAATAATTAGCACATTGGGGTGGAGTGGGTGACACATTGTAGGGTAAAGCATGTTTTTAAAAAAAAATACAGTTGTCCTTTAAAAAGCAACCTTTACAAAAGTGCATACAAGCTCATATATTAGAGATATGCCCTGTTTCTCCTTAGAGCTCAGCCTCTAGGAAATGCGCTTCTCAAATCAAGGACTGTCTAGACAGTCAGAGTCCAAAATTATGTTCCGGGTTTACTGAGACAGTCTTCCCTTGAATACGCACTTTTAAAAAGGGGTACATGAGTATTAGCTTATGCAACACGTGTTAACTTGTTTTTAAAAAATAGCTTAAGGTATTTTCATTATATTACTAAAAAACAAACAAACCAAGCAACCAACTATGGGCCCATGGTGGGTATTATGGTAGCACTCACCAGGTCACAGCTCAGTCTGTAGGCCCATTGGGCTAGCTGTTGTATATATACATAATAAGGGACAGGGCCTGTCCCAAAAACTATTGCATTGCCCACTCTGTTTTTCTCTTGTAAGATCTCTGGGGCAGGAACTCTCTGCTGCTCTCTGTTCGTCCCCAGTGACTACCACACTGGGCCGCCTTTCTCTATTGGTTCCTAGAGACTACCATTATTATTAGATTGTAGCTTTGTTTATTATAAACAGGTAAGACACAAGAAGAGCATGGGAACGGGTGGGGGAGAGGATGGATTGTTAGCCCCATTTTATAGATGGAGAACAGAGGCACAGAGAAGAAGTACCCTGCCCAAGGTCACATAGGGAGTCTGCGGCTGATCTGGAAATTGAACCCAAACCAGTCGAGTCCCCGTGCTTTAGCCGTGAGACCATGTGGGGCCAAATCCTGTTCTTAGATACCCACAGGCAGCTCCTATCAACTTTGACAAGGAGGTGAAGGGGGTGATAGGTTCCCACACCTGAGGACATTTTGGCTCTAGAGTTTACACCAGGATCTTTTGGGCAGGGATCATCTTGATACTGGACTTGTGTAGAGTGTATACGCATAGACTCAGACTTTAAGGCCGGAGGGAACCATCATGATCATCTAGTCTGACCTCCTGCACATTGCAGGCCATAGAACCTCACCCACCCACTCCTGTACTGTACAGCACAGAGGGAGCCCAATCCCGAGTAAAAGATCTAGGTGCTACCACAGTACTGATAACAAACAACAACAAAATTACACAAAGTACCAGCTCAACAATCCATCATGAAAGTCCCAAACACATTTCCTCTCCTGTCCCACAGTCAAATAACCATAAGGATCTAGTGCAATGTGGTTGCAACATACAGGCCATATTCAGCCGCTTTAACTCCTGTGAATGCAGTAGAGTATTTGGCCCTTTGTTTTATGTTTCCCATTAAATTTTTTTGCACATCAGCATCACTGTGCAAGAGTCTGCCCATCTTGTAGCAATATTGATGTTCCTAATTCTGTAACAGACAACTGACCTACCTTTTTTTTTTTTTTTTTTTTTTTGAATACCTGGAGGTCATTTCTGTCTGTGGCAAAATGCACTGGGTATGGAATTAGAACCAGAGAGCAGCTTTTTATTCACACCATTATCTCACTTCCCCCCAACCCACCTTATTTTCTCCTACTTTTGCTTTTTGCTCCCTCTTCAAAAAGCTGTGGAATTCCACCACATCCCAAATTCTGCGATTGCTGCCAAAGGATGCTGCCAGAATATGAAATCCTTTGGACAAAATTCTACAGACGCCCTTTCTGACACATTCAGGGGTCTGTCCAGGTGGAGTTAAGGGAAAGATTTTCCAAATTACAATGGGTAGGTAGATGTCAAAATCTCACACAACTCCCCTTTGTGCCTTTGGGAATCTTTCCCTAAATTTCCAATGACACTTCCTGGACGATTCTATTTTACAGGGTATATCATGGTTAAAACTGTAGGGCTGGGAATGGGGAGAGATGGGCTCTTATGCCAACTGACTGATGTGTGAAGCTAGACACGTGACTCAAGGCCAGACTGTGAAGTGAACCCCTCACTCACGTTAACCTGAGCACACCTATTCACTCCAGTGGGATTGCTCACCAGTGTGATTCTGGGAGTTCACAACCTGATCTTTGGGAACAGATCCTGATATCCTCAATCAGGCCAGGAAACATCTTTCTCCACAAATTGTCTCTGTCATTGGTTACATGCACTATTCGTGAGATAAGGTCCTATTCAACCTGAGTTTTGGGATATCAGAACCTGGCCCTTGACTGCTCTGGTCCTCAGTTTCCCACAAGAGGACAGTACTCATCTGATCTTTCTGAAGCATTCTGAGCAGGGCTGGTCACAACCTTGAGTTAGCATTCCACAGGAGAGTCTGACATTTCAAAATATGTTTTCTTTTCAAATCAGAAGCAACCTCCCTCTCCCCTCCAAAAAAATTATGGAAATTTCTTGTAAACCAAAGCTTTTGAAAAAAATTTGTTATGGGTCAACATTTTTCGCACTTCTATTTTGACTTGATTTTGTATTATAAATTTTTAATATTTGAAAGAGATTTCAAAATGTAAAGTTGGAACCTTATCAAAACACTTTCCCCCAATTTTTATTTTCAAAATGAAATCTTGTCAAAAATCAACCTATTCCCCCAAGAAAGAATTTCCATTTTGACAAAATAGTTTTCCAATGAAAAAAAAATTCCAATGGAAAAAATTTTTTTGACATGCTCTAATTTTGAAATCCCAGGAATGAAGGTACTATAAAGCACTAGATATTTTTATGGTTGTGAAGATCTGGGATGACATTTCAGATCCTACCCACACTTGTTCTGGTGAGAGATCAATAGTGTCTTCCTTGTACTTCACCAATAATTCAGCTTGGAAAAGAGACGACTAAGGGGGGATATGATAAAGGTTTATAAAATCATGACTGGCGTGGAGAAAGTAAATAAGGATGTGTAATTTACTCCTTCTCATAACACAAAAACTAGGGGTCACCAAATGAAATTAATAGGCAGCAGGTTTAAAACAAACAAAAGGAATTATTTCTTCATACAACACAGTGTCAACCTGTGGAACTCTTTGCTAAAGGATGTTGTGAAGGCCAAGACTATAACAGGGTTCAAAAAAAGAACTAGATAAATTTATGGAGGATAGGTCCATCAATGGCTACCAGCCAGGATGGGCAGGGATGGTGTTCCTAGCCTCTTTTTGCCAGAAGCTGGGAATGAGCAACAGAGGATGGATCACTTGATGATTCCCTGTTCTGTTCATTCCCTCTGGGGCACCTGGCACTGGCCACTGTTGGAAGACAGGACACTGGGCTAGATGGACCTTTGGTCTGACCCAGTGTGGCCATTCTTATGTTACTTCTGCCTGCCAACCCTGGCTGCAAGAACGGTCAATGAGTTAAATTAAATCAAACCTTCCCTGTTACATTAATTCCAGCAGAGGCTGCCCTTCCTGCTGATCCCACAGGAAGCTCTGGAACACACCCTCCTCTCCACTGACTCACTCCCTTGCAGCTACTTCCCATTTCCTTCATGGTACCTCCCCAGTCTCTGAATCCAAGATATCTTCCTCAACCCAGCTACTCAAATAAAAGGGCTGAGATTCAAGGTTCCAGTCTGGGCCCGGTCAGCAGTTCTGACCTTTCTGCTGCATGCACTTTACCCTGCATGATTATTTGACTGAAATAATTCAAACAAGAGAAATCAGGGTGTGTTTTTCCCTTGACTCTTAGCCGGTGTAAATAAAATAGAGGGGAAAAACCATCGGATGAAAGGGTTGAAACTCCAACGGCTTAGCAAGCAGAATTCTCTCCAAAGCCAATGGAGTCCCAGGCACCGAGGGACTGAATTAAGCCCTAAAACTGCACATGGTTTCCATTGCAAAGAAAGGCTGATCCTATTCTTGTGAAATTAGGATACGAGATTATATTCAGAGTTCAGTGTGCAGCTGCTCCATACCAGTCAGTGATGAGGCTGGAATTCTTCCATAGGAGCTCTGCAAGTGGAGGCAACAGCAGCGTGCACTGACTCCAAGCATCTCCTTTCAGTCCCAGCCACACACCCTCCCCATCCAGCACCATTTGCCTCCTGTGAGCTGCTAGTGAAGGGGAGGCTGCAGCTGCTTACCATGTCCCTGGTTGAGTTTCCACTCCAGGAAGCCTCTGTTAGTGTCTATTAGTGTGGAAGCCAGCACAGACTCCAGATGGATAATACCCACTGTGACAGAGTTCCCCTTTTAGGCATCAGATTTGCTCTACTAGATCAGATCATTGGACTATCAAGCCAAGTCTCCTAGGTCCAGCAGCACAATCCTTTACAGTAAGAAAAAAATCCTTCAAATCATCTAGACAGTCATGCAATGCTATTCATGGGGGGATTCCTTCCTGACCCCTGTGGCAATCAGCTCCTACCCTGAAGCATGAGACTTGATTCACCTCAAAATCCAATATAAGGCAACGAAACTGCCAGCCTGAAATTGCTCTTGGAGTTGAGGGAGGGAGTTACTTCTTTTGCTTGGTGTAAAATACATACTGCTGGACTGCAAGGAGCATCAAGTGAGAGTGAAGACTGGCAGCAGAAAAAGAAGACAGCATGCATTAGTAGTGGAGTGTAAAAATATTTAGAGTAGGCAGGCTGTGGAATGGAATGAAAGCAAATAGGAGCTCTTACTTCAGTCCACAAAACTACCTCCAAAACTTTTAGTGAACAGCTTTTGACACAATAGGGCACCCTTAGCTGCAGAGCTCTTTCTGTACAGGGATTGAGAGAGCTGAGGTGTATTTCACAAGAAGTGAGACTAACTGTTGTTATGCGCTACAAGCACAGGAAGTAACAACTTCAACAAATAATATTAAGAATCTGATGCATCCTTAACAGAACGCGAATGCAGCAGTTACCAACAGTACACTTTATGCTGTCCTTAGGGTAGGACAGTGCACTCTAGAATTCTGCTCCATTGTATTATCAAACCCCCGAACTTGCCTGATTCTGGGTTCTCATTTTCAAATGCAAAATTCAGCCTAAACTCTGAGCCAGTCAGTAAAGATATGTCTGAGCCAATCTGGGACAGATTCTGGTTTCACACAGAAACAAGGAACCATTCAGCACTTTGATTAGCGGTGGGTCCAGATCAAAAACTTTTATTGACGTTCTGATCTGGATGTAAACTTTACAGCAGGCTCTCATCTCTACAATGGGCCAAATGACCCAACTCCCCTCCCCACTTCAGGAGCCTGCAGGAGAGTCAGTGCGAACATTTGCCACTCAGGACCATGGCTAGCTTTGACAGCATCTTGCTTTGAGCCTGAGCTTTTTACAAACCCCAAACTTGGCTGTTAGAAAACCACATGAGCCCAAGGCCAAAGAGAAGGCTTGTCCTACCCCTTGCAAGGTGAAACAGCAGATTTTCCATGGTTCCAGGGGGCTCCCAAGCTGCATGAAATATCCCAGATAAAGTGACCAGAATCCTACTGAACAACCAATTACAACACAGGAATGATATGGACACTGCAAAAGGGGCTTTGTTCTTAAGGCTGCTAGACCTCAAATGACTCACTGCCGGGTCAGCCTTCTAACATGAACATTTCGCCCACATTCCTTCCTGAAGATGGCCCATGACTTTTGGCAAAGAGAAGCAGCTACATCCCTAAATTGGCCACTATCCAGCCAGCTTTTATTCTTGCATCTTTCTTTCTCAACCACATGTATCCTTAATTCCCTCACTGCCAATGAGTTGGCACCTTCTCATCCCTCGTGTTTCCAAATAAAAGGCCAGATCTGACTGCCTTACTTATGTGAGAGGTCATGCTAAAATCAGGGAAGTGCATGAGATTTGGCCCAGGATTTCTCAGCAGAGCTGTCACATTGCACCAAACAGACCCAGGAAAATGCATGGATGGAGTGGGGCAGGGGGAAGAAGAGACACACATTGGACACTTATTCATTTCACCTGCAGGGGCAAGCAATTGGAGTTTCTAACACTGCTGACAGAGCAGTGAGCTACACTGTGTACTTTCTACAGCTGTTATCAACGTCACCAGCCTGCGCGTAATCCCAGGAGAATTTAACCATTCAGCAATCATTAACAAATAATCGGTTACAGGATTAGGCCATATTACTCTGAGTTTAAACACTTAGCTACCAGCATAACCCTAAGCTTTCAACAGTGACTAGTGATACTGGGTGCCTTAATTTCTGGGTTTCCAACCTGAGATGCCTTAAAAGGGCCAGATTTTCATCCACCCTCTGAGAATTAGGCCTATTTGAGAGGTCACAAGCGGAGCACCTAACAACCCTGGAAAATGTAGGCGGTGTTATTTTTCTTTATTTACATTGCTGCAGTGCCGAAAAGCCCCAGGCACAGACCAGGCACTGTGCCAGGTGCTGTACCAACACACTATAAAACAATGGTCCTTGCCTCACAGAGTTCACAGTACTTACTACCATGAATAACCCCTGTGCTGAGCCCATGAGGAGAGGAATGAATTGATGAGTCTAGAGAAGGCTGGGAGATTCTAGCTCTGAATTAGATGGTTATTTTATAAAAATAAACCAGACCTCAGAGGAAAAGTGTAATTCAATAGCACCGGTTGTGGAGATCTGACCGGGAAAGGAGGGAAACTGAGGCAGCAGTGCATCCAACAATTCAAGAAGCAAGAGCCTGTTACGGTCTCTCACTCAACTATTTCTTTGTGATGCTCAGAGAAAGAAAGTCACAAAGCTCTGTTTGAGATCCCAGCCTCTGATGCAAGAAATAACCTTTGAAAGTGACCTCTCCCAACACCCCACTGTGTGCTTCCACCCACTCTTCCCTGGTAAATGAAGGAAATCTTGTGTGAGGAGAGATGCATGGGGAATTAGAGGAGAAATTCTGCAGCAGCATACGTTCAGCTCAGAAATGGAAGTTAACTCCCTTGTAAATTGCTAGGTTTTTTGCTACAGCTATGGCTATTTTTATAATCTGATCTTTAAAAGAAGGGACAGCAAGTGCTTCATGAATTTTTACAAGACCAGCTCTACACACACACACACACACACACACACACACACACACACACACACACACACACACACACTGTGAGGAAATCCCACACCTGAGCCTCAAATACACCCTGGATCTCAAAATACACCAAAATTATAGAACATGACACACAATCCCTGGGGAGGCTTATTGAAATGGCATGTTACTTACTTGTCACAAAGGGAGCTGACAGAGCTTTTGGAACTGCAGCCACATGGAAGGCAGAGCCCACTGGTTTGGTTCAGGAGATATCCCTCCTCACAATTTTCACACCGCAGACCAGTGTAGCCTTTGTGACACTCGCACTGTCCTGTTGAAGTATTGCACTCATTCACACTTGCACTCCCAAGAGCACTGCAGTTACACAGATAGTCTGCAAAAAGAAAAAAAAGTGAAATTAACATGCTCTAGTCATAAAATGAAGTATATAAGCATTGAAAAAAATCTCTAAACATGCAAAAATTGCTAGGAGCACATTTGGGGCAGTCAGACTTGCATGCTCATTCTGTGTGTGTGTAGCTCTGAAACAGCATTGCCAACCCCAAAACAGTCAAAGATCATGAATAAGGGCCTCAAAAATCATGAGACTGGCTTAAAAAACAAAACAAAACAAAACACACCAAATTGGAAAGCTTTTTGTTGGGGTTCTTCATATTTACTTTCTGGTGTTTGAAACTCTGGGGTTCATGTTTTCAAGCTTTTCTTCCTTCAACTATGAGGACTAGAAACTTAAATTTAAAAAAAAAGTTGAGCCTCTCCCATAATCACATGACTCGAGGAGCTGAGGCTTTTGGAAAGACACCAAATATCACAAGAGTCATTATAAAACGGCAACATTTGGCAACGTTGCTATCACAGCACCTCATAATTCATGGATTTATCTTCACCACAGTCTAGTAAACTAAGGCAGTATTATTATTATTTACAGATGGGGAACTGGGGAGAGAAAAAGGTAAAGGGCCAGATTTTCAAAAAAGCTCAACACATCAAGTGCTGAGCACTTTTGGAGTGCTGATTGCAAGTGGCACAACAGCAGCTGTGGGTACTGCCCAGGTTTCAAAATCTATAAAAGAGGCACCAATCTCTTCTGAAAACGTGCCTCTGACTGTCGATGCTGAGCATCTGAAAAATTAGCCCTAAACTGACTTGCCCAGGATCAAACAGGAAATCTGCGGCAGAGCTAAAACCTGAACCCAGGCCTGCCAAGTCTCAATGTAATGCCTTAACCATAAGAAAATCCTTCCTCTCATCACCTAAAACAGAATGAACCAATTTCATCCTTGCTGACAGCAGGCAGAACTCCACTAGAGTCACTGCAGGGCTATCATCTGATCTGAAGAGCCATGCAGGCAAGCTCCCCCCTCCAACTGACTTTCATGGAAGTTCTTCATTTGGAAGGTTTACCAAATCCAGCCCTCAAAGGGCAGAGGCAAAAGATCAAACCACAAGTTCTCAACCTACATAAACTGAAGTGTTTAGACTAAAATGAGAATTTCTCCGCTGCAAACTAGAAACTGACACTATTAGTTTTAGCTTCCCTTCTTTACTGGAAAATACTGGGTGCTTAATAATTCAAAGTATTTATCTACCAAGACTGAATTATGAATAAGGTTCATGTCTGACATGGAAAACAAGCTTCGAGGGACTTAGGCAACACTGATGATTATTTACCAAGAGCAGCCAGGGTGCATGATGCTGTACAGATGGAGGCAGTTGCCATAGCCACTAACCGGAAGAATTTACAATCAAGAACCCAGTCTCACCCACTTTACCCCCAGGAGTCACTCCACTGAAGCCTACCGGAGTTTTACCTACTGGAGCACCAAAGAGGGCCTAAAATTAATAAAATACAGTATTTCAATATTTGTACTTCACAATTATAGTGTACGCTTACGTCCTAACCCAGCAGTCCATCCCTATTGAGCAAAGCACTTAATCATACGCCTAATTTTATGCACTTGTTTAAGTTTCACTGAAGTCAAGGAGACTTAAACATGTGCCTAAAGCTAAACGTGTTCAAGTGTCAGTCTGAACAGGGACAGATTTCAGAATGTATTTAAATGTTTTGTTGAACTGGAACCTTACCGAGGATCTCAAAGTGCTTTTAGAAATACCAGTACCCCAGAGAGAAAGTAAATTTATCCATTTGTCAGATTAATTTACTAATTTCATGCTGGCTATTCTTTGTATATTTGCTTGTGGAATTTGAGGTGGAGGAAGAGATTATAGCTCAACTTCCCAATTGGTTATATACATTTAAAACATTCTTCTTAAGAATATGCCCAATTAGTTCTGGAATGAAATAATGAAAAACCATGAAAGGAATGCTGGAAGCCTTCTTCTCTTAAAGGGTTGAATGGGGAAATACTGGGAACTTTCTAAGAATCAAATATCCAGACAGTTATACTGTCAAACTACAGGGTTCAGCAAAATGTCATGCAGCTCAATATTTAGAGAGATACCAGGTTTTTTGTTTTTACAGTAAATCAATCCATCAGATGCAGAGATCAGTTTTGCACCAGATTAAGAGAAGGAAATTTTTATCTCATTCACACCAATATAAATCTGGAGTAACTCCTCTAACATCAATAGTTATTCTGCATTTATCCTTGTGTAAGTGAGATTAGAACCAAGCCTGTATTTTCTTGGATCAGAAGTGATTACTGAAGTGAAAACTTGGAGATCTGTATTTATCCAGGTAAACATCCACTTCCAATTACAAGCACCAACTCCCATCTCAGTCATACCAGTGTGGCCTCATTGATTTTAGCACTTTGACTTCTACCAAGGAGCACAGGTCATGGGCAGCCACTGGAATGAGCGCTCCCTTTTCAGTTTTTAAATCAAACTATTAAACACATTCATTAATTATTGTATGCAACGTAATTAGTCATAACAGATTTGATAAAAAAGATGTTATATCTAATTGAACAATGTTCTTCGATGCTAGGAGTGCCATTAAAGTGGAGAATAGAGACAATTCTTACATATTGCTTCATATTCAGATCTTATTGCTACAGTCACAGCACAACAACATCATAAATCATTGCTCACTCTTAGCCTACAAGGCTAGAGTCAACGTAACACTGCAGAAGTGTCTACAGTGGCTTTCCGCTGCTAGTTGATATTCAAACATTTCTACAGGGAAAGCCATGGCTATTACAGGCCAACTTCTCTTCTCACTACAACTCAACCCATATCACGATAGTTTCTCCAGAGTAAAAAGGAGAATTTGGACTGTATCCTCTAAAAAGAAACTGGAGGGAGAGGGGACGGGGGGGTGGGGTGGGTTTACAGAGCTCAGATAATCTATCTAGCAAAAAGGTGTGGAAAAGCAACACTGGCCCAAATTGCTAGCCAAATCCAGCCTAATTCATTCAAATGAGCAGTGAAGTGGTTTAAAATTTTATAGTTTCATGAGAGGAAAGCAAGTCTAAAGGTTAGGGGGCTAGTCTGGACTCAGGAAACTCAGGTGCAGTTTCTAGCTCTGTTACAACAACTTCCTGCCTGATCAAGGCACTTAGGGCTAATAGCACTGTGTTACCAGCCTTAACTGAGGCCAGAGAAACAAACAGGGGAGTTGTGAAGGTAAATATATTAAGATTGTGTGGTGCTCAGATACTATAGTAACGGGGAAGGTCATGTAGGTACATTAGGTAGATCAAATCTCAAGTACTGTAGCTGGAGGAAACCAAATACAAGCCATGCTCTGGATTATATTTTATATCTGCAGCATCTATGATGTTCTGTGTCTTAAAATAGCTTGCAAAATGCTAGAAAGCATGGTAAAGACTTTGGCTGAGATGTTCAAAGCTGACTATGGGATTTTTGCAGGTCTTTCATCAAAATTTCACCCAGCTCCATTCACAAGCCCTGCACCCTCCACTGTTAAAAAACAAAAACTGCAAAACCAAAATTAACAATGTTGAATAAATTCTAGCAAGAGTCATAATACAATAGCAGACATTCTGTAAGTGAAAAAGAGAAGTTAAATTCTATGGATACATTATTAGACCCCAATCCTGCAACTTCAGGCACACAGACTACTGCACCTTGACAGAGCCCTATTCAGCTGTGTGCATGCAGTACCCAACTGAATGGGGGTAAACCAGCAGCAGCGTCAGCCAGTAGCAACGTCTGCTGGTGCACAAGAACTGGAAGGATAAAAGGTTATGTTGTGACTTCTTCATTCCATTCTACCAGCAAAGTTCTATTGCATTCCATTCTGTTTCTCAACCATGCCCATCACCATGGTGTCGGTGTGCTATAAGTGACAGGAAATAGGTTATAAGACTAGCCTCTTCCACATATGGGACTCTCCTTCTTTCATCCTTCCTCTCTTCCTTGGGGGAAGTCACATGTGGATTTTTTCCCTTCATACATGATACTGTAAGTGTACATATTAGTAAAGGCAAGGTCAAGAAGTTGTTCTACATGCAAGAGACCAAATCCCCAGCTGGAACAATTGCATAGGTCCATCGGCTTCAGTGGCACTATGCGGATTGACATCTGAGGACCTGGCCCAATGTACTGTAAGAATAGTGATAGGCACAAAAGGTGAGGAAGTAAAAAGCTTGCACGGATTCACCACGGTTGATTAGTATCAATCACACTCAGAGTACACTGTACTGAAAGTTGCACTAGGTAGGAGAGGTTCAGATGAAAATTAATCACAAGACATTTAATTTCATCCTCAGAATGGCTATACTGGGTCAGACCAATGGTCCATCTAGCCCTGAACCCGGTCTTCCAACAGTGGCCAGTGCCAGATGCCTCAGAGGGAATGAACAGAACAGGGCACTTATGAGTGATCCATCCCACTGTCCAGTCCTAGCTTCTGACTATCAGAGGTTTAGAGACACCTGGAGTGTGGGGTTGGTTGTGACCCTGATTACATTGGCTAATAGCCATATGTGGATCCACCATCTATGAACGTATCTAATATTTGGCTTTCACAACATCCCATATCAATATGTTCCACAGGCTGACCACACATCGTATGAAGAAGTACTTCCTTACGTTTGTTTTAAACCTGCTGCCTATTAATTTCATTGACTTAACCCCTTGTTCTGTTATGTGAAGAGGTAAAAAAATGCTTCTCTATTCACCTTCTCCACACCATTCATGATTTCCTAGACCTCTATCATATTGCCCCTTGGTTGTCTCTTTTCTAAGCTGAACAGTCCCAATCTTTTCAACCTCTCTTATATGGCAGCTGCTCCATAGCCTTAAGCAATTCTGTTGCCCTTCTTGGCACCTTTTCAAATTCTAATACATCTTTTTTGAGATAAGGCAACCAGAACCTCAAGCACTATTCAACGTATTGGCATACCGTAGATTTACACAGTGGCATTATATTTTGTTTTATTATCTATCCCTTTCCAAATGGCTCCTAACATTCTACTACCTTTTCTGACTGATGCTTCACATTGAGCAGATGTTTTCAGAGAACTCTTCATGAGGAAGCCAAGATCTACAACAACTTCAAGAGTCAGTGTTGATGGTGGCCACAAAAGTTCCAAGACCCTGCGCTTCAAATCTGGTGCCTTGCATATAGCCCTGACACAGCAATTTGTCCTGTTTTCTAGTCCAATCAAACATCTACTGCAGCGTTATAACCGAGGAACATGCAGCATGGCAGAACAAAAGGCTGGTAGCTGCAGCAAAAAAGATTTCAGATGGCAGCAGTCTGTACTCAGAAATTCATCAATAATTCTGGATTTTTAATCCAATCAAATGAAAGACTGATTGGCCTGTGAAGAGCTACCAGCAGAGAGCTTAGAAATAAAAAAGAAAACTTTGGTGTGGCTGGTGTCAAGGCATATTGCTTTAGAAGTTAATGATCCTAAGATCCTGAAAAGCCCATTAATTGATGTCACACCACACTGCAGCAGGCTCATGAACTTTTATCTGTGGCCCAGCCACTCTTAGAGAAGGACAGAGTGCCACATGCAATGTGGTATCTCAAACACAAACAGGAAGAATTTATTTCCCACTCATTTCATCACTGAGGTAACAGATGCCCTTCTGAGAGCCCATAAGTCTTGAGAAAAAAAGTTAGCTATGGAAAAATGAATAGAAGATGGGCTATATTCAGACACACTGCATCTCTTTCATTCCTGATCTGAGAAGTTAAGCCATCTAAAAGAGAAATCTTTAGTCCTATCCAGCCACTGACCGAAGCCAGTTAGTTGGATCATCATCTGTATTGCAAGAGTCCCTAATATGCGCTAGATACACAAAAATATAGGAAGGAATGTCCCAAAGAGCTTATTATCTTAAAAAAAAATTCTTCCTCTAACCTTGGTCCCATCTATGTGGGGTCAAAGCTCTGAGTCCTTCTCCATTCCACAATATCCACTGATCTTCTCTTACTCTCCACTTTTAAAATTTACCATCCTGCTTCCTATATGTTCTTCTGATATTCTTTTCATATGCCCAGACCACCTAAGCCTGGATTCTCTTGGCTTTTTTATAATTTGTACCACCTACACACTTCCCCTATTTCATTCATTCCAAACACAATCCATCCCAGTAACTCCAAGCATCTGTCTTACCATTTTCATTTCCACCGTATTTGAGATCTGTTCCTGTCTCTTCCTCAGAGCCCAGCATTCGGTACCATATAACACCGCAGGCCTATTTTCTATCTTGTAGATCTTACTGTTCAATTTGACCTGCAATAGGAGAATACCTATCACTGCACTCACTTCTGTTCACTTAGTCCAAGCCTTTCCTGTTCTGCTTATAAGTTAGTCACTGAGTCTACCATTATCCTGTTCTATCAAACCTGGGTACTTGAACTTCTGTACCTTTGGTAGTGGCTGTCTCCCTGACTTACAGCCTCATCTTCCTGCAGTGTATCATTGAATCTATAGACCATGGATTGTTTTATTTTTGCTGATTTTCATGCCATTTCTTTCGAGTATGCACCTCCAACTCTTTAAAACTTCTTCCACTTCCTCTTCAGTCTCCCCCACGAGCACTATATCCTCCGCAAAAAGCACTCACCAGGGTGCCACTCTGGGTGTCTACTGTAAGAGCTCTGAGCACCAACATGAACAAAAAGGGGCCTAGTGCCAAGCCTTGATGCATTCCAACTCTTACTAGAAACTGTTCAGTTTCTCCACATGGCCTTCTGACCATGAAACAGCATCCTCATAAGTGGCTGGACAAGTCTGACAGGCTTCTGGCATCTATTTCATTCCCATACACCAGATGACTTCTCTCAGAAAGCGGTCAAAAGCCTTCTGTGAAGGCGTCCACTGAAGTGTTTCTAGTAGATGGTGGGAGAATGGGGCCAAGCCCAGTGCCAGTTCCTTAAAACTTGGAAGAGGGCCGTGCCCCTTGTGGGCCTTCTTAAGTCTCTCTGAATGGGGGAATTGAAAGGACAGGTAAATATCCCAACACACACAAGGGTACCTGGTTTTCAGGGGCCAGGGAGTGGAAGATCCACAGTGCTGCAAGAGATATAGTGCCCACGTAGTGGGTTTTGAGAACTCTCTCCAGCTGGGCTACCGAGACAGGCTTACTCTGCCTGGCTTAGGCCGGGAGTTTGCAGCATTCCCTACAGGTTTGGGATGACAGTCTCCTGGGAGTGAGATCCCCCTGTGGCTTCCAGAGCCACTCCAGCAGTCTCCCACTTAGAGCAATCATGCTCTTACCCCTACAGCTGCCTGTAGTTTCCTCCCTTTTAAAGGGCGCCTCCCTACCATACATGATTGACAGGGCGAGGCATAGCTGGCCTTGCCCCTGGTGCTTCTATTGCACTTTCATCTTCAGCATGGGGTCTATACACTCCATCAAATCTTCTCAAGATTGAGGAATACTACGTGTAGTGTTTTCCTCTATATTTCTCCCACAAGCAAAGACAGCATCCACAGAAGAAAAATAAAAATGCCCCTGCTGCTCAGTTAGAAGAAGCTGATTTTTTGCAGCATTGCCTCCTACAAAAAAAATAAAATAAAAATTATCAAGCCTCCCTCTGAGTGTGGCTGTTATCTGTACATTTAAGACAAAATTCTTAAATGTACAGATTCTCCCACCATGACTGGTAAGCTTTTTGAAAGCATGGAGTTTAAAGCCAGAAGGAACCACTAAATAGATCCTCTAGTCTGACCTCCTGCATCATTACATCTGAGCCTTTATGTTAGCATGTCTTTGACCATGAAACAAACACTGTTCCACTAAGCCAAGTAAAAGATTCCAGATGGCAAGGTTTCAGACAACGGGCTTGATGTGGAATACATACGCTAGGATCTGCTTACACCAGTTACTCGACAGGGTGGAAAACGCAGTGATAATCCAAAACAAAGGGAAGTATGCAGCTTTTCATTCACAACCTGGGAAAACTAACATTCAAGCTGTCTGAGCAGCAAGCCTGGTGGCTATTTCTGTGATCTTGTTTAATGAAAGCAGATTGGGGAGGCCCTGAAGTAGCTGTTACAGAACCTACTTCAGCCAGGGCACAGAAACAGATCTGAGCCTTTCTGCTGCTGAAACAGTTAGAAAGCCTGAAAAAAAAAAAAAATCACATGCACATTCTACGTAACAGTGATCCGACACAGATGAGGCTTTCTTGGCTACTTTTTTCTTTCCACGGCTGTTTGCTCACAAATAATGCTTCATGGAACATCCACAATTATGTGAGGCTCCTCACACAGACTGCATGACGTCACAGTGCCCCCAATGACCCTCACACACTCAGCTCCCTAACACAACTGAGCCAAATCTGCAATGCAGAGGAAGATCCATGGGAAAAACAACATGGCTCCAAGTTGTACCACTCTGTGTCTAACAAAGGTACTTCTAAGACCTCAATTATCCCATTAAAAAAGAGGCACTCAGATAACGTATTTGCCATCACAGTGCACCTGGAAGGTAGGGAAAAGCAGTTACCCCATTGTATAAATGGGGAACAGACCCAGAGACACCAAGTGTCGCACAGGAAACTTGGAGCAGCGCAGAGACTAAACCCCAGACCAGCGCTCTAACCCAGAAAGCCACCCGTCTCATGACAAGCTTCATGAGACTTAGGAGAAGATTGTGGGCAAATGTCCCCGCACAGATCTGTGGGCCAGCAGAGAGGTTTCAAGAGCAAGAGCAGGGGATGGTGGCATCAAGGCAGCTGAGCCTCCTCCCCTTCGCATGTGGCATGGGGCAATATGTGCATGAAAAGCACTCTCCACACAGGTCACTGGAGCACACAATCCCCCTGCTCATGAAAAATCAGAGCTGGAACAGACTGATAGCAACAAATCGACCAATTCATCCCACTGGCCAGCGCAGGATTGCTCCCTGCAGCACAAAAAGATGCCCTTAAGCACTATCAGTCTGAAAGCAGGAAAGAACTAGACAAACGGTTTAAAGTCAATTTGCTAATGTAACAGACATTTGACACTGGTGACTTGACAGACTAGGAAAACCTGATATTCTAAACCTGATTGTGGTTGGGTTAAGAAGGCAAGAATATTTCAAAGTTGAGAGAGGAAAGTAATAATGAACTGTCTACCTTAGCCTTCTGCCAATGCATCAAAAAGATGTCGAAAGAAAGAGACCATAGAACATTCTTCTGGCCACTGGCCAGACCCTCTCCAGGTGCATAGAACCTTTATTCCATTTGATCAGGCATGTGTCTTGCTCTTGAATGTAACCTTCAAAAACACCTTCGAGCTTGTGCAAGTATGAAGGAATTCATAATGAGGGGGAGGGAGGAAGGGAAGATGCTGTGGTTTGGAATAACAGGCTGATCCTGAGGTGGGTTTAAGTCTGGGAGCTGTCTTATGCTGTCCTGCTCAGTATCAGACTGATCACCAGAAGTACATTCATGTTAGAATTGTAACATAAAAGTGCTATAAATGCCAGGACAGGTAATTGTCCCGTGGACAGAGCACTGGCCTGGGATGGAGAGTGGGGTTGTATTTCCAGTTCTGCCATTGGATTTGTGGTGAGTGAGTCACTTCCCTTTCCCTGTGCCTCAGCTCCCCTATGTGTGGAATAGAGATAAAGCACTTTTTACAAAGGAGGAGGAGTGGTGTTGAGATCAGGGGATGAAAAGCACTAAAGAAGAGCGAGGTCTTATCTAGGAGTTGTGATGAACTGGATTATCAAAAGTTTATAAATCAAGCATGGAGGCACAAGCTTTGGGTGTAAACCCAGTTCTGCCACAGACTTCCTCTATGATCTGGCAAAGCACTTAGCTGCTCCATGCCTCAGTAAAATGGTTTGGGTTTTGTGCTGAGCATAGCACTGAGCACATTGCTGGAGCTAATAAATAATATTTTCTTACCACACAGGGATGTTGTATGTCTTAATTCATGTGTCTCTCTAAAACACCTTTGAGACCCTTAGATCAAAAGCACTATTGAAGTGCGAATCATTCTGACAAGATACTAATTTAACCAAAGTGAAAACATGCTGCCTTCATGAACCTTTATTTTTTACCACTGAATTTTTAGAAGATTGAGTGTAAAAAGATTTACAATACGCTACAGCAATAGACACAGTGCTTGAGGTATTGCTGTAATGGGGACTCAAATTTAGTATGCAATTTCGCATTGCTCCAGCCTCCAATTGGGTCATTATTGTGCAAAATTTCTAGATTACTAATACATTTTTACCTGTTTTATTAAATTGGAAATATACCACTGCTGGAAATATTATAATTTCACTTTGCTGCACTGACAGAATAAGGATCTGCAAAGATTTACAAGTCCATTGTTTTATAAAATGTCATGGAGCTATAACTTCACATATGAGTTCTCATAGCAATACATGCATTGGGTCAGATTATCTCATGCACTTGGAGGAAGTGAAGCCCATGGAGGTGGGGAAGCTTTAAGCTACCTTTGTGTCCTCTCAATTTTGGGCTGCTGCAGGGTCCGGAACAGTTTCTGGAGTAACTTAGAGCAGCCCAGTAGCAGCTTTAAGTTACAATAGGCTCCCCCAACGCTGCCTATGGCTTGCACAAGCCAGAATGGGTATAGCAGCTTCTGCAATTATCCTAGACCTTCTCTTTCCTAGCTTCATTTCTGGCACACTCCCAAATGTCTACAGAAGCCCAGCACAGTACCTGTGGCAGAGGAATTGGTTGTTTGCAGTGTATTGGGGTCAGGAGAGATGCGCCAAATTCCATTCACTATATTTTTTATGTAAGAGGACAGTCTTCTGCTTGTTCAGGGTCACTTCTGACAATGAATCAGATCTGGAATAAAACTCTCCTTTCCTCTGTAGGGCTGGGGCTTTTAGAGAGAGTGGCTGGAGTGCTTCTCAGGGGAACAGAACTAGGACTGTGCCACAGTCAAGCAGAGAAGATGCCCAGCATATTTTTAGGGGTCAGCTAAAGCTGTGTGTGGTCATACTACAGCAAAGGTAAATATAGCAAAACGTCCTGCAAATATTCAACTGAGTTTCTTAAATGAACAATCATGGGCCATACTCCTGCCCCTTTAGTGCTGACATCCGGGGAACACTAGAGTGATAGAGGCTCTCTAGCACCAACATTTGCAGAAAGCACATTTCAAATCCATGCAGGCCGGAATGCCCTGAAACAGAACATTACATTTGTATTCCAGGTGTGAAGTGCACCCATCCAATCAAGAACAAGAAACAATACCTTGTGACTTAGTCAACCTATCGTGCCCTAAGTAACTCATTGAATTTTTAACATCCACCCAAAGAGTAAAAAATTCAAATAAGTATTTGTCTACATTTGAATAAATTTGAGTAAATGATTATTTGAGGGATATCCACCAAACAGAAGAGTGGCTAAATGTGTCAATATAATTTGTTGACTCTAAATTATTTAACTCTAGGGTGAAGTTTTCCAGCTTCCTTCTTATGAAATAAGACTTTAATGAGTAAAGCTAGTAGGTAAAGATGTAATCAAAAGCCAAAGGAGATAGTGATATACAGAGGGCAGGTTCTTTCTGCTCCTACCTACCTGCTTCTATCTTAAGCGTCACTAGGTCTTTGACTCAACACGAGTTAAAATGGGAAGGGAATCTAGTCTCAAGGCTTTGAGAGATGGAGCAAGATCAGGCCCTCAACTAATATAAAAGATACCAGTGACTGAAGAGACTCTTACTGAGCAATGAACAGCAAGGAGCATCTATGGGCCAACCCCTTTTTGGGGGGGGGGAAGTTTATTCCCATCAAGGCATCAACGTGTCTGGAAAGACAGAAAGCAGAGTAGGGAAAACAAGCGTGAAAATTCTAACCAGGAGCTCCAATGATGCCTGTAATGTAGTAGGGAGACAGGATCTGGCTGCAAGAGGATTCTTTACTGAGGCTGCTGGACACTCTAGGTATGTCTACACGGCAATAAGACACCCATGGCTGTCCCATGTCAGCTCAGAGGGCTTGAGCTGGTGAGCTATAAAAATCCAGTGTAGACACTCAAGCTCAGACTGGTACCTGTGCTCTGGGACCCCGTGATGGGGGAGGGTCCAAGAACCCAGACTCCAGTCTAAACCTGAATGTCTAAACTGCAGTTCTATAGCCCTGCAGCTCAGACCCAAGTCAGCAGCCGCAGGTGCTTTATTGCGGTGGAGAGAGACTACTCACATACCCTGTAGTTCTCCAATTAATAGCCTGTGCAGCCTAGCGTCATCTTACAAGGTCTCTCTGACATGACCTGGACTAAGCAGCCATAGAAGGGACTGTTGACTACCGTACAGCACCTTTCCTCTGCCCCAATTGATGATCTGTCTCTCCGTTATGGGAGGCAGACACCAGTCGTACAGATTTAATAGCATGATCCACATTTTGCATTTGTGAATCACCTATAAAACAGTTCAGTCAAGTAGAAGTCTGAATTAATTTTTCGTTTCCTTTCTGATTCGTGATGTTCAAAGTGTACAGAAGAGATCCCTTCGTGTATATTTTAGCCATGATTTCTTTTTCATACAGACTATTTAAAACAATGAACGAGTAGTTTTTACATGGGTGAAATAGTCACAAATGGCAAAACAAAAGCTATACAATGTGTGAACTAGATAGAATATTTAGAACTTACTTGTCACAAACATTCTAAAAGAGTTTAAAATCATGAACACTATTCATAGTCTGCAAAATTTCTAAGCACCGGCATGCCATGCCCAATGCACAAGAGATTTTATAGCATACAGAAGCACAAGAAGACTATAGCGGACATAGGCCCATTTCATGTGTACAACTGCAGAGAAAAATAATTCCTAGTTCTTATGAAGTGGGGAGGAAATATTATCTAATGATTCAGAAAGCAGAGGAGGGAAGGGTCTCTAACCCGGCAGAACTCGGACTTCTAGCTTGCCAGGTAGGTTACTAATTGACATGCTCTGTGAACCTCCTCTATGCCTCAGTTTCACCATCTGTAAAATAGGTCAAAATAATTTACCTACCCAACTAGGCTGGCATTAATGTTTGTAAAACGTTTTAATTGGCCCAATTCTTTAACACTAAGGGTTTATCTACATGGGGAGATTTCCCAACATAGCTATATTGGAATCACTCTTCTGCTACAGTTATACTGGTGTCCAATGTGGACACGCTATTCCAGAATGAAAGTGATTCTGATCACTCCAAAGTAGAGTAAATAGTACAGAATAAAAACCACTTTTATTCTGGAATAGGGTGTCCGCATGGGGATTTATACCAAAAGTGGAATAGCTATCCCACTATAGCTCTGCTGGGAAGTTTTCCCATGTAGACAAGACCACTCGATGCTTTACACTATGTGCTAGGGTCTTAATATAAATAAGAATCAGACCCTAAGATGTCTAGAATATATGCAGTTATAGAAATGCCAAAGAGAGCTAAAGAAATGCTCAAGGATTGAAGCATCTACCATTAAAAATACATCCTTTCCTTTTAAATTCATTTTAAAAGTCTGCTGGCATTTTACTTTTGCCGATTGCATTTTCATACCATTGTTTTTATGAACATCTGCACCCATGTAAATATTCAGTCAGTTCTATTTAAAATGTCCACACTTTTAAACCACCCAGGGTGTGACAAAACTAAAACGCTTCAAGTTTATATATAAACAATATGAGACAAGGATTAAATGGAATGCCGGCAAACAACTCCAAAATAGCAATAGGCAACCCCCAGACTCCCAGCCTACTGAAAAGTTCAAACTGGGAGTACATTTGTAAGCAAACATCTGACACCCCTCAGGAAATATAATCATCATGTCAGCAACATTCTTTTGATACAAGATCAAGACACCTCTTAATGAGCAGGCCTAAAAATTTATTAGCATACTTCAATTTTAGTATCTATGTACCACATCCTAAAGAGAGAGAGGGGAATAAAAAAGAAATTACATGAATAACATGGAATATAATCATTGAAGTCTCTATGCACTTTGCTTAAAGCAAAATAATTAAAATCACAAACTTTCCTTGGTGCTTTGGGGAATTGTAGCTAATGAAAGAAAGTGTTAATTCACACAGCGGCTTTAAATTAGCTGCAAAAACCTGGAGTAAGAATGATCCCTCAATCATTTGCACTTGGGCTATAAATTCTGTGCATGGATAAACAGGGAGAAAATTTGAAACTCATATGGGCAAAAGGAGAATGGAGCTTGAATTAGGTTCTGGGGCTGTTATTCAAGACAGTCTTCTGTTTTCCCCATCTTCTGCAGATTAAGTGAAGATGTGGATATATAACATGAAGTGGTGTTACCAATACACATTTCCCTTGCCTAGACTAAGATTTGGAAAGTGTTAAAGGAACACTGCCGTGTCCACACTAGGTTGTTAACATGTGTTAGCTAACACCTTCTAAAACCTAGTCTAGACAAAGTCCAACAGGATCTCGGTCCAACACTGAGCCAGGGCAAGGATCTGGTGTTTGTGTAGGCATGTCCCATTCATGAGATTTTTTGGCCCAAATGGTAGCAATCTTATAGGGTCAGCTGATTTCCAGGTCCCTTTAGAGCCCCAAAGTTGTTCCCCAAACCTTAAAAAAAAAGTTTAAATGGTTAGTGACTGAGGAGCTGGATTTCTCAGGGTTTAAGAACTAGCTGCAGAAATCTCTCTCTGAAGTCAATGGAGTTACACCAAGTATGAATTTATCCTTAGTTTTCTGGTTCAAATCCAGCCCACATCAACAGTTGCCGAAAGGAGAAACCATCTGATGGCTGTTTGGTGAAATGAGTTTGATCTTAGTCTAGCTCCCCATGGAGAGATGTCCACATCACAGAAACTACCACAAGTATCTCTAGACAGGATACTCACTGGCAGCCCCAGCAGAGGGCTAAGGAATGAACTGGCAGTAGACGTAGCCTCCCTCCTACCTCTCAAAGTGGTCCCTGCAGGTTAGGGTTTGTGCATATTGGTAGGACAATGCAGGGAAGTTTGTATCCATGCTACTTATGCTACACCAGTTCTATTGTCAAATAGAAGACTTGGACCTCCAAGGCAGCCAGTCTAGCATCTTTCACATCAGGATTTCAAACACGCTGGCGCTAAATTCACCATGCGAAGATTAACAGCAATAATGTCAACATTAAAAAAGCCAACTTCGCTCCTGGGCCAAGGCAGATTTTACCAATTCCTTGGTTCACAAGGCAGCCTCAGGCCTTGTTTTAACTAATCTGGAAAAGTGCAGCTGGAGAGAATGCCTATGGCCATCAGGTCTCACACAAGCTATGCTCCATTTGATTCCCGGAGAAGAGGAAAGAAAGCTGAGCATAGTATCGCATATCAGCTTGAACAGACAATGCAGACCAGGCACTCAGTTATCTTCCAGAATTCCATTCATCAGCCATCTTCTCCGTGCTGATCTTGAAAGAGCAAATGCAATTTAAAAAATAAGCCTCTTCAAAAGCCTGCCCTGTAAGCAGAAGCCACCAACAAGGGGCTTACATGCTCATAAACCAGGAGACCTTGGTTTTTTAATAGCCTGATAAACACCAAACCCACAAGACAGCTGAATGTACTAGGCCTAATTCTACTCTCATTTATTCCATTGATTTCAGTGGAGTTACATCCAGGGGTGAGAAAAGAATCAGGATATCTGGTTCTTGAACCTGCCTTATCAGAAAGGTTAGCAGAGAGAAGTTCCTTTGGGAAGGAGAAAAAGGTTCCTTTCTTAATTCCTTGTCTGGGGACACTTAGAAACTGAGAGGAGAAAAATAAAATATATGTGGTTAATTTCCATCTCAAGTGGAACCTCAACAGTAATGCAAAAGCTGAATCACTAAGAAAAAGTTGACTATGAAAAGCTACAAGTTCAAATTGCCTTCATTAAGAGAACAGACATGATTTTCTTCTCATCAACAGCTGTGTAAATCAGGAGTGATTCCACTGCAGTTAATGGTCACACTGGTAAACACCAGAAAAAGAATTAGTTTCATCACAGGATGAAGAATGACCTCAGAAGGAAAATACATAGGACCACACTATCCCTGGCCCACTAAAGTCAGTGGAATTACACCAGAGGCACATTTGACCCATAGACCGTGAAAGGACACATTTCACAATTCTAAGGGAAAGGATAGAGAGCAGCAGACTAAAGACAACAGACTTCAAAAAAAGCAGACTTTGCACATTCAGAACTGGCAAGCTAGGTGGCGTGGGTAGAAAATCTAAGGGATAAAGGAGTTCAGGAGAGCTGGCAGTTTCTCAGAGAGACAATATTTAACGCACAACAGCAAAGTATTTTAAAACAAAGGAAAGACAGAAAGAATAGTAAGAGCAACATGGTTGCATCAGGAGCTCTTTAATGACCTGAAAATCAAAAAGGAATCCTACAAAAAGCTGAAACACAGATGAGTCGCTAAGGAAGAGAGCAAAAGAATAGCACAAGCATGTAGGGACAAAAATCAGAACGGTTAAGGCACAAAATGAGTTATAGGGACATACAAAGCAATAACAGAGGCTCTATAAATACCTCAGTGGCAAGAAGAAGAGAAAGGAAAGCGTAGGTCCACTACTTAGCAGGGAAAGGAGAGCTAATAACTGATGGTATCAAGAAGGTTGAAATATTTAATGCATATTTTGCTTCAGTCTTCGCTAAAAAGGTTAATGGTGACTAGATGTTTAATACAATATTAACAAGAGAGAAGGAAAAACAAACAAGAATAGGAATAGAACAGGTTAAAGAATATTTAGATAAAATAGATTTATTCAAGTCAGCAGGGCCTGGGTTAAATTCACCCTAGGGTACTTAATGAACTAGCTGAAGCAAATCTCAGGACCACTAGCGATCATCTTCGAGAACTCACAGAATACACGTGAGGTCATCTGGGAGTAGGGCAAACAAGAGTATCTAGGTTTAAAAAAAAAAAAAAAAAAAAAGAGAGGGTGGGAGACAAAGCACCTAGGGAATCACTGACTCATCACCTTAACTTCAATACCTGGAAAAATACTAAAACAACTTATTACATGATCAGTTTGTAAGCACCTACCAGATAACAGAGTGACAAACTTACTCTAGCCAACATGGATTTGTCAAGAATAAATCATCACAGAACATTCTAATTTCTTTCTTTGACAGGGTCACTGGCCTAGTGAATGGGGGATGGCAGGGGGAAGCAGTGGAGGGGATTTATCTTGATTTTAATAAGGCTTTTGACACAGTCCCACATGACAGTCTCATAAACAAACTAGAGAAATGTAATCTAGATAAAATTACTGTAAATTGGGTACACAACTGGTTCAAAGAGTAGTTATCAATGGTTCGCTCTCAAACTGGATGTATTTAGTGGGTCCTGCAGGGAGTCTGGCACTGTTCATTTTCCAAGTCATGAATGAAAATATCAGAGTGGAGAGTATGCTTATAAAATCTGTGGTTGACATCAATGGGAGGGGCTACTAGCGCATTAGAAAACAAGATTAGAATTCAAAGGGACCTTGACAAATTGGAGAATTTGTCTGAAATCAACAAGATAATTCAATAAAAACAAGTGCAAAGTTGTTCACTTAGGAAGTGGGGGTGGGAGGGAGAATCAAATGCACAAATACAAGAGGGGAATGACTAGTGAGGCAGTAGTACCGCAGAAAAAAAATCTGCAGGTTATAGTGGATTACAGATTGATTATTAATCAACAATGTGATGCAGTTGCAAAAAAGGCTAATACTCTGGGATGTATTAACAGGAATATAGGAGACATGGGAGCTAACTCTCCCATTCTAGTCAGCACTGGGGAGGCCTCAGCAGGAGTAGTGTGTCCACATTTGGACACCCCACTTGAAGAACGATGATGAGGTCGGTATAACGTATGTTGCTGAGGGATGTGAATAAGCCACACTCCTGACCAATGTAAATTACATCGACCTAAGTGCCGGGGTGAAGAGCGCTATGTCAGCAGGACAGCTTCTCCCACCGCCAGAGCTACTGTCGTATGTTGGGGGTGGATTAAGTCAATGGGAGAACTCTCTCCCATCGTCTTAGAGCGTCTGCACTAGCAGCACTACAACTGTAATCTCTCTAGTATAGTCATAGCCCCACATAAGCCTGCCTTTGTGAAAGGTGGTCCCTTATACCAAGAGTTACAGGAATATTCAGGCTACTCCCAGTCCCAAAGAACCAGCCTCTTACCCCACGTCAGTCACACACTAGATTTAACACCAAAGACAATGCTTGTAGCCAATCCTACAATAAACTATATACAGATTTATTAACAGGAAAAGGAAATGAGAGAACTATTTACAAGGTTGAAGCCAGTAAACAAATACACACAAAAGTTACCATCTTAAATTCAAAAGATAACAGAAGTTTCTACAATAAGCAAACTCTATATGTCCTTTAGGGCTAACCCAGGCTAAACAGTTGGGTACCTCTTGTTTATGCCTAAAAAACCTTGCTCTCCAGAGTCCAAGCAGCATGGAGATACTGTTCCCTCTTGTTAGGAATTTTTATTCCTTTTCACCCCGGTTCTTTGAGCTGCAAACTCAGCTGATGGGAAGAATTCATTTTCATGACTCATCTTAATGGCAGGAGGGGTGGGGGAGCAATTGAAGTTTCTTGTCCTCTTTAATGTTCCACAATAATTCATCTGGTGTTGATGGGCCTTCCTTTTTGGCCAGAATGTAACACCTTCTGTTGGAGATCAGCACTTTATACTACTTAATGTCTCTCTCCTATTTGGTGATTTACACAATCACAGAGGTTTATAATACAAATGTTTAAATAGTACCTTACATGTGGGGATACAGATGTTAAAAGTGAGATTACATGCATGCAACTTACAAGCTTTCAGCAAACTCTAAACACTAAGCACATTCTTAGAATTCTAATACCTGTTTTAACAACACTAAAACACAGGTGAGCCAGACTGATTCCAGCCATGGGTGTATCTACACTTTAAACGCTACAATGGCACAGCTATGCCACTGCAGCTGTAGTGTTTCAGACCTAGTCTGTGCTACATGGTCTACACTACGCTGCCCTGCGATGACCTAGCTGTGGAAGTGCCTTCACTTAAGCTTGACTCCCACCATCAGTGCCTCCTTATGCCGATATAGTAACGCCGCTTCCCCAAGAGGGATAGAGTCACAGTTGATGTCATTAGGTCAACACAGTGTCAGTGTAGACACTGCATTGCTTACGTTGACCATTACTGACTTTCAGCAGCCATCCCACAATGCGCCACACTGACAATACAATTGATACAAGCACTGTTATTACTTGAACCCCGGCACTTCTTTCTTGAAGAGTTAAGCACTGGTGTAGACAAGGCCAAATGATTTCCTGGCCAAAAGTTCATGTGAGAAAGTGTGTTACTTGCTAGCCCTTATTTACCTATTTTAAAAGGTGTGTCATTCAAATCAAGGACAAGAAAAAATTACCATGCAATTTAGGTGACTAATCACACATCTCAGATGGCCAACGGGATTCACTAACAACCTACAGGCTGAATTTTGCTGGTGGAAACTATTTAACGAATATTTACAGATAAACACATTTGTAGGTGCAGGACTGGTTCACAAACAGAGGGGAGGGAAGGGCTAAATTTGTAACACATATGAATTCAACCAGTTCTAGGGAGGACAGATGGGCTTGCTATTAAGGCACTAGACTGGGAATCAGTGGGATCAATTCCCGACACTGCCACAGATCTCAGTGTGACCCTGAGAAAGTCACTTAAACAGCCCTGCATCTCATTTACTCATCTATAATATAGGGGGATGATACTTCCTCAGCTCATGGGGGTGTTGTGAAGATAAATCTACATGGGAGGTGCTTGGCTATAGCAGTGGTAAGGGCCACATCAGAACCTAAGTAGGTGGAAAGTTTATGGGATGATTCCTATGCATTGGAGGTGCGTTAGAGAGAATAAATGCTGCATACTCTGGCTTTGTTCTCAGCTTCCTTGTATTGTTTCAGGTTCCTGCCCACAATCCCCCTTGCTAGGATGTTCTTATCAGATCAGGTGACAAGTCTGTTGGAACCTCTATCAGCTACTTCAATTGGCTTATCCGGAATCCTTCCGCCCCCCCGCAACCCACCCACACACCTTAGTGCTAGATGAAGAGGCAGTGATGTCACGTAGCTGGATGAAAAGCTCTTTCATTCCTGCTGGCTCCCAGTATAAGTGTTCACCCTTCTGTTTGCGGGCTGCCAACTTCATTGCTCCTCAACAGCTTTGGCTGAGACAACTAAGAATTCTTTTATCAGTGTAATTCACTTCAGTATAACTGGCTCACCCAGATTTGAAGAAGAAAGGCTTTGTCTACCCTGGGATTTCTGCCATTTTGCACAGCTGTACCAATTCAACCCACTAACAGAGACATGGTTTTCACCAGTTTAATGCAATTTACAGCCATGCGATTGAACAGTTTGAAACCAGGATAAAGTGCACCAGTGCACAGAGCATCGCGTCAACATAAACTGTATCTATCCCACGGTTTTGCAAACAGCTGGCAAGCTACCCTGTGGAAATCCCGCTGCACTGGTCTAAACCACATCTGCACAAAAGGATTGTCTTGATGCAGCTATACAAAGGCTGAAATCTCAATGTAGGCCAAAATCTGGTAGTCTCTCTTCTCCTGGTTTTACATGGAATTTCTAATCTCAGAGAATGACAGGATAACAGACATGCAGCATAAATACTCCACATGTGCAAGAAGAGAATATAGAACGTCACCAGATAAATCATTCATCCCTTTTTTACACAACACCACACCTGATCCCAGAAAGTGTTTTTCCTCCGTGAACTTGGAGAAGTTTGTGCCACCAAGACAAAATGTTTGCAAAAGATGCATTAAAAATGGACAAAATACATTAAATTGCTTTGGAGGTCAGGAGGGGAACAGATCTTAACTGAAGAGACTTTTGTAACTAAGTGTAGGAGCTCACATGAAATTTTTGGCAAGGAAGATGCTGTATTTACCAGCACCAAAAGGGCAGTAACAAGATGTAGTATTTGTTTTTGGTTTTTTAAATACACCTCTACCCCGATACAACGCTGTCCTTGGGAGCCAAAAAATCTTACCGCGTTATAGGTGAAACCATGTTATATCCAACTTGCTTTGATCCGCCAGAGTGTGCAGCCCCGCCCCCGCGGAACACTACTTTACCATGTTATATCCAAATTCATGTTATATCGAGTCGCATTATATCGGGGTAGAGGTGTACATTATCAATGCAATTAAATCAGTTTTAAACCCATGTGATTGGCTAACACTGCAGGGGCATCATTAGATTAGTTATGTTTGTACATTTAAAGCACACTTTACATCAAAACAGATTATGGCCCTGACTTTTAGCTGTGCACATCCCAAATTTATATATCAGTGTGCTCAACAATACAGTACCTAGAGACCAGATCAGGTAAAAACTGGTCGTATTCTGAAACAGATGGCAAAACTCTCACTCACTTTACTGGGATCAGGATTTAACCCAGTGACTTCAAGATGTGCTGATATGCCATTGCTTCTCTACATCCATGGAAACTAAGCAACCAAGGTGATTTGTGTTTCTCTCTCTTGCTTACATTAAGCTGTGCATTTATCCAGGAAAGCCACTGCACAGCTGGCAACCTCTTGTGCGCTAACATCTTTGGTGGTATGATAAGATCACCAGTGGAGGATACAGACTGAACATCCAGCCAGACCCTCTTACAGACCTAGCTAGTGATTGATCTGGATGGTGTTCAATCTGCAAAGAGACTACGTCCCCTGGGATTTGTCTGCATGATGATCTTGCTTAAAATTATACAATAAAAACTTCTTTGCCATCAACTTCAGTAGGATCAGGCTAGGGCCTAGATAGCAGTTAAGGAAATCAATCTTCTGTCCGAAAGGATTTGCTCTCTATCCTCCATTTTATGAAATTAATTTTGGGTAGGGGACAATCTCCTACTTGCATAATGCCAAAAACACATGGAAAACCTTGTGCAAAGAGATGGACACCTACAGTTCTTACTAAAGGTGCAGCAGCAATCCTGCTTCCTGATCGTTGTGATAGGGAGCTGGGATCTTTGCACGAATACAGAATTCACAATATGGTTTTCATAGCACCTCCCACTTCAGGATTTCAAAGAGTACCAGTGAATTCACTATCCCCAGATCCTGGTGAGGTGAGTAAGCATTACCTCAGCTTTACAGTTGGCAAAACTGAGGCACTAATAGGTTATGGTGCACCCTTTCAAGACTGGTGTCTCATTTTGTTTTCTAGAGCCTCACCATACCTCCTAGTGATTTCAGCTGGAGCTGCAAGCGCTCAGCTCTACAGGTGGGAATCAGTC
This sequence comes from Gopherus evgoodei, assembly GCF_007399415.2. NCBI lineage: Eukaryota > Metazoa > Chordata > Testudines > Testudinidae > Gopherus > Gopherus evgoodei. Next base: position 12,106,248 of record NC_044337.1, read on the forward strand.
CCAGGTGGCTCTGGTTAAGCACTCAAAACTCAGAGACGTTTTTTAAAAATTTGAACCCAAATGATGTCCTAAAGGCCACATACAGCTTGCCTATGGCGGGGGGGAATGAAACCCATGGTTTTGGCTCCCAGCGTTATACTCATTAGGCCATGTTTCCTCCCTGACACGGAAACATGAGCTGGCTACAAATGAGGTACTTTGCCTGGCTAGAGAAGAAACACTCAGCCTCGCTACAGACAACGTATGCTGACTGCACAATTGTCTCATACAATTAAAAAACTTACTTAAAAAAAGACTTAGCTGGAAGGAAGAGAATGTATCTTTCCAAACTCTTTCCTCCAGAGACATCTGTGATCACAGTAGAGCATGTTCTACAGAGTCTTTAGCATTTAGCGCCTAAGTTCCTGGAGCCAAATTTAGCCCTGGTGTAAGTGGGTGTAACTCCCATCTATTCCACTGAAGGTTACACCCACATATTCCAGGGCTGAATTTGGCCCTGGATGTAAAACCATCAAGCAGCTTGGCACAGTGAAAAGACAAACATACAATAATTTCATATCTAGAAAAGGGAGAGCGTGCTCCAGATCTGGTTTGTGCTAAAGGGTGGAGTCAAAAGCACTTGGCCTTTGCCTATCTCTGCTCCCGCTGAAGCCAATGGCAGTTTTACCACCCACTTCACAGGGGGCAGCATTAGGCTAAGTCTGAGCAATTTTAAAAATCCTGCCACAATGCAAAATTTCTTCTTGCAACAAAATTAATGTTTTTAGAAACACACCAGAGCTACGCCTAAGCCAAAAGCCTGGTTCAAACTGGATCTGAGCATTCCGGCTTGGGTCCCACCTCACCTTCACACTGAAAACACATTTGCATGATTCCAACTTCAGCACACCACAAGGATCCAAGGGAAGAGCACCCTAACAATGCACCTCTAAAGAGCATCCTGTAGCAACAACGCAACTTGATCTCCATGAAGTTCTGTTTACATCTTATTTAGTCTGTGTGGTTGCAATTCAAGGTTCTGACACTGATCTACAAAATCCTCTATGGCTGGATTCTAGAGAGATGCTAGAATCTACATGCAGAGTACTTGTCCTGAGAGTTTTAAGAGATTGCCTCAGTTGTGTGAGTACTTCTAAGGTCAGCTACAAACTACCCCACGTCCTCTCTTCATAGGAATGCCCAAGGACTAGCATCATCCTGGCTGCTCTGCACCACAATCACTGAAAAATGGACTGACCAAGGGCCAGTTTCTGCCCTCTGTTATACCCATGTGTGACAGAGAACTGCACCCATACGCATTAGTCAGCAATGTTTAACCTGCCTGCCTATGTTATTTCCCACTTGATACAACGCTCATTTCTGAGATGCAAGCCCCAGGGATTTGCCCCAAAGCCTCAGCCAGGGTTGCTGAAAGTAGTTAAGGTGGACAAAAACTAAAGACTCCACATGCAGATTATCGCACAGCCTAAGTCCTTTCAAGAGACAACTACTGAAATGTTTAAGCATGCTTGGGAGCAGGAAAAGCGTTTAGCATAAGCTGACAGCCACAGCTGAAGGTTGCAATGTATTAGTATTCTATGTGGCTTTGCACAGAATGAGTAGTCCACCTTAAAGGTGACCTGCAAAAGAATTTAAGAGTTGAGCTTGTGTCTCTGATTTTTTATGATGTATAAAGAAGGTCTGACAAGTTAGGGGCACTGATGTTCTGCTTTATTTATTTAAAAAAAAAACACTTTAGAAACATTAGGAATTAAAATTCTGGCCTTCCATGGTTTTGCTGGTGACCTCTGAGCGGTCTGTGAGGTATTTATTGTAAGCATTAATACCATATTGAAGGATCAAGTGTGTGGATTCTTTCACGAAGGCTTCCTCCAAAGTGTTCACTAGTTACTGAAAGCGTTCCTAAAGAGAGACTTGAAACGGTCATCTCATCTCACTTGCTCAACTGTCACTTTTGAGTCTTGTGAGGTCATCATTTCACTAAGTCTCCACTTGCCAGCATGTTTTCCAACCTAGCTACTTTTGGCTAATTTAACAAAAATTAGAATTTAAAAAAAAAAAAAAAAAAAAAAAAAAGCCTCCTTTTCGGGACTTTTGCCCATCATTAAAAAAAAAAAAAAGGGCAAAAGAAGAGTACAAACTCAATTCCCCTCCCACACTCTTTACAAGTCACCTTTAATGCCAAGTATGGAAAAGAAAAGGGGGTGTTGGGAAGGCAAGCTTTCACCAACCCAGAGCTGGAGGGTTTAGGCTCCAAGCTCAATAAAGTTCTTTTATCCTGTTGCTCAATAAGTGGAATTGCTCTAGCAGAACTTCCATTGGAGGTGGGGTGGGAGAGACGTAGGAATAGCAGGACACAGTAGTTATGAGGACTGGATTCACGCAAGTTTTGCCATTTTGGTCTGGTTTCAGGGGTATGATGGCATAACGTCATAGGCTAATTTGGATTTAACACTTGCCAGGCCAAGAGAAAAGTTATAACATCAGAGAGCATGGAGAAACCCTTCCTTGTGACTTGTAACAGACTGGGACCCCTTTTAAGCTGGGAGAGAGAATGTTTCTTGCTATGTTTCTGTAGGCTTTATTTTCATATTTTGTAACACTAGCTTTGTGCCCACCTACCCATCCATTTCACAGTATGCAACTTAGGGTGAATTTGCTATATGTCCGGGTTGTCCCAGACATTGCCTCTTTCATTTGAAAAATCCACCTGGACAGAGGGTGGAGAAGGATCCAAAAAAAGAGGCAATGTTCAGGTTTTCGCAGAGCAAATGTTGCAGCTCAGAAAAAGCCCCAATTGGTCTGCTTCCCAAATGGGTCCCTCACCTGCATCCGCATCCAATTGGGTGGGATCTGACAGCTGTGAAGGACCACTCAGGCCCTCCCATGGGAGGAGGAGAGCCTCGTGGGTTGGCGTTGACTGACAGCTGTTGCTGCGTCCTGGGTCTGCACCAGCAGCTCTGCCACTGTGACAGGGAGTGACACTGCCCCTCACCTCAAGAGCAAGGCACCAGGTACCCTCTCCAGCATCCCCCAGTTGTACAGCCCCTCCAGCAGGGTCATCTTTTTGGGAACCTGAAACATGTTAACTCTCACCCAACCAGATGCAGTTATTATCGGCTCTCTTATTTTGTGACTTTTAAATTTCTTTTTAACTGAGAACATCTTCCTTTATCCAGGACCAACGGAACTGGGCTGTGGAGGCTGTTAGATGACAACTATTGGTAGGTTCTTCAGAACTCAGTTTCTCTCTGAAGAAAGGGGCTGGCATTGGCCATTGTAGGCCTTTAGAGAACATATGAGTTTGCTAGGTGAGGCTACACCATATGATCCCACTGAAATCACTGCATGGGTGTAACAAAAGGCAAAGTTTAGCCACAAGCGTTTTAGGTGGAGTCTAAGGCCATGTCTACACTACCACTTATGTCAGCAAAACTTCTGTCACTTACGGGTGTGGAAAAAACCACCACCACACCCCTGAGCGAAATAAGTTTTGCCTGTATAAGTATTCGTGCACACAGTGCTGTGTCGGCGGGAGAACTTCTCCCACTGACACAGCTACTGCTGGTTGTTGAGCTGTCAACGGGAGAGCTCTCTGCCATCAGCAAAGAGCAGCTACACAAGCGAGCAGCTGCGCTGCTGTAAGTTCACTAGTGCGGACACGGTCTAACTGCTGCTTCACCCAGAGAGCATTTCCTCGGATTTGTATTCTAACGTTCTTCTTATGCCTCCCTACAGCCCATTTACCTTTGTTTTTTAAAGACTGGAGTCATACAGTAGTTTAATGCTTCAATCAGTATTGCATTGTGGCTCCTAATTTCTCTCCTTAGCGTATTGCAACTGATGCTACAATGATGTTCAATTACAGTTCAGTTGCTTCCTCATCATGAATTACTTATACATTTATGTACACCAGGGGTCGGCAACCTCTGGCACGTGGCTCGCCAGGGTAAGTACCCTGGCAGGCCAAGCTAGTTTGTTTACCTGCCGCATTGGCAGGTTCGTCCAATTGCAGCTCCCACTGGCTGCAGTTTGCTGTCCCAGGCCAATGGGAGTGGCAGAAAGCCGCAGCCAGCACACCCCTTGCCCGCGCCACTTCCTGCCGCCCCGATTGGCCTGGGATGGGGGACCGCAGCCAGTGGGAGCCGCGATTGACTGAACCTGCAGATGTGGCAGGTAAATAAACTGTCCCGGCCCGCCAGGGTGCTTACTCTGGAGAGCAGCATGCCAACCAACAGTTCGCATCCAGAAGGAAAATTTACGTTAAACAGCAAGTTCAGCATCCATAAGCAAACATTCCAACTTTGATAAATTCGGGACAAAAAGTCCCTGAAACCTTCTCAATGAATACCAAGCTGTCAGGTTGTCAAGGTTTTTTCCCTCACTTTGAACTTTAGGGTACAAAAAGTGGGGACTTGCATGAACACTTTTAAGCTTAACCACTAGCTTAAATCTGGTACGCTGCCACCAGCCAGAATTTAGTGTTTGGCACACAAGACGGTTACTAACCTTTGCAACTGTTCTTCGAGATGTGTTGCTCATATCCATTCCAGTTAGGTGTGCGCGCGCTGCGTGCACGTTTGTCGGAAGATTTTTACCCTAGCAACACTCGGTGGGTCGGCTGGGCGCCCCCTGGAGTGGCACCGTATATATACTCCAGCCAATCCAACTGCCCCTCAGTTCCTTCTTGCCGGCTACTCCGACAGTGGGGAAGGAGGGCACGTTTGGAATGGATATGAGCAACACAACTCGAAGAACAACAGTTACAAAGGTGAGTAACCGTCTTTTCTTTTTCGAGTGCTTGCTCATATCCATTCCAGTTAGGTGATTCCCAAGCCTTATGTACGCAGTGGGGTCAGAGTGAAATGTGGCAGAATGTAAACTGCTGAGCCAGAGGCTGCATCATCTTTTGACTGTTGAACCAGAGCATAACGCGAAGGAAAGGTGTGGACCGAGGACCAGGTAGCTGTGCGACACATCTCCTGGATAGGTACACGAGCCAGGAAGGCGGCAGATGAAGACCGAGCTCTGGTAGAATGCGTGGTGAGGTGGCCTGGGGAAATATGAGCCAAATCATAACAAGTGCGGATGCACGCCATCACCCAAGATGAGATCCCCTGAGAGGAAACCAGCAGGCCTCTCATTTGGTCTATTACTGCTACAAAGAGTTGGGTCATTTTACGAAATGGTTTTGTCCGCTCAATACAAAACGTGAGCGCTCTACGGACGTCCAGGGAGTGCAATTGTTGTTCCCGTCGCATTGAGTGTGGCTTCGGGAAGATGACCGGGGGAAAGATGTCCTGGCCAACATGAAAGGCCGAAAACACCCTATGGAGGAAAGCCGGGTGTGGTCACAACCACACCCAGTCCCCGTGGAACACCGCGTACAGCGGATCCACCGTAAGAGCCCTACGCTCGGAGACTCGTCTGGCTGAAGTAATGGCTACGAGGAAAGCTGTCTCCCAAGACAGTTATAGCAGTGAGCCGGTTGCTAATGGCTCGAATGGGGGAGACCGAAGTCTGGTTAAAACCAGGTTGAGGTCCCAGGTCAGGCCTGGGCGGCGTACTTGAGGGTATAAGAGCTCCAAGCCCTTGAGGAACCTCGAAACCATAGGATGTGAGAACACGGAATGACCACCTTCGCCTAGGTGGGAGGTAGAGATGGCTGCCAAGTGTACCCTCAGTGATGATACTGCGAGGCCCTGCTGTTTGAGAGACCAGAGGTAGTCCAAAATAGAGGGGATCGAGACCTCAGTGGGAGTAAGATTAAGCGTTTCGCACCAGCAAGAGAAACGCTTCCACTCGGCCAGGTGTGTTGACCAGGTGGCAGGCCTCCTGCTACCCAGGAGAACCTGTCGTATTGATTCAGAGCAACATAACTCTGACTGGATTAGCCATGCAGCAGCCACGCCGTGAGGTGAAGAGCCTGCAGGGTCAGGTGGCGAAGCCTGCCGTGGTCCTGAATTATGAGGACTGGGTGGAGTGGCAGGGCAATTGGGTTGGCTATCGACAGGTCGAGCAACATGGTGTACCAGTGCTGCCTGGCCACGCTGGAGTGATCATAATGACGTGCGCTCTGCCCATGCGGAGTTTCAGCAGAAGCTTGTGAACCAGCGGGAACGGTGGGAAGGCATAGAAGAGCTGGCTCTTCCACGGCATCAGGAGAGTGTCCGAGATCGATCCCGGGGGGAGACCTTGGAAGGAGCAGAACATCTGGCATTTCCTGTTCTCGCAAGAAAAGAACAGGTCTATGGGTGGAAATCCCCACTTCTGGAAAACAGAATGCATAACATCAGGGTGGATCGACCACTCGTGAGACAGGAAAGATCTGCTAAGTCAATCCGCCAGGGTGTTCCGAACACCTGGGAGAATGGATGCTATCAGATCTATCGAGGGGGCTATGCAAAAGTCCCAGAGTTGGATGGCCTCCTGACAAAGGGGGGAGGACCGTGTCCCTCCCTGATAGCCGAGGTGAGCACCGCAGCCGAGAGATGACACGTCCATCATCAGGGACATTGAGGGCTGGGTCAGATGGAACGGCATCCCTGCACACAAAAGGGAGGGAGTTAGCCACCATTCTAGGGAACCTAGGGTGCTCAAGGGAATGGTGACTATCGTGTCCATCAGGTCCCTGCCCGGGCGGTATACTGAGTTGAGCCAAACTTGGAGAGGATGGAGGCGGAGCCTGGCGTGTTTGGTTACAAACGCGCAGGCAGCCATGTGACCCAGGAGACCGACAAGTGTGAGCCGAGGTCGTTGGGAAATTTTGTAGACCTCGGATGATTGTTGCCATCGCCTGAAACCGCGGCTCTCGGAGGCCCCTCGGATGAACCAATTGTCCAGATACGGAAAAACATGTATCCGACGCTGGCAGAGGTAGGCAGCGACTACAGCCATACACTTTGTCAATACCCTTGGGGCTGCAGAAAGGCCAAACGGCTGGACCGCAAACTGGAAGTACTGACGGTTGGCTACAAAGCATATATATAGCCTGTGCAGAGGAAACACGGCGATGTGAAAGAACGTGTCCTTCATATCGAGGACGGCATACCCGTCTCCTGGATCCAAGGATGTGATAATGGTCCCCAGGGATACCATGTGGAACTTCAACTTTATCATAAACTGGTTGAGCCCTAGCAGGTCTAGGATAGGGCTGAGGTCGCCCTTCGACTTGAGGATTAGTAAGTAACGGGAGTAAAACCCCTTGCCCCTTTCGTCCATCGGTACCTCCTCTATAGCTCCTACGGTGAGGAGCGCCTGCACCTCTTGTAAGAGAAATTGCTCATGAGTGGGGTCCCTGAAGAGGGACAGGGTTCGCTCTCGGTTGCACCTTCAAACTTCGTCTTTGGTCCCGGTGATGGTTTCGAGGGACCGTGACTTTGGCCCCCTTGGAGTCCTGACAGTCGTCTGCGACCACCTCGGCTGCACCACCTGCCAGAGTCCTGTCTTTGTCTAGACACAGAGTATGGGCGGTGAGGCTGGGGATGGAAAGGCCTGCGTTAGGTTACTGGCGTATTCATGCCAAGAGAGCGCATTATGACCTTGTTGTACTTAAGGCTTTGCAGCCTGGGGTCAGCCTTTTCCGCGAAGAGGCCTTTACCATCAAATGGTAAGTCCTGAATGGTATACTGCAGCTCCGGTGGGAGGCTTGAAACCTGAAGCCATGAGTTGCGCCTCATGGCAACACCCGAGGCCAGAGTCCTGGCTGCTGAGTCTGCTGCATCCAACATGGCCTGGAGGGAAGTTCTGGCCACCTTTTTCCCTTCCTCTAAGAAGGCAGCGAACTCTTGGCGGGACTCTTGAGGGAGAAGCTCCATAAACTTACCCACCTCTGCCCAGGTGTTATAATTATAGCAGCTAAGCAGGGCTTGTTGATTTGCCACCGGGAGCTGTAGGACCCCTGCCAAGTACACCTTGCGGCCGAGTAGGTCCATTCGCCTAGCCTCCTTCGAGTTTGGGGCTGGCGCCTGCTGGCCGTGGCATTCCCTCTCATTAACGGACTGGACGACTAATGAGCAGGGAGGAAGACAGACATACAGGTACTCGTACCCTTTAGAGGGCACCAAATATTTACACTCGACTCCCCTGGCGGCAGGAGGGATAGAGGCTGGGGGCTGCCATATAGTACCGGCATTCGCCTGGATGGTTCGAATGAATGGTAGGGCCACTCTAGTAGGGGCGTCCGCCAATAGAACGTCCACTACCGGGTCCTCTACCTCCGGGGACCTCCTCCACCGGGGGGCTCACCTTGAGTGCTACCCTCCTTCGGAGGTCCTGATGGGCTCTCAGGTCGATTGGAGGAGGGCCTGAAGAGGATGTTCGTGCCACCGTCTCATCTGGAGAAGCCGGTGGGTGAACTGGGGCTTCATCCGCATCAGTCGGAGGGGGATGGCTAACCGTCGTCTCCGGCACTCGGTGCTCTGATGAAACAGAGCAGGACGGAACTACTGGTATGCCTTGGGCCTGGTGGTACGCCCAGGGTGTCCATAAAGATCACTGACCGGGTCCGTGGGCCTGGGCCTGGGTCTCTAGGAAGACTCTGGTGGGCACATCAGAATCATGGTCCTGAGCCTAAGAGCCATCCGCGTGGGAAGACACTGATGCGTGTCTAGATGGCCATGGAGGCGCTGAAAAGCCCTTGGCAGAGTCTCTGTCTCCATCGGGCCTTGCCCTACTAGGCACCGGGGACCGGAAGGCATACCGGTACCGGGAACGAGGTCGGGACCAGCGACTGGAGCGGTGCCGGGAGGTTGACCGAGATCTCGAGGCTCGACGTCGGGAGTGGCTACAGGAGTCACTGTTCCTGGAGCAGTGTCGGGAGCTAGAGCAGTGCTGAGAGTAGCGGGCCGGCGAACGGGATACCAACTGGTGCCGCGAGTGCAACCGGTACCGAGGAGGAGAACAGTACGGGGACTGCGAGCGGCGTCAGGAGCGGGAGCGCCGACGGGACCTGGAGCATCTGTGGGACCGTGATTGTGAACGGTGCCACTCTGCTGTGCCGACAGAGGATAGTCTTATCAAGGCAGGCTTGCCGATAGACTGTATTGCCCGCACCGGCGGTGCCAGGGGTTGAGGCAGCATCGACTCTGTCATGGCAATCAGATCCCTCGCCATTGAAAATGTCTCCAGCGTGGAGGGAACAGTAAGATCAACCACGGCGTGTGCCGGGGAGCTGTCAGGCACCGGACTCCACGGCGCTCGTGGGACCGGAATCAATGGTGCCGATGTCATCAGTGCCTTGGCAGGTGTCGGTGCCGGGCGATCCAACTTAGATGAGCTCTCTGGCTGTGGTGCAGGTGGCACGGAAGCAGCATGAGTCAGTAAGCTCAACCACGGCGCGTGTCGGGGAGCTGTCAGGCACCGGACTCGACGGCCCTCGTGGGACCCGAATTGACGGTGCCGACATCGTTGGTGCCTCGGCAGGTGTCTGTGCCGGGCGATCCGACTTAGATGAGCTCTCTGGCTGTGGGGCAGGTGGCACAGAAGCAGCAGGAGTCTTAGGCTCTCTCGATCTCGGGGAGAGGGAACGGTGCCGAGTCGACTTCGGCGCCGGCTGGTGCCGAGAGGCCTTGGCAGTACCAGCGCGGTCCGGTGCCGAGGAGATGCTTCTGCCCGCCAATTGACCAGCGCTCGGAGCCGAAGGCAGAGGGATAAGAGCCGCCTCCATGAGGAGCTGCTTGAGCTTTTTCGATCTCGGCTTAAAAGCCTTGCAAATTTGACACTTATCAGTCCGGTGAGATTCCCCGAGGCACTTAAGGCAGGAGTCATGTGGATCTCCCATTGGCATCGGCTTATGACAGGCTGAGCATGGTCTGAAACCCGGTGAACCGGGCATGGGCCCCAGCACCGGGTGCGGGGAAGGGGCTAATCCCCAAACCCTCTTAACTATACACTAAGTATGAACAATAAAGATTAACTATAACTTTGAACTAAAGACACAATCAAATAACTAGAGAACTACGAGTAGCTACGGAAGTGGTGGTCAGTGAAACCGCACTCCACTGTTCCAACGACTGACATGGGCGGTAAGAAGCAACTGAGGGGCGGTTGGGTCGGCTGGGGTATATATCCGGCACCATAAGGGTGCCACTCCAGGGGGCGCCCAGCTGACCTACCGAGTGTTGCTAGGGTAAAAATCTTCCAATGAACGTGCACGCGGCACGCGCACACCTAACTGGAATGGATATGAGCAAGCACTTGAAGAAGAATTTCTGTTCCCCCAAAACCTTCCCTGGGGAACCCAGACCTAAACCCCTTGGTTAATTCCTCCTTGTTTTAAGATCCAAGGAGTTTGGATCGGTGTGAAACCTCTCAAGACAACCCAGGGAGGGGAAAGTCAGGGAGGGGAAAAGGAGGGGGATGGTTAATTTCTCCTTGTTTTAAGACCCATCCCCCTCCTTTTCCCCTCCCCGACTTTCCCCTCCCTGGGTTGTCTTGAGAGGCTTCACACCGATCCAAACTCCTTGGATCTTAAAACAAGGAGGAATTAACCATCCGCCCTCCTTTCCCCCCAACAATCCCTGGTGAGTTCAGACTCAATACCTTGGATTTTAAAACAAGGAAAAATCAATCAGGTTCTTAAAAAGAAAGCTTTTAATTAAAGAAAGAAAAAGTAAAAATTATCTCTGTAAAATCAGGATGGAAAATGCTTTACAGGGTACTCAGATTCATATATACTAGAGGGACACCCCCCTGCCTTAGCTTCAAAGTTACAGCAAACAGAGGTAAAAAATCCTTCCAGCAAAAAGACACATTTACATGTTGAGAAAACAAACATAAGACTAATCCGCCTTGCTTGGCTACTACTTACAATCTTGAAACATGAAAGACTGATTCAGAAAGATTTGGAGAACCTGGAATGATGTTCCGTCCCTCTCAGTCCCGAGAGCGAACAACAAACCAAACAAAAAGCACAAACAAAGACTTCCCTCCACCAAGATTTGAAAGTCTCTTGTCCCGCTATTGGTCCTCTGGTCAGGTGTCAGCCAGGTTTACTGAGCTTCTTAACCCTTTACAGGTAAAAGAGACATTAACCCTTAACCATCTGTTTATGACACAGGTGTTACGATTTCTCCATACGCACTGCAGTTTAAAAGCGCACACAAACACACCACTCCCTCCCCAAGACAAACAAGACTGCAGATCTCCATGAGTAGGCAGAATGTGCATATCACTTTTAACATGCTGCATCAGTTCCATCTCACAAAATAGTCAGTGCCTGCAAATGGGCACGTCCCTTAAAAATGTAAAAGTGCAGGACAGAGAAAATAATTTATAAATGTTATACGCCACACTAGACATTTTTACTGCACTCATCACCATGGGAATCGAGGATCTACATTATAGCAGGAAGATTTCTAGAGGCTGGAGCCCTCTCTAAAATGTACGCGCGGTCTCATTGCAAGGTTAGAAATGAAAGCGGATGGAGCACAGGGCTGGGGGCTAGGGCTTCTTGCATTCTCCATCCCAACTCTAGCAGCCCTGATCTGCTCCACAGGGTTTACTAGTTAATGTTGGAAAAAGCACTCTCAGTGTGTGTTACTATTATGTGCTCAGTGCTAAGTACCTAAGTCATCTGTGCTACTGGGTCAACAGGACATTCAAGTCTGCTGGATTGTTCTCTCATTACCTGCTGTATCACTGTGTCAGAAATGCAGGGAGGAACCTGTCTGGCTGGTTTCACAAAATAGTTCACTCAGCAAAGGAAAGAAGAGTTCAAGAATCATCCACTCCGAAGTCCCATCCTTCAGAGCTCAGTAAGAAATACAAGCAAGTATTGAACGGAGGGCAATTTTAAATGGGCATTGTCAGTGGCCTGAAATGAAATCTACCAGCTCCGTTTGGGTGTGCAGATGTGCATATAAGACATGTTCATTGCACCATCCATTCGGCCTGCTGGCTCTGTTCTTCTCAACTGGCAGGGTAACGAAACTTCAACCAACCCTGCACTTGAGCACTCACAAGTGTGAATGTGAGAGAGAGAATGAAGGGGAATGCCAGAATTTAAGGGATTCCTTCCTCCTAAGTTACTAGGCTTCAAATTGCTGTTTATCTGTTTTAATTAGGGAAATGCATGTAATCAGCAGCTGCTGGTAACAGGGACCATTCCAATTACTTTGTTGTCACTAAGATAGGCCAAACTCTCCTTTCAATTATGCTGGTTCAATGCATTAAAGTCCAAGGACCAAATTCAGCCCGAGTGTCAGTAGGTGCCACTCCAGTATAACAGATGGACCAAGGACTCTAACATTTTCTATCTCCCTGTGTTTTACTGGATCTTAGTGGGTCAAACTGAAGAGTGGATGCCTTGCATCACTCTTAGATTAAAGCACCATATGCCCAAATCAGCATACTTCCATTGCTGGTGCAAGTCAGTGTTGCTCCTTTGAAGCCAGTGGACCATATCCTCAACTGAGGTAAATCAGCATAGCATCCCTGAAGCTCTTTAGATCTCCTTTACAAAGATGTAGGTGATACCACCAAGGGCAGGGCACTGGAGAATCAGGCACAAAGGACACCAAGACCAAAAAAGACCAAAATACAGAGATTCCTCCATGATAAAAACTCAGCCAAACTTTCTAGATGAGAGAGTAGAAAGGAAAATACACACACACACACACACACACACACACACACACACACACACACACACACACACACACACAGAGTATCTCAGTGCCATGGTAAGAAGTAGAGCATCATAAACCTGAATGAGTTAAACTTCACAAAAAACCACACCTGTGACATTGCAGGAGGGGCAGTATTGTCTTCATTTTACAGATGAGGAAATCAAGGCACAAAGCTCTTGAGTCTGAAAACCACACTCCCAAAATCCTAACTGCAGTCTATGGGAGCTGCAGTTGCTCAACACCTCTGGAAAATCATGTCCTAACATGACATGCCCAACATCCCACAAAGTCAGTGAGAGAGCAGCAGGCTCTTTAAAGGCAAGGACCAGCTTCTGCCTTGTATGTGCATATAGTACCTAACATAGGGTTTTCAACCTGGGGGTCGGGAGGTTATTACATGGGGGGCACGAGCTGTCAGCCTCCACCCAAAACCCCACTTTGCCTCCAGCCTTTATGATGTTGTTAAATATATAAAAAAGTGTTTTTAATGTGTAAGGGGGAGTCGCACTCATAGCTATGTGAAAGGGGTCACCAGTACAGAAGTTGGAGAACCACTGACCTAACACAAAGGAGCCCTGGTCTTTGATTGAGGTCTCCAGACCCTACCGCAATAACCAATAATAAAGTGCTGGGAACAGAGCCTCCTTTCTCTGACACCTAGGCCTGTCTTCTCACACCAAGATCATTCCTCCTCTCTAATTGGGCCTGAAACGTGCCTTGTTATATAGGGAAGCCAGCACTGTAGACTCATTTATCAGTGCATCCCTTAGAAGTATTTTGGTCATCAATGTATTTTAATTTTAAAGGGGTTAGGCTTGCACAAGAGCGTGTCCTGAAAAGAAACCAATGAGAGATGGGACAAAAGAGAGACGATCCCAATGCGGTGCTCCAGTAGGAATTAATGTCAAAGGCGACACACTATTAACAACGAATAGTAAACTTCCGGGAGTAAAATGCTCACAGTAAAATAGTTAAGCCAAGGCAAATGTTTGTCATTCATTATCTGGAGCCAGTCTTGGATCTCTCAACAGTAGCCGCAAGCCAAAGAAGGCACGTTAATAATAATAATAATAATAATAATATGTACTTTGTAGAGAGCTTATGCCCTGTGTGTCCAGCTTGCCCTTGAAGGGAGAAGCTCCACCAGCAGGTACAACGTTTGCTTGCTTTTCTTTCATAACAGGTATTCGGTGAACTCTCTCTCACAGCATAAGTCGCTGGAGAATTTAGCTCCTCCCTCAGCTTGACATTGTGTAGCTCATGGTTAGGTGTGTGTCATACAGCCCCCTCTGCACCTGATCCATAGAGAATAAACCTACTTCAAGCTCCTATCTCTAGAGGCTCATATCCTGGGCTCTAGAAGCCTGAGGTTTAATATCCAGGGAGGACAAAGAGGAGAGTCATTATAACCCACTAGCATTCAGTGTTGGGGATATGGTAGGAAGTCTTTATTGCAGCACATGGGAAACTCTCCTGTTTTTTGTTCTGTTCTTGTACAGCACCTTGCACAACAGGGTTCTGCACCTTAACCAGGGTTTTTAGGCACCAGGGTAATAAAAATAAGTTATAGGAAGTATCTGAATAACTGAGGGCAAAAAGAGGAGAGAAAAACAAACAGGAAGAGGATGTCTACACAAAGGGAAGACAGCCAACCCTATGCAGGACTCCTTACAGAGGCAAATCAGCCACTGGACTAAATTCTGCTTCCAGGTCTTGTCCACCCTAGGGATTCATTCAAATTACAGCACCAGTGCACTCCCAGCACAGGCAGGCAAAGTCACTATTTCCACTGGAAGATATTCCCCTGGCCTGAAAACAGGGTAAGCTCCAATTGTGCAAACAAGCCCCTTTGCAGGTCTGCACTGGCGGCTGTATTTGGGTCAAATCCCCAAGGCAGAGGAGGCAAGTTCCACTGATATAACCTCAGTTGACTTCAGAGGGAGCTCTGCCCAAGTAACAGGACTTGAAGAGAAGAAAAGCCCACAAAAAAGGAAAAAGCCAGATTGAGAAGATAACAAAGGCAGAGAATGAAGTGGCTGCTATAAATAGAAGAGGAGGTTCTAGGAAAAGAGAAAGAACAATATCCAGCCCCGACAAGAGCCAGCAGGTCTGCACTCTGATTTGGTTTGGGAACTTTGTTTACCGAAACTCTATGGATACAGATTAACTTTCTGTACTTGATATCATGGATTCAGATTAATTCAAAATAATTAAAAAAAAAACCCACCAGTTTTCCTAGACTGTTGGTTATAGAGTTTCAGGAGGAAGAGGGGTATAGAAATGAAACCATCTTATACAATCTGTCTTGTGTTATGCAATTCAATTTGCTTGATTTGCTAAAGCAGTAAAACAAGACCATACATTTAATAGCCAAGCAAAGATGTGGAGCAAAACTGGGATTGATTTAGTCAATTACTCACGCAAGCTATTCCTATTTTGGAAGGACAGCTCCTAGTTTTCAGTCTACCCAGAAAGTCTCTCCTGTTTCCATGTCATCTATTCTGATGCAGAAATAAAAGACTCTGCCCCATTTTTCTCCTCTATATATAGCCACCTTTGTGGTGTTTACATAACTAGGTCTGTATGTTGGGCAAAACAAACCAGTAAAGCTACCTTTTGTTTGTTTATGGTAGGAAAGGTAATAAATAGAGCTGACTGGAAAGGGGAATGTCTGATATTTTAACATTTGTTTTCATTCCAGATCAGAGCACAAAAATAAGTCAAATACTGAAACTTTTTGTGAAATAAGAAGTTTGAAAAAATTTTCAGAAACAATTTAGATTTTTCCAATGGAAAATTCCATCAAAATCTTTTCCCCACAGAAAATTCTGACTTTTCACAAATCCCCATTTTCCAATGGGAAAAATGCTTAGTTTCATTCAACCAGCCTTAATAATAATAAATAACAACAATACTTTGCACTCCCTAAAGCACCTTTCATGCAAGGATTTCAAAGAGCATGATTTCTTACTAGAATTACAGGAGCCCCAGTGGCTCCAACCAAGATGAGGGTCTCACTCTATTAGGCGTTGTACATGTACAGAGCACAAGGCAATCCCTGCTCTGCACCCCTTACAATCTAGGCAAAGAATGGGAGAGAGGCAGTATTGTCATCGCCATTGTACAGATGGGAAAAGAGACGCAGAGTGACGACGGACTTGCCCAAAGCCATACTGGGAATCTGTGGCAGAGTTGGGAATTTAATCCTGGTGTTCTGAACCCCAGCCCAGTGCCTTAACAACAAGACCATCCCTCCTTCCTCCCTGTTCATTCAAACGTGACTTGACCATGCCTTAGAGTTCCCCACTACAGCACAAGTGTTGGGGGCAAATCCATACAACAGTGTCACCTCTGTTGCAGTTCTCCTGAAGGTGCAGAATCTGCATGGTGGGATCTTCAAGTGAGGATGGCAGGGGGAGAGTCGGGAGGAACCACAAAACACCTGTCCTCTCACAAAAGAGAATTCCCTATGGGATCGAACAGGCTGGCACTGGGACGTGGGCTAGGAGGTGAATCTGACCCAATATACCCAGTGAACCTATGGGTATGGAGCTCAGCAACTTACACAAAGGCTCCCATAACATCTGTTATGGAATGGGGGCTGTCCCAGAGCCCAGAAGTCCCGATTCACAGCCTCACCAGTGTGCCGCCTTACTCTTTATTTGTGCCACCACTACTCCAAAGGACACTAGTCGTGCTGCATCTCAGGTTGCAGAGGAAAAGCTGATTCCTTCAGGAAGCCACATCAGAACATTGCAGGGTGAGCAAAGCTGGCACATTTCACTTCACGTGAAACTACATGAAGGAAATGCCTTCTCACTCTATTTTCTCTTCAAGTGAACTGAAGGACATCTGCCTACTGCTTCCAAGAACTGGGAAACCTACACCCTTCCAGGCTAGAAGGGAATGGGGTCTGCTGGGCTCCTTCACAGGATCTAAGACTGTCCCGCCATTCAGGAACACTGCCTCTAAACAACCGAGTTACTGTGAAAAGACCTGCTAAATCCTAGTCTACTTTCAATCAACAGTTCTGAAAGGGATTCCCCAACCTTTGGGTTGAGAATCAGATAAAGGCGGGGGTGGGGCATGTTGCACACTGCATTATAATAAAGGTCACAGGGAATGATTAAAAATAATCTGTTTTAAGAACAGCGAGCTCTTCTGACTCAGGCGGTGTCCTCGGACTGAGTCATTGCCTGACTCCAGAAAGCACAGTCGTCACTGAGATACTTCTTTATGGTATGATCAGAACTGTTTCCTTAGTACCCGCTAACCTTGTCTGTTAAACACTGGGCGACAGAAGACAGTAATTACTGTATATGCCCCGAATTAGACTCGTTTCTCTTTTTCACTAGGATGCTGCTGCTGCTGCAGTTGTCCTTTCAGAGTTAGGATTGCTGCTGGGGAAGGGCAGAGCGGTACACACACACACAAAATCAGTGTCAAAGCAGCCTGTTATTTTTGTTTCCCACTCATCTTCTCCCCTCTCACCCTTGTCTTGCCTTTTATACAGTAAGCTCTTTGGGTCAGGGACTGTTATTTCCTCTGGGTTTGTACAGCACCTAGCACAATGGAGCTTTCACTTGGTTGAGACCTCTAGGGGTACATCCAGACTACCCGCCGAATCAGCGGGTAGCGATCAATCGGGGATCGATATATTGCGTCTCGTCTAGACGCAATATATCGATCCCCGAACGCGCTCCCGTCAACTCTGGAACTCCACCAGGGCGAGCGGCGGAAGCGGAGTCGACAGCGGAGCTGCAGCCATCCATCGTGCGCCGTGAAGACAGGAGGTAACTCAAAATAAGATATGTCAACTTCAGCTACGCTATTCCCGTAGCTGAAGTTGCGTATCTTAAATCGACACCCCCCCCCCCATCCCCAGTGTAGACCAGGCCTTCGTGCCACCACAGTACAAGAGTTAGAGGCCCAACAACACAGAGCTGTCATAGAGCAGCTTTCGTGGGCTACTCTGGTTTGCCCTCCTCCGGAAGGGACTGAGTGGGCACAGGCCCCCCATCACAATTCCCACAGACAGAACAATCCTTACTAGCATGGATTAGGGAGGCAGTGGAAGCGCCACTACTGTGGCATTTAAACCTAGATGCAGAAAACACCCTGCAGGAAATAATCAGCACTAGGAAGAGAATGGATTAGAGGACCTGACAGGTTGTTTTCACATCTCTATCTTGCATGAGCCTCCAACTAGATGCTCTAAATTCACGGGCTGTGTAATGCAGTCAATGAATTCTCCATTTTTACCAATAAAACATGAATGCACCGTGCTAATGTAAGTGACCCTTAAAAGAAAGGATCTATGGGAACTGAAATAGTACAAGAGGAGGCTATTGAAAAAAAACAACAAATATGATCCATTTCAACATGTTTTTCATAAGCAACTTAAAGAACCCAGCTTGACAATATAATCATTCAGCACAGATCACACAGTAAAGCTAGTACATTAAAAATACACATGGCATTAATCAGCTGCCCAGAAATACATGCCATCATTTCCATAAATAATACAGGATCAAAGCAATCTTAGCTGCATTATCAGTTAATATAGGCAGCCATTCAGTCAAAATACAGTGTAAAGCAGTTTGAAAACCAGTGCAATACAATTTGTAGGGAAAGGAATGCAGTAGATTCAGTTGAAAGCATGCTGCAAGCATGACCAGTTATGCAGGTAAAGCTTATATGCAGCCTACTGATTACACAGAGAAGATGCAGCATAAAGCAAGAAATAAGAGATTAACACAGATTTTTTATATATTATACACACACAAAAGTTTAAAGCTTGTGAAATGTCAAATTAGCCACATTTACAACTGATTTTGTAATAACTGCCATGAAGAGCTGGGAAGCCAGGTTGAGGTGGGAGGAATATACTCCCCCTCAAAGAACAAATATGCCTATGTGTTCATATTTCCTCTCATTTCAAAATGTGGCTACATCCCTGGTTGTGGCTTGAATAGCAGCAGCTGCAGGTCCAGAATGTGTCACCAGCTCTAGCTGAATCAATATGGACAAGTATGGGGGAAATCCAACCAACTTTCCAGATGCTCGCTAATTAATTAAGCCTGGCAACCCTGCTGGGAGGTAGACAAGTATAATACCCATTTTATGAACAACACTAATAAGGCATGGAGAGATTAAGAGCACAGGCTTGTTCCCATTACACTCAATAGCAAAACTCCCATGGACTTCAAATGTGTAGTGGCTGGCCCGAATTAACTTGTACAGGTGACAGGGCAAGAGAGCAGCTGCGATCCATCTGCACCCGCTAATGGCACATACATCCAACAGCCAGACATGGGAACTACACAGGGAGGGCTCTGAGCTTCTACAGCTAATTCTTTCCCAGGCGTCTGACTGGTGGGTCCTGCCCATATGTTCAGGGTCTAACTGATCACCATATTTGGGGTCGGGGAGGAATTTTTCCCAAGGTCAGATTGACCAAGACCATGGGAGTTTGTGGTTTGTTTTTAAACTTCCTCTGCATTGTGGGACAGGAGTCATTTGCTGGTTTGAACTAGAGTAAATGGTGGATTCTCTGTAACTTGAAGTCTTTACATGAAGATTTGAGGACTTCAGTGACTCAGCCAGAGATTAGGGATCTATTACAGGAGAGGATGGATGAAGTTCTGTGGCCTGAGATGTGCAGGAGGTCAGACTAGATGATCACAATGGCCCCATCTGGCCTTAATGTCTCTGAGCAGCAGAACTGAAAATATGACCCCCGCCTCCTGACTCCCAGTTTTTAGCCTGCTCTGTCCTAGACCCACATTCTCCCCTGTTCTTTTTATGGCCTTCAATTACTGCAACATGTATTCACCTTCACAACAGCACTAAGAAGTAGGGGAAGTGCTATTGTCCCCATTTCACAGATGAGGAACTGAGGCACGGAGTTCACACTCCAAGTTCACACAGGTCACCTGTGGTACAGCAAGGAACTCAACACAGGTCTCACCATTCCCAGATTACAGCCCTAACCACTGGGCCAGGCATCCTCCTTTTTATAGATAGGGAGGCATGGCACTGTTGTTCCCGTGGTAGAAAGCATGGCTGATGGAATGCTGGGTGACACACCCCAAAAGTAGCACTTGAGGGCATTCAGACATACCCTGAGAGGGTTCTCATTTAGTCAGCATGAAAGAGGGCTACAAACAGCTCAGGAACTCTGAAGAGACAAACACAATAGTTCAGTTTTTCACTGAAAGGCAACAGAACCATTCGCTGTCCACTTTTTAAAAGGCACGTATAGCAACGAGTACTAGCAAATACCCAAGACTGTCATGGCTGGCTGCTCTTCTGTGGGCTTATTTATATGGACAAGGGGTTAATGAATCCAAAATGCTAGCTGATCATCATGGCAAATCTTGTAGTGTAGACCTGAACCTTACAGGAAGGGGCAGTGTTTCAGAAGTTTTTCAGGAAAAAGCTCTAGTCTCTCATGCTTAAACTCTGAATTGGTTACATTTATGGGCAAATTTTACTTCAAATACTGGGCATGCAGCCTATGTCTACTCTGAGTAGCATGGGATCAAACTCAGACTTGGTGTAAGCCGATGCAGCTCCACTGAGGTCGCTGCCACTTACACCTGCTCTGAAATAGGACACATGCGTGCATGGAGCAGAGAGTACAAATTCTGGAGCCAGCCCTGCAGTCCTCAAGGAGAAGCAGCCTGTTGATCTCACTTGCTCTGCTCTTGTGTAGAAGGGCCATGGAAGTCATCCTCTACCCCTATTCTGCAATTCTACACGTGTTGCCAACTCTTAGTGGAATTAATAGAACAGCCTAAAGAGCATCAACCAGGAAAGGAATTCAGTCATTAAACAATGGGCTGGCTTTGTTAAGATCAAACATTCCTAAACAGATTAGTGCTATGTCATCATGTTTAGATGGTCTGGTTCTCTGCAGTCAGTGATGTACATTCCAGAAAAACCCCTCAACCAAGCATCACTCTTCTGTTCGATGAAAACAACTGCTGAGAGCCAGACTGTCACACACCTAATTCAACCTTACAAGGCCCCTACTATTCTCCCAGTGGGTCCTGCTCAAACCATGACACAGGCTGTGGGGAGGACAGGTGGGACTACTCTTCTGAACTCCTCGCTGTGAGGGGGAAGGAGCACTGGCCAGGAGCAGCGAGGGCTCGCATGCTGTTCCCAAAAAGGCAGTGAAGTAACTCACTTCTCCAGCGGGCAGGAGCAGGGGTGGACCTCAGGTTCTGAATCCTAATAGGTCATCTGGTCCATTCATGAGGTGGTGCAGCTACTCACCACTCGTGTAGGCAGAGTACATGGCAAGGTTCCAATCGAGCCTTTCGGTAGCAGATAGATAAATCTGTATCTTGGGGCCAGATTCTGTCCCCCTCCCATACATATTCATGCTGATCAATGCCTTATTATACAAGGAGCCCTGTCGATTTCAATGGCTGCTCAGCGTGACCTGAGGGGGCAGAATCTATGGGCAACCAGAGCTCTGAAGTTAATCAGAGCCTTTGCAGGAACCTCATTTGTAACAGCTAAACAAAGTCTCTGCTGCAATCTAATTTATGTAAGGCAATTCAGTCCCTGTAAGCTGTTTTTTAAAATACGTTTTTAATGGAGGAAAGCAGAAACAACAATCCCTTCCCCCAGCCACACATTCCCAAGAGAAACCTCAAGTCCTCGCAGCCAGCATGGAAATGAGTTTATTTCTATTGATAAAAGACATATCTTCAAAATAGCAACATTCCGCTCCCTCTTGAGAGCTTGGCCAATCAGAACAGATCTGTGAAAGCATTTCCTGTCTGCCAAATGGCATGAAGATTTCAATTTTATAAGCAGCAGAATGAATTACCTGTGTGTTTAGAGTCCAGGGGCCTAACTCAAACCCCACTAAAATCTTTCCATTAACTTCAATGGGCTTTGGATCAGGCCCTTGGGTGCAGCGCTGCAACTTGCTTCATACGACAAAGAGGGGAAGGAGGAGGTGGATGGGAAGTGGTACTGGAATAATGCAGTCTTTGGCCTATCCCACAGGACAGTAGGCACTGCCAGGTTGGTGCAGGGCAGGGGAAGTGTAACCTGCTACTATAATTAGCAACAGCGGATTACTTACTTTCCCTCAAGAGCAAGGAAGGGTGGAAGCAGAGACAGTACTCTGCCTTTCAGAGTCATGACCCTTTCCTCGGTCTGCCACGGCTACGTTCCACCCCTTAGTCACATTTCCGGGGTAAGTCAGTCTCACCTTTGAGGAACTGACCTCTGTGGCTGCTCTTTCCTTACAGGGAAGAGAAAAGAGGTTGGTGGCAGTTTTAAGGGAGACTGAGCTCTCTTTCCAGCTAAGGTATTTCAGTTCCAACTGTACCGAGATTCAGATTTCAAATGCCAAAATAGCAAAGGCCTGACCCTGTCCCTCTTACATCTCTGAAACTCCCATTTGGATCTTTGAGTGTGCTGTAGACCACCATCCTCAAGCATGCCCCCTTGTGGCACACCGTGGCTTTGGAGGCCAGCTGCCCTCCCTCCCTCCTCATGGTCTTTCAATGATTTACTCAGACCTAGGAACTGAGAACAAGATGCCTCCTTTGCAGGGTCTGATTTATTTGCTCTTTTTCCAGCGGACAAAGAAACCCCCTCAGCCTCTCAGATCCAACCCTTAAGCCAGGAGTCCCCTAGTTCTCCTCCCAGACGCCAGCTCTAGGCCCTATTAGCTTTTCCCCACCTACCCCTCTTTTATTCACACCTGTCACCTGTCCAGCTTGAAAAGTTCACAGTCCTTCTCCTGCCAAGAGCTCAATGAACTCCTCTCTCTAGAAGCATCTCCCTACAACTGACCCCGATGGTCTTTTATGGTGATAGTTATTCAATTAACTGCCTGGATGGGCTTCTTCACAGAGCTGTTGTAGCCAAGTTGCTCCCAGACAAGGTGGGTGAGGGATGTCTAAGTAAACCCTAGTCTGAGTACACAGCAAACATCTTTATTGGGGACCCCACTGCCAAGTAATAGAGAAGTTGGAGAGATTGCCAAGAATAAAGGGCCAGCCCAGAGGTACAGGGACTCCATGTGAATGGCTCTAGCCTGCTGTGAACCACAAGGATCCATGCAGAACCAGGACTTAGGGGGTTTATGTAAGATGAGAGAAAATCCTACCTCCTATTACAGAACAATTTGGGAGAAAACTCTGCTGTGATTTTCCACTGCTGTAGACTCTGTTGCAACTGGGGAGTGATCAAGAACTAAGGTTTTAGTTATCAGAAAGGACAGACAAGCTAGGCCCTAACCCCTGGCCTGAAACCTGGGTTCAATTCCCTGTACCACCACAGCCTTCCTGTGTGACCTGGAGCAAGTCACTTCATCTCTCCGTGCCTCATTTCCCCATCTGCTCAATGAGAATAACAACACTGCCATTCCTCATAAGTGAGTCGTGTGGATATATACATTCAAAGATTCTGAGGTGCTCACACACTGCAATGATGGAGCCAGATAAGTACCTTAAGTAGACAGATCAGGATGTTCTCTAATTCAGCATTGCTAACTCTTGCGATTTGATACTGAGCATTGTTTGGGGTTTTACTTCCAGTCCCAGCTTCTGGAGTCATGTGATTATGTGAGACTCAGTTTTCATTAAAAAAAATACAAATTTCTAACCCTCTTCATTGCTGAGAAAGTTTGAAAATGTGATCCCTAAAGGCTCAAGAACAAGCAAGCAAGTAAAAAGACCCACAATTTATTGTTTTAAAATCTCATATTTTTCTGTCCTCATTCATGATTTTTTTTTAAGCTTGTGGTTGGCACTGCTGGTAGTTTGATGCATATGTGAGTTTGACATGGCTCTGAGACCACAGCACACCCTCTCCATGGAAGCAACGATGAGTACAGGGTTGTTCTGTTTCCTGCTGAAGGCAGCAGGATTTTATTTATTTATTCATTCAAACTCACAATAGGAAGGTCATGATTTATAACAAACACCCTCACTCCTCTGGCCCCTCCTAGGATGGTTTTTACGTAGCACGATCATTCCTTATATCCCAGCCTTCACAGCTGTAATTCAATTCCCGTTTCTTTAAAAAACAAATAAATCCTGGTGATGTCTCCTTGAAACCCTGACATCTTGGCAGCCACATTGAACTTCAAATCCCGAGCTTACAAATGATACCAAGCGTAAGCTGCATTTCCAGGTGCACAGCAAGAGGACAGGCCTGTGCCGGCTTGCAGCAGCTTCCCATAGGTCGTTCTATACATATGTCTAAGATAAGGCAGGCAGCATCAGGCTCCTCCTGGATTGCTTTCAGCTGAGTTGTCTCCCAGCACCAGAAAGATCCAAATATCCATGGATTGGGAGCCTTTCCTGCTTGGATAGTCATACATTTTAAGGCCAGAAGGGGCCACAATGATCATAAAGTCCAGTGGTCTTCAACCTTTTTCGTCCAGCGCCACCAAGGATGGTGGCTGACGGACGAGCATTCGCCGAAATGCCGTCGAGAAGCGGCAACATCAATAGGCGTCGCCACCAAAATGCCAAGAAGCAGCATCATCCAGAGGTGTTGCCGCCGAAATGCTGCTGATTTTCGACGGCATGTTGGCGGAGATGCCTCTGGATGACACTGCTTGTTGGCAACATTTCAAAGGATGCTTGTCCACCAGACAGTACGCGGGCGCACATAGATGCCATGGCACCCACGGGCACCATGTTGGGGACCACTGCTCGTGTGATCTCCTGCATGACACAGGTCACAGAACCTCACCCAGTAATTCCTGCATTATGTCTTCTAATGCACCCAAAAGGGACCACTGTGAAGCCCTACCGAACTGCCATGCCATACTGAGATACACCAACCCTCAGCAGCAGTGGCAAGAGGAAGATCATGGCACTCATCCGATGGTGAAAATCCAGAGAAGAGAGCAGCAACTATGTGAGCAGCCAAGAGAAAGAGCAGCCTCAGTCAGATGGAGGAAGAAAGGAAAGCAAAGAGTGTTGGGAAATATGTTGTCCAGGTCTCAAGTTTCCATGCTAGCCTGCATTTGAATAAAAAGACCTCAGAATTGTCTCTCTTTCCCCATAAAAAGCAGCCAACAGCTGCCTGCTTTTCAGGTACTTGGAAAGCAACTGATCCTCAGTCCTTTATTAAAGATAGGCCCAAATCCAAATGTCACGCGAGAACCTCACAAACAGCCCTCAGTATTATTTCCTTAAGGTAACACCTGCTATGCATTCAGCGCTTCCTATGTGCTCAAGAGAAGCTAAGGAAAGACAAACAGACAGAGCACAGAGGAAAGGACATTGTAACAACAGGCAAATGACATGCAAGTCGGCTCAATTCACTGTAGGCACTGCAGCAGAAGTGGGTCTTTAAGAGGGATTTAAATGTGGGTAGGGAGACATGGATCAGCTGGGAGGGGGGCACACAGTGTCAAGGAGAGGGGTCTGTGGAAAAAGGAACAGAAGGGATTGTGTGAGAAGCTGATAAATACATAGGCAAAGGCAGCGGAGAGGTTGTGGAGCCCAAACGAAGCTTGACAAAGGAAGATGAATAAGTAGGGGCAAAGGAGTTATGTAGCGCTTTGGTGACAAGGGGTAAAATTTTCTAAATGTAGCTAAGTGCCTTAGCAGGATACATCCCAGTGGCATTAAGGAGCTTTGAAAATTTGATGCAAGAAGCTTAAGTCTGATGCAATAGTAGGTGGGATTCTATAAAATGCTGGGACTGTTCAGCTGGATGCAATCTCTTTCCTTACAATGCTGCTTTTTGTGTTAGCCCAGATTTATAAAGTGCTGTGCATGTTAAAATATTACATTGTACCACCCCCCTGTGAGGTGGGCAAGTATTATTATCCCTCATCTACCGATGGGGAAACGAGGACACAGGTTCATGTAACTTGTCTGAGGTCACAAAGGGAGCCTATGGCTGAGTTGGGGATTTAGACCTGAGCTGTTCCTGGTTCCCAGCCCCATACGTATCCCACCCTATCTTCCCCTTTATATACTGTACACTGCACATCTCCCCGCAGCACAAATCTCAAGGACACAGCCAATGGCAAACTACAGGCAGGGACCCAATCGGGGACATGAGGTGTCTGGATGAGTAAGGAAACAGTGCTGCAAATGCCCTCAATGGCCCCACTCCCAAAACATCTCTTGTTTACAAGTCAGCTGATTGGAAGTACTGTACTCCTTCCAGGATTTTATATCCCTCCATGGGATTTGTCTTAGTCTCTTGTTTGTGAGCAAAGTCTATTAGCTAATCTTTCTTTCTCACACAGACACAATCAATCTGGCTGCTTTCAGCTGCACCTTTTCAGTGTGGATAGACTATTCCTAGTAACAAAGCAGCAGATACAGCAGTACTCTAAATGTGGTTACACAGGTCACTTACTGTCCGTGTATCTTGCTTTGCCTGATACCCCACATTTCAATATACCAAGATCTGCTTTGTTTATGCAAATAATGCTGCGTATCCACAACCACTTCAGGTACCTTTCACAATCAATGCTCAGAACAAGGATTTTTTTTTTCCGCACACCCAAAATGTACATGTTGCAAAATTCAGATCTGGAACCAGATTCTGAACACCCAAAATTTTGGTGGTACTGAGCTAGAGATCTGGTTCGAACCATTGCAAAAGCGAAGGTAGTTTCTGAAATCTGGATCTTGGTTCAGATTTCAAATAACCTCAAAATTCCAGAGATGTCTGGATTCAGGGTTTTGGACTGAGGTGTAGGTAGCAATGCATCTATTTTCTGTGTAGCAAACCATTTTGCATTTAATAGGTCTATCTGCCTGTCCATCTTCTGGGGTTGGGCCAGAGGCTCTGGAAAGGAATCAGGATGGAGGGATTTATTCTAATGCCCATTGATTTGAATGGTAGTCGTGTGGTTAAAACCACACATGACTGAAAATGAATCTCTGTCCCTACAGGAGTCCCAGTGACACTTCACAGACTGGAACGGGATTAAAAATATATGGATTAACTAGGGTGCACACTGATATCAGGCTGTGCCTATCACGTATATCAACTTTGCAAGTCGAACAGGCTTTTCTATATGAAATCATGTATATGCCTCTGATTAAAATGAACTATACTGGCGCACAGAAAAAAAAGACGTTTTATATTGCTGCTCTCCTGGTTCATGTATTCCGGACTCGGTGGCCTAAACCCATTACATCTGTTACTGTACAGTAAACCCTCCACGAATCAAACTCAACTGCCTTTACTAACAAACAACATGCAAGAGTGTCCTGTCCACAGAGGTGTTTCTAGGGTGCCCATCATTGCGGTATAAAGGCACCAAAGATGAATAACGTAGAGATCAACTGGCTGTAGGCATTAATAATAATTAGCATTTACCAACATCTAAGAGCTTCACAAGCATTATTAACAAATTGTCTTTCCATCCCTGAGGTAGGTAGGGGAAGTATTGCTGTTCCCATTTTATAGATGAGGAAATTAAAGCACAGAGAGGAACTTGCCCCAGGGCGGGGAGGGGAGGTCAGAGGCAGCACTGGGATTAGACTCAAGAATCCCTGACTCCCAGTCCTCAACTGAAACAACCCATCCCAGCAAACATGCAAGAATCACACATGGAACATGGAAGAATCATGCACAGAACATGGAAGAGTGAGGATCCTCATTAAATTTTGAGCTTTCCTTCATGTCTTGCATCACTTATGCACGATACTTGTACTTTTGCCTATATGGAAACTAGATAGGGCTGCTCACTGTCTCAATAAAGCATAAAATCAAGAGGCCTTGGTTCTCTTGGCCTTAAAGTGAGGTTTTTGGACATCTTTCCAAGATACTGCTGCTAGCAGTAGTCCTTTTGGAGGCTGTGTAATAGAGGAGCAGTACTTTCTGATGCTGCATTACCTGTTTTGGAGGTGATACACGACAGTTCTTCTAGGCATGACCATAAACATTTTTGGGTGGTGGCTATAGTGGCTGCTCCTAATATAAGTCATCTTCTCTCCTAACAGATTTCAATCAGTTAGCAGAGAAACACTACGCATAAAACCAGTTGGAGATTATTTACTTTACATGACTCAGCAACCTGTCTATTCACTCTCGATACTTCAGGCCCTCACGTTCAACCTACACATTCTGGAAACTGCAACTCACTCAATTAGTTTGTTGACAGAGCAGGTGAAGTTTAATCATTGTACAACTGAGACGGTGCTTTTGCTCTGAGAAAATACAACCCTCTCCTAGTGTTATCTATCATTTCCAACCTTAAACCAACCTGTATCTTTCACAAGGAAAGAAAGACACAAACCCCAACAGAAACAAAAGGGAAGTGGCAGTGTGAAAGGGGAAGAATCCAAGTTTCCCACAAACTGCATTTCTAGCCATGAAAGAAAAGTTGACTAAAATCATCTGCTCAGAATACTGACTGCTGAAGTGGTAAGAAACAGCAGCAAAATACCACCCTGTTTCAGACCATTGTCTGGAATTTGACATAGTTTCTTCAAAAAATCTTCAATGCTGAGGGTATTTATGTGTCTGTCTGTCTAAATAGTCTTATTTCTAAAATTATAGGGACAAATTCTCTGCTGGAGTAAATGGGAACAGCTGTATTGACTTCAATGGAGTTTTGTCTACTTTCATTATAAGAAAGCTGAGTTTCCAACACAGGTGGATGAGAACATGAAAGCTCTGGAGAGGAGTGTATGGTCCACCTTGCTAATTCTCCATATCATTTCAAATCTGAGCTGAAAACAGCTTTTCTCCCTGGCCTCTGCTGCTTCGTATCTCACACTATCCCATAATGGCTCTCTAAGGCATTTGGGGGATATGGATGTATGGAAGAGCCAAGACAAAAATAAGGGTCAGATATTCAACTGGTATAACTGGGTACAGCTCCACTGAATTCAATGGAAGCAGAATCAGCCCTAGAGCTGATTATGACTATGTTGTGATACTTCCCAGAACGGAAAAAAGCTGAAGGCCTTTTTTACTCACATGAAAATTAGGCATTCCATTTGCCCAGGCTCCCTCACAAAGTCTCAGCAAATACTCACCATCCTTTTCCCTCCTCCCCAACATACAGAATTTAGACAGCATCCACATAAACACAAGTACCACAAATTCCAGTCTACATGAATTTCCTGTCACTGGCATGTGGACATGGGCATAGAATCTCTTACTCTTAGGACTCAATTTGCCTTTTAGGTGCTGGCCAGGGAGCACAATGCCTTACAGTGGGCACACACTGGTTACTACATCTCTAAAGGTGTAGTGTGGTCTCCCCTTGAATCTTCCCAGTTCTGCTGGTTGGGTGGAAGGAGGATCATGCCCTCCTCCACACTTCTCCATGACCCTTTAAGGGTGCTGCTGCTCTAGCCAGGAGCTATTCTTGCACCCAGCATCTTTTCCTGGGCGCCTGCACAATTAACTCAAGATGGAGGGGAAGGTGTCTTGTGCCCTCCCCATCCCTTGCACACTCAAGGATCCATCATCATCTTCTGTGCTTGTGATTATACCAAAGACACTTCTTCCATATATTCTCCTACATGCAGCCCAGGTTGCCCTCCCCCCTATATAGATAGATAGATATACAGGTGTGTCATGGGTGTTGTACAGATTTCACCCCTATCTCCCATTATGGCTGACATGCTCCCTTTATCAACACAGTATAAATCCAACCCTGCTCCCTTTGAAGCCAATGGGAGTTTTGTCTTCAAGTTCAAAGGGAGCAGAATTGGAGCCCAGTGCATCTTTGTTTGCACGATTTGTTCTGGAAACCACTGCTTGAAGGCACCACAAACAATTATCCCCTTCCTCTCCATGTACAAGTTAGAATACAAAAGGCTCTAAAAATAAGTTTCTTTTAAATGAAACTCCTCCTTGTGGCTCCCTGGCCAATAGAAAAATCTAATCTTTGCTTGTACAAGCATTACTTAATATAGGGGCATGGAACCTGCTTCTATTTAATCCAATTTCTAAATTCCCATTGACTTCAATGAGAGCAGGATCAACCCCATAGTAAGGGCTGGTATGTGTACATAACAAAATTCCACATTTATTTTCTCAGCCTCACATCCATTTATAAAAACCAGCAGTGAAATACTGGGTATATTCCAGCTCAATTAAACTCCATTTTTTGTATTTGCATGAGCAGTGTTGCCAAAGTGTAACAAAAAGGTAAAAACAGCAACTGTCTGTTAAGATAGATACCAGACATCAGGCATCTGCCTGGAATAAGGCTTCACACTCCTGTCTAGGGTTTTATCCTGTGTCCATTTGTGGTTACTGTCCATATGTCATCAACACAGACATGCAGGAGAAATAGCAGTGACTGAAAAGCAAAAAGCCTCCACCCTCTGTTAATGAGCTACTGATCAGGTTTACACCTGCCCCTTATTTTTAAACAAAACTTTATTTGCTCTGATCCTGAAAATCCCACTGCAAGGTCTTCTATTTTAAATGCCATAAATGACCCAAATATACCACCAGAAGAGAAAAGCACAGAGGTGAGAAAACCAGAGGAATTAAAAAAGAAAATGACCCTTTGCTGATCACTGACCATTGGACTGTTGCCAACTATTTCTTGGTGGGGTAAGTGGGGAGAGGAAAGTGGAAGCACATTTTTCTCATGGCTTGTCTATATCTGCCACCATAAGCAGAAATTGCCATCGTCGCCAGCAGCTGGGGAGAGGGAGGGAGAAGGGCTGTTTCCCTTTGGTGCTGCTGGAGCCTCGGGCATCACTGCGCACCTTGAGCATCTTCCTCATCGCCCCTTTCCCGTTTAAACCTGCGGGTCCCTTGACTGTCACCCGGCAGGGAGAGAGGCAGGGCGGGGAGGGGACTCACCTTTGCTGCTGCTGCCGCCGGCGGCCGCGGCCACGTCCTCCTCCTCCCCGGCAGGTGGGGAAGGGACTGCAGCGGGGAGGCCGGTGCTGGTGCCGCCGGGGCGCGGGGCCCATTGGCTGGGCAGGGGAGACCCCGCCGCGGCTGGGGAGGCTGCGGTACCGGGGCTGGGCTCAGCTCCCGGCGGCGCTGGGCTCGCCCCGTCCGGCTCCCCCGCGGCGGCGCTGGGCTGGGGGCTCCCGGGGCGCGGCAGCGCGGGGGCGAAGGTGGGCTGGGGAGCGGTGACCTCGGGGCTGAGCTCGTTCCCCTCCGCCGCGCCGGGGGCCGGGCGAGTGGCCGGCAGCGCCGCTCCGGGCTCCCCGCCGGGGGCCGGGCTGGATCCCCGCTCGGGCTCCCGCGGCAGCGAGCCGGCGGCCAGCGCGGCCACCAGCCAGAGCAGGGCGAGCCGCGCCGGGCTCCGCGGGACCCTCATGGCGCCGCGCAGCGCTCCCCCATCCGCTCCGCCGCGCCGCCGCCGCCCCCGTGCGATGCGCGCTGCCCGGCCGCCGGCCGCCGCACCATCCCTCAGCCGCTCGCACTGACAGCCGGCCGCGAGCCCTTCCTGCCCCCGCCCCTCGAGCCTCGCGCCGGCCGGGCCGCCGCCGCCAATCGCGAGCCAGCGCCGGACACGTGACGGCGGGCGGGGCGCCACTTCGGGCGCCGCCCAGCCAATAGCCGGCGAGCGGGTGGGCGGGGCCGTTCTGCATTGTGTGTTACCGGAGTGTCGCGGGCTGCTGCTAACAAAGGAGCCGCCTCCGCGCCCGCGTACCCCGGGGGGCACGGGCCGGGGCCAGGGCCGTGACACTGCAGCAGGGTTTCCCCCTTCGTGCTTTTTCTGGGGTTTTTAAATATTTTTTCCGCCGGTATTTTAGCAAAGCCGGGGGGCAGGTGCCTGGCTTGCGCGGAGAGACGACAAGCCCTTGCGGCGTGTCATCGGCCAAGCACTTGTCTGTGCTTTCGAAACGGGCTCCCGTATGTTTTCCTAGCCTCCTGCAGCCAAACGCCTCTCGCGGCCCGCTGAAATGCAGCCACCTCTGGGGTGGAGCGTGTCAATGTTCCGCTCCAGCGGCGAGGTTACACAACAGGCTCTGACATAGTGAAGAAGGACAGTTCATGAGCGTAAGAAGGGGCTTGTGGTTACAGCCGTCGATTGCTCTTCGGGGGATTGGGGGGCAGTTCTTGGCTCTGACACAGTTGCTGGCACGCACAAATCTCTTACTCTTTGTGGCTCAGTTCTCCCCCTGTGAAATGCCCCCTTTCTCCAGCCCTTTCTTTGTGCTGCTTATTAAAACTCCAACTTGAAATGAGCATCAGGGTTGACAAAACACTGGCCACAGATTGTGATTCAGGGTATTGGAAAGAGATACTCGGAAGTGATCTTGGTCAGACTGCACTGTCATGGAGAGCTATTGACACCACCGTGGGCAAAAAACTAAACAAACACTGACACGGCTATTAATTATTTATTGAGCACCCAGAGTGAGGTCACTGCTTTGCAAACATAAAAGAGAGTCCAGGCCTTGCTCCTAAGTGCTACTGGCAGCCTTGTTCTGTTTTGTCACTAATGAAGAAAAACATCACTATGATAAACACAAAGGCACGTGTGCCCAAAATGACTGTGCGCTGCTGTGTGTCTACATGCCAGACACCTGCTGACTACAGTGGGAGAGGTATGCCCATAAATACTGCAGGTGTAAACTTTAAGGGGGAATGCAGGAGCAACCCACCCTTCCTGCAGCCTACCAGGAAAAAGCTCTGTCCTACCAGGTAGAACAGAACATCATCTACCACTGGGGACCCTCCAGGGCTAGAAGCAATGCAGATGTTTGCAATGTGTTTACTAGATATTGTTTTATAAGCACTAATAATTCAGGCTGCATTCAAAAAAGAAATGTGCAGTGCTGGAAAATGCATCCTTGTCACCCTTTCCTATTGATGATCCTGTCCTGTGTCCTCATGATTATTTACATAGCACCAAGGTGCACTAGGCACTTTACAAATAAGTAAGGAGACAACAACATCCCCACCCTGAGGATCTTAAAGAGACAACAGATAGAAAAGAGAGACTGGGGAACTGGATGTGAAAAAAATGACAGGGTGGGTAGGGATGTTAGACATATATGCTGTGGTTCCACATTTGGTTGTCTCTGCTTTCTCTCTAGCAGGAAAGCATTGTAAGGGATGCAGGGCAAGCAGTGACACAGCAGCCTCTCATCCGTCTGGATTTGAACCCTCCTAACGTGCCATAGGGATGTTAGGCATATATCCTATGGTTTCACATTTTGTGGGATTAATAGGATGCCTGGACAAAATGAGTTTTGAGTAAGGATTTGAGGGCCTGATCCAAAGCCCACTGAAGTTAATAACACTCCTGGTATTGACTCCAATCGGGTTTGGATCAGGCAATGAAAGAGGAGAGGAGTGGATGGGGAGATTGGGAGGGAGTTACAGGCATACAGGACTGCATGGAAGAAAGTGCAGAGACCAGAGCAAGAGGAGGCAATGAAAGTGGCTGTTAGCTGTGTATCCCCATCAAAAACAACTACCAATCTGAAAGGAAATGTGTATTGTGCTGTTAGTTTTATTGAAGGCAGCAGATTTCGACAGGTGCCTCTGCAGCATTAGACATTCCTTCCCCTCCCTTACTCAGACCAAAGCCTAGATAATAACTCCCTTTCTAACTCAACACTTGTCTACACAAGGAGGAAATTGACTGGCATAGCTATTCCAGAATCTCATCGTCATCATCATCAAAGCAAATGCCAAAGGGACGGAGCTTCCCTGCAGATCAAGTACCATATGGATTGATCTCTAGGTATTATGTAATAGCTATTCTGGAATAGCTCTCTGTGTGGACACTCACAAAGCAGAGTAATTATTCCAGAATAAAATCACTTTTATTCTGGAACAGAGTGTCTACATGGGAGATATTCCAGAATAACTAAATGATATCAGACTAGCGATTCCAGAATAGTTATTCCAGAATGCTTATGCTGGCCAATTGCCTCCAGGTAAACAAGCTGGTCTTCACTGCAAGTTTTAGCATGTTCCCACAGAATGTTTGGAATCCATCAAATCAGCACTTTCCGATGGAAAACCATTCCATTGGAAAAATTTCTATCAGCTTTAGCTAACCCATTCCCAAGCCCCAAACCACCCAAGCTCACCTCTCACACTTCGGTGACAAGTACACAAGTTCATTTTGATACCCAACAAAATACATGATGCAAAAACATTTTTTTTAAATCAATGTTAATTGCAAAGCAAGAAAAATGAATCCTCTCTGCGGAGTCAGTTTTCAAAGCACCAAGCAGCATTTTGCAGCACAACTCTCATTCAGTCTGTGAGTATTAAGCGGTGTTTGACATTACAGCGCCCCCTTCGGTAGACAGATCCCAGAAAGGACTGTAACGCAGACATCTACCAATGTGACTACAGAGCAAGGCTCACAGCCAGTCTTGTGAATGCAGGTGTCAGTGTGTGGTTCTGTTCCTTAAAAAGCACACTCCATAAACACACATTCATTTAAAGCACTTCAAAATCATCCTCTGGAGAAAGTTACCATACAAATGCAAAGCATTATTGTTACCTCCCTTCCATGTTTTATCGGTACAGACAGCCTCTCCTACTGCATGAATATGAAGAGCAACATTCTGGCAGCTGCTGCTCTTGTAATGATCCCTTCCTCCTTAATTGGAGAGACTGTACCTGTGGGAGTAACCAGAGTTGTTCAGAAATCACTCCCTGGCCACGAGATGCCCTCGATTGTTACCTTGAGAACTCTAGTCTCTGTGTTAACGTCTCTGGGTTTAAAAGGAAATTAAGTTGTTCAGGCCCCACTTTTTCATGAATATCATTAACAATAATAATTTTTAAAATATACTGTAATTTACAAAAGATTTTTTTGTTCAAATGTAGATGTTCCCCTGCAGCATTTGCAACCCAATCATCACAGCTTTCTGCTAGTGCATATGAATCAGAATGGGAAACTAACTAGGGGTCCATCTGAAACATAAGCAAAAGGCTTGACCCTGTTTTTGCTCTTGGAGATTAATGAAATGCAAAAAGTAAACAGCATTAGTGTTGAAATGTTTTAACGATCCGAGGTAGTGCTAGTAACATATTATAAAAACAGACAGACAAATAGATATGTTTTTAATTTGCCATTGGTGTCCCTTAAATAAAATACACCTCCAGCCTGATAGAACGCGGTCGTGGGGAGCCAAAAATCCCTACTGTGTTATAGGTGAAATGCCGTTATATCAGGGTAGCAGTGGCAGGGCTGTAGCGGTGATTTAAAGAGCCCAGGGCTCCGGCCGCAGGGAACCCCAGTCCCTTTAAATCACTGGCGGACTCCCACTGCTGCAGTCCCGGAGCAGCAGCAGCAGGGCTCCAGCGGTGATTTAAAGGGCCCTGGGCTCCCCGCAGCAGCCGGAGCCCCAGACCTTTTAAGCGCCGCCGAAGCCCTGCTGCTACCGTGCTATATGTGAACCTGTGTTATATCGGGTCGTGTTATAGTAGGGTAGAGGTGTACCTTCTACAGCAGTGATACTCAGACTGAGGCTCGCAAGCGGCTCTTTGCTGCACATGATATTAAAACACGGAGTGATTTAATTATTAATTATTAACCAATCAGGATGCTTTTACTATGTTATTAACTGACTGTAGTTGGTAAAATAATAATGCTTGATCAGTCATTTCGCTGTGAGTATATCTATCTATATATTAAATATTTTTCTGTCATACTGTTTAAATATGAATATATAGCACTATAATAAATGAAACAATGAACTCACAGTACTGTGGCTCTTTTAAGTAATGTTGGTTGCTAATTTGGCTCCTGAAGCCCGGAGGAGTTCACTCTATTCTATAGGTTCATTCTGAAACTACATCCCTTATCTCAGCTAAGGCCCTACCTATGCTCGAAAAAAGTGGAACCCAGTGAACTACATTCCAGCTCAGAAGGTTCCATGGTACTCTTGGGGCTTGTCTACATTAGGGTTGCCAACCTGGTAATATTTAAAAACCGGAACCTCCCTGCCCCACCTCTTCCCCTGAGCCTCCACCCCTGCCCTGCCTCTTCCCCTGAGGCCCTCACTCCTATCCGCTCCTCTTCTGCCCTCCCCTCATTACTCGCTGGTTTTTCCCACTCCATCTCCCCACCCAGGTCAAGAGGGACTTGCCTGTGGAGCCAAGGTGGGGAGCTGCAGTCACCCAATGAAGGTAGGCAGTGGCCTCAGCTGAGTAGGGGCTGGATAACCCAGTGCCTCCCCATCTCCACCACCTGCAGTAACTGGACTTCGGGTGTCCAGTCAGTAGATCTGACTGGACACTGTCAGGTTCCCTTTTCGACCAGAAAGTCCAGTCGAAAACCGGGCACCTAGCTCCCCTAGTCTACACTGTAGTTTCAGCGATCATGTAGCTAAACACTAGTGTAAACTGCTAGTGTCTACACTGCAACAGGGTCACAAATATTTGCACCAGTGCAGTCTAGCAGGTTTTAAATGAGGGCAACAAGTCTCATGATTGCAAGTCACTTTTTACATTAGTGGAGCATATCTACAGTAGGAGTTTACACTAGTGGCGCTACGTCGGTGTGGCTACATTGAAAAACCCCAAGGTAAACAAGCCCTTAGTCTAATGCAAAGGATTCTCTCCTGTTGCAAACTACCAAGGAGGAAAACTGTACACAAAATGGAACCCTCCGAGTTTCACTAAGGCCTGATCTCGCAGACATTTCTGTTTCTCATTTGAGTTTACTCACATGGATGCTCAGAGGAGCAGAGTTACTCATGTGTCTAAGTGTTTGTAGGATCAGGCTTACAAAAGCAGAGGCCATGCAGCACACCTCTGGTAACGCTGCAGAGAGCTGAGCTGAGACTTTGTGCTCCAGTATGTTCATTCTCCTTTAGTAATTACCATACCCCTTATCCCAGACACACAGGGAATACCATGCAGCATATTTCTTGCAGAAATGAAACAATTACTCCAGAACAGCAGTGATGTTGCTTTACAAATCACTTGACTCACCGCTTCCCTCATCATAGGAACCATGAAAAATCTTGCCTCACCATAAAGCAGCCACTAATTTAGATGTTTTTCTGTCAGATCACTGCAAAGCCTTGAGATAAATGGAGTTGTGCACAACCTGTGCCCTGTGTTCTGGGGATCACCATGGAGGTAGCTGCAGAAGGAATCTCCCTTTTCTGTGACTGCAGAGATGCTTGGCAGCATCAGATCTGCAGTAGCCTGCATGGCCTTGCCACTCCCTATTTGCCATTTGCAAAATAAACTTAGTTAATTAGCAAAAGCCCAACATCTTTCTTGCACCTAGTCAGACAGCAGCACAAGTGCTGCAGCTGGCCAGCTAGCCAGACCTAAATATAGAGACCAAAGCAGCAGTCAGCTACTCTCAGAATAGGAATATAAACAAAACCAGGAGGAAGACCAGGGAGAGCTGCAAGCCCCTTGTAATTTACAAATAAACACAATTATCAGTTTGCTGTCCAGCAAGATTGTCCCAGGAGCACTTTTTCTGCAGCCTCTGCTGCTGGAGTTGGAGGGGATGGCTTAGCGGTCCCTGTTACTATGTGCAGTTGTTTTCACTAGTGCTGTCATAAACGGATAACTAAGGGTTAATGTATCTTACACCTGGAAAGAGGTAACCTGAAGCACCTGACCAGAGGACCAATCAGGAAACCAGACTTTTTCAGGTCTGGGTGGAGAGAAGTTTGTGTCTGAGTTCTTTGTCTTCTGCCTATCTCTCTCTCGGCTATGGGAGGATTTCTGTTTCCTGCTTTCTAATCTTCTGTTTCCAAGTTGTGAGGACAGAGATCATAATACAATGGGGTTATTTTTTTTTCTTTTGTATTTACATGGTATCGTTGCTGGAATGTTTTGAATTGTATTCTTTTTGAATAAGGCTGTTTATTCATATTTCTTTTAAGCAAATGACCCTGTATTTGTCACCTTAATACAGAGAGACCATTTTTATGTATTTTTCTTTCTTTTTACATAAAGCTTTCTTTTTAAGACCTGTTGGAGTTTTTCTTTAGTGGGGAACTCCAGGGAATTGAGTCTGTGCTCACCAGGGAATTGGTGGGAGGAAGAAGTCAGGGGGAAATCTGTGTGTGTTAGATTTACTAGCCTGACTTTGCATTCCCTCTGGGTGAGAGGGGAAGAGAGATTAGCTCTCGGTACTTCTGTTTTCCAAGGCTGGAAACGGGGAGGGTGGAATCCCTCTGTTTAGATTCACGGAGCTTGTTTCTGTGTATCTCTCCAGGACCACCTGGAGGGGGGAAGGGAAAAAGTTTATTTCCCTTTGTTGTGAGACTCAAGGGATTTGGGTCTTGGGGTCCCCAGGGAAGGTTTGGGGGGACCAGAGTGCCCCCAAAACACTCTTAAGTTTTTGGGTGGTGGCAGCTTTACCAGGTCCAAGCTGGTAACTAAGCTTGGAGGTTTTCATGCTAACCCCCATATTTTGGATGCTAAGGTCCAAATCTGGGACTAGGTTATGATAAGTGCAAATTCATCTTTTCGAGGTTTAAGAATTGAATGCTATGCAGTTTGCTTTGAGAGAAATGGATGAAACCTTCGCTGCTAAGTGTCCATATTAATTTAAAAGATCTCTTGACCCTTTCCACAAGAGTAACATTTCTCCTTCTTTGCTGACTTTGCACCTGGAACTGCTCTTTAACAAAGAGGTAGATGCATTCCAGTCGTATTATATGCTCTGCATGTAGGCTCTGATCCTGCAAATTCTTAATCAGGTGCTTAACTTTACGCATGTTAAATTTATACATGTGTCAAGTTAAGCACGTGCATACAAGCTTGCAGGATCAGGGCCATAGTTTGTAAACTACTTTGGGAATAAAAGAGCTATTATAAATATAAAATACTTTCATAAAGTGCCTCCTAAATATGTTTATCACAGCTCTCTACCGGACAGGATCAGAACTGGTTAACTGTGGGTCATAAACCCTATACTCCTAATTAGAGCTGAACAGAAATTCCAGCTTCTGACCTGCAGGAAATATTGACAATTTGAAATTTGTTTTTGTTCTGAACAGAAATTAAAAGCCAAACTTTTGAAATTTCCCGCAAAAGGAAAACTCTGAAAATGTCTGATTTGCAACTATTAAAAGGTTTCCTTTTGATAATGTTGAATTGCTAGGTTTCAATAATGCCAAAACAAGTATAATATTATATAATATAAATGTAAAGTAAAACCAATAGGAAGAGAAACAATAAAGCCAAAACTAAACATTTTTACCTTATCAAATTAAAACATTTCAGCATTATCAAAACAAAACAGGAACCATTCATGTAAACTTTTTCCTGCCTTAACTTTGATTGAAACTGACACATTCCTGCAAAACAGATTTCAGTTAAACGGCACTTTCCATCAACTGTTCCATCGACAATTTTCTAGCCAGCTGTCCTGCTAACAGAGATGCTTTTTAGCTGAGCTAGTCTTACTATCCCTATGGAGTTCAGTATGGCTGTGATGAACAGCATAGTATTCCTTGGTGACCTTGCCTTTGCTATAATATTATTTTCCACGCTTTCCTGCTCTCCTGGTTTACCATCTTTCTGTGGCTTCCTTTCTGTAATGGGTAACTTTGGAGGCACCTGAGCTGCTGGTTGTGGTGGACGGTGGAGCTGTACAGTCCCCTGGGGAAGAAGATTGTGCAGCGTTGGGTAGCAGCTCTGTTCCTAGGGCTCCCAGGGGTGCCCTGTTTCCCCAGGTGTGATGAGGACTCTGGCTTCAAATCCTGCATGCTGCCGTGACCACAGTGAATCGCTGCCCTGTGCCGTGTTTCTGAGAAGTCGGGTGTAAATGATATGTCAGTCACACCCACATATCCCTTGTGAGGAGTGGGGACACTGCAGCAGGAGCACAATGTCCTTCTGAGTCAGTGTATTCCAAGCATGGGTGAAAGTAAGTCAGTATGGGCCGGTATGGCGTACCGGTAAAAAGTGGCCATCGGTACCGGCCTGTGCTCAGCTGACGTTAAAGCCTTGCAGTGGCAAAGACCCTGTTGTTGCCCCTTTTGCCCTCCTCCTGACCCCACTGGGCAGCTGACGGAGGGTGACAGGGAGTGAGGGGGGCAAAGCAGTAGTTGCCCCAGGGCCGCGATTTAAAAAGGCCCAGGCTCCGGCCACCACTACTGTAGCAGCAGCCAGTGCCCCGGGCCCTTTAAATTGCCACTGGAACCCTGAGCGGCGCAGGCCAGGCAGTGTGGATGGGCTGACTGAGGGACACTGACCCCGCCCCTCCCACCCGAGGCCTGGCCCCCGTACCGGTAAGTGTGGAATGTTACTTCACCCCTGAGTCCAAGCTTGATGAAGAGGACTACCCTGACCTCTCTGATTCCTCGCTTGTACTCAGTGTCCTGGCCAGTCAACTGGACTTTTTTAGCTAGCACTAAGGGGAAACAAGGAGTTGAGATCGAGACCTATTTCCTCGATTTGCTGTGCTTTGTCTTCTTGACTGCCCTTGGTTTGAGGGATACCTTATTCAATCGCAGGAAACATGAAGCTGTCCGGGGACTGTTCAGGGCATATAGACTCCTCCATGGCTCACATCTGCCTGAGTAACACTTGCCTGCCTTTCCATGGTTTCTCTCCACTCTTTGGCTTTCTTCTTCTTAGCTTCCATGGTGCTGCCCAACTTTGGCTCTTTGAACCCCCGTGAGTGCCGGGATGGTCATAAAAGGTCACAACTCTTTGAACTCCTGAGACAAAAAAGGGCCAGGGTTGTTGTTTTTTTGCAAGAGACACATTTGGCTCCCGATAAACAGGGGGACCGACTGAAGGAAAGAGACGGGGAGGCTTTCTTGAGACACAACTTTAATATCAGTACTGGGGGTAGCTGTTCTTTTTCCCCAGTGATGTGGGGGGCACAGCGACTCTCTGTGAAGAAGACTATGCAGGGCTGGCTCCTCAAGGTAGAAGCATGTGTTGGTGCTGTTGTGTTTTTTTACTGCTTATGCCCTTATGTTGGGGCAGAACCACGTTGTCATTTTGCAGGCTCTTGCCCAAGCTCTGCTTGGCTGTGACTCTAACAGTGTTATTGTCCTGAGGGGGACTTCTGCTGTGCCATTAATGATGTTTTAGACAGGAAGTAGGAGGAGCTATGCCCTCACGCAAACAAGGAGCTGCATTGTCTCTGGCAGACCTTTGGGTTAGTGGATGTCTGGAGTGCTCTCACCCTCTGTTAGGCAGCAATCCTAGTGAAGGCCACCCCTACCCACATCTCAGGGGCAAGACTGGATTGTTTTTATCCTGTGAAATCCAGCATGTGTATGTTTGTTCAGTGCTCCATGTCTCTCTCTTACTCTTCTAGCCATCGCTATGTTTCTTTCAGTGTGTCCTTCCCTGTGCTTCCCACTGGCACTTTAATGCCAAATTGTTGCAAGACCTGAATTTCACCCAGGCGTTTGCTGCGCCCTGGGAGCATTGGCAGCAGCAAATGCCAAAGTACAAGTCCCTAAGATGGTGGTGGGATGTTAGGATGGTACAGATCCAACTCTTACGTGAACAGTACACCCAGGCCACTACACGGTCCTTGCATCAGGCTATGGATGACACATCTTGGACCTTCAGAGCAGCCCTTATTTCTATAACTTCAACCACTATCCCTTGTTAAATGGTGTAGCCCAGGAAGTATCACTGCAAATCTAGGGGGAGATTCTGAAAGGCAGTAAGGGGAGTAAGGTAAGATTTGGATACCTGCCAGCCCTCTGTACTTTGGAAATACTCTCCCTTAATTTAACCTTTTCTGAACAGACCCCGAATAAGCCAGAAAGGGCTCCTATCACATTTCATTTGAAGGATTTCATATTCTGACAGCATCCTCTTACAGCAGTCTCAGAATTCAGAATGTTGTTTTCCAGCAAGAAATATTTCTACGGCACAGGACAACCTGCAGCATTATTCCACCCTCTCTGGTCTCCCTGGTGCCTCCTGGCGGATACATTTGACCTTGGGTGACTGCGTTCAACTGGAGCAATGGTTCTCAACCCTCAGGCCGCTTGTGGCCCAATCAGCACACAGCTGCAGCCCATGTGACAGCCTCGGGGCCCTATGGGTAGTATATGCATGGCGTGGATGTGGCCCACATAACACATAGAGAGCTGCATATGCGGCCCACAGTGGTAAATAGGTTGAGAACCACTGCCCTGGAGGATGCAGTACAAGCTTTTTGTCCCTCGGTACTCTGGAAAGTCTTGCACAGCATTGTAGTGACCAATCACTTTGTGAACCGCAACTCTCCCGAGGTATCTGCGCAGTGCCCCTTTTCTACAGCTTCAGATGTGGTGTTTCATTTTTATCTCCATTGCCTGTTTGATTCCTGTCTTCGATTTTTTTTGCAGCGGCCTTTCAACATTTTGGAACTGATTTTCTCCAGGCTCCTGTTTATTCTAATAGAAGATACAGCAACTGCACAAGGCCTGTCTTTTGTTAAGCCAAACTGGCCATTTTGAAACCTCACAAGGACAGTGGAAGGGACAGAGGGGTTTGATGTGCTGGCACTATTCTGGGCGTTGATCACAACCTAGCTGCAGATTGACTATGTCTTTCATAAGTGATTTGTAATCTGCAAACCTGGTGTTAATAATGTCCTTCGTGAACTTGATGATGGGGATGTCTTAGTGATCCAGGTGTAATGTTTGCACAGGATGGGCTTATCTTTATTTATTCCTTACTGCGGATATATTGTAATGGATAACAGGTAATATTTATACAATGCTTTTTTATATAATGAATAAAAGTGTTTTACATCAATCTCTGTCACACATAAAAGCACACACAAAGATTCCGCCTCTTTCACACAAAGAGTCTCTCTTTTTTACACATAGATTCTCCTTTTGTCACACACACTCGCTTGCACACTCAGACATTTCTCTCTAAATAACACAGCCAGAGGCAAGCACCCAGCTTTTCTCTCTCTAATTGTTCTTGGCTCCAGGACAGAACTGAGCAGCCCCACTAACCTCATTTTGTTCCTTTCTATCTCCCAAACTGACAGAGAACCATCAGCTCCTAGAATTCTGGCTGTATTTCTTAAAGGCCCATCACACTAGCAAGGCTTCCTTCTGCCGTGTTCCCCCTTTTATATCCGATTTGTACCTGTGATTGAAGGTACAAAAAGTGTCAGTTTAAAGAAACTGTGCTGTACCCTCTTAGAGATGGAGCAGGATCCCCTAAAATAACACTTCAAAACCTACTGGGGAAAGGCCTCCCTTATTTTACACATACCAAGAAGAAACAAAACAGCAAAGCCTCCTGGTTATTTGAAACAAAAACATGGAGGCAAGCTCCTTGAACTGAAATCTATGGGATACTGGAGATCACAGAACTCCCATGAAGCATCGCTTTCCCACCAAATCCCTTCCAAATGTATCAATGTAGTTTTTGTAATTGGCCTTTTCCAGGCATTTTTATTGTAAAGGATCTCACAGAGAGAATATGAAACCTATTACCACTGTACTAATAGCAGCTACAAGAACTCCCCTTTAGCTCACATAGAAGATGTCTGTAGTTCTTGAACCTAAAAGCAGCATGGTTCTAATCCCAGTTCCCA
Source organism: Gopherus evgoodei (assembly GCF_007399415.2). Classification (NCBI taxonomy): domain Eukaryota; kingdom Metazoa; phylum Chordata; order Testudines; family Testudinidae; genus Gopherus; species Gopherus evgoodei. The sequence continues at coordinate 12,149,298 of NC_044337.1, forward strand.
CTCTGTGTGCGAGAGAGAGGGAGATTAATTGTGCTGTTTGCACCCCACTACTTTGTTACACTGTCTGATGTGAAATAATTGCTAAATCAGAGATAGAAGGAGATTTGCAGATCCAGACACAGATGCAGAACACCCAGAAGTTCAGATCAGGATTTTGGTTCAACCCATCATAAAGATACAGCGCTAGCTGCAAAATTTGGATCCCCTTCCAGGTTCAAATTTCTAACACCCCTAAATGTTGGTGTTATGGCTTGAGCCTATCTCAAGGGATCCATCCTGCTTCCAAGGAAGTCAACAGTAAAACTCCCATTTGTTAGCAATGTCCAATCCCAACTCAGTGTCAGATAGCTACATGCTATGATCCCATTTCTGCCATCTCTCTCCTTGCTGCTGTTCATTGCTTTGATGCGCCACCTAATATGTACATTAACATTTTCTTCTTTATTTTTTTGCACTTGTGCAAATTGCATATTATCTGATTAGTCCAGGTGGAAAATGGAGAAAATAGGGTTTCTAATCAGGAAAGGAGATTATTTTCTCTAAATACAGCTTCTCTTAGCATTCCTCCACATGGCAATGGAAGAGATTTTGTGAAGAACTAAAAGTGGTTGGGATTTTGTGAAGAACTAAAAGTGGTTGGGATTTTGTGAAGAACTCATGTAAGTGGTTGGGTTGATTCTGAACAGGAGTAACGATGGTTATTTGCAGCCCAGAATTGTTTTATGTGAAGACTTTATATTGCATCTAAAATTAAACGATCTTTACAAGCAGAAAAAATACAGACGTGCTTGTATACACTAGCTAACGAGAGGAATATTTCGGGTGGTATCAGGATCTGTAGCTAGGAGATATCGGAAGAACGTAAGCAAGTGTATGTTAAGATCAAATATTGAAAAAAAGGGTTATTGGCAGAGCTATTAAACTATGGAATAGCCTTTCCAGTGGTGGGAGCCACAATGTTTGGGACATTTAAAACTAGCCTGGATAAAGCAGTGGAGAATATACTGTAGAGCAGGCCCAATCATGCAGTGACTGGGGAGTGATGGTGGAAGTGGGGATAGATTCAATCGAGGTTTTCAACATTTAGCTGCTATGGTTCTGTGTAGAGATAGGCCAAGGTGAAAACTACTAGCTCCTGATCTAGATTTGGCTCAGGCTGGTTCGAAGCCAAATAACAAATAGGATTTGGGTTTAGACTCAGTGGTATCGACATTGTGTGAGTTGTTCCAATACCATTTCAGTCTCCAAACGTTGCTTTTCTTGAAAGAGTTTGGTTGCATCTAAACTGGAATCAGAAAATAGCCCCGATGGAAGTCCAAAACACACAGGCCCTGAAATTCACAGGGGTGCAGCTTTGTGATTCTGGCCCATATCCAGGGCTGGCTCCAGGCACCAGCGAAGGAAGTAGGTGGCTGGGGCGGCCAATACAAAGGGGTGGCACTCCATCCAGTATTGGGGCAGGATGTCCAGGTCTTTGGTGGCAGCTCAAGCACTCCACTTTAGTCTTCAGTGGCGGCAGGTCCTACACTCCATCTCTTCCTCTTCAGCTGTAGCTCAATCAGGTTTTTTTTTTTCCCTTCGCCGCTTTGGGCGGCAAAAAAACTGGAGCCGTCCCTGCCCATATCTAACATTTATGTGCACATTGGGGCTGCTTCAGCTCTTCCAAAGGGTCCTTTAGTTGGTGATCTGGTGTAGCCTGATGACATGTTGTTATTTTTGCGGCTGTGTCAGTTGCGTTGGACTGAGTTTCAGCCCTGCATGTAACCGCCAGGGGATCACCATGTGTTGTTTTGTTCTAGAACTAAATGCTAGCTCTGGTGATCTATTGGTCTTCAGTTGTCAGAAGCAAAGGAAACAGGCAGTCAGATGAATTTAAACAGCTTGAAAGCAGGAAGTGTTCTCAGCTGAGTAGAGTGGGAACAGGGCCAAGAGAGTGACAGTGAGAGCTAGTGTGGAAGGGGATTGAGTCCTTTGTTCAGTCCAGCACAAAGGACCTGGTGAGAACTGAGAGCAGGGAGTAAAAGCCCTGCAAAGAAAAATTTTAACTCTCCCCAGCATTCTGCGGCTCAGCTGGCTTTAACTTTGTCTACACATAGAATTTGCCCTGGTTTAACTAAACTGGTTTTTAAACTGGTGCCCGGACCAAAAGCTAGGAGGCTTGAGCTGGAGCCCGTGATCATGTGCCTAACCCAACGGTCCAGAGGTAGCTTAACTGGAGCAGTGCTGTCAAGGTCTTTTGTCCCAGCACAGAGTAATCAGCAGGAGAGTCTAATAAGCATCAGGCTCCATTAACTTCCCTACAGTCTCCACCCCTGGCCTGCCCCTCCCCAGCATTCTGGTCCCCAGGCTAACTCTCTAGGATGGAATCATAGGTGGATGAACCCCCCACTTCTATGCATCCAGGGGCAGATCTATATGCAGCCCATGCGCTCTGCACTCAGATCTATGCAGCACAATCTGGTCCCTGGTTCAGAGGCTCATGCATGAAATTCTGCTGTCACGTAGAGGGGTTGAGTGGCTGTTGCAGGATGTGCAGGATTGGAACTTGGTGCACTCTCCTCATTCCTGTCTCCTCTTGCAGGTCATGTTCTGATCCAGTTGCTGCTCAGACTCTCCCATTTCCCCTCCTCATTGGTCTGGTCTTTCTTCCTTTGACATTTATTTTTCTGATCTTTTGCTTTGTATCTCTTTTTGTTCTCTCTTGTTTTTCCCCCCTCTTCTCTCCCCCTCTCTTAACCCCTTCATCTTTCCCTTCCAGAAGCCTTCGTGCTGCTCAAGGGAACCCTCACTATCCTTAGCCCCAGAAGAAGTCCCCACTGCCCCTGCCATGCCCACTCTCAATAGGCATGACTGGGTTATAAGGCCATAAAACAGGCTGACGTGCAATGCACCTGAGTGGTTAGTGAGGAAGTGATACAGTTCAAAGAAAGAGCTAAATAGGCTTCATTAGGAGCCTCCTTGTTATTCACATGTTCAGTCAGAGCTGAAATCACTTGAGATGGGGCAGGGTTTCTGCCCAGCCTGCAAAGAGCTGAAAATTACTAAGGCTGTGTCTATACTACACAGCTTTTAGTGACATGCCTGTGTCGCTATAGCTGTGCCGCTAAAAGTCATGCAGCGTAGCTGCTGTTTGTCAGCTTTCCTGCCAACAAAGCACTGTTCACATTGTTGCTTGTCATCAGCAAAACTTTTGTATTCCGGGGTGTTAACACCTCTGAAAGACAGCAGTTTTGTTATTCAGTTGCCAGGTTAGACATACCCAAGAGACTGATGTGCAGAGGTCACAGCAGAGAGGCAGGTGGCAGCAGAAGGTGACTGACAGTTGGATGGTAAATGAGTGGTTGGTGAGACGGGGAGCAGAATGAGCAGCTGGTGAGGCAGTGAGGAACCATGGCTGGCGAGATGGGCTGCAGAAAAGAACCATGGCTGGCAGGGTAGTTAGGAGGCGAAGCGAGCGGCCACAGGACGGCTGGTGGAGAGGCACAGTGAGCGGCCAGCAGGGTGGGTGGCAGAGAGGGGCGGCAATCGGCCAGCAAGATGGCTGGCAGAGGGAGGCGGTGAGTGAGTGCCCCAGCAGTGGCGTGAATGAGGTGCCTCCTTGCCCCACCCAGGGTGGGAGGTGAACTCTGCAGATGCACTTCAGAACTCTGGGGCTGCACTGACCAAGGACAGCAACTGTGAGTGGAGTGCAGAGAAGGGACAAGCCTGTTAAATGGACTTTTAGGTTGCTGGACTTAAGAACCTGAGGGGAAAAAGAACCTGCCCAACTTATTTTGGGTGGGCCTTTTGCTCATGGTTTATATTTATGAACCTTGTTTGTGGTGTTTTCCCAAATCAATGCTGAGTAACAGCCCTCTTTTTATTAAAAGTTTCTTTTCTACACTCAGACTCTGTGCTTGCGAGAGGGGAAGTATTGCCTCTCAGAGGCACCCATGGCTGGTGTGTAATTTTCCCAGGTTACTGGTTGAGGGCTCGAGACGGTTCTGTATTGTATCGATGGAAAGCAGGCCCTAGATACTGAACTGAACCCTGGTTGCTGCTGGCTCCATCTGGGAGAAAGGTTACACATGCATGGACCAGCTCCGCATGCAACCCCTGCAACTTTCCCCTCTCTGGATATAACTCCACACCCCCCAGCTGGTGGAGGTGAAGAGACACAGAGTTTTGTGCCTTTGTGACCAGGGGCCCTTGGCTCCAGATTTGCTGAAATTGGTCATGCTTTGTGTGAGTAAAGATTTGCAGGATCAGGCCTTACAGTTTGGGTCGCACTAATTTTATCCTTTTCTACTAGGTCCTTACAGTGTGCTCGTCACTGTGCACCAATGGTTTTTTCTTTGGATGCAGACAATGTTGGGATAGAGCCTGGAAAAAGGGAGACACTAAGGGACTCAGCAGAGGACAGAAAGGGAAAAACAACAATAAAAAAAAAAACTAGGGAAAAAGAAAGAGCAACAAAAACCGAAAAGGGCCAAGCTAGATTAGAAGTACTTTGGGGCAGGGACTTTCTTTTTGTTCTGCTTTTGTACAGCACCTAGCACAGCGGGGTCCAGGAGTACAGCTATGGCTCATACGTGATACAATAACGCAAATACTGAACAGCAAAAATAAATACACAATACAAAAAAAATAAATAACGGAATCAGTCAGACCTGAGATAACTCAGTTCATATTCCTACCAAGAAGTACATGGACCACCCACATAAATGTTGGGCTACCCCAGACTGGTGTTTGGCAGTTCACTAGACCACTGGGTTGACTTTAGCTGAGTTACACTCAGTTGCATCAAACTGGTGTAACAACGTAGGGAATCAGGACCCTGCCCTTTATCTTGGAGCTGATGTTCCCATCCCTGCAAGCAGTCTGGCCCTTCTTAAACACTGCTGTTACGGGACAAGGAGAAGGGAACGAGCTCTTTGTCCCTGAGGAGACGAGCAGGTCATTCCTCTGCGACAAACTGTTTCCAGGCACACCCCTTATCTGTTAGAAAACAAACAGCTGTGCTCCCCAGAACAGACTCAAGGGTCTGTTGAGTCTCTGTCTCTCCCGGAGAAGTTTTTCAGGTAGACAAATAGCAGGACATTGTGCAAGGAGACAATTATCTGAGATTACAGTGTTTGGCCACTGAATGTCAGTGTTGCACCATAAAAATTCACATAGGCTGAGTAGCATCAGGGTCCCAGCAGTCACCACGGACTGAGGGGGCCAGGCCATATCTTGTGCAGAGGCTATATATACTAAGAAGAGTTTGAGAACTCTGTGCCTAAGGGAGTTGGGAGTTGGAGTGATGGGAAAGCAGAGCATTCAGCGTGGGGCATTGCCGCTGGCACACAAACCCATTCCTATTCAGCCAATTGTTCGGTGGGAAGCAGTTATAAAAGGGTTGTAGTCATTATTATGATTTAGTGCATTGCCACTGCACAGCTGGGGAAAGAAAGTGAAGCACAGAGGTTGACTGCCAGAAGGATCCTCCCCCCTGTACATAGCACGGAGGTCACTGTCTCTGTAGTGCTTGGGAGATCATGAGGAACAGAGACCTGATGCCCTGCCAGTCCACGCACTGCAGTCCCAAGAGACCATGTTCAGTCAGAGAGTGCACGTCCCGAGGACTGCGTGGCACATGGTTGCCAGGTAGGGTTGCGAATTTTGGTTGGATGGTTTCATCACGCGACATAACCTTTAATTAAAGACTAACCTTTAATCCATGGAGATTCCATGACAATCCTGGAGGGCTGACAAACCTATTGCCAGGGGCTGCTTCTTTCTAGAGCAACAGTGGCTGGCAATGCATTCATGGATGCACCCAGCACATGGGAGCCTGCCTTGGTCAGCAGGATTCTTGGAACAAAGGACAGATTGCCCTGCATTCTTGTTCCCCCTCACACTGCTGGTCAGGGCAGTATTAGGCCTAAGTGAGTATCCAAGACCATAGTGAGTATCAGTGACTGGCTCCACTCCTTTGCTTATGGAACTGGGGGAGTTGTCAACAGCTAGGATCAAACTTTGGGCTTTTTAAAGAACGAACCTCTGCTACTGCCTGAACTGACAGCCTGTTTCTGCAAGCCAAAGCTGTAGCAGGCTCATCAATCTCCGTATGTGGTCCAGCCACCACTAGAGGGGGACAGAGTATGATATATTCATTGAGATAGAAGATATGGGCCAAACATACTAATATAACCCAGTCACTGTCCAGCATTAAAGAGTTTTAAACAAGGTTTGGGGTTTGGTATACAGAGAGCTCACCCTGCTTAATACCATGGCAAACACACAGTTAAATATCTTTTTAACCTTTTATTAAAGATACACAAAAGCAGGAAAACCAGTTAAAGCATTTGAAATGTAAAGTATTCCATAAGGCTTTCACTTTCACAACAACATCCCTTGTTCTCTTTCCTTTAGCTGGAGAGAGTTTTTAGAAGAAAAATCCCCCTTGTCTGATGGAATTTTAGATGGTATCAGAGATGATAACAACTGTCCTTTCTGAAGAACAGAGAATTCAGTTGAGATGGAGCCATTATTGCTGTTGATGTTACAGTCCAATCCTGTTTCCGAAAAAGACAAAACAAGACAAACACAAAGGGGGAAAGAAAAGAATAGAAAATATACAAAGTACAGCTTCTGTCTCTGGTGTGGACTTTCATTTGCAACCTCACAGCGGGGGGTGGGGGGACACAAGCCCGCCACATGATCTTGTCAGCCACTTCGAGACATGGCAAACTTGTACCAGCATTGGGCTGGTTCAGGCATTGCTTGTAGCACCCTCTTTCTCGTCAGTCTCACAGCAATGTTGCAAAATATGGAGTATTCACCAGCTGAGCCAGACTCATGTTAGACAGAAGGAAAAAGAAGAGAGAAATAGGAAAGAAGAAGAAGTAGGGGAGGAAAAGGACTCGTGGCCTGGGGGAAGGGGAAGCTCGGTGGTACAGAAAAGCCAATCTCACATCTGAGGTGGTGTTGGGATTTAGCCAGAACTGATAGAGGTGGTGATGTCATCTGGCTCCCTCTCTCTGGCCCAGTCAGGGCAGAACATCTTTCGAGAGAGGGATGATAAAGGCCTGGGGTCCCAGGAGACAGTGGGAGTGGCAGCCATGATGTGAAACTCACTCCAGTGGCCAAGTTTTCTCCCCAGACTCTTTCTTGAAGGACCCCAAAAGGGAATGATAGGTGGAATAGCCCATCTCCTCATTATCTTGTCCACCAATTAGAGCTCATTTCCAACATACCAGTTTAGGTCCATTGATTTTTGGTATCATATTGTTCTTATTTACCAGGCATGATTTTAACATAGCCCTTGAGTTTTATCAGAAGCACTTTCTGTTTGGATGAATTCAGTCTTTTTTGCCTGAATATTTGTCGTTTTAGGTTACTGTGACATCTTATGAACTTCCACTCATTCTTTACGCTTGAGCTCACACGGTAAATGTGTAGGCCCGATTATTACAACAAGCACCACACGAAGTGGGCGTGGGTTTCACTTAGGGTTGCCAACAGTCGCTTATTACAAGGGACATCCCTTATTTTTTCATCTCTGCACTACAAGGTCGGGAGTTGCTGAGTGCTGCTTTTTGCAAGAAATACCCGTGGCAAATGTAGGTGAGTACTACTTATTATTGTTATTAGTATTAATAATAATGATAAAATAATGATAATAATATTGAGAGGATGGTTGGGGCAAAGGTGCTAAGAAAACAGTCCCTTATTTTTGGAGTACAATGTTGGCAACCCAAGACTTACACTCATATCACTCCTCTCTATGAAAACATTACAATAATATATAGGCAAGTTTTACATTGTGGGTTGCCATGTGGTTTTAAGGCTGGAATATTCAAAAGAGCTCAGCGCTGGCCTATTTCTGCTCCCATAAAAGTAAACGGTGAGTGCTTTTGAAAATCCCACCTTAGGTTGGCATTAATTCTAATTTCTCCTGTCGGGCAAGCCTGGGATTGGGTGTTGGAGTTTTCTTCCCAGCACCTCAGTAGCATCTTCTCCTATATCCACCACTTTCAATCAAATAAATAAATTGCAAATAAAGAAAAGAGCAAAAGACCCTGTGAAAAAGCATGAGAAGTGAATCACCATGAGAATTCCATGAGCTTTCACAGCGGCTGCTGCAAACCCGGCATTATGCCTAAGTGTGCAGGTTGGCAGTAAGGGTCAAACAGTACCTGGCTCATGAAAAGAGAAAATAGTCACCTCGGGACACATTCAGACATGCCAAACCTGTGAAACAAACGCAGAAATTGGGCTTGTTTTCGGTTTAATTGGCTCGTGAGTTGCTTGTTGGATAGTTTTTGACTTGTAGTTTGGTTGGCTTGTAGCTTGTTGCTTTTTTTTTTTTTTTTGATTGGCTCCCGACAAGCCGGGGCAAGGCGGGGAGAGAGTCGGGGTGCACAGTGGGCCCACCACAGTCCCAGACTGCATGCCACGAGGATCTAGTCACAGAGAGCTTTTGGGTTCTTAGGGATTGGCTTGTTTTGGCCTTGTTTTGAAATGGGATTCGCTTGATTTTTGACTTATTGTAAAAGTCGGGGGGCTTATTTACCGCGTGAAAGTTGGCAACTGAGAACACATTTTGCATTGGCTCAGTGGAACAGTCTGGTGAGAATGAAGGTACCGCAGGCAGGGATACGCACTACACAGCAGAAATTCTGCTCTTCTTTATTGAACAAAGTTCCTATTGACTTCACTGGGAGTTCGGATAAATCAAAGGCTGCAATTTTGCTCCTTGTGGCTGCATTCAACAATATGAATAACCAAATGGAGGATTGTCACAGGGTAGCTGGTCACTGAACTGAAGGAGGTGCAGTGCCCCTCTGCCTGAGCAGGTGCTGCCATTTGGGCCAGTTAAGGGGGCAGGGGGCTAGAAAGGCCAGAGAGAGACCAGGTAAGAGAGAACTGTCCGAGAGAGGGCTCAAAAGCTGCAGGAAACAGGACTGCAAAAGTCCCCTGGGAGGAAGGCGGTGAGAGCCTAAGATGTAAAGTGAGCTGAGGAACTGTGTGGTTTGTTTGTTTGTTTAAGTTTGGACAAGGAATCTGCCTAAAGGAGACTGTGGGTGTGGCAGTGTGTTTTGAGTACCTGGGGAGAAGCCCTGTTGTGGTACAAGGATTTGTCCAGGTGTTTCCCTAGGACCTGACCCAACAGCCTTTCCACTTATTTCAATGGGCTCAAGATCAGGCCCTTAAAATGAGGAAGAAGGATATAAGAGATTGGGGTTCTAGACTCACTTTGTGACTGTGGGCAAGCTACTTCACTTCCCTCTGCCTCCGTTTCCTCATCTGTAAATAGAAAAAGTACTTCCCTGCCTCCCAAGGCTGTTGATATTAATGTGTCAGCCAGTGTAAATCTGAGATACTTTCATGGAAAGCACTCTAGAAATCCTCAGAACTCCCAACACTATCCATCTGAATTAGCCACCTCTCCCCTTCTAATGGTAACATTTTACACTTACATACCAGCTGTCACTCAGAGGATCCCAAGCGCTGTACAAAGCTCATACGTGCCAGAAATCTAGCTTTGCTGACTAACCAGCCCCCTCATGTGCAGTGGATGGCTGGAGCTGGGCAGATTTCTCTGATGGGAAACGCCAGTTTCAGTATGCCTGAGGGAAGTGTTAATGGAATTTTACTCTTAAATCAGCTGAGGTGGACAGGCAGTTGTTGCAGTGGAATGGGGAGTGCTAGCAAAAAAGCCTTGGGAGGTTTTACATGCAAGCTTAGTGCTGAGGCCAAGCTGCTAGTTTGAGAGCCTCAGAGAGTGACATCTGGGGTGTCTGCACTGCAGCTGGTAACGTGCTTCCCTGTGCAGGTAGACGGACACACACTAGCTCTGCTTGAGCTAGAACCCTACAAATAGCAGGGTGGCCATGGGCAGCAGCGTGGGCTAGTCTGACAAGTATGGACCCAGGGGGTCAGGCATCATTGTACTTGGGCAGCGAGCCGAAGCTATCACTCAGCTTGCCATGGCCACACTGCTGTTTTTACCATGGTAACTTGAGCAGAGCTAGCACATGGCTGTCTCTCTCGCTGGGAAATGCCCTCCCAGCTGCAGTGTAGACATACCCCCATGTTCATCCATAGAGAAAGCAAAGCAGCAGTTCAAACTTCCCCCAAACTGTCTTGCCAATGCATCTCGGCTCCCAGAGGGGCTGTTCTCCTCCAGCCTAGCAAGTCATCACTGAACTTATTTCCATCAAATGACAACTTCCACTCATTCTGTCCTGAACTGGATTCAGAAGGCCCGCCTAAAGGATAGATGCCCTTGATCCCATTATCAAGCCCCTAAGCCATCCAGACCGGACTCCAATATCATTAGCAATCATAAGCCTGTCCTTAAAATAAATAAATAAATAAATGTATTGGTGCACTATCAGCAAAAAAACCTCTTGTTCCTTTCCAGGAAGATTACAGGCCAAATCCTGGCTTCTGTCAGGTTTAAACCCAAAAGAGAGTACAGTAATTCAGTCAGAACTGTGAAGGCAGCAGTAATTTGTGTCCTTCTTCTGGTCAACCCAAGAAATTCCACACTCACCCCCAACAGAGACACCCACGCTGATTAGTCATGCCTCTGAAGTGAGTAATCTGTGTGAGAGAGCGGGGTGTGGAGGGGCCACGTGCAGATCAAGGGGAGAGAGAGGTTCAAACATACAGACTGTTCTGTTGCAACATCCCTCTGCTGTTAAGTGCACTGAGAGCCCTTCCAGCCCGTGGCCCTGTGATCCTAGGAATTTATCATCCCTTTATCTTGCAAAAGCAGCACAAGTGTTTTCCAGGCAATGTCTAAAATGTCATAGAACCTATGGGCCTGATTCTCTGTTGTCCTGCACCTTGTGCATTAGTAGCACAAAAAATGATAGCACCCAGAGGCCTGAACTGGGGTCCCATTGTGCTGAGGAAAATTGCATCAGCCCACACAGTGAGTGCATGATGAGGAGTAAATGCTACCAAAGCATCTCACAGCCATTTTGCCCTGGTTAAGTCACTATAAGCCACATGTGCCAAATCCTGAAGTCCTCACTCTGTCCAGACTCCCACTGGACTCAGCAGGAGTTTGGATTGAAAATTCTTCAGGGATTGGTCTTGCGTCACAGAATGCAGCTCGAATGCCATACATGGGTGAGCAGACAGCCCTCATGCTGCCTTAAGCCCAGAGACGACCTTGGGACAATCACAGGGAAGTGGTAGGAAGTGGCCCAGGGCAGGCTGCCTTCAGCACCCTAGCTGTCAGAGCACTGTTAGCCCACAAAAGGCCTCAGGTTGGAGCCCAGTAGAGTGGGAGGGCCCTGGCTCCCCTACCAACAACCACTCCTCGGACACACATGTTACTGGCCTAAGCTGTAACCATTAGGTGAGGCTCTCCTACCAACAAACCCTGAGTGAGGGCTGTCATACGCACCAGGAGAGAAGAAGGGAGGTCTGAGTGGATCTGTGGTGAGAGAGGACCTCAGAGCTGCAAACCCTGAGGACAAGGTTTGGGTTGGATGGATTTTGTGTTGTTTCTTAAGTGACTACATTCAAACCCCCGAAAGGGGGTAGGTTTTGTTCCAGTACAACTTGCAAAGCAGGCTGCTCAAATGACCACACAGTAGGTGTTGCAGGGAATCAGTGGCAATGTATAGTATGTAGTCAGGATCCTCACAGCAAATACATGGACAGACGTAAGTGCTGTAACTGTGGATGTGTCTACATTGAACAGCTCTGAAACCCCGTGATAGGGGAGCAGGGCTGGCTTTATCACTCGCGGGGCCTGACTGGAATATTCAGTGGTGGTCTGGGGCTTCGGCAGCGGGGGATCCGCTCCAGGATCTTCCAGAATCAGTAGTTCGTTGGCTTACACCTTGAAGCACAGGCACACCAGTCTGGGTGTAACATAGAGTCCCTAGCATCTTTGCCCATGTTTAGGACAAACTCACTCAACCTGAGAGTGTGAAATGTTTGCATGTTTCTTTTCACTTCATGGACAAGATCAGCCCTTCAGCTGCCGTGTAGGCTCAACTCCCACTGATTTCATATGCCCAGTCAGACCTATGAGCATTCATGCTAATGAAAAAATCAATTGCACAAACTTTCGTGGACAGCAAACACAGGAGAGACACATGAAAATGGCCAAAGTGAATTTATTTTAAACGCCAATGAATATTTGTGGTATTTGTTTGGGGGTGTGGAAAGGTACTTTTTGCATTATTCACCCATTTTTGCATATATTCTATTATTAGAACTTTACATTGTTTTATGCTCAGATCCAGTGAAATTAATATTTGTGCCGAGGACCAGCACAAGATTTATGAACCATTCCAATTTTTAGGTTTACGTGGAACTTCCAATGGCCTTCAGCATAGGGATGTATTTCACTCAACTCATTAGGGATGTCTTGATGTGGAGATGACTCTCCATTTTTATCACTGGAAGGCAGGACCAGTGATTAGGGCACTAGACTAGGACTCATGAAATCTAGATTAGATTCCTGGCTCTGCCACAGATTTCTTAGGTGGCCTCTGGAAGTCACTTAATCTACCATGTGCTTTGGTTTCCCATCTGTAACGTGGGGATAATGTTTCCCTACCTCACTGGGCTGTGGTGAAGATAAAATCCATTAATGATTATGAAGTGCTCAGACACCATGGTGAGGAAGGCCATGTAAGTATCAAGAGAGACAGAATTAGCCTCATTTTCCTATTGAAATGCTTGTAAAGGCAGCTAATATGAAGATAGGCATCAAAGCATTGTAAGATCTTTGCTGAATGGATCTTGCAGATAGTAAAACAAGCTACACAGAAAACATTAAGGTATTGGAGACTAACATTTTGCAACACCATTATTATTTTCGCTACACATCCCCAAGTGTCCATATAGGGCAAGTAAATAAAACTGTGGAAACACAAGACTCATCTTGAGAACTGATGTATTCAACTAATTTTAGTGAGGTCCAGACATCCTTGGAATATATACAGACATATTTTGCTTTAAAACTAGAATACTGTCAGCTTCACAGGATGGTTCATATGCTTCCATTCAACATTTTCCTAATATCCTTCTCTATTCACTCTGAAGTCTTCAGTAGCACACATTGATTGGAAGCAATGGATGATGTTCCATGAGAGATGGGATAACATACAGTGATTTGTTGCCTCTACACTCTACTGTTATTGGAGATTAGTATGGCACCCATTTTTTGCTACTGGTGGTGAAAACCAATCATAACACAGGACCTTGTCTACCTGAGTCCTCCTGCCACCCATACAGCTATATCCAGTACAAAAATAACATCCCCTAGTTCTGCTAATGGTGCATTAGTGACTAGGTGTGAGTATATAATTCATTATGACTAATGTTTTTTAATCAAGCAAAATTGAGATGGTAGGGATGCCAACCATCCCATAGGAAAAGATCGGAGGTAGCACTTTCTCTGATGCTATGCCCTAGCTGTGGCTTTCTCTCCTCCTTTACACAGTGTAATACTCCTGTAGGAACACAGGACTTCATGGCTGTCGATCATATCACGCAGCAGAGATGCACACACTTCACTGCCCACAGCAGGAGCAGAATGCAAGAATCTGTTTCAAAAACAGCTACCATTTGAGCTAAAGGAAAGTTCCCATCTGCATCATAGCATGACCTCTATAAAAGACCCTGCAGACCTCCTGCCACAGTAGCACACAGCCTCGAACAAGGTGGATCCCAATTGCACAGACAACTGCCTGATCCTGTGCTGGGTTTAAATAGGAGCTGTGGACCAATCAGGGCTTCCACATTCTGCCAATTAGCTCCCAGAACTGGGGGAAGGGGAGCCTCTGTCTGAGTTCAGCTCCCATTCTGACAACAGTTAGTAGGGCCTTAGGTGGCGGGTTGGAACCTGCTAGCTCCTAGGGACCAGGCTGGTGGCCCATGCTCCCTGACAGTTGGCTTGCATCGCAAGAAGAAGGGGATTTACCAGTTTTCTAGAAAGAAGTTCTCTCATTAGACAAGTCTCCACTGACCACAAGAACGGATAGAATTAGTTGGGGTAACATTGCCTGGTCTTAACATTGGAATTCCTAATGGGATCAGATCCATAGTCCCAGTGCGCTGTCTCTGACAGGGGCTTGTACCAGCTGCTTTGGAGGAAGGTGCAACAAACCCTGTGGTGGGCAGTTATGGGATAACCGCCTGTGATGGGTTGGACCATTTGGGAAGCCACCTGATGCACCGAGATACCACTGAGTCTACCTGTTCTGCAAGCCTGGGTACCCTTTAACCTGTCTTGCTGAGCCAGGCTCTTAAAACTTCCTCTAGCACACACACAGGCAGGGCCACACCCAGCTGCAGATTAGCTCTAGGAAGATTCAGTTTAAGGGATTTGCTCCAGCACTCAGATGTCCACCTCCCTTGGAGGGCAGACCCAAAGATATATTATGAAATTCTCCCCCTCCCTCAATGTGGAGAGAGGTGTGCACACTTCTTAGCCCCCCAGTTAGAAATTACAGAAACTGGGTTTAATAATTAAACAAATGTTATTAACTAAAAAAGGCAGATTTTAAGTGGTAAAAGGGATAACAAACAGAGCAAAGCAGATTCCTGAGCAAATGAAATCAAACAAGCTGGTTTCACTAAGAAATTGGTTATCAGTCGTATTTCTCAACCTAGATATTGTTGCAGGCAGTTTGCAAAGTTTCAGTGGCTCTGAGTCCCTATTATATTCCTTTTCAGACTGGACCCGTCTCAGTCTGGACTCCCCACTTACCTTCCCTTTTGCAGTCTTTCTTCTTGGGCCAACAGGACCTGGGGAAGAGGAGTACTGTTTGCCTTCCTCCCTACTCTTAAATAGGATTTACATAAGGTGGGAATCCTTTGTTCCCCAAACTTGACCCCCTCCTCCCCCTTCTCTTACAGTGGAAAGTTACAAGTCCTGGGTAATGTTTTAGTATCAGGTGACAAGACCCCCTGACGCTGTAGTATCACAGTGTCCATGAGTCAATGGCAATATGGAGCGTCCACAGGAAGGCCAAGCTTTTCACAGTCCATTGTCCTTGCTGATTGGCCTTTCTGCCCTGTCTGGCTTTTCCATTGTTGTACCGGAAGTGTTATCAGTGGGCGTCATCCAAAGTAGCATAGCTGAAATACAGATACATAGTCAATATTCCTAACTTCAGATACAGAAACGACACAGGTATACACATTGGATAATTGCATTCAGTACATCATAACCTTTCCAATGATATCTCACGTGAGCCATCTTGCATAAAGTATATCTCAGTTATGTCATATTCATATCATAAGCATATATTAATAAAGAATATGGAACGACACATCACACTGCCCACAGAGAGTTTTTTTCTTAACCCCCATAGTTAGAGGTTGGCTCACGCCCTGATGCATTCATTTTTGTTGTTTAGCTTTTTAAAAAGATACATCTGTCTTTATAATTGTATTAATATTGTAGGAGGAAAATCTGCTTCTTAAAACAGAGTCTGTGAGTCAGCAGCACCAGTATCAAATATCAACTAATGGGATGGTGGCCAGGGCACTGGAAAGGCAAATGGAGGATGAAGGAAATGGTTGCACAAAAGGAAATGCTCTCTTAACTTCTCTTAAGGTTATTAGCTCTGCTTAAAGGCTAATGGCCCCTTTGAAACTGTACAACACATCAGCTTGCTGCCCAGTTCATTACCTAACCACATCACACAATAGAGCACACTGTTACTGAAGCTTTCATTACAGATGTCTTCAATCACACCCACTTGTTAAAGCAAAGCCAAACTAATGACCTACGCTGCATTCTTTTTGTAATCTCTTCTGAAATTGGTCAGCTTCACGATCCTATTTCCCATTCTCCGGAAATAGATCCGGAGTGATATGACAGCAGTTTGTACGGACACACTTCCATAAGATCTCTTCCAGTTGCGGTGAGGGAGAAAAAAATTACTTGTGCTCTCCTGAGTCCTTGAAAACTAAATTAAGCCTTTAGGCTGAGCTCCCAGTGGGTATGGAATTTAGCTGCACCACATCGGGACCAGCACCAGGAAGGAATTGCACAGACTTGGGCAGGAAACAGGTTTTCCATTTAGTGGAAAATTCCACGACTTTGAAATTTTTTCCCATCATTGAACCGCAAATTTCAACATTTCTTGCTGAACGAAATTCTGAATGCAATCTCCTTTTGGGTTGATAGAAACATTTGTTCTGATGAAAATCAAAACTTTTTGCTCCAGTTTGAACATATGTTTAAAAAGTAAACATGTTTATAATATATAATAAAAGAAATTTCTCAATGAAAAGTCATTTTGAAACAAAATCGCAACATTCTGTTAAAAAGTCGATACTTTTGTGGTTTTTATTTTTTTTTCCAAAATGCAAATCCATTCAAATTGCCACCACTTCGGCTAAACATTTCACTTTCAGTTAATTGGCTTTTACCAATGGAAAAATATCATGACAGAAAATTCCTAAGCAGCTTTAAAACCACTCTTTGGAGAGGTATTAATCACTCCTTGGGTCAGGAGGGAACTTCTTCAGCTAAGCCCGAGGACCAGCCAGCCCAGCCTCCAGGCAGATTAATGAGCTCAGGTGGCTTACTGTAGGACAGTCTGGTTAGCCGAGTTGGCTGAAGGTAGCCAGCAGGCCTGCTTTCAAGCTCAGCAGCAGCAGCAGGTTGCTGGCTGCTCCATGCTTATGCCCATGGCTACAATTAATCCTGTGTCTGCCTTATTCCCAGTCTTGCTGCAGCCTCATTTCTGTCCTGTTCCAGTCCTACTTCCCTGCTTGCTTCTGACTCTTGATTTGACTCCTGACTCTGGCTGTGACCCTCAGTTTGACTCAAGTTCTGACCTCTACCTTGACTCCTGGATCCTGACTCTGGCTCTTACCTTTGACTCCAGTTCCTAGTGACTGGCTCTTGCTCCTACCACTAGGCATGACTGCCCATGTCCCAATCATCACACTTTGGGCTCCAGCCTTGCAATAACAGTGACAGAAGCTGCTATTTACAACCCTTCTTTTGGGGGATCTACCATACTCCCCATCATGTGTCCAGCCAGCACTGGGGACTTTGTGCACAGGTGAGGGGCCACAGTCAGGGTCCCGCTGGCTCTGCACCCACTTGTGGGAAGGAAACTATCAGGCAGGCAGCCCCTGACACTCATTTAGAGCCATGATCCAGACAAGTCCTAGGCAGCTGAACAGAGAATAGGGCCTTACTCCATTATGCAGCTGCACAGACCTGCTCACAATCAAGACCTCTTGTTTTTGTAGCCTTAATGCAAATCCTGTTTTTGAAATGTCCTGAAAAACTTTTTCTTAAGGAGCCCGTCCCTTTCATATACAGAACCAGACAAGTAGCGTTCCCAGATGGTACTCGAGTACTCTCAAGTATCATCTCTCTATTAGTCATCTTCTCCTTCTCCTTCTCCCTTGCCCCACACATCTGGGCCTGCAAATTCCCTCAATCAGCTGAGCTGTAAAACTGCTACCTTCTCCTCCTCCAAATGCCTCCTTAAGACCCACTTCTATGATGACTGTCAATGGCTCTGTTGTGCAATAATCTGGGGTAGCTCACAATTTTTATTGATCATAAAAAACACCTCCACATGATTTGAAATCATCAAGTCGTGCACACCACTAACCCATATAACCTAAATAACCATGTGATCTTATTGCTATTATCCTAGATCCATAGGTGCTGACTCCATGGGTGCTCCAGAGCTGGAGCACCCCAGGGGAAAATTAGTGGGTGCTCTGCATCCCCGGGCAGCCAAGCTCCCTGCCCCGCTCCACCTCCACCTTCTCCTAGCGCGCTGCGTCCCCACTTCTCCCTCCCAGTGCTTCCCACTGCCAAACAGCTGTAGCAAGTGCTGGGAGGGAGGGAGGAGGAGCGGGAATGTGGCGTGCTGAGGGGAGGAGGCAGAGGAGAGGTGGGTCTGGGGCGGGGATTTGGGGAAGGATTCGAATAGGGGCAGGGAGGGGGCAGAGTTTGGGCAGGGACTTTGGGGAAGGGGTTGGAATGCTGGTGGGAGGGGGCAGGGCAGGGTAGGGCTGGAGTCGGGGCAGGGCCGGGGCAGAGGGGGGTCAAACACCGACTGGTGCCAGAAGAAGTTGGCATCCATGCCTTGATCTCCCTCACCAACCCCATGTCTCTCCTACTCTTTGTAATGCTCAGAGGTTGCACCTTCTTTTGGGTTAAGCTCTTTGGGATAAGGGCTCTGTTCTCCTGTGAGTTTTCAACAGCTATCAGAATAGGACCATGATCCTAACTGGGGTTTTTGGGTGCTACCAGTGTACATGGTAATAATAATATAGAAGACTCCGATCCTGCAACGAGCTGCAAAATGACAGATTCTTGTACTCATGCAGAGCCCATTGAAGCCAACTGGAGTCCATCCACATGCTGCTCATTGCAGGATCGGATTTGTTTATAGAGTGCTCATTAACACAGTATCTGAGCATCTACCTTCATTACAGTGCAAGGTTGATTGTTAGCAGTGGACTCCCAGCTACAGAGCCTATTTCTTTCTTCGGTCCCAGACAGCTGTTTACATTTTTGTCCATGTGAATAATCTTAGCTATGAAGGCTCCGTTTTTCCCCATTAGATAACATTAATTACTAGAGTGAGCCAAGCTGTTGAAAAAAAAAAAATCTTGGTGATGCTGCCGGCCTTGTAAATATCTTAAAGCACCATCTGTATCTCCTCTCGAGCTTTGAGAAGAGACAAGAGAGAAACGGTAGCATGTATTTATTTAGGAAACAGAGTGACAATGTTTCTGCTTCCAGCTTAGCCAAACACTAGTGCCAAGAAGGTAGGTCTAGCTGTCCTCCAACTCCTCCTCAGCCTTGTTGGAGATTGTAGTGACTTGTCCATTAATTGTGGTCCGTGTGTGGGTTCCCGTTGCATGTGTGTGTGACTGATGCTAGCAAGCAGTCAGGAGGGTTGATCTGGATTCTTCACTCAATATAGCTCACATAAATGCCCACACTTTCACCTCCTCCTGACTTTTCCCTGAGGCTATGCCTACACTGCAAAAAACAAACACAAAAAAACCCCAACAGCAGCAACAACCAGCACAGCAGCAAGTCTCAGAGCCCAGGTCTACAGACAGACTCAGACTTGCTAAATAGCAATGCAGACATTCCTGCTCTGGCTGGTGCTTATGCTCTGAGACCCATGTGCCTCGTGGGGTTTCAGAGCCCATGCAAGAATGTCTACACTGTCATTTTTAGTGCTGTAGTGCAAACCCCAGAAGCCTGTCTGTGACTCACTCCCATGGGTGGATGTATGGTAAGTTCCCTCTACTGTTCACAAGTACGTAATGCATTTACTGTCCATCTCTTGTTGCTCCCCTGGGGCTAGAGGCTGTGCTGGGAGTCTACTCCCCTCCGCAGGGATTTTCAGACCAGTCATTGACTGATCTGAAACATCATGAAGCTGTACTAAGAGACAGTGTGGTCTAGTGGGTAAGTTACTAGCTTGGGAGTCAGAAAATCTAGGTTCTATTTCTGACTCTGCTCTGTGACCTCAGCACTAGCCTGGGAGTCAGAAAAGCTAGGTTTCATTTCTAACTCTGCCATTGATCTGCTCTGTGACCTCAGCACTTCATCTCCAAGTGCCTTGGGGTATGTCTACACTGCAATGCAAACCTAGGATTAGTAGGACATGAGTTAGCAGGCCCTGAGTTTTTTACCTAAGGCTTGAGCTTCCACCCTCATTTGCAACCCCAAGTTGGGACTTCTTGTAAGCTGGGGCTCCAGTGTCTACACTGCATTATGTGGGCCCGAGTCCAACCATCCACATCACATACCTCCTAGTGCCTTCTCAAAATGTGACCACTCTAGCCCTTTGTTCCTGGTACAGTGTGGGAAAAATTGACTGTTCCCCAAATGTGACTGTCTAAAGCAGTGGTTTTTCAACCTGTGATCTGTGGACTATGTCTAAGATTTCCAAAGGGGTCTGCACCTCCATTTGAAATCTTTTAGGGGTCTGCAAATGAAGAAAAGGTTGAAAACCACTAGTCTAAAGGACAAAGAAAGTCAGCTCATGGGATTGTGGGATGCTTTTGGCAGACTCCTTGAACACGAGTCCAGTGGGACTGTATCTACACTTCAGGCTATAGGGCTAGAACCTTGGGCCCCAGCTTGACTCAGGCTCGGACCTGCAATGCCCATGGGTTCCTGGGTCTGAGCCCTGGTTTAGCATGATTTCTGTGTAGAGGGAAAGGGGGTTAGGCTTGAGCCTGATTTCAACCCCAGCCTTACATTGCAGCGTACACATACCCTCTGGTGTCTGTCTTTTCTGTGTAGATTGTCTTCAAGGCAGGAATGGTTTGTACAAGTGCCGAGGCCATATGGGGCAGCACAATGGGGTCCTGATCTCAGGGCTTCCAGGCATTACTCTGATATACATGATGATGATGATGATAATAATATATGCAGAGTGTTTGACCTAGCACAGCCTCAGTCAAAAGCTTGCCTTACCCCATCCTTAATCTTTATCCTGGTAAAGTCATTGGTGTATCTGGCGAGGCTGCCCATATAACTGCAGTGAGGTTTTATGATGTGGACACTATGGTAGGAATGAGGCTGAGGCCACCAAGACCTTTCACCTAGGCCACCAAACAGTCATCAGATGGGAACAGAGTGTGATCTCAAAGGAAAGATGGTCCCATGGTTAGGATACTAACTTGGCATTTGAGAGACTGGGGTTTGGTTCCCTGCTCTGCCACAGACTTCCTGTGTGACACTGGCCAAGTTACTTTGTCTGATGGGCAGGAATGGTGTCCCTGGCCTCTGTTTACCAGGAGCTGGGAATGGGTGACAGGGGATGGATCATATGATGATTACCTGTTCTTTCATTCCCTTTGAAGCATCTGGCATTGGCCACTGTCAGAAGACAGGCTACCGGGCTAGATGGACCTTTGGTCTGACCCAGTGTGGCTGTTATTACGTTCTGATCCTCAAAGATATTTAGGTCCCTAACTCCCCATGAAAACAATGGGCACTAGATACCTTTGAGAATCTAGCCCTTAGCCTGTATCTCAGTTCCCTCTCAGTAATGGGGAGAATAGCACTGCTCTACCTCATGGGGGTGTTGTGGGGATAGTACGTTAAGAGCTGCGAGATGTTCAGATGCACCAAGAGTGGTTGCCATGTAAGTACGTAAGATAGAAATCTGGTGAAAGCATTGTGAGGTAGCCACAATGGTTGGGAAAACACCACTTTACATCTGGAAACAAATACTTATTGTGCATATTAAGAATGGACTGAAATCCATTTAAGATGTGGCAATGAAACTTATGGTTTGTTATTTATTACTGCTATTAATCTGCTTCTTAACAATTCATCCACTTCAATTCATCTCTGGGCAGTCATTTGAGCATGTCTCTTTGATTTTAAGCAGGGCTTCATATTCAGGCCTCTGTCTCCGCACTTTCTTTTGGATAGCAGCCAGCTCAGCTTCCAGTTGGATGATGCTGACCTGCAACTCATCCAAGATCACAGCTATATTTAAATTTGGTCTCCTGTAAATTACCTTTCCGAGCAGTCACCAGTTCACAAATGTAGATAAAGTACAGCATGGAAACAACACTGATTGGAGGGTACTGAATCTCAGTCATAAATCTTTTACACTTTTCTGTTCTCTTTTGCGCAGACTATGCTTTCTGAAGGCTTAAACTGCCAGGTGCTGAGTGTTATGAGAGATGTGTCTGTATATATGGAGACAGCTAATAGAGCACCAGCCACTGGCATATAAGAAAACGTAATATTGTTTATACTCAGAAAAGTTGTCATGCACTGCAAATGGTTTCCATTCTGCAGCTCGTAACATGCGGCTTCCAATCACCCACTCACGGGTGCTGGAACAATTTTTATAGTGGGGATGCTGAAAGTCATGTAACCAAACTGTAAATTCTATATATGATGGAAACTACTTTAAGCCAGGGGGTACGGCAGCAAACCCAGCACCCCTAGTTCCAGCACCTATGCACCCACTGACCTCAATAGGAAATGAGGGGACCCAGAACTTTATAGGATGCACTCAGAGTTAGCCTCTGACTCAGCTGAAAAATATCTCATCAAAATGTGTCTTCTCCAAGAAGCTGAAATGCACGTGATTTAATGCTGCAGGGGTTCAATCCAATGCCCATCAGAATCCATGGGAGCCTTTTTATCAATTGCAGTTGGCATTGGAGGAGGTCCCACATCCTGATGCCATGAAAAATAGTTCCGAAAAAGAGTACAAGAGAAAAATAATAGGGGTAGCAGCATAAACGTTTACAGTATATTTGTTGTGTTTTACTTTTTCCAAGCCTTGACTCTTCCTTTTTAACGTAGCCTAGACTCTTTAGACTCCTTCTCCCTCTTCCTGCTCTCCCTCAGCTCTGAGATGCCATGGTGACAGATGTCTTAGAAATATGGACCGGATCCTCACGTGTTGCAAATTGGCTTCAGTAGCACCCTGAGCCTATAACAGTTTGTGCCCCAAGAGCCACTTTCCATTTACATTCAATTTGAAGTGTTCTTGGTGTAGTTTTTCCACTACACAGCAGGCTGAAAGTGGTTGGGCCTTTGAACTGCTGCTGAAATGACAGCTTAGCATTTTCTGGAGCGAGATGAATTAATAATAATATTTAACTCTTATGTCTCTGCTTTCATCTGTAGATGTTAAAGAATTTTACTAAGGAGTTAAGTATCATTGTTCCCATTTTACAAATGGGGAAACTGAGGCACAGATACGGGAATCTGAGGTCAACCAGCAGGTCAGCAGCAGAGCTGGGAACAGAACATGTCTTCTGGTCCAGTGTCCTCTCCACAGGGCCACACTGCCTCCAAATATGGAAAGCATTTACTTTTTCCTCCTTCATTCCCTTCTTCTCTTCCCATCCCATCAGCCACCACTTTTTACTCTCCTCCCCACACTGCTCATCTTGTCTTTGTCTCTCACTCCATACCCCCATTCAGTTTTTCTTCCCACTTATTTAACATAACAAAGGCCAGAGGGATTTGTGCGTGTGTGTTTTAGCAATGAGTCCCCTACTGTGCACCTTAAATTGTAATAGAAGATATGGCTTCTAAATAAAATCCTAGCTGTGCGGACGGTGAAGACAGGGACTCAGCAACCACTGTCGGAATACAGCTGTAAATGGCAGAGATCAGGTTGGAAGGAGGCAACGAGCAGAGAGCAACAGGGATTGGCATCGGCTCCAGTCACGGTCACACTGGAAATAAATGACCTAGAGGGAGGAATGTGCAATGGGGTGTGAAATTTTGCAGATGGCACAAAACTGAGCTGCATACACTGAGTGAACTGAACAGAGCCATGAAATTAATTCAGCCTGTTTCATTGGGCCAAACCAGAGACCTCCGGAGTCTTCCAAGTGTCGCTCCCAACCCCCGTATGCAGAAAGGGCACATTCCGCAAACGCTAGAGCTCCCAAGAAACATTTTTGAAAAGAAATCTGTGCAAATTCCTCTCTGCTCTCCTGCTCTCCCTCCGTGCACGGAGCTCCCATTGTTATCACATCTGTCTCAGTGGGAGTTCCAAGCATGGAGACAGAGTGGAATATAGCAGTATCCAAACACTCTGTGGGATCTGGGAGGGGAATATTACTCTAAGGAGTTGTATCTTGGTGTGAATGCACAGTAGTAAACCAGGGCCCCGGTATGCAGACTGCATCAGCGAGGTGTCTGAAGTAACAGCGGTAGGATTTGTACAGGAAGGTTGTTATTCCCCCCTCTGGCAATCAATGGTGCTTTGGTCTTGACCTCACACTGAGTCTGTACATGGCTGCTGCACTCTTTCTGTAGTTCCCCAGCATAAGTTAAGGATCGTCTGTGTGCATGCAGTGTAGTTATGTGTGTACAAAGGATAAAGAGATTTCTGATGAGGCAAATACCAGGCCTTGTTTTACTACCTCTTTCCTACCATTTTAGTCCATGTTTTCCCATTAGTTTGAACAGTAGTGTTATTGGTTCAAATCCCAGGTGCCTTATTCTGGTGGTGAGATTTACTGTAGTGTATAGGAATTGGGCACAGGTATCCACATGGAAAAATCTGAGTCTCCCAGCCCCCTTCATCTCTCCCTACTCCTTGCCCACACAACACGCCAGAAGGGATTGATTCCCTGAAGGGCTGGGAGGGAGCAAGACAATGCATGTAGCATACCCATCTCACTGGCCAATCCTGTCCCTGCACCCAGATCCCTGAACCTGCTGAGGAATCTCCAAAGATCCAGGATGAGAGATGATGGTGCAGCAAAGACAACTGAGCCCCCATTCTGTGTTGAAAGGGGCTAGTATTCAGAGGTAGAGGAACCCTTCCGTGGACAGTGTTTGATGGACTGGGCGGTTGGTCCCTGATGCTTAGGATCTTTCTGTATCATATTCCCAATCTAAAAAGAATAATAATTATCTGTATTACAGCAGCACTTAGGGGCCTGAGTTGTGAGTGGTGTCCTATTGCAGTGGATCTCAACCAGGGGCCAGAGACCATTGTGGGGCTGCAAGCAAGTTTATGGGAGTCTCCCAAGCAGGGCCGGTGTTAGACTTGCTGGGGCCCAGGGTAGAAAGCTGAAGTCCCACCTCATGGTGCCTGGAGCCCTGGGGCCCTGAGCCCTGCCACCTGGGACTGAAGCTGAAGCCTGAGCAACTTTGCTTCCTGGGGCCCCTGTGGCATGGGGCCCCAGGCAATTGCACTGCGTGCTACCCCCTCATGCCAGTCCTGGCTTTTATATGCAGAAAACTAGTTGTTGTGGCACAGGTGGGCCATGGAGTTTTTATAGTATGTTGGGTGGGGGACAGGGGGCTCAGAAAGAAAAAGGTTGAGAATCCCTGTCCTATTGCATAAGGGACTGTCCATACAATAGTGAGAGCCAGCCCCTACCCCAAAGGGCTTTCAGTCTAAAGA
The DNA here is from genome assembly GCF_007399415.2 of Gopherus evgoodei. NCBI lineage: Eukaryota > Metazoa > Chordata > Testudines > Testudinidae > Gopherus > Gopherus evgoodei. Next base: position 12,174,161 of record NC_044337.1, read on the forward strand.
GACAAGACGTACAGAGGATGGGAGGGAAAACAGAGAAAGGAAGTGATTTACCGAAGTCAGTGGCAGTGGGATTAGATCCCAGGTCTCCTATGAGCCCCAGGCCAACAAGTGCCTCAGCCACTAGGCCACACTGCCTCAATAATTCTAATAATCAAAGACATTTAATAGAAGTGAATTCTTAGGTTTGGTCTGCTGGCCTAGCTATGTTGGTTAGGGGTGTGACCAACACAGCTCTTCCAGCAAAAGCCAGTGGAAGATGCAGTAATAATACTGGCGTATAGGCTACGTCTACCCTGAGAGTGGGTTGCACTGTGGCTAGCAGCTGCTGATATAGCTATGAAGACAAACTCTTAAGTGTAAACAAGGCCTTGGTTAGAAGAATCAAATGTATTGAGGGGTAGAGACACTTGAGGAGCGAGAGCTGCAAAGGGGGAGAATGGACAGGCGGCGTTTAGAGCCTAAATTAACAACCCTGTGAACAAGCAGTTAAGGTTACCCCAAGCAATGTCTCCTCAGCAATCAGCCTGAACACTACGGAATACAAGGGCAAGAGACGAGAGGGATGGGAAGGAGGGGGACAAAAAGCAAGCAGAAAAGAAAAGTTATTTTTTAGTAATATTGTTTCTTAATTACACCCTAGCATGTGGCGTGGCAGAGGCAGCAGATGGATAGCAGCAGCCTGTTTTGATGTTTGTAATTCAGAAAGGACACACAGCAAGCTCGGCAAACAAACAGAAAGAGAAAATAGGGGGTAGGGGTGGAAATCATAGCAGTGATTGCATTAATTCCATGTAAAGGGAGCTGGAGTTCAAGTGCTCGGGACTTTTTAAAGCTGGAACGGTTCGAAGTTTATATCATTTTTGAGCTTTTCACAGTCTGAGGGTGCATATTTGTCATGGCCTAAAACTCTGCTGTTGTTGCTTTTTAATGGCTACCACACGAAATTAAGACTGTATCCTGACCTCTGTCAGTGCGTGGAGATGCCATTGAAATCCATGGGGAATGCTGAATAAATAAACATAGCAAACAAACGTAGCAATCTATTTCAGTAACCAATTCACTGCATTGAATATGGGTTCATGTATTTTTCAGCTGAGGGCAGAGAGGAGGCTCAACAGGTGTGTTCCTAACAGCATCAGCATCATATCTAGCTCTTATTTTTCATCGGTGGATCTCAATGTACTTTACAAAGGAAGTCTGTCATGGGGTATACATGACCCATGCTGACCCAGTACCCAATGACCCAGTACTCACACACTGCTGACCACTGCTGACTGGCAGTGCCTGTGTTAACCTTTTGGTTAACATATACCCCTTGACGAGGTCACTGTCATTATTCTCATTATACAGATGGTGAAACCGAGGCACAGACAGGATGTGACTTTCTCAAGGTCACCCAGCAGGCCAGTGGTGGAGCTGGGAAAAGAACCCAGGGCCTCTGAATCCAGAGGTGAAAGTAAGCTGGTCCAGTCTGGTATGGCGTACTGGTAGGAAAGTGGCCACTGGTACACAGCCGACCATACCATCAGGGCCACTGATGGGGCCAAAAGTGGCAGCTGCTCTGGGGCCTTGTAGCAGCGGCGGTGGCAGGGAGCCCCAGGGCTCCAGCGATGATTTAAATCACCATTGGAGCCCCTGATGGTGCAGGCCAGGCAGTGCTGAAGGACTGGCTGGGGGAGTCTGGCCCCAGCCCTGCCCCTTCCACCTGAGGCCCCACCCCTTCCGCTCAAGGCCCTGCCCTTACCAGGGGCCCAGAGCTGCCCCCCACCTTGCCCAGGACCCCAGCCGACCTGTGTACCAGTAAGTCCTTTAATTTACTTTCACCCCTGTTTGAATTCCTGTCCACAATACCACAGTGGGTAATTGCCTCACCACATACAACGTAAGGATGGACATGAGTGGTGATGCTCAGCTCCAGCTCTGAGTTTTCCCAAGGTTTGGAACAGTTTGGAGCCAGGGTTCCTATTTGAGCCCATCTCTGAGGCAAAGCGTATATATGAACAGAACTTGAAAGTTCTGAGTAATTTTCCTTTGGGTCTGCTCTAAATTCCTAACACACCTAGACTCATTCAGCTGTGAGGAGAAATATCTGGGGATAAGAATCTAACTAATGCAGTCGTTGGTCACATTCCAAAATAAACAGGGGTTACAGTAACCGTCGTGGAAAAACAAAACAGCCTATTGTTTGGCACAATGTGTTGAGTTGTGCTTCTTTTGTGCCAACAGCATTCCCTCAGCTTGATGTACAGGACACCCGACGCTGGAGGAGGGATGAGCTCAGCAGACAGAAGAGAAGGGGAAGGATGTAGATAAGGCATTGCTGCAGACTCTTGGGTCTCCACTGTGTCTGACTTCAGAAACAATGCCCACCTTGGAAGGGTTCTTTAATGGTACATCCTGGTTCTTCTGAAAAATAAAGGTGATGATGAGAAGCAACATAGTGACTCAATGGAAGCTGTTTCCTTGATCTCCGGGTGGATTGGAGACAGGGATTACCTGCAAACTCCTGAGAGTCGGCTCCAGCGAGAGATCCATCTTAGAGATTCATAAACGTTACAGTCAGAAGGGACTATTAGATCATCTAATCTGACCTCATGCATAACACAGGCCAAAGAACCTCACCCAGTAATTCCCGCCTCCAGCCCATGACTTCTGTTTGAGCTGGAGCATATCTTTCAGAAAGATAACAAGTCTTGGCTTAAAGACTGCAAATGATGGAGAATGCACATACTCAGAAGACCCAAGGGATCCGGAGAGTTGAAATCGACTGCCCTAAGGTGCTGATTAAAAATTTATCCAGTTCAGATGGTGGACACTGGCAGTTTGCCACCTGCATCATTTACTGAAAGGCAGGAGTTTGGTTGTGATGTATTTAGGGGGAAAGACCTGTCAAAAGATGTCAGCACAGCTTCTTACCAGTCTGTCACTTTCCACCAAGAGCCTCTGACCATCTTGTTAGACTAGGAAACTAAATCTACTGGGGTCCAAAGAGGCTAAACGTGTGCATAAAAATTAAAGCAAGGGAAGAAATCTGAATACATCTTATATGCAATCTGCTGTCTTTCAATGTCCCACATCTCCTCTCCCCAGTGGTGCAAGTAGAATTCATTTCTTACTGGCACACTACACCAATTAAAGGAGGAGAAGAAGGTGGGACCACCGTACCACCCTCCGCCCTGTCCTCTGCTGGGGCTGCTGTACAGACCCCGGACAAGAGACATAGGCACGCAGCTGCATGGAAGGGCTAGGGTGGTACAGCTGCGCTGGAGGAACTGCCAGCATGGGGCTGCCTGGCACCCCCAAATTCTGCACCTCCTGTGTCTTTCCGGTACACTGTACTGGCTATAAATAGCTTACTGGTGTGGTGTACCGTACCATACCTCCCTACTTGCACCACTGCTTCTCCCTTCTCTGTGATGTAGGAGGGGCGTTAGGGAAGAATAGCAGCTCTCTCCACTCCAACATCAATATTTGCAAATCAATATTTTCTGGTGATGTTTACAAAAAATACTGCAGTCCATGTATTGTGCATTGGGAAACTTACCCTTCATCTGCCTCAGTCAGGCACCTCTTGTAGACATGACCTCCGACTGCTGTGTCTCTTTGATTTTAAGCGGGGCTTCATACTTGGGCCTCTCTTCCTGTGTTCTCATTGGATATCAGCCAGTTCAGCCTCCAGCTGGATGCTGCTGCTCTGTAGCCTGTCCCAGCGATTACCTTTCAAGCCAGTCACCTGGTTAGAAACATTGATGACAAAAAATCACACTGGCTGGTAATTCAGTTTTGATTCTATGCCCTAGGTTCTGTGCTGCATGCTCCAGAGACACAGCCCAGGAGCTGAAGCCTTGGTGGGTGCAGGGGGATGGTGAGAAGAGGAAAAGTGCCTTTAAACCACCACCTGCACACTTCCCCTTCCTTCTGGCTGCTGAATGGAGTTTGTCTGCTCCTCCTGGCTATTCAGGAGGTACAGGAAGGTAGCAGCAGATGGAGTAGGACGGGGCTAGGCACTCCATGGATGAACCCGACTGTCCTGTTCAGCAGAATCAATGAAGTACCACAAGCCCCACCAATAAATAGGGTGACATTCCTACAAGTCATACACATGGATTCACATGCATAAAAAGGCAGGTGGTTATTCCTTCTTGAGAAGGCTGGCTACTTTGCTTTCAGCCACGGGGATTGCAGAAATATGAAACCTTCCTCAGCTCTGTAAATATACATATTCTGCAAGCCAACAGCATATGCTTAATGACTCCTGGGCCCTTGGCTCCAAAACAACAGGCATCTAACTCCCTGATGGGCTAACGGAGTGATAATCCCTGGTGCTTCATGCTTCTATTTGGCTATAACAACACTGAGTGTACGTGTCATGGTGGGTTATTATAGGTTGCTTCCTACCATCCAGAAAAGCACAAAGGAGTTTTTAATAACCATGAATGGTCAGGACTTCATCTGAAGAAATGGTCGGGATAGATTGTCTCACTTGCACTGGTTTACAACACTGCCATAACTCCACGGACTTCAGCAGAGTCACTCTTGGTTTACACCAGTGTAAGTGAAATTCCGGCTGTCTCCAGCAACTCAGGGCTTTCTAGCACCACACTGGGGACTTTGGCTCAGTACAGATGTAGAGGGAAGAATGTCACCTACTGAGACACCCACACAGTGTCTATTGACTCCAACTGCCTGGTGCGTATTGTGATCCACCTTGCCAATAAAGCTTTGTTGATTTAAAAAGAAAAGAAAAGAAAAGAAAAATGCGGATGTGGGGGCAATGAAGCATGCCTGACAGCAATAACATTCCACACAGGAATTGGTGCCTCCAGTTCTGTAACTGTTGTCAAGTTTATTATCATTTTCTACTTGTGAGTGTTTCTGACGTTATCACACTGGAAATATGGATACGTTTTAACCCCTGGGGAAGAGTCATGACCAGTTTATTTTTCCAATAGCTCTCTCATGGTGCACTCTCTTCTGACAAAGTACCGGTAATTGCTTTTTCTGAGGGGCACAGCGTTCAGCAGTGAAGAGGCACTGTCACTTGAATGGAAGATGCCATACTCACTGCTGGAGAGCACAGCCAGAGACAGAGGAGTCTGTTCCCCGCCCCGCAAGAAAATGAGTTTTTAAGGCTAATCCTAAATAGTTTGTGAAAGGCAGGTTTGTCTGATGGCTAGAGTGGGGGATGGGGACGCAGGGCTTATGAGGGCCTGTCACTGACTTTGCTACTGACTTGATCTGTATCCATGGGAAAGTCACTTACCCTTTTTGAGCCTCAGTTTACCAATCTGTAAAATAAATACATAAAACAAAAGATATGCCAGTGTGAAATACTGGCTGGGGGGGGGAGGTGTTTTTGTATCACTGCCCTCTACTGGATGGGATCAGAACTGTCCACATGTATAGGCCCTCTGCAAACAGCCTAATGGAGAGTCCCCTGTAGATTTGGCTTTTGGAGCCAAAGTACCCAAATTCAATCACTGCTGTCACGGCAGAGAGACAACTGTGAAGCCCTAGGTGACTACAGATTTATTGAAGTACTTATATTAGCGCCTTCTGGGGACTGTAAGGTTTAGTTCTTTAATGCTTATAAAATGGTCTGGAAGGGAAGCATCATGAAAGTGCAAATCATTGTTAATTACCTATAAATTATTGTTAGACCACTCACAGAACATAGCCTGAGCCTAGAAAACTCTGATGCTTTAGCTGCGTTTAATATGTGTACAATATGTGCTGCAAGGAATCAGAATGCCCGAGGCACTTGCAGTTCATGTAACAGGAAACACCTGAGAGAAAAAAGGAGCTGAGAGAATGGGCAAAACTGTGAACAGGTGGTGTCTGTGATCAATGGAATGACAAGGTGACCTTTTAGGAGGCACGCGCTGAGAGACCAAAGCAAGCAAGGACAGGATCAAAACCACCACAGCCTGCATCAAAGGAAACCTGCCGGTGGGAATTAAATTTGTCCAGAAGAGGCTGGGAAAGAGATGGGGGAAACAAATCAGGGAACATGGTGGGAATTAAAGAGCGCAGGCCTGCTAGCAACAACATGGATGGGGGCAGTAGCTTTGCTACCCAATCTCTCAACGGGAATAAGCAAAGCTATGGGTGTGGGGTGCAATGATTAGAGGTAAATTACCACAGCTGTGTTGAAAGAGAGGCAGGTCTAGCTCCTATGCCTAATAATCAAGAATAATATTATATTTAAATCCCTCCCCCCCAAGGCCTAGGTGAAAGAAGGAAAAACACAGTGTGTGCTGCTCCAAAGCTGGGTTTGCTAGGTTAGCTGTAAAATTCCTGAGCTCTTTGGAGGAGGTGGGTTATTGTTCCACTTCTCTTCAGGTTGTATGTGAAAGTGTAATACTAACTTATGTCAAATAATGGAGTAGAAATGGTCTGGAATAGTGACCCCCCGCGCACACACACACACCTTGACTCCTGAGGGAATTGTTGTTGGGATTATGCTGCCTTAGTGTTCTAGTGTTTCTGTTGTGGAAATAAGAGTCTGAATGCTGGCTCTCATCCCCTGTGACACTGGTGTTGCATGTTCCAAGTTTCTTGGGGATGTGGGTCCACCTTGTAAAATGCAATATAAGTTGGCAGAATTTGTAGCCTGGGCTCTAAAGAGACCTACCTAAGGATTGGAGAGATGGGGTGGCAGTATTTGGTAGCAGAAAAGTAGGTAGCATTCCTCCTGTAGGTTGGAGGGTAAGTAGGGTGACCATATTTCTCAAAAGCGAAAATGGGACACCACCTGGGGCTAGCCCGAAGCCCCCCTGCATAGGCTAGCATTGGCTGCTGGCTTGAACCTCCCTCTCCCCCACAATGCAGGGCTGGCCCAAGCTGATTGCCCTTCCCCGCCAGCATTGCTCACCCCCTGGCTGGCATGGGGCTGGCTTGAGCTACTTACCTGTGCTCCTCAATCCACACTGCTGACTCCCATCCCCAGCCCAAGCTGCTCACCCCAAATGCTGATTCAGGGCTGTCTTGAGCTGCCCACCCACTTGGGTCTGGCCTATGCTGCTTACTCCCCCAGGCTCACTTGGAGTCAGCCTATGCCACTCACCCCCTCAGCCTGTGCTGCTGATCCCTCCCCCCAGACCCACTTAGGGCCAACCTGCATTGCTGAAATCTCCCCCCAGCTTGCTGTCCAGCCCTGTTACCATCTGGGTGATCCTGGCTTAGAGCCTGCTACTGAAGATAAGCTCCTTGCCATCCTGTCTACACTCAAAATCCAAGGTGGATGAAGGTACTGTCTAAATTTAAAGTGCAATAGCTGTTCCTGATTAATTCCACATGTGGTTATTTTTATTCTGGAATAAGTGTGTCTAAACATGGTGTTAAACAGCAACATTCCATGTGCAGATAAATCTTAGTGTTAAGTAGCTATGGCCCTTAACTCTCTGAGGACTTGGATTGGGCTGCTTCACAGTCATTCAGTGTACTGGCTCCTCTCTCACAAGGCTGTCTTGTTCTCCAGCATTTCAGCTTTTTTAATGAAAGTCTTCAGTTAGTATGTGAAGAGGGAAAACGCTACACTCAGTTTATGGTGTTGTCAATGCAAAGATGTCTGTGCAGGAGAACCTGCAGCAATAAATGAGAAGGATAAACTGCCTCGCGCATACAAGTGAGGTGTTTACTCACACCCAGCAATGGTGACTTTAAATGTCAACACTGTTAACTATGTCACTCCTCAAGTAAGAAAGAAAAGGAACAATCATTGTCATCTCAGATAGTTACTGCCACTCCCCCTCTTCCTCATTTATCAAGGAAGAGCCACAGCCAAGGAGCCCAACAGAGCCCATGGGCATGGCCAACCCCCACCAAGGGGAACTTTGAGAGCACTATCAGACTGTGAACATCTGCATGATCTATGGTGAGCAGTATCTGATTTTGGTGACTCATGTGGACAAAGCATAAAAGAGTACTATTAAGTCCTCCCCCAGTTCAGCTGCTGACCTGTCTTGATACCGCACATACAACAGGTATGATCTTACAGAGGCATCACTTTCAGAGTCTTTTTTTAATAGTAACTTCCATTACAACACCTTGCTACAGTATGTTACATGCATCACTGAAGGGATGGGATCACCTAGCCCCTGTGATACAAAGCAGCCAGCACCAGGTATTTTAATAACACTTGGGGAAGGGAAAGCACCTTTATTAATAAAGAAGAATCCCACCTATCTGAATCACACATTAGCTAATCTTCTTTTTTTAATGAGCTGCCATGGTTCTCCCTTGACCATCTCAACTTGTCTGGCATTGTCCAGTCGCACATCTCAGTCACACATCTGTTGTAAAACTATTTATTTCAAGCATGTTTTCACCGCCTTGCACAGTAGATGGTAGCAGAGTATTCTTATTTTCTGTATGTCTGAAGTTTTAAAATGTTTTCCCCCTCACTTCACACCCTAAATGGCAGCAGATTGCTGTAGCATTACCAGCTTTTCTTCATATGTTGAGTTCTGATTATGCCCAGCTTATGGCTAGACTTTTTTTTTTTCCTCAAATTCTAGTGAAATCAATGGGAGCTCCAGGTTTCTCAGCATCTTTGCTGTTCTGTTGAAATTCCAGTCCTAAAAGTGATCTTTATGGAGTTTTGTTTTAAGGCTAGAAGAGATAATCAGATCGTCTAGTCTGAGCTCCAGGTAACACAGGCCAGAGAATTCTTGATTAACTAAAATATACCTTCCAGACAGGAATCAATCTTGAATGGAATACTCCAGAGATTATTCCAGTGATCATCCTCATTAATTTTTTTAATGGCTTATTTCTAACTTCGAATTTGTTTGGCTTTACCTTCCAGACTATGGTTCTCATGCCTTTCTTTGCTAGATCAAAGACCCCTTTAGAGCCTGGTATCCTAAAGAATGATCCTTTAGAGAAGATCTTGGAGAAATGCATGGAAACCTGTATATTATAAATAACTTCCAGGCGACTTCTGGTCCAACTTTTCAATTGAAACTGGATGGTTTTTTTTCAAAAAGATCTGCACAAGATCTATTTTGGGGATGTTTTATGGCCTGTTTTATACAGGTGTTCAGACTAGATGATCACAATGTTCACTTCTGATCTTGCAATCTATAAAAATAGGGAAAGAATGGGTTAAAGAATATTTAGATAAGCTAGGTATATTTTTAAATAGGGAAAGAAAAGATTGGACAAACACCTGTCAGCGATGGTCTAGATCAGTGGCTCTCAACCTTTCCAGACTACTGTGTCTTTTTCAGGAGTCTGGTTTGTCTTGCGTACCCCCAAGTTTTACCTCACTTAAAAACTACTTGCTTACAAAATCAGACATAAAAATACAAAAGTGTCACAGCCACACTATTACTGAAAAATTGCTTATTCTCTCATTTTTACCATATAATTATAAAATAAATCAATTGGAATATAAATATTGTACTTACCTTTCGGTGTATGGTGTATATAGAAAAACATAAACAAGTCCTTGTTATGAAATTTTAGTTTGTACTGACTTAACTAGTGCTTTTTGTATAGCCTGTTGTAAAACTGGGTAAATATCTAGATAAGTTGATGTAAACCCTGGGGTATGCATACCCTAGGTTGAGAACCACTGGTCTGGATTTACTTGGTCCTGCCTCAGCGCAGAGGGCTGGACTTGATGACTTCTCAAGCTCCCTTCCAGCCCTGCATTTCTACGATTCTATAATGGTGGAATGTACGCAGAGGGCTGGAGTACAGGGATTAAATGTGGGATTCACAACGCAGCTCCATGATGATAGCGTAGGATTCCTGTGCATCTTGCTCTCCTAGGCTGGCAACTTATGGAGTGTTGGTTTTCAACCTTTTGTCACTTGCAGATCCTCTTAAAATGTCGAATGGCAGTACGGATCCCTTTGGAAATCTTAGACATTGTCTGCAGACCCCAGGTTGAAAACCACTGTTTAAGGAAGAATGTAAAAAGAGCCATACATGCAAGTAAAAGGTCAAGTCACTATAAAGAGAATAGATGAGGTATTGGAAAAAGAAATAAGAGAAGGGAGGAAAGTAAGGATGAAGTCTCAGGCCTTGTCTACGCTAAAGGGAAAAGTTGATCTAAGCTACGCAATTTGAGATGCGTGAATAGCATAACTCAAATCGATGTAGCTTAGATCTATTTATTGCAGGGTCCACACTATGCTGGCTGTAGTGTAGCTTGACTAAGTGTGGAAGGTTTGAGTTAGGAAAAGGATACTGCTTCTTGGAGACTCAAACCTAGAGCTTATATTAAAAAAAAAAAAAAGTGGTGTGTGTTTGGCTTTTTTGTTTTTTACCAAACTGAAAACATTCACAGAAAATTATGGTTCAATTTTCCATTCTTGATAACCTGAAAAATGTTACTGCTTTGATTTTTAGTTCTATTCTGGGTTACAAATTCTCAGTTTTTGAAAACTGCTTTTTATTTTAATCAAAAGCTTAACTGAAATCTTGTTGGGATTGTTTTGGTTTTTTTTGAATGAAAACCATTTCAGAGGGAATTAATAAATATCTTACCTTCTAAGGGATATTTTGAAAAATATTTTTTTCAACCAGCTTTACTCAAAATGCTGCAGAATGTATAATGCATTGAGAATGAGAGATGGTTCACAAGGGGGCAGTGTGAGGCAGTGATACTAACTTTGTGCATGCATCAGCTGATAGTAGGAGTGTTGGAGAAGGATGATGTATGGAAATCATGTGCAGAATTCCCTTTGACTAGTATGGCTCATCAGGGTAAGGTGTGGTGGTGTTGTGTGAATCAGATGTGCTGTGGGGAGATGTTTTGTGAATGTCTGTCACACTTGCATATTGTGGCAGTGCTAAGTGTATGTGGTTTTGTCAACAGAAATTGCTTGCTGACACTCAACAAACTTATATCAGATGTTGCTGTATTGTCTTCAAAGAGAGGACAACAGAGCATCATAAATCTGGACTATTAATGGCAGATCTACATTGTGTGCCATACAACCAGCAAAATGATTGCTATTATTTGCTGTGACAGATACTAAACAAAGGAAGAGAAATCAAAGACATCAGACTCATTCCCCTCAAAAAGTTACTTATGGACATGACCGTATCTCAGAGAGCAATATAAACAGCACCTATCCCTCAGCAGATGCAACTATTGCTATGAAATTGATCCATTCTGCAAGCATGTCCTTTGTGGTGTTCCTCTAAGAATAGTGACCCCCCACACACACCTCCGAGCAGCACCACTAATGGCCACATCCTTATGTTCGGAGAGGGAATTTAACACACTTAATGCCTTGGCCTGCTCAGAGTCCCCCTTGCTTGATTCATGCTCTTAATGTGGCTTCTGGGGTAGGAGAGATGTCTCCTTTGGCCATGTCCATCAGGAAATGCAGATTTGTCAAAACTGAAATGTTCTAAAAGTGTCGCTTTAGATTAAATTCTGATGGACACCTGTCTGGCTTCCTGCCAGCTCACCCAACTAGTTCCTAACAGACTACCCTGGAGCCAGAGATCCCAAGGCTTTCTGGGTCCCCAAATCCATGACAGCCTGGCATGCTGCTGGGGGGGTGAGGGTAGGGGTGTGTGTGCTTCCAGAGACCTAGCTCTCTGCATGCTGTGCTGCCAGGGCTTTGCTCAAACTGAGATTCTTGGAAATATTTTGGAATTCTTATCCTATGGGGAAACTTTGAAATTTCAATTTTTGTGCTTTTTAGGAATTAAATTATTTTTTAAATGTTGGGATTTTTTTCTATGGAAACAAGAATTCCAGTTTCCAGACAGCTTTAATCGTGGAACAGCTGTTATATTCCTAAATGGCCATGCAATCCCATTATGGTCTCACAGTAATGAGACCATAGTTAAGGTTGCATCAGAATTCTGTTTTCCAGGGTCTGGACTTTAGCCTCTCACTCTTTTTCCTTAACCCTTTTTTTTGTAAACATGTCACGGGGAATTTGAACTAAGTTCAGCCATGAATTTATGTGTTGAACGATCTCTGGTGTTGGTTTTTCTTAGAAAAATGAAGAAAATCAAGAAGCCTTTGTTCCCAGGGGAGCCATTTCAGATTTGGAGGGGGCAACTTTATCCATGATTCCAGGGGCTGCTTATGCAACTGAAAACTCTAGTTGTTTTGCAGACAATAATTTAGAAATTAGCTGACTTATATATAAAATCTCTAATACTCAGCTCTAATACCAACATTTTCTGACATCCTGTATCATGTCACTTAAGGGGACACTGGTTAGGCTTAAAATTTGAAAGCATATTCTTACTTTTGAATACAGCAATTGAAACAATTGTAGAAAAATCTAGATTCCTTTCTATCATTTAGGCTACTTACTTTTTGCAGTTCACCAAGCTTGGAATGGACCATTTAACTTTTTAAAACATCCTACTAGAGCAAGGTCCCATGAGGCTTGCTGGGGCTCTAAGGGTGTTACCATACTACAAATAATAGACTAGATACTGACTTACTCTTTGAAGTCACTTTCATAGTATTGCCAAGCCCAAATGTTCAAAAATCATGAGATTGGCTTAAAAATCATGATTATGTAAAAAGTAATAGATTTGGTTTTTATTTGCCTTCTGCTTTTTGAGCCTTTAGGGTGCATTGGAGTCGCATTTTCAAGCTTTCTCCACGGCCACAAGGGCTAGAAACTTACTTTTTCTTTAAGAATGAAGGTTGAAATCATCATATATCCACTTGACTCCAGGAGCTGGGGCTTTAAGGAAAACAATAAATATCATCAAAAAGAACAAGGAGTACTTGTGGCACCTTAGAGACTAACAAGTTTATTTGAGTATAAGCTTTCTTGGGCTAAAACCCACTCCATCGGATGCATGCAGTGGAAAATACAGTAGGAAGATAGATAGATATATATATAGATATATATATATATATACACACACACACACACACACACACACAGAACATGAAAAAATGGGTGTTACCATACCAATTATAAGGAGACTAATCAATTAAGGTGGACTATTATCAGCAGGAGGGGAAAAAAACTTTTGTAGGGATAATCAGGATGGCCCATTTCCAACAGTTGACAAGAAGGTATGAGTAACAGTAGGGGGAAAGTTAGCATGGGGAAATAGTTTTTACTTTGTGTAATGACCCATCCACTCCCAGTCTTTATTCAAGCCTAACTTAATGGTGTCCAGTTTGCAAATTAATTCCAATTCCGCAGTTTCTCATTGGAGTCTGGTTTTGAAGGTTTTTTTGGTTGGAATTGCGACTTTTAGGTCTGTAATTGAGTGACCGGGGAGGTTGAAGTGTTCTCCGACTGGTTTTTGAATGTTATAATTCTTGACATCTGATTTGTGTCCATTTATTCTTTTGCATAGAGACTGTCTGGTTTGGCCAATGTACATAGCAGAGAGGCATTGCTGACACATGATGGCATATATCACATCAGCAGATATGCAGGTGAACGAGCCTCTAATGGTTGGCCAGAGCCGGCTCCAGGCACCAGCACTCCAAGCAGGTGCTTGGGGCAGCTATCTGCAAGGGGCGGCAGTCCGTGTGTTTTTGCCTCCAAGCAGCACACCGAATTGCCGCCGTGGACAGCGGAGGCAGTCCGTGTGCCATTAGGGCGGCATGTGCATTTCTGCGGCTGCAGCAATTCGGCGGCAGCTTCTATGTTCAGCTGTCCGCGACAGCGTAGCTTCTGTCTTCCGGCTGAAGACAGAAGCTGCCGCCGAATTGCTGCTGCCATGAAAATGTGCGTGCCATCCTAACGGCACACGGACTGCCCTCGTTGTCCATGGCGGCAATTCGGCGTGCTGTTTGGGGCAGCAAAAACAGTAGAGCCGGCCCTGGGTGTGGCTGTTGTGATTAGGTCCTATGATGGTGTCCCTTGAATAGATATGTGGACAGAGTTGGCAATAGGCTTTGTTGGGAGGATAAGTTCCTGGGTTGGTGTTTTTTGTTGTGTGGTTGCTGGTGAGTATTTGTTTCAGGTTGGGGGTCTGTCTGTAAGCGAGGACTGGCCTGTCTCCCAGGATCTGTGAGAGTGAGGGATGGTCCATCAGGATAGGTTGTAGATCCTTTGTGATGCGCTGGCGAGGTTTTAGTTGGGGGCTGAAGGTGATGCAGTTACTTTCTTTGTTGGGCCTGTCCTAGAGCAGGTGACTTCTGGATATTCTTCTGGCTCTGTCAATCTGTTTCTTCACTTCAGCAGGTGAGTATGGTAGTTTTAAGAATGCTTGATAGAGATCTTGCAGGTGTTCATCTCTGTCTGAGGGATTAAAGCAAATACGGTTGTATCTTAGAGCTTGGCTGTAGACAATGGATCGTGTGGTGTAGTCTGGATGAAAGCTGGAGGCATGTAGGTAAGTATAGCAGCCAGTAGGTTTCCGGGATAGAGTGGTGTTTATGTGACCATTGCTTATTAGCACTGTAGTGTCCAGGAAGTGGATCTCTTGTGTGGACTGGTCCGGGCTGAGGCTGATGGTGGGATGGAAATGGTTGAAATCATGGTGGAATTCCTCAAGGGCTTCTTTTCCTTGGGTCCAGATGATGAAATAAATATAATGAGACTTATGACAAAATCATGAGAGTTGGTAACACTGGTTTCACTTCTGTTTAAAGACTAGTTACTTTCCAGAAAGCTCTGAAGGCTCCCATTCCCAGCTTCTGGCAAACCAATGATAGGGACATGATAATACAATATCATGAATAATACAAATCATGACAATAATTATTGACTTTATGGACTCTATGCATGTAATTTCTGTCCTTTGTTCTGGAACTGGCCTGAATACAACTGAAACACTAAGAAGCTGAGGCATAATAAACTCATCTGATACTCATACAACACTTTCTTGTTCCTTGCTTTTCTCAAACTCCAGACAAAAAATGACATAAAATGGTTTTCAGTTAAAATATAAAATTTAACAGCAGTCATTGCTTTACAGCCCAGCATGGGGCAGAACCTGCCACTCCTTGGGGGATTAAGTGATCTCCTCTCATCTGACTCTGTCTCTCTGTCCTCATCCTTCCTGACCTCTGTGCTGCTTTTCATGCTTTCAACTATAACATTCCTCCCAATTGCCTCGGACCATTTGCTGGAGTCTCAGGGAAATGAATGGGCCTCCTTGGTTTTGCTCCCATCTAACAAAGTCCTTTTCTTGCAGTGTGCAGCAGAGAGAGAGGCTGGTTCAGTGGATAGGGAGCTAGCCCTCAGGAACCTGGATTCTACTCCTCTCCCACCCCTCAGGGACTTACTGTCTTGCCTCAGGCCAGCGCCTTAGGGACAGAGTTTCAAAGGCTTTTAGGCACCCAAAGATGCAGCTAGGCATCTAGTGGGGTTTACAAAGAACCTAATTTTCTAGGTGCTTTTGAAAATTCCACTAGGTGTCTAAATACCTTTTGAAAATTTGGTCTTTAGTCTGTGCATGCCTCAGTGCCCCATCTATACAATGGGGATAACAGCCCTGCTCTACCTCACCGAGAGGCTATGAGGAGAAATGTTAAATATTGTGAGGTGCTCAAATACTATGGTGATGGGGGTCATATAAGTAACACAGGTAGAGTGGGAACTCCTCTATAACACTGGTATCTCTTCACCTGGTTTTGACCTTTTTTTTTTTTTTTTTTTTTCCACCTACACACCCCTCACATCTTCCCTCTTTACTGAATGTAACTTTGAATCAGAGGGCTTGGCTGTATTTCTTCAGAGTGCCCTGTGGTTCTGTCTTCACTTCCAGATTCTTAATTTAATTACCAGCCCTTTCTTATCTTAATCACCCAGCCTCCATTTGTAAACCAAATACTGACTCCTTGCCTAGGGGCACAGGCTGAGATAGGCACCTCTCCTCTGATGAACTTGCTTTCCACACCCAGGCTGCACAGCCCTTAAGAGCTCTGCCTGTGGCTGGGACATGCACTGTGAGCAGAGCCCCTGTACAGAAACTGCCCCCCAAAATGGTGCCCCTGTTTGTTCTCCCCAACACAGTGCACCCTTGCTGCCCCCAAGCTGTAAAATTATGACCACAGAGATCATTAGCCACTCAGCCTTCCCTGCCTCCCTCCAGTTCATTTGCATAGCTGGGGGGAGTCACTATAGCCCTGGTTGTCATGGCAACAGCTGCCTTTGGTAACTGGTTACCTCAGGCTACCATAACCTGTTACCAAGGCGGAAGGAAAAGTACATTGGCTTTGTGTGAGTGCGTCTCCTTTGAGTTTGTGCTGTGGTAAGTTGCACTGCTTCCTTTTCAGAGGGTAATTGTTGGTTACCTTGCTGAAATGACATGAAAATAAGGTAGGTAGGCAGAGGAGCTGAATGTTGTTTTATTTATTGCTTCTCCTCAAATGGGTGGGCTACAGCTTTCCGGTTTTACACTTTTTTTGAAGGCAGGAAACTATAGATATATATGGGTCCCTACTCCATTTTTTATGCAATTAAAAAAAGTCATTTAAAAGTTGTAGTAAAACTGAAGTTGCATGAAAAAGTTGGTTTTAATACGCTTTCATTTCATTACTGCTGTAGGTCACTGTGGCTCTGAGGGCACTGAAATATCACACAAAGATAACAATGGCAGTAAAACGTACACTGAAGATGACAAATGTGTAAGTGCTTTACTATTTAAATAGCAGAGAAAATATTTTCTTTTGATTTAACAAATGTAGGAAATTCACAACAAAACTTCATTTAACGTTCGGTAACTGCTCTCATCAATAAACTAAAACCACAAAAAAGTTGCAAATACAAAATTCAGGATTTAAAGGTTTCAAAGTCAAGCACTGTCAAGGTAGGTCCCATTCTGCACATGCATTATGATAGCGCCTTTAATTACATGCAGAAGTGACCACCCGTGAAAAGTCTGGTGCAAGCCACTTGCCCAGTATCGCATCACGACTTGGTGACAGAGGCTGAGGGCCGCCGGCAGGATCGTAAGGTAAGAAAAGGATGGAATGGATTTTATGTTGATTTTTGTGACTATACGTATTGATGACTTCTTTCTGTGAATATCACTGCAATTTGTTGCCGGTCACTTTGACACTTACTTCCTCACTAGGGAAACCAAAAAGTCATTGAATCTAGCTACAAAATTGCTGAGTTGGCAACACTGGCCAAGGCAGGATGTTGAGCAAGACACACCACTGGCTGCTCTGGTATGGCAATTTTGAGCCAGTTTCTGGTAGTTGGGCCAAAAATACTGGTGGTAATTCTTCTTCTGGTTTCAGCTGGAAGCAGGTAGTGCATGGAGTTTAAAAGAGGACAGATAAAGGGTGGGAGAGGATGGTTTAAACATTTTTAACCTCCAAAGAAAGTTTGGGATGAACTTCAGGCAAAAGGTTGGGTTGGTTATTTTAGCTGATCCAGTTCTCTCAATCAGCGCTAAAGACTGCAGTAAAGAAGAGACGTGCCGAAGCACAGGAATTATTGTCTAGTGGTTAAAGCATGAGGCTAGAAATTGGAGATTCTGGATTTTATTCCCACCTCCTAGCTGTTCTACCAACTTGCTGTGTTATCTTTGTCTCTCTGTGCTCCCATCTGTAAAATGGGGATGATGATACTTAATCTGATGGGTGGTGCAATGAGGATTAATTTGTTAAAGATTACAAAGAATTTTTGAGATCCCTATAGAAATGCCTTGTGGTGTTCAAGAGAAGGGATGAATGAATCCTTATGGCAGAAGGTTTGCTTTTAAAATTAACCCCCCGAAAAAAAAGCCTTGGAAAGAAGCCAACATTTCCAAACTTGTATATTTAATATTAAACACTTAAATCTGTGTTTACTTCAGCATCTAAATATGTGTCCTTGTCTCCAGAGGTACCGAGCAACTTCAGGAGACTTAGTCAGAGGCACCTATGTTCATATTTAGGTTTGAAAATGTTGGGCAAATTTCTTGAATTCTAATTTCTATTCTCAGAACAGTAAAGTAATGTAGATCTCTGTCCAGTAGAGGGAGCCTCTTACACGTTCCATCTACTACTAGTTCTGCCCTGGACAGAGATGCTTGATATATTTGTAAATCTTATTTTTAAATTTAAAAAATGTACCAGGAGGGATTCTTTGTAAATTTAAAAAAAAGTGGGATTTATTGGTGTCTGACTATTGTTATGAAATAGATAGACTTGCTGCCAACCCGCTGAGTGAGGGGAAACATGAAACATCTGCTTGGGTCCATAACTTTTCCCCAGGTGCATCTTATGAAAGAACTTCTCAGTCTATCAAAGAAAACCAAAAAAAAGTGTTAGGAGTAGAAGCTTGGCCAAAGCATGGGGTCCCAGCTAAGAAGTTGGAGGGGAACAGAAAAGCCTAAGTGGAGAGTTTGTCTGTGTGTGTGTTGTTTGTTTGTTTGTTTGTTTGTTTGTTTGTTTGTTTGTTTGTTTGTTTGTTTGTTTGTTTGTTTGTTTGTTTGTTTGTTTGTTTGTTTGTTTTTAAAAACTACAGGCCAGGGTTGTATTTCATTAGTAGTGAAATATTTATTCACCAGCCGTTGTAACCCTTCTACAGAGAAGTAAGAGAGAGGGTGCACATCACAAGTGTGTTCAAATATGCACATGTAGGATACAACTTCACGGTATGGTCTAACATCTGGGATTAGGTTACAGCTGATGGATCAACTTTGACTATAATTCACAGCATAGAGTTTCACCAATAGCAGCAGCAGCAATCGATACCCCAGCCTGTACTTCACCCCCTTCCTAAGCATGCCTATTGTCTGTGGAATTCAGTATTAGGTGAAATCATGTGCAGACTATGATGAGTCCCTATGAAGAGGATGGGGATTCTTCTCCTCACCCCTGCCCAAGTCTTTGCCCATTTTCTTACAAAGCCATTCAGTCAGTCAGGGCAAGTCACACTACAGCTTAAGTCGATAAAATTTATGTATGAAAAAGCACTCCCACATTCCCATGAGCGATGCAAGTGTCACACCAGCGTTGTGTTGGTGGGAGGCTCTCTCCTGCTGACATAGCTTCTGCTTCTTGCTGAGATGGAATAATTATGCCAGTGGGAGAGCACTCTCCCGTCAGCATAGTGCATCGTCACCAGATGCACTACAGTGGAGCAGCTGTGCTGATGTAGCGCTGTAGTGTAGACTTGCCCTCAGTTTTGCCTCCTGTGCTCTCACATGGATGTCGAGAGGGGCTGCTGCTTCTGAGTAGCATTAAGCTCCTCCCCCAGTGGCCAAACATCTTCTGATACCAGTGAACTGCTAGTCTTCATTTCAGGGCTTTCATGTAGAGGGACTTGACTGAGCCCTTTGGTGATAACTGACCTTGGCTGCAGTTGCTTCGGACTATGGTGCCTTTTCCTTGACAGACTGGCATCTGATCTTGGTGTAATATGGTGACTTTTCACTGCAGTCTTCCTTTTCTCATTTAAAGTAGGGCAAGATTTTCTAGCATCAGGACTTGGTGATGATTGCTAAGAAATGTCTTTCTTCTTTGAGGCCAGGATTTGCTTTTGCATCATCTCCTCCTTTCTCAAATGTAAGGTTCGGAGGTACTATTTCTCCTTTATCAAAGGGATGAGCAACACAAGCATGTATCTATCTCATCAGTGATTTCAAGGTTGTTCTTTTGTAGGTTCAGTCAGAGATATAGGATACAGATAGTTTATCGATGCTTAAGCTCTTGAGTAGTGAGTCTGCTAACCCTTACTAAGGTCTCTGAAATACTAAACCCTTAAAAATGATATTTTGCTACATACACACTGGTGAGGATGTTATCAGAATTTCAAGCCAGCTAGCTCACGTTTGCAGTCTCTGTCTATGTATATATTGCTCAAGTCTTCTACCATCTATTGCCAATGCAGTTCTGGCATCTCCAAAGTGAGGAGGAGGCTCTTCTCTCTAGGTTTCTGCAAGCTACAGAATGGAAATCACTGGATCTCTTCTTCTGATTGTGTTGTCAGGTCAAGACACCAGACTTGCTGTTTGTTTATAATGTTCTTAGCACTTTGTTAAGCTTAAATGTCCCAAGGTGAATGCTTTTCATACTCTGCATCCTGTGACCTATGGGTAATTACCTCCGATGTTTTATTTATTTATAATTAACAGGAGTGGCTAATGGAGTTTTGCAAGGGAGTTCTCCAGGTGAAGGAGTGATTACGTGACCCTTGGGGTAAACTTGTTGTTTGTAGTGTGTGTTTGTGGTATGCTTGCTGCTTAACTGAAATATACCATGTGGTCTGTTTGTTTGGGTACATGTCACCACAGGACAGGAGGCAGAAATAAAGTTTCTTGACACCTTAAATGACTGCTTCCGGGAGCACCTAGTCCTGGAACACACAAAAGGAGAGGCACGATTCTTGATTTAGTCCTAAGTGGAGCACAGGATCTGGTCCAAGAGGTGAATATAGTGGGACCGCTTCATAATAGTGACCATAATATAATTAAATTTAACATCCCTGTGGTGGAGAAAATACCACAGTATCCCAAAATTGTAATGTTTAATTTCAGAAAGGGAGACTATACAAAAATGAGGAAGTTAGTTAAACAGAAATTAAGGGGTACAGTGCCAAAAGTGAAATACCTGCAAGTGCAGGGAAACTTTTTAACGATACCATAATATAGGCTCAACTTAAATGTATACCCCAAATTAAAAAACAAAGTAAGAAAACCAAAGAAGTGCCACCGTGGCTAAACAACAAAGTAAAAGAAGCAGTGAGAGACAAAAAGGTATCCTTTAAAAATTGGAAGTTAAATCCTAGTGAGGAAAATCAAAAGGAGCATAAACTCTGGCAAAAGAAGTGTAAAAATATAAGTAGGAAGGCTGAAAGAGAATTCAAAGAACATCAAGCCAAAGACTCAAAAAGTAATAGTAAAAAATTTAAGTACACAGGAAGCCTGATAAACAACCAGTGGGGCCACTGGAGGATCGAAATGCTAAAGGAGCACTCAAGGACAATAAGGCCATTGTAGAGAAACTAAATGAATTCTTTGCATTGGTATTCACCCAAGAGTTCTGAGGTGAAATTGCAGAACTAGTAACTGTAGTCTGTAACCTATCATTTAAATCTGCTTCTGTACCAAATGACTGGAGGATAACTAATGTGACACCCACTCTTAAAAAGGGCTCCAGAGGTGATCCTGGTAATTACAGGCCAGTAAGCCTGACTTCAGTACCAGGCAAACTAGTTGAAACTATAGTAAAGCACAAAATTGTCAGACACATAGATGAACATAATTTGTTGGGAAGAGACGACATGGTTTTTGTAAAGAGAAATCATGTCGCACTAATCTACTAGAATTCTTTGAAGGGGTCAACAAGCATGTGGACAAGGGGGAATCCAGTAAATATAGTGTACTCAGATTTTCAGAAAGCCTTTGACAGAGTCCCTCACCAAAGCAAAGTAAGTCATCATGGGATAAGAGGGAAGGTCCTCCCATGAATTGGTACCTGGGTAAAAGATAGGAAACAAAGGGTAGGAATAAATGGTCAGTTTTCAGAACGGAGAGAGGTAAATATTGGACCCCAGGGGTCTGTACTGGGATTAGTCCTATTCAACAGATTCATAAATGATCTGGAAAAAGGAGTAAACAGTGAGGTGGCAAAATTTGCAGATGATCCAAAACTACTCAAGATAGTTAATTCCCATGCAATCCGGGCAGAGCTACAAAAGGATCTCACAAAACTAAGTGACTGGGCAACAAAACGGCAGATGCAAAGCAATGCACGTTGGAAAACATAATCCCAATTGATACATATAAAACAAGGGTGAGCAAACTTTTTGGCCTGAGGGCCACATCAGGATTCCGAAACATTATGGAGGGCAGAGTAGGGAAGGCTGTGCCTCCCCAGATAGCCTGGTCCCCACCCCCTATCTGCCCCCTCCCACTTCCTGCCGCCGTCTGCCCCCCCATCCAACTCCCCCTGCTCTTTGTCCCCTGACCACCCCCTCCTGAGACAATATTGGTCAGCATGATGGACAATGGTATCAATCCAGCAGCAGCCTAATTGTTGTCAAATTTTCTGTAGCAGTCATGGCAAATGAGAGTTTTAACATAGCCCTGTGATGGTGGTGCTCCTGGATGTAGCATCTGAAATATGTGACGGTAAATGGAAAAGCAACAGAAAATGTGGGGGAGCATTCGGTGCTCCGATTAGTTGAGACCAGAGCCTATTTACAGTAGAGATATTGTGTATGAAAAAGACAAATGTGTGTAGTTATGCTCACTAGATTAAAATTCCATGGGCTACCAATGCACATGCATCGGTGCCAAAGGAAACTACTGACTAGGGTCAGGATGAATTTTATATGAATAAAGCCATATTCTGGAGACTATTGATCAGATACATCTAATTGATTACTCATTGATTTAGCCAACATTTTTGAATGGTGGTACCTGGGATTTAAATGCTGGAGAAAATCCAAGGAATCCTGAATATGGACAGACCAGCCCAAGACTTGCAAGAGTAACTAATGATTTTTTGGTACCCCCACTTGCACCCTTCAAAGATCTGAATTTCCAAAAGTACTAGCATCAAAAAATCAGACCCTTTTAATGTGTCTCAAAATGAGGAGACAGGCTCTAAAATCTGAGGCAACCAAAATCACTACACCTTTGAAAATCTTGGCCTAGGTTCTTTTAAAATAATCCCAACAAACACTCTCTAGAATTTCTGCAGTCTACTTTCAATGCTAACTTAAATACATTGAAAATTTCATCTTTGTCTAGTCTATATATACTAGACATTACCAGCTCCATTTGGTTGGACTTTCTGTTTGCAAATAGAATAATTCTGTGACCTAATTTCCCAGGGAGGCCTGTTCTTTATTAACTATTATGTAAATTCTACCACTTGACTTTTGAATTGCTGCTATTTTTAAAGATCCAAATCTGCAGGGTGATCGATCATCTTGCAGACATGTTAAAGTCAGAGTCATGCGTTTAAAATTAAATAACAAAACTTCACATGAACAATTTATGATGCAATGCTAACTTGTCAGTTAGAAGCACAATTCATCATGCTGCCTACAAGTGGCAAATGCAAGCAGTTAGGACAGTTTATCCATAGTTCCATGAAAATCAGCAAACTTTGTTGGCAACCTCTTTGTAGGCAGCACATAATAGAGACTTTCACTTGTACATATGAAATGCAACAAAAACATACAGCCCTAGCCAGGAGTATCAATTTAGTTTCCACAAGTTGAGTTTGAGGTTTTTGAAGGTTAGGGACATTATTTGAGGTTTTTACCCCTCCTTGTCTGTTTTTTCTTCCACCCCCCAACTCCCATAAGTAAGATGGGGAAATGTTGTCTTTTTGAACCAATGATCTGTTCAAGAATTGTGCCAAAAGTAGAAAAACAATGGTGACCATACTCAATTCAATAGCCTCAAACATGCAGTGCTAGGAGGGTGATAAGTCTCAGTGTTTGCCTGCAACATCCCACATTGCTAGCAGAGGCGAAGAGTTAAAAATGTTGTGCTTATTCAGTGAGGTGTAGGTGGCTTGTTACTCGTTGGATATAACAGAGGTGGTAGGGAATTACTGGGTAGAGAAGATCTAGAGTATGGGCTGAGCAGTCCTAAGGGAGGAACCCTAGGAGCAGCCAAATCTGCCAAGAAGGCTTGAGCTGAACTTTATTATCTTGCTGTTGATATTTTTTTTGTTACTAAAGCCAAACTTCATGAAGGTGGAGAGAGTAGGGGGGTAGGGGACCAGATGTCCCGATTTTATAGGGACAGTCCTGATTTTTGGGTCTTTTTTTTTTATATAGGGTCCTATTCACCCCCCTCCTCCCAATTTTTCACATTTGCTGTCTGGTCGCCCTATAGAGGGGAGACTTTGGGTTCTACACAAGCGTGTGGGACTGAGAGTCTAGTTCAGGTTGGAAAAGGTGTCTCCTCACATGGAAGGAGGCTACTGTCATAAACAGATAAGTAAGAGTTAATAGAACAGAAGTACTTCGTATCTCTTTTGCTTTTAAAGGGTTAACAAGATCAGTGAGCCTGGCTGTCACCTGACCAGAGGACCAATCAGGGAACAGGATACTTTCAAATCTTGAGGGAGGGAAGTTTTTGTGTGTGCTGTTAGTTTTTGGTGGTTGTTCTCTCTGGGTTCTGAGTGACCAGACATGCAACCAGGTTTCTCTCCAATCTCCCCAATACAGTCTCTTATATGTCCAGAATAGTAAGTACCAGGTAGATAAGGCGAGTTAGGCTTATGTTTGTTTTCTTTATTTGCAAATGTGTATTTGGCTGGAAGGAGTTAAAATTTGTATTTTGCTGAAAGGATTTTAATTTGTACTTGTATACTTAGGCTGGGAGGGTATTCCCAGTGTCTATAGCTGAAAGACCCTGTAACATATTCCATCTTAAATTTACAAATAATCTTTACTGTTTTTTTTTCTTTCTTTAATTAAAAGCTTTTCTTGTTTAAGAACCTGATTGTTGTTTAATTCTGGTGAGACCCCAGGGGACTGGGTCTGGATCCACCAGGGAATTGGTGGGGAGAAAGGAGGGAAGGGGGAGAGAGAGGTTAATTTTCTCTCTGTGTCAGGATTACTTTCTCTCTCAGGGAGAGTCTGGGAGGGGGAGAGAGAAGGAGGGAGGAAGGTGAATTTTCCTCTCTGTTTTAAGATTCAAGGAGTTTGAATCACAGTGATCTTCCAGGATAACCCGGGGAGGGGAAGCCTGGGAGAGGCAACGGTGAGGGAAAGGGTTTACTTTCCTTGTGTTAAGATCCAGAGGGACTGGGTCTTGGGGGGTCCCCGGGCAAGGTTTTGGGGGGACCAGAGTGTACCAGGCACTGGAATTCCTGGTTGGTGGCAGAGCTACAAGTACTAAGCTGGTAATTGAGCTTAGAGGAATTCATGCTGGTACCCCATCTTTTGGACGCTAAGGTTCAGAGTGGGGAATTATACTATGACAGCTACATTTGAAGGACAATGGAGAAACTTATGCTACAGAGTATTGTTGAATTTGTGCACTAGCTTCTACAAATGTTGGCCAGAAAATAAAGTGTACTCAGCAGATATTGAGGGAATTTAACTGAAAGATCAGCCCAATCATAGATTCATAGACTCTAGGACTGGAAGGGACCTCGAGAGGTCATCGAGTCCAGTCCCCTGCCCTCATGGCAGGACCAAATATTGTCTAGACCATCCCTAATAGACATTTATCTAACCTACTCTTAAATATCTCCAGAGATGGAGATTCCACAACTTCCCTAGGCAATCAGTGTCCTAATAGTCCATTGTGGCATGTCTCCACAGACTGTCTGCCTCCAACACTACAGGCTTCTCTGTTGATATTTTCATTGGCTCACTCACAGCATAATGGCATACTTTGTGCTCTAACCCTGTTGGTATTTGGGGATCCTAGTGCATAGGATAGTTGTAACTTGCAATGATGTCTCCTGCAGTGGCGGATTTAGAGTTAGTGGGGCCCCGTGCGCAGCTTCATTTTTGCATTGCCCCCCTCCCCTCCGGGGACCCAGCCAGGAAAGAGAGAATTATTTTATGTCCCTCCCCCGCCGCCGTTTTTCATTCTGTTTTTCTTCATCCTCCTCCTATATTATAAGTAATGTGGAAGTAAATGAAAATAAAGTGAGGTACCTTGATTGGGGATTGCAGGGACATGCCGGCCGCTTCTGAGAGTGAAGCGATGCAGAGGGGGTGAGGCAGAGCTGGCAGGGAGCTGTCTTAGCTCTGCTGCTGGCACATCTCTCTGCGTTCTTTGGGAGGAGGGCAGCAGCGGGTCTCTGTGCTCTGCCTGGGGTGGGGGCAGCACGTGGAGTCACCTTCCCCTCCCCACCTTCCTCCATGGCCGTGCAGAGGTGTGCCAGCAGCCAGCTGCTTCCGGGAGCAGCGTAGGGCCACAGCACACAGGCAGCCTGCCTGCCTGAGCCCTGCTGCGCCGCCAGCCAGGGCTCAGGGGCAGGTTGTCAGATATTTGTCCTGCATTTTGGGGCCTCCCCTGTCATTGGGGGGCCCCATGCCACCGCAGGGTTTGTTTCATGGTAAATCTGCTCCTGGTCTCCTGCAGGAATGACTGCAGTTTGCAGGAGGAGTGTGGATAGAACATCTGGTCTGTTCCAGCTCCTCTCACTGGACCACTGACCACACCCCTTTTCCTACTGAGTTCAGGGGCAGTGATCATATTCTTCTGATCAGAAGTAGACTGATTCAAGCCACTTGACATCTTTCTTTCAGCTAAGAGGCTTCCATAGTGCTTTCCATAGCAAGTTGTTACTTCCATTTTACCCCCTGTGTGGCATGGGGACTTGTAGCCCCGAGTATCCCAGAAATACAAATATACAAAATAATACAGAAATACAAAATAATTGTAAACAGTCCAGAACAGATTAATTCTTGTTCTCAGCATTTGCCCTGGATAAGTTGTTTTGATTTCAAATGCGCTGAAGAACTACATTGTAAAGATATAGTAAGCTGCACCTGTAACCTATACAGTCCATCCACCCAAATGTTCATTTAAGTTGCCATTTCCATTCCTATCACTGAAACTTGCATAACAAAAAGAGAATAACTGTTTGGGGGGATTTTAGGAGAATTCTAAATTCTACATTCTATTTCACAGGCTTTGATTTTTCAGTCATGTGGAAAGATAGTTGGTCAGGGAACAGACAGACAAATGTGTTCCAGATCCGTTTCCAGACTGTGTTCTTACACCAGTGTTTGTAATAACTGTTAGTACTGTGTTAAGGGAGAATACATGAGAAACACTTTTCCCCTTGCTTGGCATATAATAAAAAAAAGTTACCATGGTCTCGCTCTCATTATGTCTGACCATGACATATGAACATCTGATGGATAATTAAGGGTAAAATTAGATGGCTGCTTTTCTCTGATCATTTTTCTTCCCATTACTGGAAAGAGCCATCCACTCCAAGAGCAGTCAATTAATGTAATTTCTTTTATTGGTTGTCTTGGAGCAGTAATGACCGTAGAAAAATATTCCAGAGCCGTGTGTACTTAGACAAGCCAAACAACTGGTCCCATTAAAATATTAGGTTGCTTCAAATCTAGAGATGGCCCCGTAACAAAATCCCTGATTCCAGCTTCGGGAAAGTTTAGATGATGAGCTAAACTTAGCAGTTTAGACTTGTCCCTGCTCAAATCTGATAAAGTCAAAATCCCATGCGTCGTAGGTATCTTTCATTCTGAACTAGGGAAGATGACAATAATGGTTTCCTAGCAAAGCTCAATAACAACAATTGTGTGTGTGTGTGTGTGTGTGTGTGTGTGTGTGTGTACATTTGGAAAATTGTTTTGTTTGCTGGCTATCCAACGTTTATCTGGACTGGGGTGTCATTTCAGAAAAATTCTAGTAGTGGGAGAGGAGTGATGTTCTAAATGCTGACAACTTCGCATGTGATTATATGATATCCTGCAAAGACAGAATGTGGGGTGGGAAGTGGAGTATATAGACCTATGCCTTGCCCTATAGCAAATGATGCCCCAATCTCCATGATACCATGCCACTAGTTGGGCTGTGATGTATGAAGGATTTGCCATACAGCTAAGCCTCCCTCTCTGGGTCATTCTTGCATTGGTAGGTAATTTACTGTCCCATCAAAACTTCAGTGTTTGTTAATGTAATTGTCCATTATTTTCTTGGGGACCTCAGCAGACAGTGTGGTACAAAAAGAATATTTGAGCCGATGGAGCTGCTTTTCAGTTCTGACGGCAAGAAGCAATCCTCCCCTACTTAAAAAAAGAAAAGAAGAAATCAAATTATAATCTACCAATGTGTTTAGCCCACTGAGAATGTCCCTGTATGAAGACAAATTGAAGTCTTGCCACTGTCAGGATACAACGTCAAAGACTTACGGTAGTGAGGAAAATATCTTCTTCATACAGGAGGAGGAGGAGGTGTTATTAACTTAAATGTTTGTGTAATAGCATATAATTGCATGGTTCATTACAGAAATAATGATACAGGGCCTTCAATTGCAAGATGTATAAAGAAGGGACTGTATCCTGCACTGAGGTTCTGACAGTGTTGCCAGCTCTCACCATTTTAGAGCAAGTCTTGTGATAGTTGATGGGGGTTTTTTTCTTTAAGTCTCAGCTCCCTGGAGTCATGTGAATAGGTGAGAATTTCAGGATTTTTTTTAAAAATTAATGAGCCTATTTGGAAGCTTCAAAAGGTGAAACTGAAAAGTTCATACCCCAGAAATAAAATTGAAGAGAACAGTAGTTTTAAAAAGAATTTATTCATCTCATGATTTTGGGGGCAGAGCAGACTCGTGTTTTGTTTTGTTTTTTAAAGCGTAGGATTGGCATTACTGTTTCCCTATGGGAAGCCTCCTAGATTTCAGTGGGACTTGGCATGGAGTTCATTGCAGGATTGGGGCCTAAGTTGGATAAAGATAGAACATTTATTAGAATGGGTGGAGGAAGGGGGTTAAAGAAGGATGAAGATTTAAATGAAGATAAAATTACATAGTTGCATGTAACTGGATGTACTGTCCCTTTCAGAGCTTGGTTGTGAGAGTAATTGTAGGAGGGAGATGAGGTTCTGAAGGGGCTGAGAGAGGCAAAAGGAAAAGGCTATGGGAGCTGTAGCAGAGGAACTGCTTTTGTTTTGATGATTTGCTGCTGATATGCTGAAGTTTTATGTTGAAGAATACAACTGGACCCTGAAAGAGAAATGGGTATGGTAGTGAGTCCAACCTGAACAAGGGGAAATGAAGGCAGTGGTTAGCCCCATAGGGTAAGTGGTGTTGCTACAATGCCTCTAGATAAAATGTACTCACTGCACTGTGGCCTCACGTTTGAGTGTGTACACTGAAGCAGACTGCAACAGGATTACACTGAAATTGTGGTGGACCATTATGATGTACATAGTACATCCCCTAGCACTGGAAGTGTGTTCTGGCCAGTATGTCTGATCCATTAAGCAGCAGACAGGTGGTAAGCATCTGAAACTAATATCAGCACAATTTCCCTTCAGAACACAATAATAAAATAGCACTCTGGGTGTATGAAAGGGCTGCCATCCAACCAAACATAGCCTGTGCACTCTGTTCCTTATTATAGTAACATACAATGCACACACATTAATGCTGAGATCCAAAAATCTCAAAGCATTTGGTAAAGGTTAAGCAAGCCTCTCAAAACCTGTGTGGTGTGTCTGTTTTAAAGACCTGGGTGACCTAGGTGAATGTTGAAATTTACTTTTAAATCTGACTGAAATATTTGAACCTTAGGTGGCGTTCCAGACAGACGCCAGCCTTGTGGCAATACAAATGCTTACTCTCCCTTCTGAATTCGGTATCTCTGAAAACTCCAGAAGGACTAAAGACATAGCCAAGAGATGCTCTTGGCTGTTTTAAGCCTAGTTATCTACTTGGTTATTATACTTAGGTTTTCTCTCACACGAACTAATCCCCGTCACCTCATAATTTCGAAGCACTTTTTCACCATGAAATTTTCTCAGAAGTGAGGGAGTTTGCGCCAGAAGCTTAGACTTCTTATTGGTCCTGGGTGGTGTCCAGAAAACCTCCATAAGGTGCTGTACTGTGTGCCGGCCAGTTGACAGAAAACCTTCTTTCAGAACCACTCACTTTTTACAGGGATAGTTTATTTGGTGATTTCCATAAAGCTGCCCATAAAAAGTAATTATATCGGACGTCCAGAATTACATGGCTTTTAATTATTTGTTTTATTATGTGATAATGAATGTTTATTGGAGGGTAGTTCTGTGTGGTTTTAAAAAATAATCCTAAAAATGTTGTTTTCATTTTCTGAAAGTTCTCCCCAGTCTTTGTATAACTTGACTCGATAGGGAACTGTCAAATGTGTTGCAGAGATTGACTTGGATTTGGTCTGCTCTGACCCCTTCTGTGGGAAGAGTGATGGAGCAGGAAAGGAGAATGTGCTGATTTTTGCAGGTTGGGAGGATGCACTTTGCCTTTCACTTATCAAGGTTCTGAGTGAGCTTGACTTGCTACCTGTGATAAGGTACCATGCTCTTCTGTGGCTGTTTAAAGCCAATGGAGAAATGCCGAATCCTTTATTAAGGCATGTTATCTTCTCCTTCGAAGAATACAAGGTGTCAGTCGCACTGAAGCAAGTGGCAACCACACCTTATTCAAAACCGCCTCTCTGGATGTTTACAGCTTCTTCAGATGCTGTCCTTTCTTGAACCTACCTTTTTATTTTGAGGGGGTGGGAGATTGAGAGGGGTTGGAACAATTCCAAACTACACATGAGTTCCACAGTTTTTCTTGATCCATTTCAGCCTGGTTTCTGACCTAGAAACTGTTTTGGTACCAGTGGCTGATCTAGCAATGGATGAGGGAGAACATGTCATAATATTGGATGGGATTTTCAAAAGCCTTTGGAATGGGCCTAACTCTGCTCCATGGAAGTTCAGGGGAGGTTTTGCCCCTGGTTTCACTGAGAATAGAGTTAGGCCAACTTGGGGTGATCCTGAAAATTCCACCCATACTGTCTATTTTCTACAATTAGCAATGAAGTATAGTGACTCGCTTGTGGGACCTACCTGGATGGATGGAATGGCCCCTTAGTAGATAGACTCCTTCCTCTCTTGTAGGAACTGCAGCCTAGTTCTGGGAAGCTACTCATTTTCTTTCTCTCTTTCCCCCTCTCCCCCCCCCGGTGGTCCTGCAGGGCTCAGTCCCTTCTCCTGTGTATGGGAAGATGCTCGGGAGATGAAGTGTCACCAATATGCTGATAACAGTCATGTCTTCATCTCCTTTTTGTCTGTCTGCTCCAGATAGTGCAGTATCCTACTACCTGACCGGGCAGTGTGTGACCAAGTGTAACTCTCCTCTGTCAACAAGCATCACTTCTCTCTCATTCGGAGAAAGTGCTTGGGTGAAAGAGGGTGTCTGCATCATCTATTATGGGAGTCAGCAAACCTTTTGCTAAAATGTTTTGGAGCCTTAGGTGTCCATTCCTGCTTCTGGATTTTCAGGCATAAGAAGTCACACTCAGTTACCTTTATGATCTATGGCTAACTAGGCTGCTGCAAAACCTTTCTGTCATAGGCGTCACAAGGATAATCTATGTTTTTGTCTCCAGACTATACTACTGTTACATACTGCGCTTATAGCTGTCATTGAAGAATATTGGAAGCTCCAGCTAATGTAGGATGAAGTTGTCTTCCTGATTAAGTAGGCTGAGTCAGATATGCACAAGTATGTACACTAGCCTCTTGAGTGCAATGCAAAGTGGTAGTGGTGATCTTTAAAGCCTTGAAGGAGCTCAGACTCAGGTATCTGATGCTCCCAGCCCAGTATCCCATTGCAGATGGTAAGATCAGATGGATGGTTTTTCTTAGTTCCTGGAGCTGAACTCTTCAGAACCAGCCATAAAAGTTGTCTTGGTTCTGAAGCTTGTTCCCTTTGGCTGCTAGCCAGAATCTCCCTTCTTTGTTTAAAATTATTATTTCTGGCAGAGGGATAACCTTGTAACTGCTGATGCACACCCAATGTTAACCTCAGCCTCACTTTCTCCTCTAACTAGGCTGTTTCTAGGGTTTCCATTTAAGGCTCTTACCCCATTTCCTTTTCTATACTGGTTGGCGCGAACTGGACTCACCTACCAGCATGTCTCAACAATAATTGCTCTGTCTTAGTGCAGTGATTTAGCACCTGAGCCTAGTGTGATTCAGCAGAAGAGCCCTGCTTTTCTAAACAAGGTCTTAGATTCTGCTACCCCATCACCTGCCTTCAATCCATAGCAGAGTGCTCTTTGGGGAAGGGCCAAGTATTGTCCTTGGTCCATGGAAGAATTCCAGTGGGTGCCAGTTGAACTTGTGAGCTTGGATCAGGGGGAGTCTGACTTTCATCCACTTTAGCAAACTTGAAAGCAGAGGCAGTGCTGATGCTCAGCAATACAGCCCACTTGGGCTTGTTTCAAGCCCAGTTTCCTTGTTCAAAGCAATTCTCTCTGTTCTCTTTGGAGAGAGTGAAAACTTCCTGGAGGCTTCACTTTCGCCATGTACATGATATGCATGGAGCACAGCCACTGGCAGATCTGCATTGACACAACATGACTTGGGTTTCCAGATAAGGAGTGAAAGGGCCATCGGAGACATGGTTCTTTCAAGAGAGGACTTTTATTGGCACAGACAGATGATGATTTTCCTCTCCCCCTTTCCTCTGCACAAATCTTCTTTTCTTGCCTAGTTCAAAGAGCTGCCTGACGAATGCTGTGGGAATTGCCTATTAGCAGGCGTGTGCTTGGTGATATTTTGAGCAGAGGCGTGAGGACTGGGTGGGGTGGTGGCAAGAAGCTCGCTGTTTGCCTGCTAGATGTGTCAGGCTGGTGTAACTTTTTGCGAAGAACTCTGCCATGTTACACAGCAGCTTTGTGGACGGGCTTAAATAAATGAGTGACTTATCCCACTGCCAAGCAGCATCAGTGGGAGGTCAGTATTTGATATTTCCACACCCAAAAAAACAGCTCCAAGCTAGATTTACAGCACAAAATACCTATTCAGGCCTCTCCAGCCCTCTGTTTTCATTGACTTCCATCCTCTGCTTGTATATACAGAACCCCTTCCTTGCTGAAAGAAAACAGTATTGCTGATAAGGACAGCCTTATCTCACCACGTCAGTGCACCACAACTAGGGTTTTGTGTACCGGTCTGACCCGTCACAATGTTAACAAACATCTAATATGGGAGCTTTATTTCCACAGTAAAGACGGCCCTGAGGGTGCTATGTGAAATGTGTTCTATTTTTCATTTATACTTCCCTCAGCAGTTTCTTCCTTCTTTAAAGAAGCTCTTAAGATTCAGCCTTCTATTTATCCTGTTAACTACTTTTTAAACAAAGATCCTTGGCTATGCTGTATATAGATATTTACATTTTCAATATTCTCTTCTGAGATAAATTACTAGCCTTTGCCACTTCCAAAGGATTATCTAGCACTGCATTTCTGTCTATATAATCACAGTGGGATGCCCTTAAAAACTAAATATGTACCTCCTCCCAGCAGCAATAATTAAATTTACTGTGGTGTTCTCATTCCAGGTGTAGGGACCATGGCAAATACCACAGTCAAGGTAAATACTGTGTTGATGTAAATATTGGGATTTTTAATGGTGCTGCGTGTGTGGCATGTGTAAAGGTTAAGGGGCAAAAAGTATATGAGGTCCCTACCTCAAAGGGTCTTGGGGGCTAACTCAGAATAATATGCATAGCACTGCCTGAGGTGCTCAGCATCTTGCAGGATTAGGCCCTAACATACAAAGGCTTTGTGAAAGAGGCAGGTCTTACAGAGAGAACTGCCAGAATGTTTCTGTCCTTCGTACTTCTAGAGTGCCTTCCATGCTAGAAACCATCAGAGCCTTTTATAGACACTAATGAACGAAGCTTCAACAGATCTGTGAGATAGTGGAATCAAGGTGCAGAAGTTAAAGGAACTGGCGGGACATGCGGCAAGTTAGTGTTAGCACTGAGATTAGTATTCTGGAGATCTTAGCTTCCAGCATGGCATTGAATCACTAGTCCATTTTGTCTCCCTAGTCAAAATCTGATGCAGCTTCTATTTTATTTTAACACAGAGACATATTTTTAAAAACAAACCCACCTGTCACAGGCTCTAGCCAACCTTCATAGGTAATTAATACTAAAGTTGGTTGGAAAATGGGTTTCCTCCACAGTATTTCAATTTTGGGGGTGAAAATTTGCAAACTGAAAAATATGGCTGAAAAAAAATTGATTCAGAAATGGCACAGTGCTGCCTTATGTTACCATTTTTCCATATAGACTACATCTCTCATAAGACACCATGATCTCTCCATTGGGCAAGAGGCAGTGCATCATGGAAAATCATGGGAGATGTAATCTGTGCAGGAAGCCTAGCCTATAGAGGAGAAAAGGGATATAAGGCAGTTGAACTACAACTCCCATGAGGCACTGTGACAGCATAGCCAAAAAAAAATTTTTAAAAATTGTTTTGGATTTCTTTGGTGTGTGTTTTAGGAAAAATCAGAATTTTCCATGGAAAGCAAACACTTGTCTAAACAAGTGTTTAATGGTTAACCCAATTTTCCTTCAAAACAGTTTAGAGAGAGAATTTTCGAGAGCCCTAGTTAAAATTACAATGCAGTCCACATCTTTTAAAATGTGCCTATCTTTGCTTCTGCAGAACTCAAATCCCCTGCAAATAAAGAGAGAGGCCTCCACCTACCCTAGACCCTTGCCCAAATCACTGGACTTTGCAATACACCATAAAGATCAACAAATTTGGGCTATACCAGACCAAGGGCTATTTTAAACACACTCAGACATCAGCTAGTGCTCCCAGTAAACAGAAATCAGAAATATTGCATTGCTTCACTAAACTCCCTCATTAACACTGATGCAGACCAATAAAAGCCAAGTAACATAGGTATAATATGTTTTGTTCATAGATATGTGTTTCATATTGGGGAGAAAATGCAACCTCTGGGCCTAGTGTGCAAACTGAAGCCATAAAGTGATGTCCAGGTCACACAACTGGATACTCAAATTGCTCCTTCTAGTACGCACATTCCATTTTCCCTGATCAAGGGTGGATGTAAGTGTCCAAATGCCTTACTTGGATTTCCTGTTTTAATGATTGTATAGGGCCCTGTAATGTACATAAGCATGTGAATAATTTTAAACACCTGAGCCGTCTCTTGACTTCAATGGGATTACTCCAAGTAATGGCACTTGCAGTCTGTAGACCTCAAAAGCTTTACAAAGAGCGTTAAGTATCTTTGTTCCCATTTTGCAGATGTGGAAACAAAAGGATGGAGAGCCCAGCCTCTAGAGGAGAACTGGGACATAAGGCAACCAAACTAACTTCAGGCAAGTCATTGCAACTTTTGGGAATTGTAAACACCAATGGCTTTGGTAAATCACAGAGCTGAGAGTAGAACTTAGGTCTCTTTATCAGTCTGTCGTACACATTATATCCTGCTGTCCATATTTATTGCCAATGCTACTCAAACTTTGGTAGTGTCTTTTGAAGGCTGCTAACTCGACTTTTCTACAAACTAAAGTAGTATATATACTCTTCCAATTTACAATTCTGCTTGTAGCTCTGCATAGAGAGCCAGATCCAACTTCCAATCAAGTCAATGGAAAAGCTCCCAGTGCCTTAAATTGGAGTTGGATCTGGCCCATAGGCCCTTATTCACCAAGGTATTTAAGCACATTTCTAACTGGACTTCAATGGAATTATCCATGTGCTACAAGTCAGGTACATGCTTATGTACCTTGCTGATTGGGAGATATATTTAGAAAGCACTACACATTTTTAGTGCTTTGTGAGCAGGTATCTTAATATTTCTGACCTTTATTCTTGGGAACAGCTTTGACTCCCACTTCTACACTTTAATGCATTAGGCATAATGACTCTTTAATATAATATAATTGCAAGTGGACTGAAACCTTTAAGTGGCCAAGGGCCAGAATAGAGAACTCTCTAGATCTGATATTTTCAGCTTTATATTTTGCCTCTCTTGCTTCTGCTATTTTTTTCATCTCCAATGAATAGAAGGCTTCATCTTTGTAAACGACATCAGGACAACACACACATGAATTGACTCCACCACAAGCTCCTCAGTAACACTCTCACTGTTTGGGGGAAGTAAATATGTGAATTTCAAAAGGTTGTTCTGTGTGGAGAATCTGTTTGGACTTGAACAGGAAGTGGGGAGCAGGCATATAGGTAGAAATATTAATGAAGTTTTTTATAAAGGCTTCATTCAAGGCTTTCAAAGAAAATATAACTCTTATGGGACCCACAGTTTATCTGCCAAGTCCAAGAATCTGGCTGGAATTTTAAAAAAATATTTAAAGGTCTGCACAAGAAGTAAAGATTAAATGGCAGACCTACCTCACAAAGTCACACATGAAATGTAAAGAGATTGCCGCTATCAGAAAAGAGCAAAGTCTGTAGAATAAGGTTTGGGGTGTTGAAGTCCATGTGTATTGGGCTGTACTGCTGTGATTAAATTATAGGTCCTTCATGTTGTCTTACATTAGAAAGAGAGAGAGTGTGTGTGTGTGTGTGTGTGTGTGTGTGTGTGTGTGTGTGTGTGTGTGTGTGTGTGTGTGTGTGTGTGTGTGTGTGTGTGTGTGTGTGTGGAGGGCAGGCCTGATTGAGCTAGTGTGGATTACACTAAGAGGATAAGAACCTAGTACTACATTGCTAATGGAGTTACTCCTTTAGCTCAACTGGTAAAGGCTCATGGTTTTGATGACCGAAGCATGAAATTGTTGCATTCACGCAGTGCTTGTTGCTTAAAAGAAGTGAAAACTGAAGTGTAGTTAGGAACAAGGTTAAATAGAGGTCCTAGAGCTGCCAGTTGTAGGATCCAAGACAAAAGTTTTATCAAGTGAACTGGACAGAATATTGGAGAATACACTGAAGGAACAGATATGTGCTGGTAGGGTGACCTAATAGAGAAGGCCATCAATCTCTAATGGGCCTGTTCCATTTCTAACTTAATTGATTTCCCAAATAATTACTTTGGCTCAGCAATGTCTAGGCCAGTTGTTTAGTGAAATGGTTTCCTTCAGATCAGAATGGAAGGGTCATCTCTGCTCCTTGAATTAAGGTTAGATGATGCTTTAACACAGGGGTCAGCAGCCTTTCAGAAGGGGTGTGCTGAGTCTTCATTTATTCACTCTAATTTAAGGTTTCGCATGCCAGTAATACAATTAAACATTTTAGAAGGTCTCTTTTTATGTCTATAATATATAACTAAACTATTGTTGTATGTAAAGTAAATAAGGTTTTTAAAATGCTTAAGAAGCTTCATTTAAAATTAAAATAAAATGCAGAGCCTCCCAGACCAGTGGTCAGGACCTGGGCAGGTTGAGTGCCACTGAAAATCAGCTCGTGTGCCGCAGGTGGCCTACCCCTGCTTTAACCTCTCACCCTGAGGAGGTGTGTAGCTGGGTTGCCCAGGAGGAGCCTGCATAAGGAACTGACTCAGAGGTTAAATTATTTCCATTATCCCATGCTTTTGGGGATGGTAATCTGTTACTGGCCCTTTCCTTATATGTACTTTGCCTTTTGCCTCTGTAGGCCATGCTTTCTGGACCATATCACTAATGCCAGTGGAAATTGTACACTACTAAGCAGAAGAGAGTAGTTATGGATTGTGATTTAGGGGAAAACTTCCTACAACTGGACTCCGCTATAAGATTCTTGACCATGGAATTCATGGTCCTTTCCTCTAATGTGCCTTAACCAACATCCTGTAGGGAAGGAAAAAACAAAATCTCAATTATAAAACACTCAAACTTTTTCTTTGCTACCTTTCCTGAAGCATCCATTCGTGGCCTCTGATATGCTTGCACATTTTTTTACTTGTACCCTACAGATTAGCTCTGCCAGAACTATTAATATTACTGATCATTTCCCAGAGTGCACTGCCTGAAAATACACATGGTAGCTTTCTTTTCTCTCCCTTACTAGAGCAAGGCTGAGTGTTGCACTGTGCATGGCTTCAGACTTCACAGCCTGGTTACCAAGGTTGCCAGCATAAAAACTTGACTCTTTTTTTCTTCTAGACATCTCTTCCTCCCCACAACCTGGCATTCCAGTGACTTTCAAAGTACTCTTTTTAGAAGCTCTTTCCTTAATGCATGGGTGGCAGTGTGTTTACTCTCTATTTTGGGGCAACGTTGTTTGCTTTCTGTCCAAGTCTTCTAAGGTGTGCCATATACTAATGTGAATGTGATGGGTACCCTTTATAGGTGCATGTACAGGAAAAATAATCTTAAATTATTTCTACTGCAGTAGCGCCTGGAGGCCACAGTCTGGATCATGGCCCCGTCATGTGAAGTGTTGTGTAGAAAAAAATGGTCCCTGCCCAAAAGAGCTTACAAGAGACTGCAAATGGATACAGCAACACAGGAGGCAAACATAAGTAACAATGAGATGATTACAATTCGTGTAAGTATTTTCACCTCCACTTTAGAGTTGAGTAACTGAGGTGTAGAGAGATTAACTTACTTGCCCAAGGATTCTCAGAGAATCTGTTGCAGAGACCCAGATCTTAAACCCAAATCTCCTGGATCCTAGTCCAAAATAATGACCACAAGATCATTGTTCCTTTGTCTAAAACCCTAATAACAAAACATAAGTATGTGATTAACTCCACAATGAGCCTGTTCACATGCTTAAATGTTTTGCAAGACTGTGGCCTAAGTAACATACATGTGAAAAATTTCAGGATGAAATCCTGAACCTACTGAAGTAAACTGATTTCAGTGGGGGCAGAATTTCCTCCCATGCCTTCTTTTTAAGACAAGCAACAGAATATTAGAGAAAAAACAAACACTATATAGGTCTTTTTTTCCTGTTTAGAGCAATGAACAGATGCATTTTTGTAAATCAAAAGGAAGCGAGACATTTTATGAAGTAAGCTTTAAAAATTTTGCATTGTCCTATGAACACATCTGCTATGATATTTGCATAGAATTTTTTTAGACAGGTAGAGAATGTTGTTTCTACAGTTCTCAATCCAACATGTTTTTTTAATTAGTTCATGAGCTTCTTTGGTGCACTGTTCTACTCTAAGAAAAAAATAACACCACACACACTAATCTTTTACCTTTTGCTTTTTTTTTCTTCTTCATATGAGGTCATGAAATAATCTTTCTAGACATGGACAGTAATTGATAAGACCTGGCAGAAATTTGAAATAAGTTCATATTCACTTTTATATTCATACTTTTTTTTAAATACCAAAAGGGAACATTGCATCATCTAATCTGACTTCTGTATAACATAAAAAGAAAGTACTTAGATTATAAGCTCTTTGGGACAGGGCCCATGTTTTTGTTTTGTACAGCATCTATCACAATTGGGTCCAGGTCCATGACTGAGGAACCTAAGACATTAGTGCAATACAAATAATAAATTAACAGTATTGGGGTTCTAGCTAGTTACCATGTAATACTGCAGGCTACCAACAGATGGTGACTCATTTTGGTGAAGGCTGGACTCTAGAATAAAAAGCAAAAGTGGGACAGGAAGTTGTTGCTGGCAGCCGACATAGCTATTTCCTGACTTTGTCAAATGTGCAACAGTAAAGCCTATTTGGGAACATACTTCTCTATCTAGTCAGACCTTATTAATTTAGACTGCTAGGGTATGAAGCAAGGATCTGGGTCAGGGTGTACATGAGTGGTGCTGGCAATAGCTGGAAATAAGACCTGCCTCCAAGATGTGGCACGGTTGTGTGATTGTACTAAAATTTCACTCTTGGAAAAAGACACTCAGGGACTGCTCTCCTGTTTTTCTCTTCTTAGGTCGTGAGTTCCTTAGAGTAAGGACTGCTTTCCTTGAGTGTTTGCCAAGCATAGAGTGGGTGCAGCTACAAATAAAATAAGGAAAACATGCAAATGGTCTCTCTGGCTTTGTGTTGACTGCTCAAAAAGGTATGCATTCACCATGAGATAACAAACGTTAACTAGCCTGCTGGAAATCCCTAGTAGAGTCAAAGAGCTGTAGCATTTACTGCTCAATAAAGCAAGCAGGCTCAACCACGGGTGGAGACATATTGCTGACTTTACATAGCTACCTCATGGTAAAAACTACAGTGCCTTTCTCCACTAAGATTTGACAGTGAGATAACTATGTTGTGTTTAGTTACTCTGCAATTTTAAAAAACCCCACATGCGTGCGCACACCTTTTTTTGCAGTGAAGACGTAGTCTATGAGCAGAACGATATCTATCTACCTTGAGTCAAAGAGGCAGACCAGCTTTGCTGTTACTGTGGGACTGATTCTGATCTCACTTACCCTACTGTAACTCCATAGGCTTTGCTGGAGTTATTCCTGATTAACACCATTGTAAATGAGTTCACAAGCAGGCTCCTTATCTGTAAACTTAATGTATGATGACAGCTTAGATAAATAATAGCTTAGGAGTGCGTCCTATGAACTCTGTGTAGCCCCACTGTGTTCTGTCACACAGGTCATGTTCTTTTCTCATGATATCTCTGGCCTATGTGTTCTAACCCATTTTCTCAGGATGTGGGTGTGTGCTGCGGCAGTTATTAGAATACAATGGCTTTGCTGGCTTAGCGCGCTCAATCTCACCTTCTTCTGCCACCACAAATTCTTGCTACTAGCGGAGCATGGCTAGCTGCTCCTTTACTTCTGTTACATATAGTGAAATCCTGGCTCCACTGAAGTCAATGACAAAACTCCCATTGACTCCAGCGGGGCAAGATTTCTCTATTTCCGGTGCTGAAGGATACAAGTTCCATTCCCATCGCCCTTCCTTAATGTTAATGACTGCATCACCTCTGATCTATCAGTGGGTACACAGATATAATAGTGATGAGTTTGGTATAAATAACTACTAAAGTGATAGGAATGTCAGGCATGCTCAAACAACTTATAAGCCCTAAAACTGATAGAACTTCTTTTTGCTGTATCTCTTCTTATGATCATTAGGGTTATGGTTAG
The DNA here is from genome assembly GCF_007399415.2 of Gopherus evgoodei. Lineage (NCBI taxonomy): Eukaryota > Metazoa > Chordata > Testudines > Testudinidae > Gopherus > Gopherus evgoodei. The sequence goes on from NC_044337.1 coordinate 12,214,495, forward strand.
CATTGATTCCATTAGGTTTTGTGGATACAAATCATTTTAGTGACAATTGTGTATAGAACTATCTTGAGTCATAGCCTAGCCCAACTTAACAAGGGATGTTTTGAGTCATAATCCTCTCCGGCCATGGCTTTATCTTCACTAGATCTCTGTTCTTCAGCTTGGTGAAAGACCAAAATATCGCTTTGTGCAGAATTTTAAAATGAAGGGCAGGGGGAGAGGGAGAGATTCCCTCAGCGCTTGGGCTTCAGATATACCAAGAGGATTCCCAAGAAACACAGGCTAGAAATAGATAATAAAATCAGTAAGGCGGCTGTGTTCCAGATTAAGCTATAAAGAGAGACGTCACGAGTTATTCAGGGTATCTTATTTTGTAGACTAAGGAAATCCATATGAAAATGGCCTTTCTGTCTAAATGTTGGTTTTTTGTGTGTGTGACTCCAGTTGCTGAAACACCCAAGACAGGGTGCATATTTTGGCCCATTGGATAAACAGAGCCTAACATGAGTAGCAACATCTGATTCCCTCCCTTGCTATATAAACTAATGGTAATTCATCCAGTTTTCAATAGAAAGGCCACCAAGCTGGTTGAAATATATTTGGGGCTAGTTTTGTGGAATAAAAAGGTCAACTCAGAACAGCAAAGCAATGACCAGATGCCAACACTTTGTGGTGGGCATAGAGACTGGTAACTTGTCTTGTAAGCGGTCAGATTGCCCGGCAGAAAGGAAAGGTGCTTGAAACTGTTGATGATTTGGCAAAAGAGAACTTTGGCCTATTGTGGTAGTGCAATGTTTTCTTATCTGTTCTATTAAAAGTTTCCATAGGTTGTTTGTTTTTTTAAAAGACCCTAATTTATAAGTTAGACAAATACCACAGAAGCTGTTTGGACAGGAAAGTGTCATTTAAAAAGTAAGCTAGCAAAAATGATGGCTCTTAGCCAAATTAATAACATAATGTGACTAAAAAAGTCTCTCCTCATATAATGCTTGCAGTGCTATCAAAATAACAAATAGCAGCAGTGACTCATTCTATGGAGTCCATTAGTGCCTATGCAGAGTATATTATGCACTCTGTATCCTGCTGCCTTACTTCTTAGCTAGGATGAATCAGACAGTATTGTCTGTGACTTCAGGGGAGTTCTCGTTTATGGGCTTTAATTTTATGCTGTGGAAAGACATAGGGACACTTTAAGATGTATACTGGAATTCAGGGGCTCCGGAGCACTACTAGAGAGAGCATTTCCGTTCTTCCCCTGTAAAACTGATCATGACTGTGACAGCTTTCAGAAACAATCTGAAGGTGCTCATTTATTATAACAGGAACATCTTTGGTTCCAGCTTTTTTTGTTGATTGAGCAACATCCAGAGACTTTTATAGGTGGAAGAGGTAGTTGCATCAAAGAGCATATGACAGGCATACAGATGAGTTCAAGCTGCTAAATTCAAATCCAGACACACATTTACACCAAGCTTTGAGGGTGTTTTGGATTCCTGGTTGCAGTTCTGTAGACAGCAGTGAGTACATATGAGCTGGGATTTGGACTGAATATGAATTTTATGTTTAAAAACTAGAGACTAACCCCAAATCTTTCCTGACAGCTCCATTTGTTTTACTACATTTCTATTTATCTAAATTCATTTTGAAAGCAGGAAATACAAGATTAAAAACCAAGCAAACCTTATTGCTGAAGGAAATGGGGTGGGGGAACACCCAAATCTCTAGGTATTTGTCCAGCCTCCTGAAGAGTAAACAACTGCAAGAATGTGGAAACTTTGTTTTCTGGAGTAATTGTTCAAAGCTGGGGGTTTACAGCTTACTGAGAATTATTTGATAGAAAATTTAAATCTCCCTAACTCTGCCATCTCATGTTTCCCCTTGCCCTCTCACTATCCCAACTCCTTCCTTCCTTTCAGAGTATTATTGACACCCACAAGGGTCCCAGACGTGACCACTGGGGTAGAGTTAGAACCTGACTTGACACCCTTCAATGGGTGCCTTATGTGGGACCTGATCCAAAACACATTGAAGTATATAGGATTCTTTCCATTAACTTCAACGGGTTTGGGATCAGATCCTATGTTTGCATGCTATTTTGAAGCTTAATTCACTTTGTAAGTGAATGCAGCTTTACCTAATTAATTGAGGTGGTATGTGCTCAGGAAGGACTTTGTGGAGTAGGACTGATTCATAAGCACTGAAGCAGTGATACTTACTGTCAGTCCTACTTAATTGAGGACACAACAAGTGCACTTTCTAAGTGAAGTAAATATGGCTAAGGTTGGAACAGTGGGCTGCAGTGTTCCCCATGTAGTATCTAAAAGGTGTGATTAATTTCCCTCTAGAAATATAAAATATACCTATTATCCACATTCTGGTAATTATAACCAAAGAAGAATGTACTTAGCTTGGTTTGCTTTGGGAAATCTGCTTTTGTACCTCTTCTTTGCTTTTAAGTCCAGAAGGGACAATTGCAATTATCAACTCTGACCTCTTGCATAGTACAGGCTGTAGAATTTTATCCAGTGATTACTTTCCTCGGCTGGGTTAGACGTAGGAAATGTATTCAATACAATATTCTGTGTTTAAATGTGTCCATTATAACTAAAGAGCACTGTATTTCCGTGAACATGTACTTGTGGGAATATCATCTGAAAGCTTAATCATTGCTCTAGGGCCAGTTGGAGTCTTCACATCCAAACATCCGCACATTTTTGGAGTGCTGGGAAGTGAATTGTTATCCAGATCTGAATTTCACAACTGGCCTGTGTAAACAGAGATCCAATTACTAGCACAAGCAAACAGGAAGATGTAATCTTGGTATAGGAAGTGTCCTATGGGCCAGATTTTCAAAGGTTTTTAGGTGCCTAAAGCTACAGATGGACACCTAGTGGGATTTTCAAAATGTTGGCACCTAAATCCCATTGATTTCAATGGGAGCTGGGTATCTAACCTGCTTAGGCACATTTGAAAATCCCACTAGACATTTATCTGCATCTTTAGGTGCCTAAATACCTTTGAAAATCTGGCCTGATGCCTCTGAGCATGCCCAGTGTGAACTAGACATTTCCAGAAGCTGGAACAGGCTGTATCTGAGCTGGGTTCTTGTGCAGACAAAGGTAGGATGGAGAGAAATCACAGTACTTAACTCCTTAGTTCTTTACTAAATGTTGCCTCTACTATGAGCTAAACAAAATGCACAGAGCCCTGTTCTCCTACAGTGTGACCAGAGTGGAGGAACCACCCACATTCTGTTGCAAGAAAACAGGGTCACTGCATTCAAATTGAAAAGGCATGCATGTGTTTGAAGCCTGTTTCTAGTGAAATTATACTTCTAATATAGCAAAGCTCCCATTGATTTCAATGGCTAAGAGTCAGGCCCCTACAGACTTTTTTGTAATGACCAATCAATTCCCACTGCTCAGAATCCTTTTTAACTGGTCCTCTGAGACTATTTTTGTGCTCTACTAATTTAATGCACTAATTTGGCACATAAAAGGTGGAGCCCGTGATATCCTGTTCCTGAGGAAGGAACATCGGGGAACACTGCAACCCACTGTTCCAACCTTAGCCATATTTACTTCACTTAGAAAGTGCACTTGTTGAGTCCTCAATTAATTAGGTAAAGCTGCATCTACTGAAAACAAATGAAAGAGCTACTGTGTGGGAGGAGGAAGAAAAAACCTAAAGGATGACAGGGGAAAGATAATGAGTGCTGAAAAACAAATGGTGGTAATGAAGCCAGAGAGTGATCAAAGGTATGGATCTGTTTAAAACTTAAATTGTAGATGCTGTTTTTTAAATTGGCTGTAAGTGAAGCTGCCACTGCTGTTCTGTAGGCTATTTGGTGTGATTTTTTTTTCGGTGGTTGGGGGGGGGTGCTTTAAAACAGATCATGGAAAATATCTATATGTTAATCTTCAGACTTATTCCAATAGTGCTTAAGGACCAACCATGAGTAGGTCCCCATTGTGTTAGGTGCTGTACAATCACAGATAACCATCCCTGCCCTGAGGAGTTTTCTATCTAACTAGCCAAGAGAGGTACAGGTTGCGGGAATGGTAGAACGTACAGGCAGAGCTAGGTGATTGCAGCAAATGACATAGTAGTTCTGTGGATTATTTTTTGTGTGTGGCTTTAGTTAGGAGGGAATAAGCTAACTAGAAACTGAAGGGATAGAGGACCTGGAATGGGCAGGGGTAGGTGTGGAGTGAAGCCAAGGTGAAGAGACTGTGGGGTAGGAAAGGAGAAGGTTGGACCAATCACCACAGGGCAGGGAAAGTCCCCTCAAAACTGTAGAAAGTTCTCTGAATGTCCAGAGGTCCCTGCTTTGGCAGCTTCTGCAGCTGCTCCTACCAGCTGGAATCTCTGACTGGTTCCTCTCTACAGTTTTTCCCCAAGGCTGCACAGGGATGGGCCCATTCAAAATCCTGCTCCTCATCTTCATTATTTCTCCATATTCTGGGGTAGTTAGATAAAACTGTGATCTGTATATCATGTCTAATTCCCTACATTTATTCTTGGACAAACAAAAGTCATGGACCAAACATCTCCTTGGGGTTTTATTTTGGGGTCTTTTTGGGGGGGGGGGGTGGGATGGTTTCAAAATCTGGATGTGGATCAAAATTTAGTAACACTGGTCTGTTTCTGAAAGGAAGTCATCAGTCCTTTTGGTTTGCAAGAGATTTTGAAAAGCCCCCCGCCCCCCACTTCATTTTACCACTTTTCTGTTTTTCTTCAGATCCAAAATCTCAAAGCGAAAAAGTCAAAATTCAGGTTCTAAGACAGAACAGTCAAGTTTCACTTGGTAACAATGCAAAAATATACACACAGTATTGCTAACCCCACATGTTTAAAAAAAAACAAACCCAAATCATGAGATTTAAAAAAAAAAAAAAAGAAAAATGACACATTTTGGGTTAATTTTATTTGCATTCTGGTTTCCAGATCTTTGAGTACGTGTTGTCAAGCTCTTCTCCACACCTGTGAGAGAGAGAGATAGAGACTTTTTTTTGCTTTTTAAGTGTAATCACCTGATTCCAGGAGCAGTGGCTTCAAGAAATATCAAATATCATGACAGCTGTGCTAAAATGATGATAGTTAGCAACACCAACTGCATCTCCAAAATGAGAGGTTGACTGAAACCTTAGCCCAGGTCTGCTGGAAAGATTTTGTGAGCCTTGGCAAAGTTTTGGCATTGACAAGCAAAGTGGCTGCAGGGTTTATTACAAAAGTTTATCGTTGTTCTAAACAACACTACTCAATCAAAAACCCATTTGGTGCATGGTTGTATTAAAGTAAAAAGACTCCTTGTTGACTAAGCCATACTTCATCACTGTAGATAGATAAATAGACTTTCAACTGTCTGGGGTTTTTAAACTCTTCTCTTCTGGAATGTAAATGCAAGAATCTTTCAAATGCTTCTGATGAAAGTTTATATTCAGCTGATGACTACATACCCATTTCCAGGGAATCGTAATAACAAAACAAGCCATTCTGTTCAGAGGCTGAAAGAGCCCTTCTTTGACAGTTCTGCCAGCCAGTGCAATTTTCAGACTTTTTCCATGCAGGAATACAAATTTAGTTTCATGAAGGATAAAGACCTTTCCCCCGCCCCCCCGCCACCCATGGAACAGAATGAGTTGTGTTTTATATAAATTTTTTTATTTTCAAAGCTGTGGAATATTCCTAACAAATACATTTGTTTAATGACACAGGCTTAAGTACTAGCAATTTTTGGAATCTGACTTTTTGCTTAACGCTAACCTGGCTTGCACTCCACTGCACAGTAGTCAGACTCTCTGTAACTGGAGCCTCTGGACTGAGGAGAAGTTTGATGATTATGTCAGCAAGTGGATTACTCTGAAAACAGAAAAATACAAAACACTTGGCAGTGGGGGTGCCTGGGTTTGTATCAGTTAACAGATTATCATAAATGCTATCTTTTCAAAGAGGCTTTCTGATCCCAAGGGTAAGAGAGGCTAGATCCTTGCCGGCCGCTGCTGCCCTTTCATTTTATCTCTTGGCTTCACAAATGTTAAAACAAAATATAAACATTCAGATCTGAGGAAGCTGCTGCCTCTGTCCACTTACACTTTCATTCCAGCTGCATTAACTCTTCTTTGTGCTCTTATTCCTGCTTACCGACTGGTACTTCAGCCTCTAAATGCATTGCTTAATTTTATTAATTGACTCATTTGCATAATGTTTCCCAAATGAGCAATTTAACTTTATACTAAAAACAAATTGCATTCAACTCTAAAATAACTTGGGAAGATTTGCATGATAGATACAACTTCTGAACGACCTTTTCAAAGCCATTTCAGGGATTTAGATCCAAATTTTCCATTAATTTTAATGACTAAAGGAAGATGTGTGTCTAAATTCCCTATACTGTTTTGAAACCCTCAACCAGTGAGTATGAACAGTCTGGCCCTTCTTCTCACACCACTGGTGCTTTCTTGACACCAGTGCTGTTGCCCCTTTCCCAAGCAGTTGCAGCTGTCGGAGCCTGGAAAGCCAGTTTCCCAGTATAGGAGAAACCAGTGATACAGAATGAGTATATTCTAAGTATGTAAATCAAGCAAGTTACAAACACCCCTGCCCTAGAGCAGAGATGCAGGGTCATCCCTTCTTTAAGGCATCTCAGCACATCACCAAGGCTTAATTCCCAGAATCAAAGCCATATGACTTATGTAACCAGTTAACGCCAAGTATTTTAAATCTTGAGCATGGAATTCTGATGATGACTCATTCACAATTGATTCATGAAGTCAAAAGACTTGTTTGAATCATCAAAGAGAAGAAAAAATCACCATCTACAGGCAAACTTTCTGAGAGCAGAAAAAGATTGAATTTGTTAGGAAACTATTTTCTATGCATTATTTGCCCAGCTCTGGTATATTTATAGATGGGTCAAGGAGGTGATATTAAAGTCAAGTTTAGGTTTAGGTTAGATACTAGTTCAAGTCTGAATCGGAGCCTGGTTTGGGTATAAAATGCATGGACCAAAATATCACAAAGGTTATTTTGTTTAGGTTTTCTTTACCACCCCACCCCCAAAAAAGCTGAGCTCTCACGAGAGTCAAAAAAGCTAGAAAATTAGTCCCATTCAAGAGGTGCATCTGACCTAGAATCAAAGCAAGAATGGGTTGCTTTAGATCCAAAATTTGAATCTGAATACCCTTTCTCCCCCATCTCCCATGAAATTCAAAGGTGTCCAGATCAAAGATTCTGAGATTGGCCCCTTTCTATACAAATATCATCAGATGCTCAACTAGCCCCAAGCTAAAGCCTGTCAAGTGGTGAAAGACAAAATATATGTTTTAGTGGTGCCAAAAGAGACCTTGAATGTCTGTATGTTGTGAAAAAGATGAGCATTCTGCATGATTTTTGCACAGTCCCATAGAAACTAACAATGGATATGGCTCATTTTAATCCTGACATGCAGCATAAATCATATATAAAAGTGGCATGCTTTACATACATAACTCTCCATCCTAAAAGAATTGATATGGGAAAAATGAAGTGATATAAGAAGAAAGGGGTATGTGTCAAGATTTAGAAGAAAATGTACCATAAGGGGTCAATCAATGTGCTTTTGCCCTGGACTGAGAATTGACAGCTTTAGCTGGCCATCTGCCTTATAGGAATAAGAGTTTGTTTCTAGGAATATAGGAGCTGTGTTTCTTCTAGCAAATGTAATTGTCTCTGGGAAGATTAATTAAAGGAGGATCAACTAACTACTTAATAATCATGGGAACTGTGGTGGATTCCCAACAGTGTGTGTTGCTTTCTTGACCAAAATTAATGAAGTGTGTGCGCTATGGAGAAATGGCATAGTGAAACCCTAGGAACTGAAAAATTCCAGGATGCAAAATCTTACTTGGGGGTCAGGCGACTGCTGCAGTATTCATTTAGCTCTCCACTAGTAGCAGGGCAGAAAAAGGCCCATTCTTTGCAGTCCCATGTGACATGAGCAAACAGTCCAGCATTTATTGGAATTGCAAGTTGTGCTTTAAAGGCCACTGGCCCAGGGCCGGTGCAAGGATATTTTGCACCCTACGTGAATCTTCCACCTTGCGCCCCCTCTTTTTCTCTTCCCTCCCCCCAGAGCATCGCTTATTATAAACTTCAAAAAATGAATACTGCATAATGTGGCATTGTTCGTTAGAATTAATACACGTTCGGCTTGAAAATATATTAATTTTAATTAGTCTACATATTTAATTAAAATAAATGGCCTTGGGTCTCCTGCACCTAGGGTAACCAGACGTTCCGATAAAATCAGGACTGTCCCGATCGATGTTTGGTCAGGATGCAATTTGTCCTTATTTTTTGCACTCCTGTTGTTTTTGTTTTGTTCCACCGGCGGGATTCTGCTTTTTTTTTTCCCCCCCCTCTGCTGGTGGGACTCTGTGACTCCGTTTTTCTTTCTTTCCCCCCACTCTCTCTCTGCTGGCGGGACTCCGGGACTCCGCACTTTTTCTACTGTGCTGATGGGACTCCACTTTTTTTTTGCTCCGCCAGCGGGACTCCCCCACTCCCTCCACCCACACCATGTGTCCCGATATTTTCTTCATCCCATCTGGTCACCCTACCTGCACCTGGCTAGAGTTCCTCCTGCCCCCCCCCCAATGGATCTGGAAAGGGCTGTTTTGGGGATCAAAGCTGGGAGCCAGGATCTGGCTTCTATTCTCCACCCTGGCACCAACTCACTGGATGACTTCAGGCAAGTCACTTCCCCGTTCTGGGCTTCACCTCCCCCTAGCACTAAGGTGTGAAGTGGTTCCTTGCTCCTGGGTTGGGAAGTGCAATACAGGCGGGAGCGGGTGTCTGAAGGCCTGTCTTCCCCACAGCTGTGAGGCGAGGACAGAGTTCCAGCCTCCATTGTGACCGTCCTGGTTGCTTTACTCTGCCCTACGCTAATCGCTGCTGAAGCCCCCTGCTCAATGAGCTCTGGCTCAGTGTGTCATTCTGGGCCTGATTTTCCCCCTATGTCTGTGGAAACTCCAGGGTTCTCAGTACTTCTGAAACTCAGGGCCCATTTATTTCATCTAAATTAATACAACAGAACCCAGCCATCCTAGCTCTCTGATCTAACCACTGGACTGTGCTGCACTGCCTCTCATTACATTGAATGGGATGGTATCTGTTGCATAAGTTGGGCAGGATGTTTCCAATTCTATTGTGCATCTAGCATGCCTCTCTATGTGCACTTGCACGAACAGCTTTAAAAACACCACACACACAGAATCAATGGCATTGACAAACCATGTCATCATCACTAATAACTCTTTTCCCCACCTCAGAAAAAGAAGAGAGTCCTCTTCGCTTCATTATTCCCTGCAGGAAAAGTCTGAGTAAACAGATAGGCTTTGCATCATGCCCTGCCGGTCATTGAGCATAGAGCACCAGAACAAGGGTGAGGGAAGCAAATCCCAGAATGAAGGGCCCTCTGCTGAGAAGGCTTTCCTCCCAGATATACAAATATAGGGAATGTGCTCATGCACTTCTGGTAATTTGTAAGTATCCATCAAAGTGAATTGATAAGTAAATGAATCTGGAGAAACTATGATGTTGGAAAGAACTCCTGTCCTGTGATCCAGTTGTTATAACAGGAATTTGTTTGCTATTAGATGAAATAATTTATTGAGATTTCGGCAACTTTTCAGTGGCACTTTATTTTCGTACTGTATTATTAGCCTATGATTATTCCAGACTGGTACCTAGAAAGTCCAGTGAAAGCAGCACCAGACATGCTTGGTAGCTTCTAAGGACAGGCCAGGAGGCATTTAGATTCATTCTGAGCAACCCAAGAGAGTTTTTGTTACTGAGATGGGAGAGGAGGGAAAGAGTATAATGGGCATAAAGTATGGATAAGCTCCTTCTCAAAAAATCTGTTTGTAGTTAAGATGTCTTCAGAAAAATTATGCAGGGAAACCCAAGTAATAATGGGAGGTCCATGTCCCACCTGCATCTTCTGGGCCACTGTAGCTCATCATGGTCTCTTCACTTCCTTGCTACTCATCTTAACTTTAAATCGTGGTGGTTGGATGAACATGAAAGGCATGTCCTGAGCTAAACCAATCAGTGACAAGCCAGAGAGACTGCTGTATCTAAGTTTAGTGAGGAAACACCTGGATTCTGTCAGACTACAGTGCAAAATCTGAAAGAAATGTAGATCCTCCAGTATTCAAAGGCAAAACAACTGGATCTAAGTACTGTTACACATCAGAATTTTAGATCTTGTTGGATCCCATAGATGCTTAATTCAGAACATTCCAGGATTGTGCCAGAATTACACAGAATGCAGTGTTAGCTTTTTACCTTCATGCTCTGCTTGGTAAGTGGTATGAACCGGCACAGCACATGAGGAATACTAGTTACAGTATGTGAAGTTCTGTGGTAACACCATTGGTTAACATAGAGGCACAGTATGTGGAGAGCTGTTTTGTGAAAGTATCTTTCATTTCAGAGTTCATGTGGTATAGTGGTTAGAACCAAAGGCAGGAAGCCAGAGGACAATTGGTGTTCTTCTAATCCAGCCCAAGTCACTTACACAAGACACTTGTCCTCCTTGTGCCACCTAAGTCAACCCAGAGGCTGCTGCATCTGGATTTTTCTTACAGGAGGAGGGGAAAAAGTGTTGATCCTGAACTGTCAGTTGAGATGCTAGTCTCTTTAACTTGTCATTTCTTCTGGCTCTGGAAAATTACAGGAACAGATGAGGTCTCCATGTGTTACTTAGATGGCAGGCTATGAGATAACAGTATAAAGAATCATCATGGAACTGTCACTCTTCACATGTGGAAAAATTTCATTTCCATTTTGGGAAAGGAAGGATATAAGATAATTGACAAATCCTCCAGCTATGCCAAAGCTTTCTGGGTGTTTCCCAACAAATGGAAATAGAATTATGGACAGTAACAGCAAAAGATAGGGAAAGCACCAGTCTATAGAATGGATAAAAGTAAGTGTGTGTATCTGCAAATATATAATATGGAACTTAGGAACTCTGTCTGAAGTGACTTGCTATGCAAGGGGCCTAGCCCAAGATTTTCAAACAGTGGTTTGGGGTGCCTCCATTTTTCAGATGTCCAACTTGAGATACTTTTAAAGGGACTTTGTTTTCAGAAGGCCAGGTGCTCAGCACTTCCTAAAAATTAGGCCCTTTTACAGTGTCTCAAGAGGGGCATCCAAACATGGAAGAACCCAAAATCATAGTTGCTTTTGAAAAATCTTGATTCAAAGGTGCAATTTCCATCTATGTTTAGGAACTGAACTAGAAGGCTCTTGTTTCCATTATTTTGACAGACTAATGTTGTTTTAAAGACGCCTTTATAGATGAGCTCTCAAGATTCCACCAAGCCCTTTGTCAGAATGTGGGATTGTATCCAAGTCTAATGGCATGATTTAAAATGGCAGGTTTACATCTTTCTCCATTCCAGGCTGCTCTTTCGCCATCGTGCAAAGTGACATTTTGGGCATGAAATTCCACTCTTTTTTTTTCTTTCTCAGTTTCACAGGTGCTGTAAAAGTGGTGTTGTATGGCATAAATCACACTCTCTTCTCTTGGTTTATCTAAAACACTCGACTGGTCCTGCCTCCAGCTTAAATAAAAGTACAGCAGAAAATCTCACACTTGGAATGAGACTGTGAAACACTAACACATGGTTTTGAGCTGAGCTATGGTTTGAATGTTCCTTGGATTCCCTAAACTGATTCTTTCCATGCCACTATGTTTGTGTATGCACTCCCTTCCCCCCCCCCACCGAGTCTCATATCTGCTTAGCATGAAGGAGATGAGGGAGAAGGGACCTCCTAAATCAGAATATTTGAAACCTGCCCCATCTTCAATATGCAAGGGCCCTTCTTCTGAATAATCTCACTAACACTGTTTGCTCAGTGCGGCTCATATTTGAAAATGAGTTTGTAAAACTGTCCCTTCTCATTACTACAGCTGAGCAGGTGGGTTTTATACTGGTAAATTTGTCTATACTGCAACAGTTGTGATCATTGATCAACAAGCCAGCGTCCAGAACATCTCCCATTTCCTTCTTGTGTGTGTAGTGGGGCAAATGAACATCACCCAGCCCATTGTATTCCAATAAACCAGTGATCATTGGGCCAATAACTTAGTTAATATCTAAAAGCAGCAAAGAGTTCTGTGGCACCTTATAGATTAACAAATGTATTGGAGCATGAGCTTTCGTGGGTGAATACCCAGTTTGTCGGATGCATGTAGTGTGGGGGAGCCTTTTTTTTTTTTTTTATTCCCCCACTACATGCATCCGACAAAGTGGGTATTCACCCATGAAAGCTCATGCTCCAATACGTTTGTTAATCTATAAAGTGCCACAGAACTCTTTGCCACTTGTACAGATCCAGACTAACACAGCTACCACTCTGTTAATTAATATGGGCTCTTCTTTCCCCCTGTGATGGGCCAATAACTCTGAGAGGATTTTGTTGAACTAGGTAAACACCAGCACTGTTAACCTTCTCACCTGGGATGTGTAGGTTAAACACTTTACTGTCATATTGTAGGCTCACTCCTTCTGTGATGGCCAGTAAGAAGTAAGCCAATAACCATTTTGAAGCCTTCCAAGTTACACCTCACTCTGGGTTTCCCAGAGCATCGCCTTCTCTCTTTTAGATTGCGAGCTCTTCATGGCAGGGACTGTCTTTGTTTTGCACTTTGTAGAGGGCTAAGTGGTCGGCTGCAGGGGAGGAACTGTGGGCCAGGCTGGGAGTAACGGAAAGTTATTACCCTAAAATACTAAGAACTGAGCTGAAACATAAAGAAGGTTCCACAGAAACATAAAGCAGGATTTTAATTTCGTACCCAAGTTGTCCACAAATATATATACTGCATGTACACACAGGATTCTATAGTAATCACCCTCAGCATTTAAGCTGCTGTGTGTTAGACTACCAACATTGCAAGCCTCAAGCATTCAAAAATTTGAATCAGCAGGAAGAACAAAAGGCAGGGTTTTAATGGCAGAGAAAGTCACCATTTTAATAACCAAGGTGCGTGTTCTCAGCTTTGACTTCTATCCTGGAAACAACATCCAGTGATTAATCTATTCCTCACTTTGTTCTTTTTGTGACCAGGGAATTTGTCTGTGGAGCACTTTATTTCCTGCTTTTGGAGAGGTTAAGCAAGGCTAATTATTCTGTAGCAAGCAAACTAGAAGTATCCTGAATTCCTATAGTGGGGAGATGGAATAGATAACAAATTAGATGCAAATATTTGTTGCCTAAAAGGCTACGTGCCAATATTGTAGCCTGTTTTTAAAACAATTCATCTGAGTAAAAGCTTTGTGTATGATCTTCTGTCAGTCAGGATCTGCAGATCTGCTTTGTTTAGCTAGACAAAGCTTTGGAGAGGCAGGACCTGATTTTTTTCTCTTCACCAGTTAAAATCAGGAATAGCTCCAGGATGGAGTTACAGGGGGGTAAACTTGGTGTAAGTGAGATGAGAAACAGAGCAGTATGGGCTGCTCTTTCCAATAACCAGCCCATTAAGGTTTAGCTTGTGTTCTGTTTTACTTTGCCATTCCACAGCTAGGGATATTTCGTCGCATTTCCTCGGCCCCTGCTGTTCATAAGAGCACAGAATAGTGAGCCTCTGCTTATAAATGCTGCATCGCAGTCACAGATCCATATCTGTTTAAGCATTCCACCCCTGGCTCACGTTGCACTGGTCGTATCATGGTGGAGGACATTTGTCTGCTGACTTCCTTGGAGCTTTTACTGCTGCTGGCTTCTGGGCATGTCTCACGTGGTGGTTTTTGATGGACTATCTGTAAAGCAAATGGAGTATCAGCTAGGATATGCCTTGGACACTGGGCCTTGTTTTTAAGAGATGTTTCCTGGGTGTACCTGCCATGAAGTTCACTGTGAAAAGAGTTAATTCACTCTGCTGTATTTTGTCTTTACAAAAGCCTTTGGTCCATCCGGTGTGTCAGCTGGGGAATAGCTCACACCAAAGCATGTCCCATGAACAATACAGGTAATGATTTCAAAAACTACTGCCACTGGAAAGAGACCCAAGATGTTCACCTACTGAGATCACTCCATTAAACTGGATGAACCCTCAGTGAGGAATAACTGCTGCATTGTAAAACAACATCCAGCACAGGATCCACTGATGGCACGCAAGGTAAGGGAAATACTTTCATTCAATTGAAAATGAAAGCGTGGGGACTTTAATCGTGCAATATCTGCTCCTGACTCTGTATTTTATATCAGAATGTCTTTAGGGGCAAAAATTATCTGAATCAGGTCTATTATAATTAATCTCATAATCCCTCCACATGCACCCCTTCTGGGAATGATTAATATCAATACAGGCTATTGGTTACAGTAGGAAACAGGAAGTCAGGACTCCTGGGTCCTAGTCCCAGATCTATCGCTGACTTGCTGAGTGACTTTAGATTAATTTAAAGCCACGTTCTGACACGTATGCACCTTACTCTGTAAGCAGCCCCATTGGAATCTGTGGGATTACTTGAGATGCAATACACTACATGAGTAAATTGGGCAGAATCCAGCCTTTAATCTCTGTACCTTAGCTTCTTTACCTGTAAGAGGTACAATACCCACCTGAAAAGGGTGTTAGAACATAAGAATGGCCGTATTTGGTCACACCAAAGGTCCATCTAGCCCACTGAATTTTTCTCTCTTGGTAGTCCATTGATCCGATGATGACAAATCTGTGCAGATCATCTATTGTTGGTCTCATGGTGTGCCCTCTGATGACTGTACAAGCCAATTCTAGAGGTGCACATTTTGCTGCAGATGGTGCATGGGAAGTTCATGGTCAGTGGATTGTGCGCTGCTGATGTTCTGTGACATCGTTTGTGTGCCTCCTATAGATGCCGGCAGCGGTCTTCCTCAAAGGCGATGCAGGTATTTCTAACTGTTGCATGCCACTGTGTTCTGTCGCTGGCGGGGTCCTCAAGGTCCCTAGGTTTGATACTGCTGTACTACAGATTGGCTTTGATGGTGTCCTTGTAACGTTTCCGTGGACGACCTATATGCCGGATGCCCTGGGAGAGCTCACCATACAGAAGCTGGCGGAGGATTCTGTTGGCATCCATGCGGCTGACATGACCAGTCCAACGTAGCTGTGACTTCATGATCATCATTTCGATGCTTGTCATCTGGGCTATCTTGAGGACCTCGAGATTGGGCACTTTGTCTTGCCAGCGGATCTTCATGATGTTGCGGAGGCAGCGCATGTGGAATGCTTCAAGCTGCTTGATGTGACACCTATATAGTGGCCATGTTTCGCACCTGTACAAAAGAGATGAGAACAACAGCTCTGTACACAAGCAGTTTTGTTGACATCTGGATGTTGTGGTGGTTTAAAACTTTGACACGCAGACAGCCAAGTGCCTGGCGTGCTTTGGATATTTGTGCACTGATTTCATTATCCAGTGATCCATCACTGGATATGACACTACCCAGGTATTTAAAGTTCTCCCCTACTTTAAGATGAATGCCGTCAATGGAGATACTTGGAAAGACAGAAGTTCTTGATCAACCTGCACCTGGATCAATTGCTTCTGTCCCGAGGCTGATAGTTAGTCCGAAGAGTTGTGAGGCCTCAGCAAACTTGTTGACAATGTGCTGAAGATCATTTTCAGTGTGAGCTATGAGGCACAGTTGTTGGCAAAGAGTGCCTCAAGAAGGAGTTTCTGCACTGTCTTAGTCTTTGCATTCAGGCGACGGAGGTCAAAAAGTGAACCATCGTGCTGGTATTTCAGGTATATACCTCGGTCCAGATCTTTCATTGCATGGTTAAGGACGCATGCAAAGAACAGGTTAAATAGGACAGGAGCGAGAACACATCCTTGTTTCACGCCATTGGTGATGTTGAAGGGGGCTGTCATGCTGTCATGAAAAAGGCATATAATCTGGATAAATTTTCTTGGGCAGCCAAGTCGTGTTAGAATGGTCCAAAGGGCTTCCCTGTTGATGGTATCAAATGCCTTTGTCAGATCTATGAAGACAGCATACAGGTGCATGTTTTGTTCAATGCACTTCTCTTGTATTTGTCCGACAGCAAACACCATGTCGACTGTGCTCCGGCCAGGTCGGAAACCACATTGACTTTCAGGTAGATTTGCCTCAGAAATACTGGCTATTAGGCGGTTCAAGATGATGCAGGCGATGATCTTCCCACCAACGGAGAGGAGGGATATGCCTCTATAGTTTCCACATTCTGCTTTGCTGCCTTTGTTCTTGAAAAGAGAGACAATAGTAACGTCGCGGAGGTTCTGTGGTATGTTTTCATCCTCCCAGATGCTGATGACCACGCTGTGGAACGCTGCTAATGCTGCTGGACCTGCTGCTTTGTATCTCTGCTGGTATCCCTTCTTTTCCAGGAGCTTTTCCTGAACTCATCTGGCTAACAGCTTTCTTAACCTCATCTATAGTGGGCGGAAAGTCAAGATCTGTCAGAGCAGGTTGTTGTGAAATTTCATTGAGGACGTTATCCATGGTTGATGGTCTATTGAGAAGGTTGCTAAAGTGTTCTCGCCATCTTTCGTTGATGCCTTCTTTATCTTTAATCAGTGTTGTGTTGTCTGATGAGAGCAATGAGGTGGTCCTTGGTTTTAGAAGGTCCATAGACAGTCTTAATAGCACTGAAGAACATCTTTGAGTTGTGAGTCTCAGCATAGTGCTCAATTTCTTGGCTTTGCTCTCCATCAGTTGTCTTGTACCTGATGGAGGTCTTTCTGTGTTTTGCTCTGAAGGTAATTGAAACGGTCCCGTTTAGAGACTGAGGAGGGGTCATTCTGCCATTCGATAAAGGCTTTTCTCTACTTCCAGTGCTAAGCATATTTCTTCTTGGTTCTCATCAAACCAATCCTGATGTGTTCTTTTCTTTGGTCCAAGAGATGTTATTGCTGTGTCAGTCACTATCTGCTTGAACTGGTCCCACTTTTCGGTTACAGTACCGATCAATTGTCCGTGGGATGTCAGTTTGTCATCAAGACTCCTCTGGAAATTGTTGAAACACTGAGCATCCTTCAGTTTGGCTATGTTGAAAGCAGGTTGCACAAGCTTAGGGCGTTGCACAAGCTTAGGGAGCGATGTGAAGTTGAAGAGACATCCTGACTAATCTGTGATCTGTCCAGCCCTCTGCGCCTCGCATTACTCTGGTGATCATTACGTCTCGGATGTCTTGCCTTCTGACAATGGCATAATCTATCAGATGCCACTGTTTGGACCTAGGGTGCATCCACGTTGTTTGTATTTGTCTGCTTGTCGGAACAGAGTGTTGGTAATGGTCAGGTCATTTTCAGAACAAAGGCTCAAAAGGAGTAGTCCATTGCTGTTCATTTTGCCTACACCATGTGGCCCGGTTACTCCTTTCCAGTTCTCGCTATCAGCCCCGACTCGGGCATTGAAATCTCCAAGTAGGAGTAGTTTGTCTGTTACAGGTGTGGCCTTGATCAGTCTGTCAAGATCTTCATAGTATTGTTCCTTTGAATTGTCAGAGCATGTTAGAGTGGGTGCATATGCACTGATGACGGTGGCATGACGTTTGGCATTTAGTGGGAAGCGTAGTTGCAGCAATCTTTCATAGATACCCACTGGAAGGTCTGGGAGTTGATGCATTAATGAGGTTTTTATTGCCAGAACAACTCCCTGTATTCTGTCCTCTGTCTCAGTCTTACCCTTCCAGAAGAAGGTGTAACCACTTCCTGGTTCGCTCAGGGAACCTTCCCCAGGCAATCTTGTTTCACTTAATGCCGCTATATCGATGTTGTAGCAGGCTAGTTCTCGAGCAATAAGAGCTGTCCTCTCAGATCTTACAACAGCTTCTCAATCCATGAGGATACAAACATTCCATACACCAATGGTAAGTTTCCTCAAATTTTTCTTTTGGTTTCGGCCACAGGTTGGGTTAAATTGCCAGCCGCGGCTTGCTGGCCAGTTGTTGTAGGGCAGGCAATTTTTAGGCTACCTTTTCTAGGGTGAGCAGTGCTGTCCTGAAGAGGGCTGCTCAGACACCTAGGATGCTGCCGGGCAACTCTGCTGCCCCAGGTACAGAGCTGGATGACCACCTATCCACAGGCCACCTGCGTGCAGGATTGGGACTACGGCTCCCAGTGGTAACCTCCACCTGTCGCTTTGCCCCTCCCCCATCGCCGCAGGACTTGGGTGATATGATGATGATGTTTGATAATTTGCACAGGACCTGTGCGTGAAAGCTTTTTAAGTGGTAGAGCTGTTGCACGGGAGCAATCCACTCTCTCGACCTTAGAAACCAGACACCAATAGTACGAAAAATCATCATGACTGGTAACTTCTTTGGTTGCAAT
The DNA here is from genome assembly GCF_007399415.2 of Gopherus evgoodei. Lineage (NCBI taxonomy): Eukaryota > Metazoa > Chordata > Testudines > Testudinidae > Gopherus > Gopherus evgoodei. Next base: position 12,232,839 of record NC_044337.1, read on the forward strand.
GGATGGCCTTGATGTCTTTTGTGCCTCATCAAGCCCTTCGCTGTCCACAAAGCGTTGCAGAACCGCCTTCTTGGCCGTTGGATCTTAGTGATCTCTTTCACTCGGTCCACCGGAGCTGACGTTGCATGCAGGGTAGGCATATCTCTAATTCACAGAGGGTTTGAGTCCGATCAGTTACACTCACCTGGTTTAGCCAGCCTGTCAAAGCCGTTGCCCGGGGTGTGGCCACTGCGCATGCTGCAGCTACTTACAGCCACAAGTGAGAGCTGAGTGACAGGTGGGGACCAAAGTGGATGGACCACCCCCGAAGGGGTACGACAAGTCCCCCCATCAGAGGTACTACCCCTCCCTAGGCACCCCATACACCCCAGTTAATTACACAGTGACGAAAGTGACTCTTTTCTCCATACAAATCATTGTAGCCAGCAGTCCTGGGGGTAGGTGCTTGGAAGGGGTAACTGTGCACAAACTCACCTTGTAAAAAGAAGATTTAAACTAGTTCTGTAAAGAGAGCCCCTCTCCCCAGCTTTGTCTCCCTTATGCAGTGTGATCTGTGCAGGCAGGGAAGGTGTGCCTTCCTGCTCTGGTGCTTTTAATAAGCAACTCCCAGTTGTGGGTGTTTGATGTCAGTTTGCTACCTTTACTTTGCGCAGTTATTTCTGGCGAAGGGAAGATTAATCCTTCAGTGGGTGTTTGGTGTGTTAATAACTATGATTGAGCTTTTGTGGTTCCCTTTCAAACTCTGGAATCTATAATTTTCAGTAGGCTGTCATCCCAGTATTGCTAGAGGGAGAGGGTGATCTTTGGTGGTTTGCAGAAAAAATAAAAATAAAATAATAAAAATAAAATCAAAGCCATAGGTGCCACTTAAAATATTTTAATTCAATGTTTTCCTTTTTTAAAGCTTGCATATCTTGCTCTTTTACCAACTAACTTGGGAGGGGGAGTCCTGTACAGAAACTTGCTTGTGTCCCTTGGTTTTTCCTGACCTTCCATTATTAAACAAGTTAGGGTAAAGGGAAAAACAGCACAGACAAGCTGTTTATTATTTTCTTCACAAGCTGTCTCAATGACACTGAACCTGGGACAGGCATTTTTTTGTTGTTTTTTGCCTCCCATCATTTGAAATGCAAACTCTTGGAAACTTACATAATGGAATGGGTGTTTAAAGGGAAGAAATGTGGGCTGAGGGACTGGGAAGCAGGATTCCTGGTTTCTTTTCCCTGCTCTGCCACTCATTTGCTGCATGACTTTGGACAAGTCATTTATGGTCTGATTTTTAGAGTCATGTGAACCACGCACAGTTCCTGTTGACCTCCTTTGGATCTACAAGTGCACAATGCCTTTGAAATCAGGCCATTTAAACTTCTTGCATTTTCAGTACATCCATCTGTTAAACAGAGGAACATAACTTACCTGACTCTCACAGGTGTTAAATTTGAGATTGCATTCATAATTGTAATATACTTTGAGATCCTATGAGGAAAGGTGCATTAGAAATACCTGCAAAGTGTTTGTAATAACAATCTATTTATCATGTGATTGGTGGTGACTGGCGACTTGTTGCCACGAAAGGAGGGAGTAGTGGGAGGGTGAGCTGGGAACCACTTTCCCCCACATTATTGGTTAGCTCCTTGACATAGTCTGACCATGGGGTGCACTGTGGATAATATTGCGGCGAGAGCAGTGTGTCCCCTCATCTGCCTTACTGCACAGGACAGGTACACTGGTACGAATATTAAGAAAATATTAATGTTTATGCAAGGTCTTGGAGATGGAAAGTGTTAAGTATTATCACTCATTTATTCATTCAAGTTAGTTAATGCAAGACTTTTACAAAGAATGCAGAGCTGAGCTACACACTAATTTAAAAAATGCAGTTGAAATAGTTCAAAGAAGGGTAACTATAGTGATGCAATGAGAAGAGACTAGTGGAACTATTCCTTTCATCTTAAAAAAACAAAAACAAAACACCACCACCACCTGAAGGAGTTAACATAACAGATCCCTATAAGTAACTCCAGTGAAACAATATAAGAGAAAAAAATTAACTATTTAGGCTGAATATAACATGGGAGCTGAAGCTGACAAAGAATAAACTTAGCTTAGAGACAAAGAAAATCTTGAGGATGATGAAGTCAGTTTGCCAGTGGAAAAGTTTGAGACATGATCTCAGAGTTAAATCAGTTTGGCTGTTTTGTTTTCAGAGTAGCGAAAGAAACATTTGGTATCACTGTCTTTCTGGTTATTTTGGGGTACAAATCTCAAGCCTCATCCACAATATATTTAAATCAATTACAAGACTCCCATTGACGCCAATGGGCATTGGAAGAACAGTGGTGGAGAAAATAGACTTAAAAGCTGTTGATTTGGTCCCTATAATTGCCACCCTGTAATGTATTAAAAATGTCTAAGGGCCAAATTCTGACCTCAGTTATACCAGTGTAAATTTGAAGCAAACTCCGCTGAAGGTAATTTTCATGTACACCCCTGTAACTGTGGGTGGAGTTGGGACCCAAGTACTTACTCTTCATATGGAGTATTGGATTATTTTTTTTCATCCTATTATGAAACTGTGCACAGGAACGTCTGCTCACAAGTAACAAGAAGTGTGAGGACGCTTCCCAGTGGGGATGGGATCATTTTAAAGCTCGACTTAACAAATAATAGGAAAACAAATACATTCAGTTTCCTACATTTTATTTTTGTAATGTGAGCTGAAGTGGCCCTGCTGTACAAGGACTTACCCCTCCTTTTAAAAAAAAAATGAAGACATTATGGAACAATCACTCTTTGATATTTACAAATATTCAAAACTAGGCACCTATCTGAAAATGCTGGGCGGAAATTTCTGCCAGTGTAAATGGGTGAAACTCTCGAATGGGTAGAGTTATGTCAATTTATACCAAGATGGAGGTGGAGCCTCTAAACCCCTATGACATACGTTAACAAACAATATCAACTAAACCCAGCAGCCCCTTTCCAACAGCCACCAGTAAAACACCCACTGCCCCCTCTGGTTCAAGACTGTAGCTATCTTGGAGAAAGGGGATTGAAAGTCCCTTTTAGAAGGGACTTAAGACAAGAGTAATAGTGACCATATTATCTAAGGTTAAACATTGAGATACTTTTGAAAGAAAATTCATAAATAAAAGAATGGCTTCTCTTTCCATGCTTAATCAAATTGGGAGCTCCTAATCATGACACCAGACATCAGATACTCCAGTTGGCTACCACGTTTGACTTTTCAGTGTTAGCTACTTCCAAGCATTAGCAAGTTGCATGGGATTTGGCTGAGCTAAACTACCCTCTATGGACATAGGAGACAGGATCAGAGAAGCTAATGCTATGATTAGTTGCTTAAATTAGAGGGTTTATGATTCATACAGAACAGACGTGCCCTGGAGACTAGATATGGGGAAATAAAGACCTACAAAGCAATTTGTCATAAGCAGGTAAAAAAGGAAATCCCTTACTGAAAGATCTTCTCTTTAATGCAACTGCCTGCTAGGAGAAGTTGCATTTTGCCATGGGTGTAAACTGGTTTAAAAAAAAAAAAAGTATTCAATTCAGAGCCTGATCCAAAGCCCATTTAAGTTAATGGTAGACTTTCCATGAGACTGGTCGGCTTTGGATTAGATATCTACATTGGGAGAGCAACAGCAACACTGATAAATTGGTTTAGACTACTGCTAGAATGCAAGCCACTTCTAATTCCCAAGTGTTCTGTCCAAATCTGAGAGGGGCCGAGTACACCTTGAGCTTTTAGTGGGAGTGGAGGGTATTCAGCACCTTACATGACTGGGTCTTTCTAAATAAATACAGTAAAAGGTCATTCACTGGACAATGTCCAGTGACCTTTTGATCACTCTTGGAATCTCCTGCTGTGTGGTCACTGCCTGACGAATAGCATGCTATCCAATTATGTTTAAATTAAATTTTAAAAAAAAATCTTCCATAACATCAGTTTCAATCACTTCATTTTATTTCACTCTCCTCTGGGGAAGAAGGGATTCAGTTCACTGTTGGCTATATAAATATTGACTTGATTTTTTGGAATTGGAGGGAGAGAGACACAACCAGGTCTCTCATTAGTCCTAATCCACACATCAGCAAATGTTCACCTTCTGCAATGGACCCAGTTTGTAGACCTTTACAAAATACTATTGCCATTGTGGAGGGATGGAGAGAGAGTGAGTGAGAGAATAGAAGAGAAGTTTGCTTGCTTCAAGAGAGAAGACCTATTTGTCATAATGTAGATGTATCAATTCCCATACAACATAGTGGGCATTTCAGCACAGAAATCCCAATAAGCCATAATATACACCTCTACTGCCATATAACGCTATCGTCTGGAGTAAAACATTTTTACCATGTTATAGGTGACACCGCGTTATATTGAACTTGCTATGATCCACCGGAGTGCGCAGCCTCGCCCCCCTGGAGCACTGCGTTTCCACGTTATATCCAAATTCGTTATATCGGGTCACGTTATATCGAGGTAGATGTGTACCATATTAATGTAAAGTGCCATACCAAAAAATTTAATATTAACCCTCAAATTCAACCATATGCATATGTAACTGGCTACCGTATTCCAGGAAATATGGTTGAATTTGAGGATTAATATTAATTTTTTTGGCATAGCAGATATATAGCCAGATATAACTGAAAGATTCCTAATGAATCCATATGAAGTTGGGACTTGCTGGGAAATAAAGTCACACTTCTTCCTCTAAATGGGGTGTAGGATTTAGGATCTATTAGCAACTGCATAGGAAAATAAGACTCCTGTAGTGCTCTTTATTTGTAGAACACCAGATCTTGACACACAGGAGGGTTGCTATCGTTATCCCCCATTTCATAGATGGGGAAATTGAGCCACAAAGGGGTGCTATAACTTGCCCAAGGTAATATCGTAGGTCAGTGCCAGAGCTAAGATCTCCTGGCACGAGGGGTAATGTCCTAGCCATTGGACCACACTACTTCAAGACTGAGAAACCCTGTAGTTTGTCTGATGACACAACTGTTTAGAAACCAGTTGATACTTAACTATTGACTGATATCTAATACCATATCACTTTCTTTGAGTTGCATCAGGATCAGTAAAACACTTTGAGCAATCTGCTGTAAATATTCTTACATACAATTACTCAAGGAAACAATGCCATATCAGCAAATTTAGTTTAGATTAAGTTAAGAAATTGCCTTTTATGACTTCTTTAGGATCATAATGCTACTCTCGCAGGCAACATGGATCAATTGCAACAGTTTCACTGTTAATACTTTAGGGCTTAGCTGAGTGAGAGCCTCAGATAAGAGTGTGTGTTTGTGCGTGCACCACGCATATGCAAAAAGAAATTCTACTCCTCGCTCTGTTTAAGATTTGTTGTTTGTTACCACACCAAATATCATGTGGATCCTATCAGGTGCTCAGCTCTTCTCCGTCGGCTCTAGCCTTGCTTCATTTCTTCTCAGGCACATTTTTTTACCTTAATCCTTCTTAACTCTGGTCTGCTGTGTCATCTCAAAATCATGGAACGACCTCCATTTTTACTCTTGTTATTGTCTTCTTGAAATTCAGACATGTATACCTTTTGATGCTTTTGAGCAGTTCAGTAAGGCTCCAATCAAACCCATTGAAGGTGGCGGGAGTCCTTCCATTGACTTCAGTGGACATTAGATCAGGCCATAGACTCTCACTATGACCAAGATTTTGCACTGATCTCGTGCTGGTGCAACCCCATCGACTCATTGCATGTGCACTAGTTGGCTGGCAGTGAGCATAATTACCTAGTTCTCGGACTTTGCAGCCTGATTCTTCAGAGAGAATCTTGCAGTTTCCAATTCCAGTATCTTGAAAGGACATAGCTGGGTTGGTCTCAACACCATACTGTTTTACAGCTAGAGTGATGTTCACTCTTTTGGCCAACGTGCCAGGGATTGAACTAGGGATCTCCAGAACTAAAGCATGAGCTGCTAGAGCTTGAACTAAAGCTCCTCTAGTTTGTGCTGAAACAATTCATATGCTCTGTGGATCAGGAACAAAGGGGCACCTGTAGCACCACACTCACCAATGGCTTAAACTAGCAGCAAACTGTCTTCATAATCTTCAGATTTCGTTTTGATTAGATGGTAAATTCTTCAAGGCAGGGACTCTCGCGTATTGTGTGATTGTACAGTACCGAGCACAATGGGTCTCAACCTGATTATGGCATTTAGGCACTAACTCAGTATAAATGTTTAATAACCATTATTATATGTCGTACACTTAAAACAAAAAGCCATCATACAACAAAATGTAAGATGATCAAAACTTAAATTACAGAATAGAGCACAGGGCTAATGTTAATAACGACAAAGCTAGCAACTACTATGTCATAGCTACTGAGTAAGTTTTGTTCTTCCATTTCTGCTGTAGTATTCCAAAGAGGGGGTTCACAATTCACTAATTTTTGCATTGCTTTTGTAAAACAAAACAGACAATGCTGCAAACAGGGAGACTATACATATAATTATATTGTGCTTTAATGTGATTATGAGGATTTACATCTTATCCCTCTTCTACAGTGGTGCTTTTAAAGCATTCAGCACATATACAGTAGGAAGTGTAACCCCACTAGTCTCCCTTTACAGTACAGAAAACATATTTTGATCAGTAAGCCTGGGCTGATATTGTCTCTTCCAAAGAGAAGATCCAAGTAACTTTGGAGATCTCCAAAGGTGAGGTTGCTCTTGGGGCAGTACTGCTAGGGGGAGAACAGATGCTTGTTTTTGTAGCAAAAGAGCATTTTACTTGAACAATAAAATCGGGACAGTGCTTGGTTATGTCTCCACCAACGCAGAGTGTCATGAACAAACTCCAGTCATTTGACATACAGTCAAATGTCCCTGCTGGTATTTGCTCATATATTAGTGCATTGATCAAGCACAACTGCAGGACTAGGGAAGAAGAATTATTGCTTTGCATGAGCAGCAGTGTGGCATATTAAAGTTTATTTTATTAAGGGAGGGGAAAGTTGGCAGTGGCAATCTTCTGTTCATTTCTAGAAGTTATGCAGGATCATCATAGTCTGCCAACTGCCAAAGAAGGGCAGGAAAGCCTAATGTAACATCATATTTGGAGGACGTTGCTGCTAACAGTGCCGCTCCCCAGTATTTCCCAATAGTGTAAGCCATTGAAAGAAGCCCAAGACCCATCTTAGAAACAGGTATCCAACCAAATGAGTCTAACGGAAAGGAATACTGCTGCAAGCAGACATTGTGTCTGTGAGGTGACCCCCTGAATAAAGACACTTAAGAACATCTAGGAACTGAGATGTCTAGGGCCTGCCTACATGACACATCTAAGTGTACTAGTGTGCTGTGGTCTGCCATGGTTTGGGATGTCTGTCTAATAATGCGTTTCTTGTTTGTAGTACGGGTGGGACAACACATGTTACAGCCAGCTCATGACCCATGAAATTGCAATTCATGGCTTCTGCATAACAATCGAAGAATACAATAGAGGCCTGAGCAGCCACTGCACTCCCATAGAAAAGGTAGGCTTGAATTGTTCACTGCACTATGATTTATTTCATTCCATGGACAAGGCCTAGGTTATTAACTAACCATTATTCCAGCCTCCTGTCATGTTGTCCAGCCCAATGTGATGGGGTAACAGGAATGCACCCACAGTCCATCCTTGCCAGGCATGGCATCTCAGCAGCAGTGGTCAAAGAACAATGGTTTTTATGTTCCAGCAAAGAATTTAAAACATTTCACATCAAATGGCTGCATGAGTTCAAACATGTCACCACTAGTCTATTGTATTGCCAGCAAACCGGAAGGCACAAATGGGGTGGGAATTTATAAAGATGGCCGCTGAAGAAGAAAAAACCCCACCAGACAGTAGCTGTGATCCATACATGGCTTCCTAGCTTACTGTGCAGCTCCTGTACCATAAAGCTTGTTGCTGATGAACTATTAATGAGAGATATACTAGTAGCACATAACAGTTCCTTGAATCACTAGAGGAGCCCAACAGTGATGCTTGGCATATAAATGTTTCACAAATACAACAGAAGAAATGTTTTGTTCTTAATTCTTCAGTGATACAGTCCCTGAATAATATGAATGTCATGACTGAAATTGGAAAAGAAGGAAGGAAGGTGCTAAAATTTGACATCAGAACCCAAATTCTGCCCTCACTCAAACCTTGATCCTGTAATGAGCTGAGCCCAGGTAGAGCCCCCAGTAACTTCAGCAGTGCTCTGCACATGTGCAGGGGTCTGCTCATGCATGCTCATGCAGGGTACTGGGCATGGTGGATAAATTGGGGAAGGATTTGGTTAACCTCCATGGTGGTAGCTTTTATGATGTAGACCAGAATAATTCAATGGTCATATAAGCCACCAAACAACTTAAAGTCAATAGAGAAACAAATTTAGATGTCTACCAACCTGGGCTGGATTGAAATCATCAACCAAGAGGAGGTGAAAGGCTCTGTATTCCAGCTCATCTTCTTTGTGGTCTGATACATGCCACAGGCCTTTCCTGCGCCTCAGAGTTCAGGCTGCCTATGCCCTTTGCCTGGTCTTGTTGGAACTTTAAATCTGAATAAGGCACTTAGATAAATTAGATCTAAAACATATCTGTGAATTTTGGGGTCAGTAAAAGTGATTCAAGATGCCTTTCAGAACTTGTAACTAAGATGACTGGCTCAGGTAAAAATTACTGTGATTCAATGAGAATGTTAGGACCAAGCCAAACTGGAGGAGGGCAAGTCCAGGTTAGCTTCTGGAATTCAACTTTTGCTTCAAGGCAGATACTGTCAGTTGTATAGCACAGCTGTATGCACATTTCCTGTCACTCCTGGGCTTTTTCTCACTGGGTCTACATGAAAAGCAAGGCTGTGAAACGATTTTAATAAAAGTCTTGATACTTAAGCAGATTCCAAGTTATGGATCCAAAGGACAGATAGGTTCTGATTCTCCTGGAAGCCAACTCAATATGGACAAATATTTTAAATTACTATATGTATTCAACTAGTAATGATTACATACTGTTTTTTGTAAGGCACATTTTCTGCAAGGTTAAAATCTCTTGTATTAAAAAAATCCTTATTGATAAGTCCTTAGATTAGTTAAATAGATTTTAAAAAAAATAAAAATCCAGTGCACTTTTCACTATTTTGGTGTTTGTATGTGTGGTGGTGGTGATTTCTTCATTTCTCAGTTTGGCTAAGTATGAACCTAGAATGGTAAACTTCAGTTTTGTTTTTGTTTGAGTTTCAATTTCTCATGCAATGCCACTATGCTGATGGATCTGAATAGCAATAACTGCATTATTTTAACTTTTTGTAATGACTTCCATTGAAATTTGGTTTAAAAAAAAAATCTGAAGTTATTTCTATTCGTACTATTTTGCAGCTTCTGCCTTTATGAAGAAAGCCTAAATTCTGAATCTCTGTTTCGTTGTCAGTAGGTATTGCTGACATGGTACTGGGGCTTATTTTATCTAAGCTAATCTACCTCTCTACTTTTAAGATGACATACCTGTGATTGCATCCGTGTCCACACTCTACAAATGCTTATCTATGTGCTTAGCTTGCTTTTATGTGACTATTCATGTGATTAAGAGAAGCATGTTGAGGAAGCATTTGCAAGATTGTGTCCCCAATCTATTTCATTATAGGTCCTAGAGAAACTGCTGTGTATCCCAAGAACTGGGAACTGCTGTGTGTTAATGTGCCAATGAGAGCTATGCATAAGTTTTCTACCTCCATCTTTCTTTAACCTTTGCTCTGTGTTTTTCTTTGCTATATTATAGCACGTGTATCTGAAAAGCATCACCATTGCTCTTCACGCTGATGGATTTTTGGGGAAGGAAAGTTTGGTAGAGTTAATGTTGGCTGGTCCTTGCAGGGGAATGTGCAGTTATAGGGGCAGAAAGTAAGAAAAGTGTGTGTTGCATTTTAAGACTGACCAAATATATCATTTTCCTTTAGTGATTAAGGGCCAATCCGGCAAGCGATCTTCAGTTAGATCCTTGCTCCCATGACTTCAGTGGGTTGCTGCATGAGCTTTGGGGCTTTCTGGGAAAAGCAGATTGCAAGGGTCAGGTCCTGAATTGCTCATGTGGTATCAATTACCTAGATATGTGTGTACACATTTAGAAGTCTGTACATTGCTCTTACTCATATGCCTTTCATATACTCTCCTCCTGCCTTCTTGTGAGAGAACAATGAAATGTGAGATAATCTGAATCTGTCACTTGAAATAACTGAATATAATGAGCTTGTTTCCACTTTTGGTTGCTTTCGAGCCTTCTCTTAAACAAACAAAGAAATTAAATGCAAACACTTCAGAGCAAAGTTATGGATGAGACTTTACACCCCATAGAAGTGAGGTGATACAAAGCCACAGTTCCTAGAAGCAACTGTAACTCAGCCAGATTGCATACATATATTACAGAAGAAAAGTGCTCAGCATATACAATAATAGAACATATATTTTATGTACAAAGGGGGCTGAGTTATGGTGGAAACCATAATTTGGACCAGATTTTGAGATCTTTATTCAAACAAGACTCCCATTGCTCAAGAAAGGTTCACAGAACTTGGTCCTTTGAATTTTCTGACTTATATGCATATATCTTATTGTTTATGGCTTTGCATCCAAGTACTTAAGGTGATTTAATGTCAATCTCACTTGCAGCCAGATTTTCAAGAGTGGCCTCTAATGTGTGTGCCTTGAGTTTGGGTGCCCATCCCAACTTGACTTGTCTTGGGTGTGACCTTCAGAGGAACTGAGCATCCACAGCTGCTACTGACTTCCATTGCTGTTTGGGATGCTCTTATAAATCAGGCTCAGGTCTCACACTGGAAACCCAAAACCATTTAATATCTGATCTGGTGAAGTGCAGACTGCCCTTGACTCCCATTCAGTGAAGAGCATGTCGCAGGACCTGGCTCTTGCATTGTAAACCTTGAGGTGCAGGGGGTCATGTCATCCTGTCAGCCCTTAATAATAAATAGGTGTTTTATTTTTAGTATTATTTTGTGTCCAGTTCTCTAGCTTCCCTGCTGCATGCCCTTTATCCTTCCCTTCCCTGTCCTCCTCTGTCTCTCTCCCCTCGGTGTGAATATCCCCCAACCCCATTCCCTTTTGGGATGTCACTGTGTCCCTGAGTGATACTCTGTGTCCAGCCTTCCTCAGTAGGTTCCTTTGTATGTTTCAGTGCAGTGTCGACCCTGCCCCCTGGAGGCTGGATCCTGGCTCATTAGCTGAATGTTTGCTGAAATTGGACACCTGGTGCACTTGAGCCAAGGCAGAGTCCCTGGCTGCAGCTATTTAAAAAGGACAAGGGCAGTCTTTTATAATTTCCACTTCTCTTCACATCAGAAGGCTTCTAAACTCTATGTCCCTTCAAGGCCAGCGCCTGCTCCTAAACCATCCTCCTCGCTGACCCACAGCAGCATCCATGAGCCACCAACAGAGAAGCAGCTCTGGGAAAATCTGTCTGCAACAATCCTGGGACAGGATTATCTGTTGAATTTAGGGGAACAGAAACTTGCCAGGAAGGTTTTGACCTGTCAGGGCCAATCACCCAAGGACGCTCGGTGCTGTCTGGCCCTCAGCTCAGGAGTCATGGTGTGATTTAAAAAAAAAAAATTCTGATTCTGATTTTTTTCTTTAAGTTGCTGGAACAAATGAATACAAATGAATTTAGGGGCTGGAAGGAGAGATTGCACAGCCTCTTACCTTACCACAAAGTAAGTGTCAAAGACAGAAAAGCAACGGGTGGAGGGGGTGGGGAGGGAGACAATTTGAAGAGGGGAGTGGATCAGGGAAAGGAACAATAATCCAATGAGCTGGTAAACTGAGGCTTAGGGAATCCAAGCAGAAAACAGCTTCTTAAAGTGTCTGACTCTGACACATTGTAGTTTTAACTAGTAAGGGATCTAATTTCTATGCAAACCACCTGTGTTGCAGTGCATCTAACAGCCAATCTCCCACTCCCATCCTTCCACCCCCCCCCCACTCAAGTGATTTTTTTGCCTGCCCTGTTGAACTGACTGGGGTTGTTGGGATCTTTTTTTTCTGTTACACATGTTTGACAAAATGCATGCCTGGAACACTAACTAGGTCTATACATGGGAATTTGGGAGAATGATTCATACTTCGCTAGCAGTAATTGGAAGGTTGATCTCTTACAGCTGGAGAAGGTAGTGCCTTTGAGATCACTCAGTTGTCTGCTTTATATGCACAGAATCATTTCAAGTTTCTTTTCTTTTCTAATTATACAAAGCTTTGGAATGATGACTTGTGACTCTCTAATTTCTAAAGAGATCCTAGGTAAGAATGATATCAATTCCTACGCTCTGTATTTTGTGCTTTAGTATGGGTAAAAAAGTGTGTGTGAGATAGTGTGGATAGGCAAAAGCTCCTTGCATTCCAATCACCTGTTATATATCAGCTTGCCTGTTCAAAAAGCAGAAAACACAGAAAGAGGAGAGGGGATAGTGGTCCCTTTCTTGCTTAGGGCCCTCAGTCATCTGCACAATCTAAACTGCCTCTTCAAAGCACTCAGCAAAAGAAAAATCTTTAAAGTACCTTTGACTTTGCCATCAGATGGTGAGAACAGTTGAGGCAACTTGTGGGTCAGTCCCCAGAGGTTTTTCTTTTCAGGTTTTTCATTCTGCTGAAAGATGAAGTGATGGGTTTGAATGTAACCTTTGTTAATTTCCCTCTGCAGGCCAGCGAGGGGTTTGAATGGAGTTTCTTTATTATTATCTCCTGGGATAGGCTGGTGGGGTCGGTTGATTTGTCTTGAGCTCTTCTGGCTTATATATATGTATTTTAAGTGCTTCACTTCAGTGTTACAGAGGAGGGCAGCAGAGAGAGGCAGCAGAAACATCCTTAAATAATTTTCATTTCTCAAAATCTGCCTTTTTCCCTCTTTTCTCTAAGTCCAGAGAAGAGTTCGTGGGGGCTGGGAAGCACATCTGCATTGCAAATAAAAATAATTATGATAACCACCACGCAAACAAACAAGTTACAGCTCCGAGAAAAAAAAACACTTTCAACCAAGGACTTTGGAAATAAGAGATCATAGAAGTTACATTAATAGTGAGGAGGAGGAGGAAAAAAAAAAGGCAAGAAATACGGCGACCATGGGCCACATTCTTTTCCTAGCTTGTACTTTGTTCCTCTCTCCCTTTTTCCCAAGGTAACTGCAGTCTGCCGAGAGGGAGTTAAATGGGATTAAAAGCTCTGTGTAAGCAAAAGGACCCAGAAGAGAGGGGAAGGAGTTGGCCGTGCGGGCCAGGGGGTGTCTTTGGCACAGCTGAGCCCCTTAGAGAGACAGAGAGCTGAGCTCCTGGGAAGGATGCACCCACAAACCAGCCTTTTCCCCTTTTCTGATGGATCGCTGCAAAACTTGCCCGAAAGAAACAATGCACTAAACGTGATGGAGCCGGAATCAGAGCCGGTCTCCAGACTCAGAGCAACAGCAGCAGCAGCCAGGGGTGAGTAAAAACTCCTAACTCTCCCTGAGATGGGGGAAGGACAACTTGGGGAGGGGGGCTCTCATATAATGGGGGGCCTGGGGCGAGCCGAGAAAGAGAGGGACGTTTGCACGGGAAAGAGCAGCGCTCGGCTCGCGGGTGGCTTGGGATGGGGTGGGGGAGACATTCCTGCTCTGGCCAGGGGACGATGTGAAAACTGCCAGGCTGCAGAGGAGAAGGGGCTGGGAGAGCGGAGGCCACGCTACCGCAGAGGGGAGGAAAGCGGCCAGGAGGGACCGGAGCTGGGGAGCAAAGGACGAGAATGAGGGGTGGCTTCCTCAGACCCTGTTCTTTTCATGGGGGGGGGGGTAGGAGGGGGAAGAAAGGGAGCCCCCGTCTTGGAAACGTGTGTGTGTGTGTGGGGGGAATGTATCCGATACAAATGCAGAAATGTATTAATCCCTGCCCCCTCCTCCCCCCGCAGACACTAGTGGGAACAGCTTTCAGTCCTTGCTTGGAACGAGACCCTCTGTCCCTTCCCCCATTTAAGTGTGCAGAGCCTTATACCCAGGGCTTCCTTTCTCTTCTCTGACTCCCCCTTCCCCCCCAAAACCTCACTAAGGGGCTGCAGAAAATGGATCAGAGCTTTGCTTAGAAACGTAGTGTGTGTGGCGGGAGGGGGGGTTACTTTCCCGCTGAGGCTCAGTAACAACCCCTGTGTCTCCTTTCTATACCTTCTGGCCCAGCGAAGGGTTAAGCCGAGGCTTGCGCGCTGTCGGATGTGATGATGATTTACAGATACTCCCTTGAAGTGCTGGGGTTCTTTTCCCCTGGCAGTTTGGAAGCCTTGTGTGCATCTCCTTGTGTTTCCAGCCAGACTTATATGGGGTGTCTGAGATGGGGGGGAATGTCTGAGATGGGAGAGGGGGCTGGGGAGGCATTTTTGCACCCCCACTCCCCTTGGTGCCATGCCCAGCTCGCTTGGCTACATGCAGCTTGCAACTTGGATGTGACTTCTAAAGAGTGGGCTGCCTCCTTGTAGGCTGTGTGTGTGTAACTGTGTGGAGAGATGGGTGCTTCCTCCACAGGGAAGGCTGGGGCTAACTCTCCCTTGTGTGCTTGTGTGATGATATACACAAAGACTGAACTGGACTGTTCCCTTTTTGCCCAGGCTTTTCAGTCTTCCTCCCAGTCACACCTTGTGAATGCTAGGTGTACTCTTTAGAGAAACACCTGCCTGGGTCTAACAGCCTGTGGATGGGAGAGTCTGACTCTGATCCATCTGTCAAAGGTGGAAACACAGGAGGGGAGAGAGGGCAGCGAAGACTGACTGAAGGCACTAAAGCAAAGGGAGAAGGCCCAGAGATATGAGAGAGGTTTGGCGGGGTATGGTCACCTTACTGAGCACCAGCTTTTAGGCATGACAGGTTAGCACACCATTACTGTCCCTGTCATGAGGAGAGACAGGCTTCAAATCTCAAGGAGCATGCAATCCGGCTGAGGAAGCAGTTAGTGCAGCAAGAACCTGCAACTGAGGGAGGAGAGTACAGCATGGTAGCTGCTGAATATACTTCTTACACTAGTTCTTCAGATGTCTGATTTTCCCAGAATATGGTTTCCTTTAGTTAAATACCTTGCAAGGGTGTTGCTGATAAGCATGTTGCTCATTCTTTCTCTCCTTAGCAGAGGTTGCTTGCCACCCTTCATGTTATCCCCTGACCTTTTTGTTTTGTTCTGTTTATGTTGATATTTGCTCCCAGAAGGCTGTGACTGTAAAATATGCCATTTCAGCAGCTGGATGTACGTCTTAAGGCCTCTAGTCTTAGTAAGCATCCCATTCCTCTTGAGCGTGCCTATTTCCACACCAGGGCAGGACATTTTGCATTCAATAGTTGCTCATCCCCGAAATGGTTTAGTGCAGGGCTTCTCAAACAGTGGTACCTGAATCACGGGCAGTATGTGAGTTTGATGTTCCCTCCATCCACTTCACAACAATTTTTTTTTTTTAAAGAAGACGGTACATGAG